>NC_134399.1:77514443-78261342 GCF_050003625.1 Haematobia irritans | reverse complement strand
TTTTGCTCTTCCAAGGGGCTCCGGAGGCCAAATCTAGGGATCGGTTTATATGGGGGCTATATATAATTATGGACCGATTTCGACCAATTTTTGCATGGGTGTTTGAGGCCATATATTAACACCATGTACCATATTTCAACTGAATCTGATGAATTTTGGTCTTCCAAGAGGCTCCGGAGGTCAAATCTGGGGATCGGTTTATATGGGGGCCATTAGCGTAGTTAGACATTTTTCCTAGGGGGGGGCTATAGCCCCCCTAGCTGAAAATTTATAGACTGATCTTTTGGTTCAATTTATATAGACTGAACTTTTGGTTCAATTAGTGTTTTATTTCATAAAAATGAATAACAATATAGACATCACAATAACTCGACAATTAATTTATAATAAAGCAACAAAAAGTAGTTCCACACTTTTCGCAGCAAAAAAATTTGGAGTTGTTCTAAAGGCACAACTTTAAAAGCACTTCCAATGTCCTCACAAAGAAGTTAATTATTTTAACTATACATGAAGTGTTGTTACTTAATTTTTTTTCAAATAGTTAAAAAAGTAAGAATAAATAAAATGGTACAAATTATTCAAATATTGCCACAAAAATGCTAAATTCATTATAGAAATTTTTATAGAATTCTTGAAAATATTCGAGGAAAAATCTTTCAAACAAGCGTTAGAATGCATTAAAAATATTTGGGAAAATATAACAAAATTTTTTAATTCACATTCAAAGCACTGAATTTGGATCACACCTTAAGAAGTGATGCAAATTCATTGCAACGGCTGTTGAAACGGTGGACATTCGTTCTATGACAATTTCATATTACATTCATCGCTTCTCCGCCAATTTTGCACTACTTTCGGACCCAAAAAGAACATTTTCAGTTCTATTTTGGCTACGCTTTTTTGCAGCATTATTAGGATATTAATTTATGAAGGAATAGTATCAAATACTATTTTTTAAATTAAATTGACTAAACCATACTAAACAAAATAATAAAGGAGCTTTAGTTATTCAACTAAATCAAAAGTTCAACCACAGCTTTATTTTATAAATATCAGATTTCAAACATTGCCATCGGCAACTGCTACCACAACCAGAGTAATTCGATGTGCGGTTGTATATACTTGTTTAATTTTTATAAAAATGTTAAATAGTAAATAGGTTTTCAAATTCTGGGGGGGCTAAAATTTTTCTGGGGGGGGGGTCTAAGCCCCATCCCCAGAGGCCTTCCTACGCTTATGATACGGGCTATATATAATTATAGACCGATGTGAACCAATTTTTGCATAGTTATTAGAGACCATATACTAACACCATGTACCAAATTTCAGCCGGATCGGATGAAATTTGCTTCTCTTAGAGGATCCGAAAGCCAAATCGGGGGATCGGTTTATATGGGGGCTATATATAATTATGGACCGATGTGGACAAATTTTTGCATGGTTGTTAAATACCATATACTAACACCATGTACCATATTTCAGCCGGATCGGATGAAATTTGCTTCTCTTAGAGGCTCCGAAAGACAAATCGGGGGATCGGTTTATATGGGGGCTATATATAATTATGGACCGATGCAGACCAATTTTTGCATGGTTATTAGAGACCATATACTTACACTATGTACCAAACTTCAGCCGGATCGGATGAAATTTGGTTCTTTTAGAGGGTCTGCAAGCCAAATTTGGGGGCCCGTTTATATGGGGGCTATACGTAAAAGTGGACCGATATGGCCCATTTGCAATACCATCCGACCTACATCAATAACAACTACTTGTGCCGATAGCTTGTTTCTACTCGTGCCGATAGCTTGTTTCGTTCGGAAGTTAGCGTGATTTCAACAGACGGACGGACGGACATGCTCAGATCGACTCAGAATTTCACCACGACCCAGAATATATATACTTTATGGGGTCTTAGAGCAATATTTCGATGTGTTACAAACGGAATGACAAAGTTAATATACCCCATCCTATGGTGGAGGGTATAAAAAGTTAAAATTATCCATTAAAAGTGTGAAAAACCAAGTTATAAAAAATTGAATTAAAAGAACTTCCTGGGTAGTTAAAATAAAGAACGTCACTGGGAGTGCATCTTCTGGAAGTGCTTTTAAAGTTGTGCCTTTGGAAGAACTTCCAAATTTTTTGCTGGGTTAGAAAATATTTTTGTTTCAGTGTTAAATATAAAACAGCTCAGGTAAATATTGAACTGTTCAGCCATATCGTTGAGAGAAAACTGCCGGGGGATTTTTTCGATAAATCTCCATTGATTGAATAAAAGGTAGATTTGATATCATTTCTTCCTATTCCACAGCGTACAACTATACGTTTATAACATAAAATATTTGCAATTGGAATTAATGTATAGTTATACAAACTCTTTTACCATTTATATCTTAACAAGGAAAGTTTCTATCAAATCCCAAACATTTCCCATTTTCATTGTCCTCTCGATTTATCCTTTAAATTTCTGCAAATATTTTATATCCAAAAGGGTGAATTCTTTATCGAACAGACTAAATATAAATACTTTCCCACTTGTGTTTTAATATGGTTCTCATTTTTCAATTAGATACCGAAAAATAAAAATTTAATACAACTCAACAACATAACTCAAATCAACAAAAAAAAGAACACAATTGAAAACCTTCAATAGAAGTGGATTTGAAAACATTGCACACTCTAAATGCGATTCTATAAAAGTCGACAGAGACTCTAGCATCGACAGCAACATTTAACGAACAATAATGACAAAGTATATTGCAAATAAATAGAAGAAACAAAAAACCTGAACAAAATGCCTATCTCAATATTATGTCCGTCCAAACAACAACGATATTAAATATTTATTAATAGTTGTGACATGAGGTTGCCAGATTTTTTTTAAATTAACCTAACATTGGATAGTCGTTGAATATTTGAAACCTTTTCGTTTTCGCTACTGAGCTTCTGTCTGTGATACCCAACAATGGTCCAGCAGGTATCAGGGTCTACCGCGTACATTCTACGAATATAAATATTATCGAAAATTATATCTTTGATAGTTTCTGTCGCTCTTGGCTCTGTTAATACAGTCACCTCATTGACCGCCTTTATGGGACTAACGTTTAATCTTTGGCTCTTTCATAATGCATGGTGCTCTTCTTCTCCATTGATGTCCAACGGACAGGATCAGTCCAATTACGCTTACTTATAACCAGTGAGGCATATTGCATCTTTGAGTCTTCCAGTCCTCTGTACAATGAGGCATTTTAATTCATATTTCACTTTGTCGGATATAGACATCACCTTCAGTAGAATTTATCAAAAATATTTCGATTTATTCCGGGTTCACATTTAAACTCCTAGGTTAATCTCGGTCTGGCCATCTTCAGGGGCCGGCAGGGATTCGATCTGTTTAGAAATCATATAACGTCCTTTGCTTAGCGGACGGATTCATTTTACAATAAAGATGCTCAACAGCCGCTCATTGGCTGCTGCCAATCTCCCAACGAGATGTTGTTCGTATACCTCAAGATCCCTGTCGAGAGATCAAAAATCAAATAGACATGATTATGATTCCTGATATCTACAATAACGAGTCGTCATCTGATAGGGGAGTTTTTATGTCAAGAATCTCTGGTAAGACATCCAAAAATCTTTACCGTATTGGATGTCTGAGACAAATTGCTGCGCAATACTACATTTAGATCAATGGCCAAAAGGTCTTTAGTATCGAACGGAGTGTCACGCTACGTATGAGATCATTTAGAAAAACTTGAAATCACTCAGAAATGGCAATAAGATTCCCGAGAGTAGATAAACCTCCGATGAAAAATGTTTTGGTGTTCGCCCGAAACTTGAATTGACCCTTTGAATTTTGACATTTTAAGCTTCTGCATCCAGTACCAGTACTCTGAACTCATCTAGTAGAGAGCTGTCTCTACTGGATGAGTTCAGAGTTGAGCAGGTGTCGGAACTTTTGGGTTCGAAGGATAAGCAAACAGGTAATTGTTCAGATACCCGGAGATGCCATATTATAGCTGAGATACCACCGATTTGGTCGCTCTGGGCAGCAGTCTATTGTCTTTGCTGAAAAATTGACAAATTGCACGGCGTCCAATGCCGCCTTTATTCACTCATTACTGTTGAAATCGAACTGGATGGTCTCGGCTCTTTCATGGGGTGCCCTCCTGGACGTGGCATGGTTCGGGTGGTGTGCCCCTTGTACTTTATAAAGTGCTGGTGGGTAAGGCAACACTACGACCGTTTCGCCGAGAGTATTTCTTAGTCATACTGCAAATGATGTTCCGTTATCTTAGAGTGTCATCCAGTGCAATTGCACTGTCTGGAGATGTCTTCATTGGATCTGGCTTATACTGGAGTGCATAATCGATAAGGGGAGGACCAATCGCCTCGTATTTTGGAAAAGTCCCAGCCTCAAAGTCACAAGGTACATAAAATGGAGACCAAGTATGATGAATCGAAACGGCGAAAGAGGCCGTAAAGCAGTTAATGGATGAAATGAAGCAAATAAATTTAGAATGATATAACTGTGCCTGGATATATTTCTTGGGAATGTAAAGCATGGCGTAAACAGTCATGACATTATCGCCATCCTCATCGAACAATAGCCGTAAGAGGTTGAGCTCACCATTAAACTAAATTGAGCTAGTCCAGCGAGGTAGAAGTGTATTTTGAGCTTGGATGCAGGTACATCAAAGCCTATTGTTCGATACGATTTTGTCCCCTAAGTTCTACTTGTCAATGCCTTCAGCGGCTTTTTTTCTACAGGCTGTAAAACGTTACGCCAATTATCTTGGGAAAGATATACAAACGGGGGAAGTCATTCCAAGAACCTTGGAGTACTATGACCACGCATATAGATATCGGGTTCGTAGTTCACCTCTTTGGTCCACAATACGAAAAAGATTACTACCGATTTCCTAGCAAAATGTATCAGATTCCTGCTGACAAAGAAATCCCAAAGAGCAGGGAGGTAGGCATCTATACTTATCTAAAGCTTGGGAGCCACCGAGGTTAGCATGCCTGCTTTGCATATAAAATTGTCAGCGGTGGATTATCCCCTCTCTGTAGTGTTGGTATCACAATGGACTGAATAGTCTAAGTGAGCCTGAATCTTAATCGGGCTGCCACTTTAACCTTAACCTAAATGTTGGTAACATTTCTGAGTGTTCCAATGCTTCTTTAAGTAGTTTCACCAAAATGTGGAACTTCACTGCAATGTGGAACGCCGTTCGGACTCAGCTTTAAAACGGAGGTTCCTTGCCATTGAGCTAAACATGGAATCGAGCAGCACTCAGTGATAAGAAGGAGTTCACTACTGAGGTATCACAATGGATTGAATAGCCTGAAATATCGGGCTGTCACATAACCTAACCTAACACAATTCTCTTTAACTTCTCTATCTGATGTTACTATAGGCCGATCGTCTGCATAGGCTAACAAATGGCAGTGGAGTCTCTGCCAAGTTAGGACTTGGCTACGACCAGCAGTATATGTGTTTTTTCTAAATTTCATATAGACTGGTCTACAAGCCATATCGTTTGTCAACCATCTCTTAAGATTATTAGTGAGGATGGTCTCCGATCGATCATTGGGACTTAAAACTTGAAAGAACCGGCTAATCTCTTAAGATTTTCGGAACATTAAGTTTGCTTTTACAGAAGAGAATGAACTCAAATTAGTTTCAACACTAAACAAGTATATATGGCCTTAAGTTCGGCCAGGCCGAATCTTATGTACCCTCCACCATGGATAGCGTAGAAACTTCTACGTAAGACTGTCATCCACAATCGAATTACTTGGGTTGTGGTATCTTAAATCGTTTTCTAAATTGTGAGTTAGTCCATACGTGGTATATAATAGAAAAAAAAGGTATGTGTAGGTAAGTCTACAAATAATTACGAATCGATATGGACTTTTGCACGGTTCGCAGGGATCCAGAGTTGCAATATGGGGGTCGCTTATATGGGGCTATATACAATTATGAACTTGCTTTGGACCAATTTTTGTGTGATTGGGGATCGATTTATCTGAGGGCTATATATAACTAACATATAGACCGATATGGACCTAATTAGGCATGGTTGTTAACGGCCATATACCAGCACAATGTACCAAATTTCAACTGACTCGGATGAAATTTGCTCCTCCAAGAGGGTCCAAAACTAAATCTCGGGATCGGGACTGATATGGACAATTTTGGCATGTTGTTAAATATCATATACTATCACCACGTACCAAATTTCAACCAGATCGGATGAATTTTGCTTCTCCAAAAGGCACCGGAGGTCAAATCTGGGGATCGGTTTATATGGGGGTTATATATAATTATGGACTGATATGAACCAATTCCTGCATGGTTGTTAGATACCATGAATTTTGCTCTTCTAATGGGCTCCGAAGGTCAAATCTGGGGATCGGTTTATATGGGGGCAATATACAATTATGGACCGATTTCGACCAATTTGTGCGTGGGTGTTTGAGGCCATATATTAACATCACGTACCAAATATCATCTGAATCAGATTAATTTTGGTGTTCCGAGAGGCTCCGAAAGCCAAATCGGGGGGTCGGTTTATATGGGGGCTATACATAATTATGCACCGTTGTGGACTACTTTTTGCAGGGTTGTTAGAGATCATATACTTACAACATGTACCAAATTTCAGCCGGATCGGATGAAATTTGCTTCTCTTTGAGGCTCGGCAAGCCAAATCAGAGGATCGGTTTATATGGGGGCTATATATAATTATTGATTGTTAGAGACCATATACTTACACCATGTACCAAATTTCAGCCGGATCGGATGAAATTTGCTCCTCTTAAAGGGTCTGTAAGCCAATTTTGGGGGTCCGTTTATATGGGGGCTATACGTAAAAGTGGACCGATGTGGCCCATTTGCAATATCGTCCAACCTACATCAATAACAACAACTTGTGCCAAGTTTCATGTCGATAGCTTGTTTCGTTCGGAAGTTAGCGTGATTTCTACAGACGGACATGCTCTGATCGACTCAGAATTTCACCACGACCCAGAATATATATACTTTATGGGGTCTTAGAGCAATATTTCGATATGTTACAAACGGAATGACAAAGTTAATATACCCCCATCCTATGGTGGAGGGTATAAAAACTAGAACCTAACCTTTAACGTAAATCATTATTTGGTGTAGGTGAATTTTTAGTTTCTAGGAGTCGAAAATGTCTATATCAAGTGCGTAAACAGTTACAACCATCAGAAGGGCGTTAGCCGTCACGACATTCGAGGATAAAAGTTCAATTTAACTTTTTTGACAATGGGGGGTATGCGACACCATTTCGTCCATTGAATCGCACTATATGCCAGTTGAAAATTTGCCATCATCCTATCTCAACCCTATGGCAACCTTATTTAGGCAGTTTTCTAAATTGATGATTCAACACTTGCTGAAATTTTTGCAAACCAGACCCAAAGAGCAGGCAGAAAACCCATTGCCACGCCACTCAACAACACTTCAATATCAATGAAGTCCATGGCGTTGGAGTTGGTTGCACAAAGAGCTAACGCTATATACCAACACTAGATTGACTTGGGTCATTTTTGCCGCAAGCTCAGAACCAAATGCATTGGACTGGAATGGAATAAACGACCATTCGATTCGACAAAATACAGAAACAAAAGAAGAAAATCTACAGAGAGTGAAAGAGAGAGCGAACTCAAGCCTCAGTGTTATTAATGATTATAATAAAATTTAAATATTATTGCAAAATGATATGAAAACCATTACTCATGTCATATTTACGTTATGGAGTGAGCGACGGGCCTCGACCCAACAATCGAACGGACAATTCTCTATTGACTTCAGTCAGTCTGTTGTTATGGTGGATAAACTGTTTGCATTTAACTATGACCATAAAAATACTTTGTTGTCATGAATTTGATTGCAAATTGAAATAGATTACAACAAATGCTATATAATTTTCAATAGCAAGTAAAGAACTTTTGGGGCTATTAGATTTAAGGAATGCATATTCATTTAATATGGAGTTGATTATTTAAAAAATACCATGTTTTGGAAATTTTTATACTTTGTCGGTAATAATGTTGTAAATTAAAAAGATTTCATAAAATCAATGTAACATTTTGAGTTACTTGTAAGATAGTCATTTATACTAGAAATAATACACGTTTAACAATTTTTAAATTTTCTTAATAATTTTGGTATTAATTTTGAGGCAAACACAAGACTTTTTTGAAATAAAGATATTTTTAGGAACGCAAAACGAGAAAACTGTTTTATTGCTTCTGTAACATATACTCCCAAAAGCATTTTGCTTCAAGCAAGTAAATTTTTGTATAAGGAAGGAATATGATCACCTCAAACAAATGTTATATCTCCCTACTGCGGTACTTGGTATGTACAAGTTTGTACATTTGTATGTAACTCCAAGAAAGACCTGTTTGAGGCCCATCGGTTTGTATACCGATCGCTTTGAATTAAATTCTGAGTCGAAAGACATCGCTACTTTCTGTCTATTAATGTATTATTGTGTGCAATGTACATCTCGCAGTTTAAGTCCGATCGTTCTCAAATATGACATAGGGTCTTAAGTTAGGTTAGGTGGCAGCCCGATGTGTCAGGGTCACTTAAATTATTCAGTCCATTGTGGTACCACATTGGTGAACTTCTTTCTTATTACTGAGTGCTGCCCGATTCCATGTTAAGCTCAATGCCAAGGGACCTCCTTTTTATAGCCGAGTCCGAACGGCGTTCAACATTGCAGTGAAACCACTTAGAGAAGCTTTGAAACCCTCAGAAATGTAACCAGCATTACTGAGGTGGAATAATCCACCACTGAAAAACTCGTTGGTGTTAGGTCGAAGCAGGAATCGAACCCACGACCTTGAGTATGCAAGGCAGGCATGCCTACCATTGCACTACCGTGGCTCTCGTGGTGCAGCTCAAAAACAACCTGTATTGATTTTGAAAAAATCGGTTCAGATTTAGATATAGCTTCCATATATAGTTATCACTTATTTGGTCATAATCGACGTGTTTATCAACCGATTCTCTTCAAACTCGTACATCCGATTGTTTGGTAAGTCCCGTAAAACTTGCAAAATATCAGCAAAATCGGTTCAGATTTAGATATAATTCCCAACATATCTTTCGCCCGATATGTATGGGAATTATACCTATAAGGACTAAAAAGGTCCAATGTACCGAACCGGTTTTTTTCGGCAAGACGATAGCTGAATCTAATAAAATAAAGTATTTTGGAGTAAACTTATACAGGAAACAGAATTGGAGGAGCCACATCAACGAGAAGACTGAGAAACTCTACAGATCTTGGGGGCTGAATCCAGAGGTGACGCCTTGGATACATGAGAGCATAATAAAGTTGTCAGGATTGACCTTTTTATGCCGTCATGTATCCACATACGTGCCACATGGACATGATGTCTAAGCATAACGGGGCGATGAAGACCACGTCAACTAGAGCCTTGGGGACGATAATGGACTTAAGACCTATAGAGGTCCAGATAAAAAGCGTACCCGCATTGGCAGTGATGAGATGGAAGATGTGGTGGAGGACAACACCAAGGATTATAGGGGACACGGTGGGTGAAATGGCAAGTGCCTAGGTTAGGTTAGGTTGGGTTATGTGGCAGCCCGATGTATCAGGCTCACTTAGACTATTCAGTCCATTGTGATACCACAGTGGTGAACTTCTCTCTTATCACTGAGTGCTGCCCGATTCCATGTTAAGCTCAATGACAATGATCGTATACCAGAGTGATGCCAGTAAGATGGCTCTGCGAGAAAGGTGACCCCAGAACAGATACCAGAGAGAAATAAGGTATGTGTGGGTAAGTCTACAAATAATTACGAATTGCAATCACTAACTTGACTTTGTTTAGTGAAACATAACTTAGAAAATTACATATGTATTTTATTCATCATAGTCTGTAAGGAATTTTTGTTCTAAAGACCTTAAATAAATAAATAAATAAATTCGAATTCGATATGGACTTTTGCACGGTACGTAGGGAGCCAGAATTGAAATATGGGGGTCGCTTATATGGGGGCTATATACAATTATGAACTTGATATGGACCAATTTTTGTGTGATTGGGGATCGATTTATCTGAGGGCTATATATAACTATTGACCGATATGAACTTAGTTAGGCATGGTTGTTAACGGCCATATACTAGCACAATGTACCAAATTTCAACTGACTTGGATGAAATTTGCTCCTCCAAGAGGCCCAATTTGCGGGTCCGTTTATATGGGGGCTATACGTAAAAGTGGACCGATATGGCCCATTTGCAATACCATCCGACCTATTTCAATAACAACTACTTGTGGCAAGTTTCAAGTCGATAGCTTGTTTCGTTCGGAAGTTAGCGTGATTTCAACAGACGGAAGGACGGACGGACGGACATGCTCAGATCGACTCAGAATTTCACCACGACCCAGAATATATATACTTTATGGGGTCTTAGAGCAATATTTCGATATGTTACAAACGGAATGACAACGTTAATATACCCACATCATATGGTGGGTGTATAATAATATACACCCATCCTAAAATTTAATTTCATCAACAAATTTTTTTAATTGAAATAAAAATCAATCACACAAATTAATAGTATCAATTAATTTTTTGATTGGATCAATTAATTTTTTAATTGATACTCTAATTTCTATAATTGAAGACATTTAAAAAAAATTAATTGGATCAAGTAATTCCGTGATTGAATCAAATTTTTTTGTGTGTAGAGAACGCAATGATAATGTAGGCAACGTGGTCCATGTTCGATGAATGGGATCGGGAGACATATAAAGCAAGGTGGACCAATGCAACGGTCGAAAGGGCAAGGGTACTATGGGGTGACGCAGATAAAAATAAGACTGGAGAACTACTCAAGGAAAGTAGGACGACAGTCAGAAGGGCCGGAGAAATAATGACCGAGCTCCTAAAATTGAGAGCACATCTGCGCCGAATAGGAGCAGTAGAGGATGGTGCATCTAAGCTATGTTGTAAGGATGATGAGACCTTCGAACACTACCTTTGTCACTGTCCTGCCTTTACTAAGGACGATGAGATCTTCGAACACTACCTTTGTCACTGCCCTGCCTTTACTAGGCAAAAAGGTTAAGTTTAAGTGGCAGTCCGATTTAGTTTCAGGCTCACTTAGTCCATTGTGACTGAACAGTCTAATCGGTGAAGAGGTGATTCGAGACCTGGCCCCCCTGAGAAGCAGAGGCTGGAAACAAACTGGAGAATTCGTTAGATACCCGCAGTTTGTGGAATAAGAGAAGGGTACGATGGAAAGAAGAAGCTAGAACGCACTACAAGCCAAATACTGGCTTAGGTGTATGTAAGCCGACATGAGACAGGGAAACCTGAATCCCCTGTTCAACCTAACCTAATATAATCTAACCTTTCCAATTTCTAACCGCAACAAAGATACACGCAAAAAACAGTGGCATTCAAACTAATCTACAACATGGGGGGATTAATCATAAATACTCCTAATTTCAATTCAAGGCCTTATGAGCAAAGGTGAACTTTTTTGCGGTTGATATTTGTTTAGGCAAATGATAAAAACAATACTCAGCAAGCTCCCTGCCAAACAGCGAAACAATCAGCACCAACCACTTCATCAATTATGGGATCCACAATGGATATTTTTGCATTTGCCACCATTCATTCACTGATCCCCACTACTCCATGCAGTGGTGATTACAAATTTCGTAGTTATTCCCATCATAAAAGAACGCCCAACCCTTTTTGCAGTAACAAAAACTCTGAGAGACCACAAGATACCGCGACGGTGTGGTGCACCACTGCAAAGTACTTAAACATTTTATTATTAGGAGTTGGCAGGCTGTAAAGCAAGTCAATAAATGGAAGTAAAAGATTTGCTTATATTTTTTTTACAATTCCAAAAACTAATCAATACGTTCGCCAATGGTAATAAAACCGCACAGATTACTTTGACGATAGCTGGATCCGTTATTCGTATGAATAGAATACTGGGAGCTAGAGTTGCACAGTACGCGTTCGAATCGATGAATACAGCAGCAGTGACTTAACTAAAATGAGCGATTGGCACAGTGCGATAATAAAACGATTTCGTATTACTATTGGAATGTCGAAGAAACGCAAAAAGTAGGCAACAAAACTAAGAGTAGTATACTGAAGTGAAGCATAGGATGGGAAATGGAGATGGCATCCTGGAGAACATATTTCCTACCCAGAAAAAAAAAATTGGAAGCTGCTCTAAAGGCACAACTTCAAAAAGGCACAACTATCAAGCTTACTTAGACTATTCAGTCCATTGTGATACCACATTGGTGAACTTCTCTCTTATCACTGAGTGCTGCCCGATTCCATGTTAAGCTTTATAGCCGAGACCGAACGGCGTTCCACATTGCAGTGAAACCACTTAGAGAAGTTTTGAAACCCTAAGAAATGTCACCATCAAAGTGGTTAAAAACCTAGTAAGAATTAATAAAGGGAGCAATGGTTAGCATGCCTGCCTTGCGTACATAGGTTCGTGGATTCAAACCAAACACCAAAAAATTTTTCAGCGGTGGATTATCCCACCTCAGTAATGCTGGTGACATTTCTGAGTGGTTTCACTGCAATGTGGAACTCCGTTCGGACTCGGCTATAAAAAGGAGGTACCTTGTCAATTGAGCTTAACATATAATCGGGCAGCACTCAGTGATAAGAGAGAAGTGAGCCTGAAATATCGGGCTACCACTATACCTAACCTACCTTACTTAAGAATTAATAAAATGGTACAAATTATTTACATTTGGTCGAAAAATGCTAAATCCTTTATAGAAAAATTGGGTATTTCCGAAAATATTTGAGTTCAAATGTTTCAGACAAGCGTTAGAATACATTAAAAATTATTTAAAAAACAAGTATATACAGCACTAAGTTCGGCCGGGCCGAATCTTAAATTCCCACCACCATGAACCAAATATTAGGGTTTCCTTTGAAATTTTAGGAGGGCTTGAGGAATTGAGGACACTTCCCGAAGATAAATTTAAAGATTTCACCTATGAGGACAATATCAGATTCTGGATTTATAAGAACCATTTTTGTTTGAGTTTTAGAGGAATCATTAACATCTCTTGTAAGTGTGCAAGAAAATTATAAAATAACGTCTTGATTTGAAATCTTAAATCTGTAGAAGTAAAATCTGGAAATTTTACATTGAGTTTCAAACAATTTTCATGATCAGTGCGCCTTCTACACCCTCAAGAAGTGAAGTCGGTCTATATGGAGGCATTACCAAATGGACTGATAAAAACTTAATCCGATACACGTTTTTGTGAGCCTAAAATACCAGAATATTTACAATTTCAGGCAAATCAGATAAAAACTACGGTTTCTAGAAACCCAAGGAGTTAAATCGGGAGATCGTTCTTATGGGGGCTATACTAAAATATGGACTGATACTCACCGTTTTCGGCACACCTCTTTATGACCCGAAAATACCTCTAGATTTCCAATTTCAGGCAAATAGGATAAAAACTTCGGATTCTAGGAGCCCAAGAAGTAAAATCGGGAAATCGGTCTGTATGGGGGCTATACCAAAATATGGACCGATACTCACCATTTTCAGCACACCTCTTTATGGTCCTACAATACCTCTAGATTTCCAATTTCAGGCAAATAGGATAAAAACTGCGGTTTCTATAAGCCCAAGAAGTAAAATCGGGAGATCGGTCTATATGGGGGCTATACCAAAACATGGACCGATACTCACCATTTTGGGCACACCTCTTTATGGTCATAAAATACCTCTAGATTTCAAATTTCAGGCAAATTGGATAAAAACTACGATTTCTATAAGCCTAAGACGCCAAATCGGGAGGTCGGTTTATATGGGGACTATATCAAAACCTGGACCGATATAGCCCATCTTCGAACTTGACCTGCCTGCAGACAAAAGACGAGTTTTTGCAAAATTTCAGCACGATTGCTTCATTATTGAAGACTGTAGCGTGATTACAACAGACAGACAGACAGACGGACAGACGGACATAGTTATATCGTCTTAGAATTTCGCCCTGATCAAGAATATATATACTTTATATAGTCGGAAATCGATATTTCGATGTGTTACAAACGGAATGACAAACTTATTATACCCCCCTCACCATTCTATGGTGGTGGGTATAAAAAGTATATACGGCCGTAAGTTCGGCCAGACCGAATCTTTTATACCCTCCACCATGGATTGCGTAGAAACTTCTACTAAAGATGGTCGTCCACAATTAAATTAATCGGGTTGCGCCCAATGGCAAGGCATCTCAAAACTTCTTAACATCATCTTCTAAATTGTAAGTTGGTCCATGTGTACGTAGCCAAAAGATAGGTCGATTAAATACATATATATTCAGTTCTTGAGCGGTATATATAGGGAATAAATAATTAAGAACCGATGTGAACTTTTGTGCGGTAATTATAGATTCAGAATTGAAATATGGGGGTCGCTTTATATGGGGCCTATATACAATTATGAACGCGAGTCTACCAAAAATGGCAGATTTTTTACTGTTTGGTAGATTGGTAGAATTCTTGATGTTTTGGAAGATTTTGCAAAATATTCCTCTCCAACTATGAAATGCTTCATAAATTTTCTATAGAAATAATATTTTGACAAAATTTTCTACAGAAATAAAATTCTGACAAAATTTTCCACAGAAATAAAATTTTGAAAAAAATTTTCTATAGAAATAAATTTTTGACAAAATTTTCTATAGAAATATAAAATTTTTACAAAATTTTCTATGGCAATAAAATTTTGGTAGATTATTTTTGGCTCGAGTGGCAATCGTGATTTTTCTGTTATCGGTTTATTTGGGGGATATATACAATATAGATCGATATGGACCAATTTTGGCATGGTTGTTATCGGCCATACACTAGCGACATGTACCAAATTTCAACCGGATCGGATGAATTTTGCTCCTTCAAGAGGCTCCGGAGGTCAAATCTGGGGATCGGTTTATATGGGGGCTATATATAATTATGAGCCGATATGGACCAAGTTTTGCATGGTTGATAGAGACCACATACTAACACCACGTACTAAGTTTCAACCGAATTTTGCTCCTTGAAGAGGCTCCGGCCATACACTAGCGATATGTACCAAATTTCAACCGGATCGAATGAATTTTGCTCCTTCAAGAGGCTCCGGAGGTCAAATCTGGGGATCGGTTTATATGGGGGCTATATATAATTATGAGCCGATATGGACCAAGTTTTGTATGGTTGATAGAGACCACATACTAACACCACGTACTAAATTTCAACCGGCTCCGCAAGCCAAATCTGGGGATCGGTTTATATGGGGGCTGTATATAATTATGGACCTATGTGGGCCAATTTTTGCATGGTTGTTAGAGACCGTATACCAACACTATGTACCAAATTTCAGCCAGATCGGGGGAAATATGCTTCTCTTAGAGGCTCCACAAGCCAAATCTTGGGGTACGTTTATATGGGGGCTATACGTAAACGTGAATCGATATTCTGAGTCGATCCAAGCGTGTCCGTCTGTTGAAATCACACTAACTTCCGAACGAAACAAGCTATCGACCTGAAAGAAAGAGGCCAAAGATTTCATGTACTTAAACTACGGATGCGAATTTGGCTTAGCATAAAAGACTCATTTTTCTGAAATAAAGTTTTCTTCTTTGTCCAAAAGTCGATAAACTTTTCAAGAAATTTTTTTGAGGTAAATTTGACTTTAGTAATTCGCAAAAATTCTTAAATTAATGAAATCGTCCTTAAATTGTTTGAGTTTTGTGTCTTGATTACGAAGCAAAAACTTGTTTAAAAATATGAGATGTTTTTCAACACTTTATTTTTAAGATGTTTTTTACTTGAAACCTAACATAAGTTTTACTTTAAGTCGATTCTGAATTTGGAAATTTAAATTGTCGTTAACACATTTTAAAGGACTTTGTCAGTAAATGACAAAAAGAAAAAAAAAACTGAAAAAACGAATAAACCAAAATTTGTTTCCTAGAATCAAGTACGCAAAACTCAACTTTAAAAGTTAATGGTGCCTTAAGAGAATCATTACATCAACTCTCCGCTTAGGAATCAATACCAAAATCATTAATGTAAAGACAAAAGCTTCGAAAAAGGGCATGTTTTTTTAGTGTAGGTGTCGCCCCCATATAAATCGATATTCAGATTTGGCTTGCTTAGAATCTTTGAAGGTCGTGTACATTATCTAACCACCATGCAAAAATTGGTCCATATAGGTCAATATTTATACGTTGTATAGGTTAGGATAGGTGGCAGCCCGATGTAGCAGGTTCACTTAGACTATTCAGTCCATTGTGATACCACATTGGCGAACTACTCTCTTATCACTGAGTGCTGCCTAATTTCATGTTAAGCTCAATGCCAAGGGACCTCCGAATCCGAACGGCGTTCCACATTGCAGTAAAACCACTCTGAAATATCACCAGCATTACTGAGGTGGGATAATCCACCGCTGAAAAACTTTTTGGTGTTCGGTCGAAGCAGGAATCGAACCCACGACCTTGTATATGCAAGGCGGGCATTCTAACCATTGCACCACGGTGGCTCCCAATATTTATATAACTCCCATATAAACCGTTACCCAGATTAGGTTTTTCGAGTCAGCTCGGAGAAGCACATTATATCCGATGCGGTTGAAATTTGGTGAGCGGTGTTAGTGTATGACCTCTAATAACCATGCAAAAATTGGTCCATATTGGTCCATAATTATATATAGGCTCCACACAAACCGATACTTCTTCCGATAATTCTTCCGATAATTTGCCATTGGCTGATGATACCACAACCAAAGTAATTCCTTTTTGGATGACAGTCTTTAGTAGAATTTTCTACGCAAACCATGGTGGAGGGTACATAGAATTTGGGTTCTGGTTTTATTTTCTGCTTGAGGAGAACCACGCTTTCGCTCTAGGTTCTTTTTTCAACACCGGAGATTTGCTCTATATCTGGTAACAGTTACAACGAAATGAAGACAAAAGTCAAGACATACTTGACTACATCACTGAAAATAAGAGGAATCTCCCCTTGAATATTTAAATTATGAAAGAAAGCTATATTAAAACAGACAACGAAATTATTACTCAAACTTGGATATAAATTCGCCAAAAGTGGGAATCTAATCGATTGATTCAATTCGCATAATGATGCATGGCTTCAGGGAAAATTTTTATGGAAACCCCTTGTGGATGATCCATTTCCCGCTCAATTGGAAAATTTAACTGCGATAGTGTTGCAACTTTTCACAATAAGCACACCTTAAATTCATTAAAAGACGACAAAAAGTTAGTTTTATCAAAAACTACACACAAAAAAATATTTTGTGTCTTTAATCACGAAATTAATTGATTCAATTAATTTGTAATTGAAATGTCTTCAATCACAGAAATGGTAGTATCAATTAAAGAATTAATTGAAATTCAATTAAAAAACAAGTATATACGGCCGTAAGTTCGGCCAGGCCGAATCTTATGTACCCTCCACCATGGATTGCGTAGAAACTTCTACGAAGGACAGTCATCCACAATCGAATTAATTGGGTTGTGGTATCTTAAAACTTCTCCACATCGTTTTCTAAATTGTGAGTTAGTCCATACGTGGTATATATTAGACAAAACAGGTATGTATAGGTAAGTCTACGAATAATTACGAATTGATATGGACTTTTGCACGGTACGTAGAGAGCCAGAATTGATGAACTTGATATAGACCATTTATCTGAGGGCTATATATAACCATAGACCGATATGGACCTAGTTATGCATGGTTGTTAATGGTCATATACAAGCACAATGTACCAAATTTCAACTCGGATTAAATTTGCTCCTCCAAGTGGCTCCAAAACCAAATCTCGGGATCGGTTTATATGGGGACTATATATGATTATGGACTGATATGTACCACTTTTGGCATGGTTGTTAAATATCATGTACTAACATCACGTACCGAATTTCAACCGAATCGGATGAATTTTGCTCTTCCAAGGAGCTCCGGAGGTCAAATCAGGGGATCGGTTTATATGGGGGCTATATATAATTATAGACCGATGTTGACCAATTTTTGAATGGTTGTTAGAGACCATATACCAACACCATGCACCAAATTTCAGCCGGATCGGATGAAATTTGCTTCTCTTAGAGGCTCGGCAAGCCAAATCGGGGGAACGGTCTATATGGGGGCTATATATAATTATTGACCGATGTGGACCAATTTTTGCATGGTTGTTAGAGACCATATACCAACACCATGTACCAAATTTCAGCCGGATCGGATGAAATTTGCTTCTCTTAGAGGATCAGCAAGCAAAATGTGGGGTCCGTTTATATGGGGGCTATACGTAAAAGTGGACCGATATGGCCCATTTGCAATACTATCCGTCTTACATCAATAGCAACTACTTGTGCCAAGTTTCAAGTCGATAGCTTGTTTCGTTCGGAAGTTAACGTGATTTCAACAGACGGACGGACATGCTCAGATCGACTCAGAATTTCACCACGACCCAGAATATATATACTTTATGGGGTCTTAGAGCAATATTTCGATGTGTTACAAACGGAATGGCAAAGTTAATATACCCCCATCCTATGGTATATGGGTATGAAAATGAAAAAACGAATAAACTAAAATTTGTTGCCTAGAATCAAGTACGCAAAGCTCAACTTTAAAAGTTAATGGTGCCTTAAGAGAATCATTACATCAATTCTCCGCTTAGGAATCAATACCAAAATCATTAATGTAAAAACAAAAGCTTCGAAAAAGGGCATGTTTTTTTCAGTGGAGGTGTCGCCCCCATATAAACCGATACCCAGATTTGGCTTGCGGAGGTTCTTTGAAGGTCGTGTACATTATCTAACCACCATGCAAAAATTGGTCCATATAGGTCAATATTTATATACAGTTTAGGTTAGGTGGCAGCCCGATGTAGTAGGTTCACTTAGACTATTCAGTCCATTGTGATACCACATTTGCGAACTTTTCTTTTATCACTGAGTGCTGCCCAATTTCATGTTAAGCTCAATGACAAGGGACCTCCTTTTTATAGCCGAGTCCGAACGGCAATCCACATTGCAATGAAACCACTCTGAAATGTCACCGGCATAACTGAGGTGGGATAATCCACCGCTGAAAAACTTTTTGGTGTTCGGTCGAATCAGGAATCGAACCCACGACCATGTGTATGCAAGGCGGGTATGCTAACCATTGCACCACGGTGGCTCCCAATATTTATATATAACTCCCATATAAACCGTTACCCAGATTAGGTTTTTCGGGTCAGCTCGGAAAAGTAAAATATATCCGATGGGGTTGAAATTTGGTGTGCGGTGTTAGTGTATGACCTGTAATAACCATGCAAAAATTGGTCCATATCGATCCATAATTTTATATAGCCCCCACATAAATCGATTCCCAGATGCAATTTCCGAAGCTTTTTGAAGTTTTTTTTAAAGAAGTTTTAAGATAATTTGCCATCGACTGATTATACCACAACCAAAGTAATTCTTTTTTGGATGTCAGTCTTTAGTAGAATTTTCTACGCAACCCATGGTGGAGGGTATATAACATAGAATTTGGGTGATGGTTTTGTTTTCTGCTTGAGCAGAACAATGTTTTCGCTCTAGGTTCTTTTATCCTAAACGGGGATTTGCTCTATATTTGGTAACAGTTACAACAAAATAAAGACAAAAGTCAAGACATACTTCACTACAACACTCAAAATAAGAGAAATCTCCCTTTGAATATTTTAATTATGAAAGAAAGCTATATTAAAACAGACAACGAAATTATTGCTCAAAATTGGATACAAAATCGCCAAAAGTGGGAATCTAATCGATTGATCATCCACTCCTTGTGGATGATCCATTTCCCGCTCAATTGGAAAATTTAACTGCGATAGTGTTGCAACTTTTCACAATAAGCACACTTTAAATTCATTAAAAGACAACAAAAATTTAGTTTTTATCAAAAACTACACACACAAAAATATTTTGTACCTTTAATCACGAAATTAATTGATTCAATTAATTTTTAGTTGAAATGTCTTCAATCACAGAAATGATAGTATCAATTTAAAAAATTAATTGAAATTCAATTAAAAAATAATTGAAAGTAACTTAATTGATCGAATTAAAAAAATATTGATACTATTAATTTCTGTGATTGATTTTTTTTTTCAATTAAAAAATTTGTTGAATCAATCACATTTTTGATTGAAAGTTGTTATAACATGCACCATAGGATGAATGCGTATATAAAGTTTGTCATTCCGTTTGTAAAACATCGAAATATTGCTCTAAGACCCCCACAAAGTATATATACATATATTCTGGATTTCGCTTGTGGAGCTTCTTAGACACTGAATTATATACGTATTTAATATGTAGAAAAAAATTTTGAAAGGCCAGATTTAATCGAAATTCATTCAGTGGCAGAAAACTTGCTCGTGAGCCGAACATTTCGCGAGAGCAGATTCAACATATCTTGAAAAATGAGTTTGGGTGTTCCAAAAAGTGCTCACCGATGCACAAAAAGTTAGACTGGAAAGAATCAAGGAGTTGATTCGTTACCGAATTTCGCTTCCCCGATAAGAAGTCATTCTAAAGTGAGTAGTTTGTGATCAAACAAAATGATCGGGTTTTCTTGCCAAAGGCGTCAGCGTTGACACATTCGATTGGGAACCAGACGTCCAGCAGATAGGTAATGCTGTTACCCGACCCGATATTAGGAAAATAGGGTAAAAACCCATACTTTTCTTCCATACTTTTTTATTTTTCTGCGTGTAAAATTCATTTGACATTATAAAATCACATTGCCCATTGAGAATCAAATACATCTGTTTAGTTACGAGTAAGTTAAGTGCATGTTACTCTTTTATTCCACTACACTACGAGACGAAGTTAAGTTACCACATTTGGTATTCGAATGACATGGAGTTATGCATGCCAATTACAATGCGAAATGGTGTCGAAAACGTTTTAATAACCAAGGGGACATCAGCCAAATCCATTGATATGACTGAGTGAGTGAATGCATTTCATTCTCCTGCATACATTGTTGGAATATCAATACGCAGTCCATGATCATAAAGTGCACAAATTTATTTAGCAGCCACTAAAACAAAAATTATGAATTCCATATAAAACCTGCGTTATACACTAGGGTATAAAGACGCACGTCGGACTGATACTGAACAGCCATTTGATTTAAGTTCGATTCATACGGTTAGACATCGTTGCAGATTGTTCGAAGAAAATTTAATCATTTTCGAGAGTGTTTGGTGATGAAACAAACCATGTGTCATTACGGCCGACATTTTATATCAAATGACACGATGGGAGGTATGGTGTAACGCTGTCTAAAATGACTAAAATTTACATAATTGTCCAATTAATTTTTTTATGTGAATTTATATTTTCAATTAGGGAAAAATTTTATAAAACTGTGTGTAATTTTTGGCACCAAGTACACTGAATAAAATATTGTCGTGAGACCAAAAATTTCATGTCCTTAAATTTCGAATGCGAATTTTTCTTACCATAAGGTTAAAGTGGCAGCTCGATTAAATTTCAGGCTCACTTAGACTATTCAGTCCATTGTGATAAGGTTAGGTTAGGTTAAAGTGGCAGCCCGATTCTTACCATAAAAGACACATTTCTCTCATATGAAGTTTTTCCTTGTCCAAAAGTTGATCAACTTTTCAATGAAGTCATTTTGTCCTTATACTTAAGTGATTCAACTTAAAATTGGGTATCCTAACATGAAAAAAAGAATTCGTCTTCATATGGTTAACTTTAATACTTCTGAACAAACATTCAAAATTAATTAAATCGTTTTTAAATTTGTTGACTTTTTGCATTTTTGTTACAAAGCTAAAAATAGGAGATGTTTTTACCACTTTATTTTAAAGGCGTTTTTATACCCACCACCATAGGATAGGGGGTATATTAACTTTGTCATTCCGTTTTGTAATGGTCGTCTTTGAGTTTAAGCAAAACTTAATGGAAACGCTATTTTAATATGACAAGCATTTTTTCTTGTGTTTTTTAGAAAATTTGTTTTTCTATAGTAATCGAATAATTATAATTTTTATTTTCAAATAGTAATTGAATTAGTTATTATTTGAATAATTCTTTTTAATTAAACTATAAGGGAAAAATCTATAAAAATATGCTGTGCGAAAGTAGCAACTTTTTATTACCAGTTGTGCTAGCATATATTACCTCGAATGCATAATGCGATATTTACAGTGGGCATATCGATTGTTCGATAACTTTTGCATTTTTGCTCTACTGTCGCATCAAAGCATCAAAGAAACTATTGCAAAAACTCACTACTTCCTTTCCTTTTTTACTGGCGAACCAAAAGCATCGTGACAAGAAAAGTCGTAATAAGAAAGTTAG
Organism: Haematobia irritans; assembly: GCF_050003625.1. Lineage (NCBI taxonomy): Eukaryota > Metazoa > Arthropoda > Insecta > Diptera > Muscidae > Haematobia > Haematobia irritans. The sequence goes on along the minus strand of NC_134399.1, from coordinate 78,238,868 downwards.
AAAAAATCTAAAATTTTTATTTAAATCCGACGAGTTTGGAACGCGTAATCACGCTTAATCAAAAATTTATAAACGTTTTCATAAGTGCTATTATATATTTTGGAAAGGTTCGTAAAATCCGCGTTTTATAAAATAAGCAGAATTTGTCAAAATAAAAAAATAAATTTTTTTAGATAACCCCTGGTTGGGAAATTATACCTGGTTCTATACCGGAGCAGTGGACGGCAAAATCCATTGGAGAAATTTCTTCCATAATTTGGCTCCATTGGTTTCTACCAGGTCACGTCATTAAACTGTCAGAAATATCGCATGACAAGTTGGAAATTTTTGGCCAACATACTATTGGTTTCCGAGTGCAAGTGGGTACAATCAGTTTAGTTCAAGAAAATCTCGAGAAAACGATTCTAATAACCTCGAGAGCACGGATTGTGATCGCAGAAATTCATTTTCAAGACCACAAATTGTCCACGAGGCACCCTTGCAGGAGCAAATTTCCATATCACTGCCAAATACAACTTCGAACATTTTTCAACAAAACCTCCACGAGGCAAGCCACATGTTGGTGGAGCAGTCTGCACTCCAGAAGAAACCCCAAATATTCGCTTAATTGCATTCATCAACTGCCCCATCTGGTCTACACACAAGAATAAATTGTCCATCGTTCGATTGTCTTTAAAAATCATCAAGTTAATCAATTTGTCAACACACATTTCTTCAATCAAATAATCTGGTCGTAAATCAAGAAATCTCAACAATCATCAAGATCCATGAATATTAGCAGCTCATGAGCAACATAATGTAAATATGCGAGGAAAACTCGTATTTCCTCTATCATAAAAATTATTTAAGTATATACAGAATTTTCAAAGCCATCATCTAATTTCGTTTGAGAAAGTACCGTCAAAATTCAGGCTTAATGCAAGTATTGACATATTTCTAAAAATCCCAATATTAGCCCAGCACAGCTATACACCGTGGGAAGGCCTTCATCATGGACCCGTAAAGCTGGTAAGTGAATCAAAAAATATGTTCCAAACTAAAAAAAAAAATTGCTTAAAACAAAATATTTCATTTACTTGCACTAAGTTTTTTTTCGAGTGTTAAAATACTACGCGTTAATATGTAACGTCAGTGTGTTCTCTTTCTTTAGATCAATATACATTCCATTCATAATTGCATTTTACTACATTCATTTATTTTGATATGCACATGATTTTGATTGTTTCCCTTTTTGCTTGTCTCCCAAAAATGTGTGGAGCTTTAGTATAACAGTTTTGATATTGCTTTTTGTTTGATCATAGTGGAATGTGTTATATCGATCTCAGAGAACTTATCATTAATCTTTTTTGTTTTTTTTTGCACACACTGGTGTTACATATGTTATTGCTTTGCAAACCAAAATAGCATAAATATGAATGAATAGGAAAAAAATGAAAACATATCTCAAACGCAAAATAGAATATTGTTCAATAGGGTATCTATTTTGGATTTACTGATTTTTTGTTAAAATTATTTGGAGTTTTCTTTCAAAAGATTTTGTTTGATATTTCTCTACCATAAAACATTACTTCAAATGTACGTATATATTAGGAACATGATTGCAATTTTAACATGAACTATAAAAATTACAATTATTTGGATATTCCTCTTAATATGAAATTTATATGAATAAAAATATTTGTATTTGATAATTCAATATGGAAAGCTAAATTGATTTTAATGTTTTCTTTAAGGGATGTAAGGAAATAAAAATGGGATAGAATCTTTGAACTTTGGGGTCCTAGATAAAAGGTTTTGTGTCGATAAATACCATCAAGTCAGGTTAGGTGTGATAATGTTTTTGTAGGTTTTGTTTGGAATTGGTCTTTGGACTAAGTTTGCCCATTTTAGAGTCAATAGACAAATAAAAAGGGAGTCTAAAATAATAATTATTGTAATAGGAATTTAGTTTAGGGAAAGAAGGACGCGAACCCCCCACCCGATTGTGCTAGCGATATAATGGCTCCCGTAGTCCTACACTTCTCCTAGACGTAAGGATGCACAAATGAAGATTAAAAATGGCATCAAGGATTCGTATAGTCTCCTGTACATTGCAGTTTGTAACACATCGAAATATTGCTCTAAGACCCCATAAAGTATATATATTCTGGGTCGTGGTGAAATTCTGTGTCGATCTAAGCATGTCCGTCCGTCCGTCTGTTGAAATCATGCTAACTTCCGAACAAAACAAGCTATCGACTTCAAACTTGGCTCAAGTAGTTGTTCTTGATGTAGGTCGGATGGTAGTGCAAATGGGCCATATCGGTCAACTTTTACATAGAGCCCCCATATAAACGGAGCCTATAAGAGTAGCATACTTTATCCGATCTGGCTGAAATTTGGTACGTGATTATGGTCCGTATCGGTCCATAATTATAGAAAGAAGAAGCAAATTTCATCCGATCCGGTTGGTCCATATCGTTCTATATATATATATATATATATATATATATATTATATATATATATATATATATATATATATATATATATATATATATATATATATATATATATATATATATATATATATATATATATATATATATATATATATATATATATATATATATATATATATATATATATATATATATATATATATATATATATATATATATATTAGTCCATATCGCTTCATAATCATTGTTACAACTCGAGCCAAAAATAATCTACCAAACTTTTGTAAAAATTTTTTTTCTATAGAAAATTTTGTCAAAATTTTATCCCTATACAAAATTTTGTCAAAAATTTATTTCTATAGAAAATTTTGGCAAAATGTGATTTCTAAAGCAAAAGGCTCCGGAGGTCAAATCTGGGCATCGGTTTATATTGTGGCTATATATAATTATAGACCGATATGCACCAATTTTTGCATGGTTGTTAGAGGCCATATACTTACACCACGTTCTAAATTTCAACCAAATCGAATGAAATTTAAATTTGGGGGTCGGTTTATATGGGGGCTATACGTTAAAGTAGTCCAACATGGCCCATTTGCAATACCGTCCGATCGACATCAATAACAACTACTTATGCCAAGTTTCAAGCAGGGCTGTGGAGTCGAGCCAATTTTGCTCGACTCCGACTCCGACTCCAGCATTTTTCATCAGCTCGACTCCGACTCCGACTCCGGAGTCGACTCCGGGTAATATAACTAAATCTCATTTTAATACCACTAATTTGTAGTTCTATTGTGGGGGTACCGTAAGTGGACGATATAAAGTATCGTGTTTATTTATGTGTGCCAAAAAAGATCTTAATTTCACATTAGATGCCAATTGAATTCTATATTTCAAATTTATGACAATGTTTAAAAAACTAAATAATGATATAAGTACCCATCATAATATGAGAATATACCAGCAGTATATGTATTTGTGGACCAAAATTATTGATACTATTTCAAATCCTTTAAATTTGTTGCGAGCTATAGAAAGGTTTATATTTCCAAATGCATGAATTTGAATCTGAAGACAAAATTGTATATACTTCTACAAAATCTATGTACTTAAAATTTAAATCTAACGTTATGGGACGTAACACAATTTTAACGAAAAATAAAAATGCAAGGAAAGTCTAAAGTCGGGCGGGCCGATTATAATATACTCTGCACAACTTTGTATTTAGATCTACATTTTGATAAAATCTCAAATCAGACTTCTACAAAACTCGGGCAATATTTGGGAAATATTTATAATTGTTTAGACAATTTCGCAAAAATGCATTTATGATTCATTCATTGAAAAATTTGAAAATTTGAGTCATTTCTACAAGCTTTCGACTTAGCAGCAATTTTTCCAAAATTGTATGCTCACTGAATACAATTTTGGAAAAATTTTTGTCTAGTAAATAAAATTTTGCAAAATTTTATATAGAAATAAAATTTTGAAAAATTTTCTACAGTAACAAAATTTTGACTAAATTTTCTATAGAAATAAAATTTTGGCAACATTTTCTATAGAAATCAAATTTTGACCAAATATATAGAAATACAATTTTGAATAAAATTTTTGTAGAAATAGAATTTGGCAAAATTTTTTATAGAAAAAAAAGTTTGAAAAAATTATCAATAGGTATACAATTTAAAAACAATTGTGTAGCAAACAAAATTTTGCAAAATTTTCTATAGAAATAAAATTTTGCAAAATATTCTATATAAACAACATTTTGACTAAATTTTCTATAGAAGTAAAATTTTGACTAAATTTTATATAGAAAAAAATATTTCTATATTAATAAAATTTTGAATACATTTTTATAGCAGTGAGTATCAGTGAGCATCAGTAAGAAAAAAAATTGAGAAAATTTGCTATAGAAATAAAATTTGACAATTTTTTCTTATAGAAATAAAATTTTGAAAAAATTATCAATAAAAATACAATTTTAGAAAAATTTTTGTGTAGTAAATAAAATTCTGCAAAATATTCTACAGAAACAAAATTTTGACTAAATTTTCTATAGAAATAAAATTTTGACAAAATTTCCTATAGAAATAAAAAGTTGACCAAATTTTCTGTAGAAATAAAATTTTGACCAAATTTTCTAATAAAAAAATCTATTACTATAAAATTTTGGCAAAATTTTCTATAGAAATACAATTTTGACTCAAATTTTTATAGAAATAAAATTATCAATAGAAATAAAATTAAAAAAAAAAAATTTTGTGTAACAAACAAAATTTTGCAAAATTTTCTATAGAAATAAAATTTTGCAAAATATTCTATAGAAACTAAATTTTGACTCAATTTTCTATAGAAATAAAATTTTGACTAAATTTTCTATAGAAATAAAATTTTGACTAAATTTTCTATAGAAAACAAGTAAGGAAAGTCTAAAGTCGGGCGGGGCCGACTATATTATACCCTGCACCACTTTGTAGATCTAAATTTTCGATACCATATCACATCCGTCAAATGTGTTGGGGGCTATATATAAAGGTTTGTCCCAAATACATACATTTAACAAGTAAGGAAAGTCTAAAATTTTAAGGAAACTTCGCAATAGTTTATTTATGATTTATCGATATATATATATATATATATATATATATATATATATATATATATATATATATATATATATATATATATATATATATATATATATATATATATATATATATATATATATATATATATATATATATATATATATATATATATATATATATATATATATATATATATATGTATTAGAAGTTTAGGAAAATTGGAGTCATTTTTACAACTTTTCGACTAAGCAGCAAGGAAAATGTTGGTATTTTGACCATTTTTGTCGAAATCAGAAAAACATATATATGGAAGCTATATCTAAATCTGAACCGATGTCAACCAATTTTGGCACGCATAGCTACAATGCTAATTCTACTTCCTGTGCAAAATTTCAACTAAATCGGAGTTAAAAATTGGCCTCTGTGGTCATATGAGTGTAAATCGGCGAAGCTATATATGGGAGCTATATATAAATCTGAACAGATTTCAACCAAATTTGGCTCGCATAGCAACAATGCTAATTCTACTCCCTGTGCAAAATTTCAACTAAATCGGAGTTAAAAATTGGCCTCTGTGATCATATGAGTGTAAATCGGCCGAAAGCTATATATTGGAGCTATATCTAAATCTGAACCGATTTCAACCAAATTTGGCACGCATAGCTACAATGCTAATTCTACTCCCTGTGCAAAATTTCAACTAAATCGGAGCAAAAAATTGGCCTCTGTGGTCATATGTGTGTAAATCGGGCGAAAGCTATATATGGGAGCTATATCTAAATCTGAACCGATTTCACCCAAATTTGGCACGCATAGCTATAATGGTAATTCTACTCCCTGTGCAAAATTTCAACCAAAGTGGGGTAAAACTCTGGCTTCTGGGACCGTATTAGTCCATATCGGGCGAAAGATATATATGGGAGCTATATCTAAATCTGAACCGTGCAAAATTTTAAGCAAATAAGGGTAAAACTCTGGCTTCTGGGGCCATATAAGTCCATATCGGTCGAAATATATATATGGGAGCTATATCTAAATCTGAACCGATTTCTTCCAAAATCAATAGGGATCTATTCTGAGCCAAAACACATACTTGTACCAAATTTGAAGTCGATTGGACTAAAACTGCGACCTAGACTTTGATTACAAAAATGTGTTCACGGACAGACGGACATCGCTATATCGACTCAAGAGCCCACCCTGAGCATTTTTGCCAAAGACACCATGTATCTATCTCGTCTCCTTCTGGGTGTTGCAAACATATGCACTAACTTATAATACCCTGTTCCACAGTGTGGAGCAGGGTATAAAAATATTACTATAGTAATAAAATTTTGAATAAAATTTTTATAGAATTAAAATTTTGACAAAATTTGCTATAGAAATAAAATTTTGACAATACTTTTTATAGAAATAACATTTTGACAAAATTTTCTATAAAAACAACTTTGAAAAAATTTTCTGCCAATATTCCACATATGTATATTGCCTTAAAATAAAATAAAAATAATATCGATTGTTCGAAACATTTCAAATAAATTGATATGGGCATTAAAATGGATCGATCCAGCCCATCTGCTAGTCAAACATTCTAGGAAACATAAAAAGATAGCCGTAATTGGAAGTTGATTTTCATTTACAATCATGCTGTACATTGATCGAATGAATAACGCAATGGAAACTAATTTGCGTAAAAACTTGCTTAGTTACAAATATGTGAAGTGTTTTAAAAAATTTGGTTTAGCCGGAGTCGGAGTCGAGCAAAATTTTTACGACTCCGACTCCGACTCCGACTCCAGCAAAATCTTCAGACTCCGACTCCAAGACTCCGACTCCGACTCCACAGCCCTGGTTTCAAGGCGATAGTTTGTTTCGTTCGGAAGTTAGCGTGATTTCAACAGACGGACGGACATGCTTAGATCAACTCAAAATTTCACCACGACCCAGGATATATACACTTTATGTGTCTTAGAGCAATATTTCCATGTGTTACAAACGGAATGACAAAGTTAATATACCCCCAAATTATGGTGGAGGGTATAAAAACAGTTCACTTTGACTTTGCTAATAATTGTTTTAAATTAGAATTTCGTTGAAGCTTTATTATGATTTGCTTGCATTTATAGCCATTCGTAAAAAATGTATTCCCCATTTGAGACAGAAAATTGGACGTGAAAATACCATAAATATTAAATGCATGCTTCAAACTTGTAATAAATTGGAGGAAGACTTCTTCTAATTCTGTGAAATGGCTTTCCAAATAACCGACATTCTTTAGAAAAACACAACAATTTAGTTTACATGTAAACCACTAAACAGTTCAATATTTTTTTTTTACAAAACAAGCTTTTCCTTGGAATTTTGTTTGTTTTTTTTTCTCTTTTTATGAGGGAAAAAATTCCCAATACCGTTTGCCAGGGCATATGTGGTAACTGCTTTGCACCTCAGGTCGTGATGGGGAATTGACTGATTATTCATTCCGGCCACGATGACACATTTATGATTATTTAAACATTTTTTTTCATTTTTAAACAAAGGCATGTAATCAAGTTTTTAACGGTTTTCCATGTTAAAGATCCCTCTATACGAAATGACTAAACAAAATATGATCATGTATTTGGAATATTTCTAATGGCCCCTGAAGCGGGGGAGGGGGTTTACATTTAATTTAATAATGACCACCCATCATCATTAGAATTTTTCTTTGAGATTGACTCAAAAAATTGTGTAAGCAAAGTCATCATCGATGATGGGGTCCAATAGTCGGTCCGTCGGTCGTTGGTGGTGATGGCGTCCTCCAACACCAACAACCCAAAAAAAAAAACACCAAAACACAGGAACATGATTTCTATTGAGGCAAAAGTTGAGAACAAAACTGAAAAAATAGAAAATATAAATAATAGTAATCGATTCAAAACTTTTCAAATGTATTTCAATGTTGGTTTCCATTTCGATTGCCCATGGTGAGGTATGCTATGGTAGGGCTATGGGGTATATTGATGATTCTAATACCTCATGCTGTTGCCTTGGCCGGCTTCACAATTCGCTGTTTATGTTCCGGCTAATATGCTAATGGCTAACAAAACAAATTCGTTATTCCCATTGAAGAATACTCCAGCTCGTAGACCAAAGGCTGCTGCCGTTGTTGATGATTGTTTTTGTTATTCCAAGTCATCATCCCATAAAATATTGATTGCCAAAGGAAAACATTGCACGAGAGTGCTTTATTTGATTTTTTTCCACTGTTATTTCTGGCTGGTTGGTTGGGTCGACAAAAAAAAAATGCCAAACCAAAAATTATTTCAATTTGATTTTTGTTGATAGCTGGTGACTGAATGGGCCAGTTTATTTATTTGTTTGTCCAGGCAGTTTTTTTTAGTTGGTCTCATCCTCAGATTTTTTTCCATGGCTCTTGAACACTCGGCCGAGAGTGGTATGAATTTCTATATTATTTTTATTATTATCATCATCATTTTTTTGTGGGGAAACTGGTAGCCAAAGAAAACACCGCATAGAGAGCAAGAGATGACTGTATAAATAAACAAATGATCAAATATTTTTTTTTAGTTCCCTTTCTCAAATCTTGATGTTTTAATGGACAACTCCCTTCTGTTATATCATCAATATGTCACTTGCTAGAAAATTCATTAAAAGCCACTGGGCTATGATCAAGTGTTTATTGGTAAATATTGAACAATCATATGTATTTATTTTATGTGAATTGGTGTTGTCCATCACGTAGTTAACAAATTTTGATATAATACCATTTCACCATATCTATACTAAAAAGAAAATAAAAATGTACTTGAATTCAAAGGTTCTGAACCTCAATTAAATAGAGAAAGATGTACAGTCTTTGTTTTGAGAAATCAACATAACTTTAAATCTAGGTTTTATGAATTTGCAATTATACTGAAAAAATATATACCTAAGATAACAAGTAAGTAAAGTCTAAAGTCGGGCGGCACCGACTATAATATATTTTTAAACACAGTGTAGACCAAAAAATGGTTTGTACCATCTCAAATCCATTAAATTTTTGGGGGCTGTACAAAGGTCTAAATTGGAATATACATGTTTTTAAATCTGACACGATTTGGACAAAATTTTTTACACTTCTGGAAATTTTCTACAATTAAAATTTAAATCGGCTAACGCCCCTCGGACGATATATAATATTAGTAAAACATGCACTGAGAAAAATATTGTCGTGAGGTCAAAGATTTCATGTCTTTCAAATACGAATGCAAATTTTGCTTAGCATAGAAGACGCATTTCTCTGATATAAAGTCTTTTACCTTGTCCAAAAGTCGATAAACTTTTCAATGAAGTTATATTGTCCTTATAATTAAGTGACTTCACTTAAAAATGGGTATCATAAAATGACAGAAAAAATGTTTGGGCTAAGGTCAACTTGACTTTAATAAAAAAAAAATCAGAAAAATTCTTTAAATTTTATGATATTGTCTTTAAATTGGTTGTCTTTTTGCATCTTGACTACAAAGCAAAAAATCGTTCAAATATCGGACAAGTTTTTCAACACTTTATTTTAAAGACGTTATTTACTTAAAACAAAGCATAATTTATACCAGAAGTCGAGTCTGAATTTGGAAAATAACGTTGTCGTTAACTCGTTTTTAAAGGACTTTGATAGCATATGAAGAAACAAAGCTGAAAAAGTGAAAAATTAAAATTTGCTTCCTAGAAGCAAGTACACAAAACCCAAATTTAAAAGTGAATTGTGTCTTAAAAGTATCCTTACTTGTACGGTCAAAATTTGGTCAAGGGAAAACGCGTGTAAATCGGTGAAATCGTTTATTTAAAAAATCAAATTAAATTTCTTTTTCAAGTTCAATTAGTATAAAATTCAGGAAAAATATTCAGTTAGGCTTTCGCTTTTCCAAATCCGAATTGCCGGGCCTCACGCTTGACACCTGCCATCAGATTTTGTACAGCCACCTTGTCCACCTTCTTCGCCGCAGAAAGCCAGTTTGCCTTGAATTGCTGCTCGTCCTTAGTAGTTTTTTGGTCTTCTTTAGGTTCCGCTTGACAATAGCCCAGTATTTCCCAATTGGGCGAAGCTCTGGCGTGTTGGGAGGGTTCTTGTCCTTGGGAGCCACCTGCACGTTGTTGACGGCGTACCACTCCATGGCCTTTTTACCGTAATGGCAAGATGCCAAATCCGGCCAAAACAGTACGGAACAACCGCGTTTCTTCAGGAAAGGCAGCAGACGTTTATTCAAACACTCTTTCACGTAAATTTCTTGGTTGACAGTCCTGGAAGCTATGAAAATGCTACTTTTCAAGCCACAGGTACAGATGGCTTGCCAAACCAGATATTTCTTTGCGAACTTTGACAGTTTTATGTGCTTGAAAATATCTGCTACCTTTCCCCTTCCTTTTGCCGTATAAAACTCCTGTCCCGGAAGCTGCTTGTAGTCGGCTTTGACGTAGGTTTCGTTGTCCATTACCACGCAGTCAAACTTCGTCAGCATTGTCGTGTACAGCCTCCGGGATCGCGCTTTGGCGGTCGTATTTTGTTTATCATCGCGATTTGGAGTCACTACCTTTTTGTAAGTCGATAGTCCGGCTCGTTTTTTGGCTCGATGCACGGTTGTAGACGATACACCCAGCTTATTTGCGGCATCTCGGAGAGATAGGTTAGGGTTTCGGTTGAAACTACCGGCAACTCTCTTTGTCGTCTCAGCGGCTTCCGGTTTTCGATTTCCCCCCGATCCAGACTTCCTGGCTGTCGACAAACGTTCCCCAAACACTTTAATTACATTTGTAACGGTTGATTTGGCAACTTTTAACGATTTTGCCAGCTTTGCGTGCGAGTAGCTCGGATTTTCGCGATGCGCGAGCAAAATTTTGATACGCTGCTCTTCTTGCTCGGACGGCATTTTGACAACTGAAGAGTGAATTCCAAAATCAAAATAGAAGCAACATTCTACACACACACCTTCAAAACGAGGGGTGTTCAGGTTTTTTAAATGCAAAATTGAAAGAAATACGTCAAGTTTATATTGACCAAATTTTGACCGTATCATCCTTTATTCTCCGCTTCTTTGACTCGGAATCAATACCAATTTTTTTAAAGTAAAGACAAAATCTTTGGAACCGGGCATGCTTTTTTTAGTGTGTGCCAATGATTAAACCTAAAGGCATTTTTATGCAATTTGGCAAAGTGAATTTATGAGTTATCGTATTAGACAACCAAAGAAAATTTCATAAAAAATTGGACCAACGAATGCTTTTCATTAATGTAATAATACCATAAAAATATTTGGTAATATTACGAATCGTTTCGTTGATGTCATTGGAAATTCTCTATAGTAAAGAAACGTTTCGTTATATCAACGAATTTGTTTCATTGGATCAATTTCAATAACACATTTCGTTAATATAACGAAGTTTTTTTCTACAAGTAGAGGAACAGGAAAATTTTTTGGCATTTTTACAATTCTTGGGAGGACATTTGGTTTGGTTTGGGAGTGTGTTTTACTTGTTTGAGAGGACATTTTTGCTGGGTCTATATGATCTCTACATACATCCAAACTTCAAATTAATTAATTAATTAAATCGGGAGAACGGTCTATATGGCACAGCTCTCTATCTGACATCTGACAATGGGAGCTCAATCGATAAAGGGACTCTATCAAAACATCGACCGATATATGTATACCAAATTTACCACACCTATTAAAGAACTCTAAATACTTTTAAATTTCAAATTTCAAGCAAATCGGATGAAACTGCCCATGGCACAAGAAGGCAAATCGGGATATCGGTCCATATGGGGGCTATATTTGAACATGGACCGATGTTGTACATTTGAGCTTGTAGTACATGGACCGATGTAGTACATTTGAGCTTGAGCTGTCTGCAGACAAAAGACGAGCTGGCGCAAAATTTCAGCACAATAGCTTCATTATTAACCCAGCAAAAAATTTGGAAGTTCTTCCAAAGGCACAACTTTAAAATCACTTCCAGAAGATGCACTCCCAATGATGTTCTTTATTTTAACTACCCAGGAAGTTCTTTTAATTCAATTTTTTTATAACATGGGTTTTTCATACTTTTAATGGGTAAATTTAACTTTTTTGTTTGAAATAGGTTAAAAACAGTGTAAGAATTCATAAAATGGTACGAATCATTTAAATATTGTCGAAAAAATCTAAATCCAATCTGAAAAAATGTGAATTTTTAAAAATATTTGAGGTCAAACATTTCCGATAAGCGTTAGAATCTATTAAAAATTATAAAAAAATATAAAAATTATTTATTTGATAAAATATCACAGAATTATTTTAATTTACATCCAAAACATTGAATTCGGATCACACCTAAAGAAGTGATGGAAATTCGGTGCAACGTCTGTTGAAATGGAGGACTTCCGTCCTATGACAAACCCATGTTAAATTTATCGCTTCTGCGTCAATTTTGCACCACTTCCGGATCCAAAAAGATCATTTTCATTACTTTTTTGGCAACGATTTTTTTACTGGGAAATTAACAATTGCATGTTGGACATATCTTAATACTTGACTGATGTAGATTGACTTCTTCATGTTTCGTAATGAATATTCGACATACATATTCTCCAAATTTGTCATAGTGTATTTTTTTTTCGTAGTATATGTAAATTATGACTAAAATTGGTTTCGAATATTAATTTAGAAATGACAACCGGTACCTGAACCTAATTATAAACATTTACGTGAGACAACAATAAATCATCCAAATATTTGCAAATTGCTTCCTATGTTCATTATGGTCACATTTGTTTATGTCTTTGGTCCAAACTAGAGTATATATTAACCCGATAGTCGAAAATGAAGAATAATGAACTCATTTATCAATCCAAATGTTCATAATGAACATAAAAGCTTCCCAGAACAGCCCATCAACTCTGAAACAACTGTATTGCATGCAATTCTGAAAGACTTACAAGAAACTTCTCGACCAGCTTGGACTTCCTAACTCAGATTGCAAAAATTCTTTGCAACAGGAAATGTTGAGGAACGATGACTATTGCTTGCTGGCTTAACATGAAATGGGATGGTAGAATGGACAAAAGTCTGTTTGAGTTAAACATCCAGAGAGACTTCTGTCGAATGACAGTTCGTTTAATCTTTCTCCTTCATTTGGTCAGTTTAGGAAAGTTGGTTTATCAATCGTTCGGTCAACTTTGTTTTCTACATTTCTATGTAGAAAGATTGCATGTAGAAGTTGTATTTATTTTATGGTCTACCAATCTCATGTGATTATCCAACACAAATCATGGCAAGAAAATATCCACTAATTGTGTCTTTTAGTCAATAGTATGAGATCTGTGGCAACTAAGTTTTATGTGAAACATATTTGTGAGACTTTAACTTCTCTGTGTGGAATGAGGCAAGAGCAATGATGAATGTAATGGATATACATTTCTAATGAATCAAAAATATAAGTAATGTAAATGATAACAATTGAAAAATGCTTGTTTAAAAAATAGCCTCTTCTAAATCTAAATTTCTGAATATCAGTTTTTGCAGTTTCGATTTTAGAGATAAAATCGAAACTGCAAAAGTAAAATAAAAAGAAAAATAAATAAATCGGTTGAAAGTTCTGATAAAAATGACTGATTGTAAGCTCAAACGAAGTCAAATGAAAGATGGACCTATATGGAAACACATTGAAAAAAATATTGTCGTAAGGCCAAAGATTTCCTGTCCTTAAAATACGAATGCGAATTATTCTTAGCATAAAAGACGCATTTCTCTGATATAAAGTTTAATTCATTGTCAAAAGTCAAACTGTTCAATGAAGTCATTGTGTCAAATTTAAAAGAGAATTGTGTCTTAAATTTGTCCTTACTTCAATTCTCCACTTCTTTGGCTCGAAATCAATAACAGAATCATTAGTGTAAAGGAACTGGACATGCGTTTTGTTTTTTGTGTACATACACGGACCAAAAAGGACTGTTTTTCATATGTTGGGGTGTAAAAGTTATACGTTTGGAACTCAACATTTTTAACACAATATAGTTATGTTGCATAGTTCATAAACTAGCATAACATGTTTGGGACATATATGTTAATATGCTAGAACATATTATGTTTAGGATATAAAATGTTTGTAAATATAATATGCTTAGATGCAAACATATGTTAATTTAGAAATAGCCTATAAACATACATGTGTTTAGAAAGAGAGACCTAGAGAGTATGCCGCAAGTAAAATAATGGAAGTAACCAATTAGCGCCTTAAAAATATATCCACACAAAGGAAATTTCATTAACATTTTTTTTCTACCAGTGTATGCTCTAAGGTGAAACATAATCTGTTTGAATAATACAAACAATATTTTGTTTGGACCAATCCTGAAAATATATATGCTTAAAGCAAAATGTGTTTGGGTATAATAAGTTTGATCGGCCAAAAAATGTGCCTACCAGAAATATTGATTTTAGACCCCATAAAATATATACCGATCGACTCAGAATCACCTCCTGAGTCGATCTAGCGCTTGGTGTCCGTCCGTCCGTCTGTCCATGTATTTGTTGTTCACAGGATTCCGGTCGCAATTATTAACCGATTTTGATCAAATTTGGTACAGGGTGTTTTTTGGGCACAAGAACGAACGCTATTGAATTTGGAAGATATCGGATCAAATTAAGATATAGCTCCCATATATATATATCGCCCGATTTCGACAAATGGGGTCACGTCAAACGGATCGTCACCAAATTTGGCAAAAGCTAATCTTTTCCATCGCCCTTCATGTCTGCAAAATTTCATCCAAATCGGTTCAGATTTAATTATAGCTCCCATATATATGTATCGCCCGATTTTTGTAAATTTGGCCATAAAACCCTTATTTATGAACCGATCTTACTCAAATTTGGCTAAATGTAGTCTTCTATTGCACTAACAATATGTGCAAAAAATCATCGAAATCGGTTCAGAGTTAGATATAGCTCCCATATATATGTATAGCCCGATTTTCCCAAATTTGGCCATAGAACCCTTATTTATTAACCGATCTTACTGAAAGTTGGCTAGATCCAGTCCTCTATGGTACTAACTATATGTGCAAAATTTCATCGAAATCGGTTCAGATGTAGATATAGCTCCCATATATGTATCACCCGATTTTGAAAATTCGCCCCTAATAACCTTATGTTTGACCATACAGGCCTCATTTCTCAACTGATCTTACTCAAATCTTGCACAAGGTAACCTTTTGTGGTGTTAATCAAACCAGCAAAATATTATGCAAATTGGTTCAGATTTTGATATAGCTTCCATATATATGCATCGCTCGATTTTCCCAAATTTGGCCATAGTACTCTTATTTATTAACCAATGTTACTCAAATTTCAAATTTTGATATACTAGCCGATCGTACTTATACGTACTTGTAGCTCTTACATAAGAATATTGCTCGATTTTACAAATTTGTATTTATTACCCACACTAATTTAACGATTTTCTCTTTTTTTTAATATTGGGCTCAATATTAGTGGCATACTAACTCCGTAGGTGCATATCAACACAGCCAGTGTTGCTAGAAGTAGGGGAAATTTCCTATATGTAGAGTTTTTCTAATATTTAACGTCTTGTAGGGACGTAGGGCCACAACGTAGGACATTTTCACTCAACACAATTTGTAATAATTTTTACATGTTGGTGGCTCTAGGGTAGGAAATTAGAAGCCGGCAAGGCTTGATCTTTAACAATGTGTGGTAAACTTTATTCCTGTAGAAAATTTTGTCAACATTTTATTTCTATAGAACATTTTGTCAAAATTGTATTTCTATAGAAAATTTTTTCAAAATATTATTTCTATAAAAATTTTTCTCAAAATTTTATTTCTATAGAAAAATTTCTCACAAAAATTTGTTTATAGAAACTTTTTCCAAAATTTAATTTTATAAGGATTTAACAAACAAGATTACTAATTTGGGTAGAATTCTACCAACTGTGGCAACCGTGGTCGTAATACAAATGTATATTCTAAGTTATATACGTTGCATATTCATGTTTTAAGATAATAAAGTACTTAGAACTATTTTTGTTTTGTAAAATTTTTTAAATTTAACGAAAAATATAATAGGGAAAATTGTTTGGGAATGTATAGGAAAGTAGGAAACTTTGTTTGTCCTTGTAGGGTAAACCGAACATTTTCCCTGGCAACATTGACTATGAGCTATAGTCAGATTGACACAAAGCACCCATAGACATGTACCCCTTAATTTTCTTAAATATGCAACTGCGGTTTATCTCCCAGACCTATATGTTACCCCACAAATGCTTATGATTATTAATTCTGTAATGGTGGTTTAGGGTATGATATAGTCGGCCCCGCCCGACTTTCTACTTTACTTACTTGTTTTGAACTGAATCTTAATGACGAATAGAGTATCCTAAGCAGATTAGTTAGACTGGTACGCTTCCCGAAATTAAATTCAATGACAGGGTTGGCCTGTCGCAAACTGTGACTTTTGCGACATACATTTGCGACGGTATAATACGTATGTCGCAAAAGTCGTAAACCTACTGTAGAAAACCTAATTTTGAATAGAAGAATTCCTGAACATTTTTTTAATTTACAACGTTCGCTATGAGTTTCTGCAGAAATTTGTGAAAGCGGTAGGTGGCATCGAAATTCCCGTTGGTGAGTGAGCAAAATAACTTGGAGTTATATTGGACAGGAGACTGAACTTAAAGCTAAGAAAGGACGAGAAAATCCACGGTTACCCTGTACTGTGCAAAAGGCAATAGGGAAAATGTGGGGGCTAAAACCGAAAATTGTGAACATTCGTAAGAATAAAAACTTCTTCGCACATACCATCGTCTTGGTTATCATCGAATTCGCTGCCTAGCTGACGCGACTAAAGTATTTTGAGTTTGCGACTTTTGTTACTTTTTCTACATTTACGACGCGTATGTGACGTTTATAACTTTGCGACAGTCGCAAACCTAAAAAAGTTTAATACAGACCATCTCTGATGACTACATCAGATTCTCGATTTATAACAAAAAATTTTGTTTGAGCGTTAGAGGCATTTTAAGCATTTAGTATAAGCGTGCACGTCCAAATCCAAGGAAGGTCGCCTTCGACATGATTTTAAATCTAAATGCAAAAGATGTTTAGTTGTACAATTTTAGGCGAAACAAATAAAAATTGCGGTATCTAGAAGCCCAACAATTCAAATCGGGAGATTAGTCTACACACTCAAAAATAATCGCCTCTGTAACATATACTCCCCAACATATTCTGCTTCAATCCTCCACCATAGGATGGGTGGGTATATTAACTTTGTCATTCCGTTTGTAACACATCGAAATATCGCTCTAAGACCCCATAAAGTATATATATTCTGGGTCGTGGTGAAACTCTGAGTCGATCTAAGCATGTCCGTCGGTCCGTCCGTCTGTTGAAATCACGCTAACATCCGAACGAATTTGTGGAGCCGAAAAGAAAAGCAAATTTCATCCGATCCGGCTGAAATTTGGTACATGGTGTTGGTATATGGTCTCTAAAAACCATGCTAAAATTGATCCACGTCAGTCCATAATTATATATATCCCCCATATAAACCGATCCCCAGATTTGGCTTGCGGAGCCTCAAAGAGAAACAAATTTCATACGATCCGCCTGAAATTTGGTACATGATGTTGGTATATGGTCTCTAACAACCATGCACATCGGTTCATAATTATATATAGCTCCCATATAAACCGATCCCCAGATTTGGCTTGCGGAGTCTCTAAGAGATCAAATTCCATCCAGTCCGGTTGAAATTTGGCATATGGTGTTAGTATATGGTCTCTAGCAACCGTGCCAGAATTGGTCCATGTCGGTCCGTAATTATATATAGCCCCCATACCGTTCTCCAGATTTGACCTCCGGAGCCTGTTGCAGGAGCAAAATTCATCCGATTCGGTTCAAATTTGGAACGTGGTGTTAGTATATGGCCGTGGTGTTAGTATACAACCATACCAAAATTGGTCCATATCGGTCTATAGTTATATATAGCCGATCTCCAATCACACAAAAATTGGTCCATATCGGTTCATAATCATGGTTGCCACTCGAGCCAAAAATAATCTACCAAAATTTTATTTCTATAGAAAATTTTGTAAAAATTTTATATCTATAGAAAATTTTGTCAAAATTTTATATCTATAGAAAATTTTGTTAAAATTTTATTTCTATGGAAAATTTTGTTAAAATTTCATTTCTATAGAAAATTTTGTCAAAACTTTATTTCTATAGAAAATTTTGTCAAAATTTTATATCTATAGAAAATTTTGTCAAAATTTTATATCTATAGAAAATTTTGTTAAAATTTTATTTCTATAGAAATTGTTGTTAAAATTTGATTTCTACAGAAATTTTTGTTAAAATTTTATTTCTATAGAAAATTTTGTCAAAATTTTATTTCTATAGAAAATTTTGTCAAAATTTTATTTCTATAGAAAACTTTGTCAAAATTTTATTTCTGTAGAAAATTTTGTCAAACTGAATTATATACGTATTTAATCGATCTTTTATGATTTAATATATACCACGCATGGACTTACATACAATTTAGAAGACGTTGTTAGGAGGTTTTAAGATACCTTGCCATCGGCAAGCGTTACATCAACTTAAGTACTTCGATTGTGGATGGCAGTTTTTAGAAGAAGTTTCTACGTAATCCATGGTGGAGGGTACATAAGCTTCGGCCTGGCCGAACTTACAGCTGTATATACTTGTTTTTTTTCAGAATTTGTACAACAAAACATCTAAAAATATTTCCAACGGAATTCGGCTGTGACTATCAATTGTAAGTGCTGAATACTAAACGACGGTTATGAAGGTTTTATAAGGTAGGTTGTGCGTATCGAATTCGATCAAAAATTTTCAAGACAGAGGGAATTAATTCACACAACCATTTGACTTGTATTTCAAACAACAATCTATAATAATAAGCTTTAAAAGGTAGAAGGAACCAAATAATGGTTGTAAATAAAGTAAATAGATTGACACAACTGTGATTTCATTCCAATTGCAGAATTTTCATTACAACAATCGATTTTCAACCAATATCTTCTCTGTGTGTACTGTGCAAACATATTTTATGTTTCACCCCAAAGCATTTCTTTTTTAAGGCTCCGAATAGACAATTGAATGTGTAAAATGAAAAATGTGTAGAATTAAAAATTAAAAATTTCAAATTTTTGATTTTGATGAACGTAAACTCATTATCCACATAAAAAATATGTCTCTCAAGCAGAGCATCATTAGCTCTCATTTGATTCTCTCACTGTATTACGTTGATGTGTTTTCTCAAGTTTCTCTTTTCCTATCTGAAGTTTTTAAACATATATATGTTTAAACATATATATGTTTATATATATATGTTTAAACATATATATGTTTATATATATATGTTATATTCCTAAATTAATATATGTTTGCATCCACAGACATTATATGTAAGAAAATGAGATGTCTTAAACATAATATGTTCTAACATCTAAAGATAAGTGTCCCAAACATTTCATACTATTTTATGGACATTATATGCTTGTACTTAAAAATAATGTGCTAGAAACGCGAGTTCCAAAAATTTTGTCTTTACACTTAAACATATAAAAACCCGTCTTTTTCGTCCGCCTACGCCCCCTCCAGAAACGCGGCATGACGTTCTAACTACTTCCTGAAATATTATATATACTATTATGAATGTAAAAATAAAGAACGCAGGTTCAAATCTCACCAGATGCTATTTTGTTATCAAACATTTTTCTAAAAAATTATTTTTTATGTTATAAATCTTTTTATACCCTCCATCATAGGATGGGGGAATATTAACTTTGTCATTCCGTTTGCAACACATCGAAATATTGCTCTAAGACCCCATAAAGTATATATATTCTGGGTCGTGGTGAAATTCTGAGTCGATCTAAGCATGTCCGTCCGTCCGTCCGTCTGTTGAAATCACGCTAACTTCCGAACGAAACAAGCTATCGACTTGAAACTTGGCACAAGTAGTTGTTATCGATGTAGGTCGTATAGCCCCCATATAAAGGGACCCTCAGATTTGGCTTGTGGAGCCTCTAAGAGAAGCATATTTCATCCGATCCGGCTGAAATTTGGTACATGGTGTTGGTATATGGTCTCTAACAATCATGCAAAAATTGGTCCACATCGGTCCTTAATTATATATAACCCCCATATAAACCGATCCCCAGATTTGGCTTGCGAGCCTCAAAGAGAAGCAAATTTCATCCGATCCGGCTGAAATTTGGTACATGATGTTGGTATATGGTCTCTAACAACCATGCAAAAATTGGTCCACATCGGTTCATAATTATATATAGCCCCCATATAAACCGATCCCCAGATTTGGCTCCCGGAGCCTCTAAGAGAAGCATATTTCATCCGATCCGGCTGAAATTTGGTACATGGTGTTGCTATATGGTCTCTAACAATCATGCAAAAATTGGTCCACATCGGTCGATAACTATATATAGCCCCCATATAAACCGATCCCCAGATTTGGCTTGCGAGCCTCAAACAGAAGCATATTTCATCCGATCCGGCTGAAATTTGGTACATGATGTTGGTATATGGTCTCTAGCAACCATGCAAAAATTGGTCCACATCGGTTCATAATAATATATAGCCCCCATATAAAACGTTCTCCAGATTTGACCTCTGGAGCCTCTTGGAGGAGCAAAATTCATCCGATCCGGTTCAAATTAGGAACGTGGTGTTAGTATATGGTCGCTAACAACCATACCAAAATTGGTCCAATCACACAAAAATTGGTCCATGTCGGTTCATGATCATGGTTGCCACTAGAGCCAAAAATAATCTACCAAAATTTTATTTCTATAGAAAATTTTGTCAAAGTTTTATTTCTATAGAAAATTTTATAAAAATTTTATTTCTAGAGAAATTTTGTTAAAATTTTATTCGGTTCATAATAAAATTTTCATCATTTTCAAAAATAGAAAATTTTGTCAAAATTTTATTTCTATCGAAAATTTTGTTCAAATTTTATTCGGTTCATAATCATGGTTGCCACTCGAGCCACAAATAATCTACCAAGATTTTATTTCTATAGAAAATTTTGTCAAAAATTTATTTCTATAGAAAATTTTGTTAAAATTTTATTTCTGTAGAAATTTTTGTCAAAATTTTATTTCTATAGAATATTTTGTCAACATTTTTATTTCTATAGAAAATTTTGTGAAAATTTTATTTCTATAGAAAGTTTTGTTAAAATTTTATTTATGTAGAAGATTTTGTCAAACTTTTATGTCTACTACCTTGCCATCGGCAAGCGTTACCGCAACTTAAGTAATTCGATTGTGGATGGCAGTGTTTAGAAGAAGTTTCTACGCAATCCATGATGTAGGGTACATAAGCTTCGGCCTGGCCGAACTTACGGCCGTATATACTTGTTTATTTTGTTATTTTCGGCATATATTTTTGTATAAGTATATTTTTTTCATTAAAAGTCAACAAAAACTAAAATTATCGTAATTTGTAAAACCTTCTCAAACAACTTCCATGGAAGTGAAAAAGTCAGAAGACACAGGTTCAAATCCCAGCTGGGATGAAATATATTATTGATGTAGGTCGGATGGTATTGCAAATGGGCCATATCGGTCCACTTTTACGTATAGCCCCCATATAAACCGACGCTCAGATTTGGCTTGCGGAGCCTCTTGGAGGAGCAAAATTCATCCGATTCGGTTGAAGTTTGATACATAGTGTTAGTATATGGTGACTAACAAACGTACAAAGCTTGGTCCACATCGGTCCATAATTATATATAGCCCCCATATAAACCGATCCCCAGATTTGGCTTGTGGAGCCTCTACGAGAAGCAAATTTCATCCGATACCGCTGAAATTTGGTACATGGTGTAATTATATCGTCTCTAATAACCATGCAAAAATTGGTCCACATCGGTCCATAATTATATATAGCCCCCATATAAACCGACGCTCAGATTTGGCTTGCGGAGCCTCTTGGAGGAGCAAAATTCATCCGATTCGGTTGAAATTTGGTAGGTGGTGTTAGTATATGATCTCTAACAACTATGCAGGAATTGGTCCATATCGGTCCATAATTATATGTAGTTCACCCGATCCGGTTGAAATTTGGTACGTGGTGTTATTATATGGTCTCTAACAACCATGCAAAAATTGGTCCATAGCGGTATTATTTATATATAACCCCCATTTAAACCGATCCCCAGATTTGACCTCCGGAGCTCTTGGATGAGCAAAATTCATCCGATCCGGTTGAAATTTGGTACTTGGTGAAATTTGGTACATTGCGCTAGTATATGGCCGCTAATAACCATGCCAAAATTGGTCCATATCGGTCTATAGTTTTATATAGCCGATCCGCAAACATAATCTACCTATTCTATATATTTCTATAGGAAATTTTGTCAACATTTTATTATTATACAAAATTTTGTCAACATTTTATTTCTATAGAAAATTTGGTCAAAATTTTATTTCTATAGAAAATTTTGTCAAAATGTCATTGTTATAGAAAATTTTATCAAAATTTTATTTCTATATAAAATTTTGTCAAACTGCATTATATATTTAATCGGCATTTTTTTGTTTAATATATACCCCTTATGGACTAACTTACAATTGAGAAGACGGTGTTAAGAAGTTTTAGGATACCTTGCCATCGGCAAGTGTTACCGCAACCCAAGTAATTCGATTGTGGATGACAGCCTTTAGAACAAGTTTCATGCAATCCATGGTGGAAGGTACATAAGATTCGGCCTGGCTGAACTTACGGCCGTATATACTTGTTTTTGTTAAGTAATTTTGCCAACTATTTCTTAGGTGTACTTTTCTGAAGACCTTTTTGTAGAATTTATTATTAATTATATTTGTTTAGTCCGACTCGAGGTCATGTGAAAAAAAACAGATGTTGTTGTTTTTGTGAGTTGTAATTTTTCTTTAAAAATATCCAATATTTCGAGACATTTCCGATGCTCGTCCTCTGGGAAATTAATTTAGAATTAAACAACAATGAACTTGTTCACAAGAGAGTATATTTACGACTGAATTTATTACTTTGAATCCATTAGGCTTAAATTCGTTTTGGCGTCATATGCACCATGACAAACTTTCCAACTATTAAGCTCTCACTGTGGTTTAAATATTGTATCTGATGGGAATGTTTGTAAGCTACCATAAAATCTCTAGCTATTTAATATGATTTCCAACCTGCAAGTAAGGATTTCAAACACGTTATTTATATTTTAGAAAAACTTAAACTTAAACAATAATATTGTTGTGAATCACGTGACTAAACGAATATAGTTACTTCTTCGCATACATTTGACCACAGTTAAGGTCAAGTTCATCATCAATAATACACCACCGCAAAATATTTCTAATATTGGTTTCGCATCTTTTTGCCTTTACTAAATGAGCATCCATGGTCAAACGTGTGGAAGAATCGGAAAGTTTATTCACTGCTATTGTATTTTTTTTGTGGATAAAATATTATTTGAACATTCACTTTACTGCTGACTTGAGCTTTGTTTATCTTCACGATTTGCACAATTCCATAAAACACAATTATTTTACAACATGTGATCACATTTTCCCCAAAAATTCTCCCACTTACCTCAAGACGTCATGAAGAAGTGTGTCAAAGCAATGGAAAACATCAATTGGCACTCCAAAGGCTACATCTTTGGATCACTGCGGTACTTCTTCGATGATGACAATAGGTGTCAAAAACGTGTACAAAAAAAAACAATGAACTCTCTGTTTCACTAAAGCCAATTAAACTTTATTTTAGTTCATGGTTTCATTTTTCAAGAATTTATGTTCGGAGAAAGTTTCCTTTACACTAATATTCTTTTGCGTACGTTAAAGGAACTAAAAATGGAAAAAATTATACACAAATTAAAGATTTACTAAATTCGTACTTCTCTCAAAATAGTTCATTAGTTCTTTAAATTTGTAAATTTTACTTCAAATGCACCCATCTTAAACTTTGTATGGCACTAAAAACATTCTTGCAATTTGAATTCCATTTTTTCCTTCAAACTACACACATTTCTTTAACAAGTGAAACAAATTTATTATGTCTAATAAATTTTCTTGAATTTGTTGAATAATATTTACATATTTTTGTGATATCGGCATGATTCCAGCATTTGTAATACTGTTCAGTTAAAATTTTCTATAAAATAATCTACAGTTTTTTCCTCCTGGTGGGTTCAGTGTTTTTTCAGTGTATATTTTTGCGTGTAGTAATGATATAAAACGTTAGAAAAATACATGGAAGGGATGGAAAATACAATTTTTACTTGGATCCAAAGATTTTGACCTTCCCTTAAGGATTTTGATATTGATTCCAAGCCAAAGATGCTGCTTCTTTAAAATAAAGAAATTTTTAGCGACCTATCTGACTTTAAGTCTAGGACCAATAAAATTAAAATTAGGATACAGATCTCATTTATAGAAAAAAATGTAAAGCAAAGACGCTAAATCCTCAAAATAAGTCTTAGCCTATATTTGAAGCGTTTTGAAGTTAAATCTGAAGTATCAATATTTCAGTTCTTTATATCAAAAATGTGTTTCTTTATTTTAAAGAAAACTGCCCTTAGTTCAAACACATGGGACATCAACGGAGGGACGCAAATTTACAAAATTTGTGTCCTAAATTTAATGAAAACATTTTTGAAGCAAATATTTATTTTAATTAAAATTTCATTATTTTAAAGAAATTTGTCCTTAATATTTCGTAAATTTCGGATCTTTAATATCACGTAAATATTTCTTTCAGTATACAAAAGTACAAAAAAAGTATTTTTGAGTGAAAAAGTTCTTTTCACTAAATTTCGGTTTTTATGCAACAAAAACAGACTACGGCCATATGTTCGTCAAATTCATTTCTAATGAGGCTGGCATTCTGTAAAAATTAATAACGGCTTCATCTTTTTAATGGTTTAAAATTTAAAAAATAAAATTAATTTTTTGCTCTCAACGGGAAAAAAAACGAGGAATTCCGTTGTATGTCTTTCCTGATATTGTATTTTCTAGTAAAAAATTATTTTATTTGACCAAGCATTTTTCTAAACTTTCTTATTTCAAAAATATTTCAGTATTTTGACAAAATTTTCCATAGAAATAAAATTTAGAGAAAATTTTCTATAGAAATAAAATTTCATGAAATCTTGACAAAATTTTCTATGGAAATGAAATTTTGAGAAAATTTTCAATAGAAATGAAATTTCCAAAAAAAAAAAAATTTATAGACATGAAATCTTGACAAAATTTTCTATAGATATGCAATTTTGACAAAATTTTCTATAGAAATAAAATTTTAATAAAATTTTCTGGACTAGTGAGAGTCCGGATAGAGAGGTTTTGCTGTAATTCAATTCTCTATAGAAATAAAATTTTGCAAAATTTTTTCTATAGAAATAATATAATAAATAATATTCTATAAAAATACAATTTTTGAAAAACTTTTTAAAAATAAAATTTTGGAAAACTTCCTATAGAAATAACATTTTGACAAAATTTTCTATTGAAATAATATAATAAACAATACACTATAAAAAAAAAAATTTTTAAAAACTTTCTATAGAAATAAAAATTTCGAAAAAATTTATAGAAATAAAATTTTCTATAGAAATAAAATTTTTGAAAATTTTCCATAGAAATAAAATTTTGACAAAATTTTCTATAGAAATAAAATTTTGACAAAATTTTCTATAGAAATAAAATTTTTACAAAATTTTCTCTAGAAATAAAATTTTGACAACATTTTCTATAGAAATAAAATTTTGAGAAAATTTTCTATAGAAATGAAATTTTGCAGAAATTTTTTATAGAAATGAAATTTTGACAAAACAATCTATAGAAATGAAATTTTTGAAAAAAAAAAAAATTCTATAGACATAAACTTTTGGGAAAATTTTCTATAGAAATTAAATTTTGACAAAATTTTCGATAGAGATGAAATCTTGACAAAATTTTCTATAGAAGTTAAATTTTAAGAAAACTTTCTATGGAAATTAAATTTTGAGAAAATTCTCAATATAAATGAAATTTTCTAAAAAATTTCTATAGACATGAAATCTTGACAAAATTTTCTATAAAAATGAAATCATGACAAAAATTTCTATAGAAATTAAATTTTAACAAAATTTTCTATAGAAATAAATTTTAACAAAATTTTCTATAGAAATGAAACCATGACAAAATTTTCTATAGAAATGAAATTTTAACAAAATTTTCTATAGAAATGAAATTTTGACAAACTTTTCTATAGAAATAAAATTTTGACAAAATTATCTATAGAAATAAGATTTTGACAAAAATGTTTATAGATATAACATTTTAACAAAATTTTCTATATAAGTAAAATTTTTACACGATTTTCTATAGAAATAAAATTTTGACAAAACTTTCTATAGATATCAAATTGTGACAAAATTTTCTATAAATATAAAATTTTGACAAAATTTTTTATAGAAATAAAATTTTGTGAAAATTTTCTATAGAAATAAAATTTTGGTCGAAATAAAATTTTGACAAAATATTCTATAGAAATGAAATTTTGCCAAAATTTTCAATAGCGATGAAATTTTGACAAAATTTTCTATATAAATAAAATTTTGACAAAATTTTCATACAGAATGACAATGTGGGTATACTAACCTCCTCCATCCTATGGTGGAGGTTTTACAAAACTCAGAAAAACTGAAATTTAGACAAACAAAATTCCTTTAATTTCCAAATAAACCCGAATTTTTTACAAGCTATACAAAAATTGCGTCTAGTTGTTTTTATAGGCTTTGAAAGAATTTTTGTTTGGCGTCAAGAGAAAACTTCGTTTGTCCAAAATTTTGTGCGTCAGAAATTAACATAGAACTCTTCTATGTTATCGATTTACATTTCTTCGAAGTGTGGTCGCACGGTCTACTCTCCTAAAAATCTTTCATTGCGGCGCACTCTAATACATGGCATATGTGTGCTACATTAGACGTGTCACAAAACGAAATGTATGATTGATACCGAAAAATAATTGATTGGATAACTCGCACACAAAATTCAAGCAGCTACAATGTTGCTGTAGTACAACTACCACCATCACATCAAGGCATTCAGTTGCCATTCCATACATTTTGGGATGCAAGCTCGACCACAAAGTCATCCATTGGAGAAGGAGTTCAACCACAAACAAGAGGCAGAAATTGCATTGGATTTTCTTGTCCTTCTTTTGGCAAAGGCAACAGTTGCTGCCAACAAGTCAATTGTCCCAGTCAGACCCAACTGCAGTTATGGTCAAATGAATGAATGCAGTCAGTCAGGCAATTCTTATGTTCAATTGTCGTTAAAGTACCCGTATGAATGGTTGGACGCTTCATGTAACATTCGTGGGTATGTTGCTTGAAAAGTGGCAGCTTCTTTCATCAGAAGGACAAGGAAATATGTTAAGATTATGGCTTGTGCGACAATGACTTCTGAACAATGTCATAGAGATAACATGCCTTCGGAACAATGGAAGGATCAGACGTATGAGTCGCCAAACGAAAACAGTTGTTCTTGGCTTGTTTTTGAGTAAGATTGATTTTTCTCCAAATATACTGGTCTGACCAGAAGACAATTTCAAAATAAAACCACAAATGAACTAAATGCAATTAAGGACTGTCGTAAAAGATTGCCAACTTATTTCTTACTACCTTCACAAGACAAATGACACATTCAAGAGGTCAAATCTGGTTTTAAACCACCAGTGTAACAGAAGATATTTGCAATATGCAAGACCAAAAGCTGTTACCTGTTATTCATGCTAAAGGGCATTTAATGACCATAATGGATTTTTAGCTTGAAGAACTATTTCCTATTTAACTCCTTTGGGAGGAATATGGGAATTGGTAAAGATTAGTTTCATAATTGCCTACAATGAAGCTAGAAAAAATGGTAGCCAACTCCCACTTATGGGGAAGATCTATAATTTTTAACCTCAGAATAGAGTGGATGCGAAATGTACTTTTCGTAAAAACCTGAAGAATGCACGCAAAAAAAAGAAGTTCCGAAACCTCACAACCTTGTTCTATTGTTATACAAAAATTTTTATCGCTAAAAGAAATCTACTATATAAAAATAAGTCGGGTTTTTTTGTTTGAAATTTTCAGGCAAGGTTGAAAGGGGCGTCTAGGCAAAGAACAGCTACTTTATTTTTCGATATTTGGTTAAGGAGGGGGCCTCCCCTTTGTCGGACTTTTTTTAAAGTACAGTGAAAAAATTAAAATTTGTCGACTTACTGAAATTTTATGGAGAATTTGGTGGAGATTATGAAATTTATATGAAGTATATGATTTTTTATTAGTTGGTTGGTGAAAAATAAAAGGGCACAGAGAGACCTCATTTCTTCTCAAGTATATGCTGTGAAACAATTAATCTTTTCCAAGCCACAGTGGTGTAATGGTTAGCATGCCTTGCATACGCCTTGCATACACAAGGCCGTGGGTTCGATTCCTGCTTCGACCGAACACCAAATAGTTTTTTTTTTATCCCACCTCTGTAATGCTGGTGACATTTCTGAGGGTTTCAAAGCTTCTCTAAGTGGTTTCACTGCAATGTGGAACGCCGTTCGGACACGACGATAAAAAGGAGGTCCCTTGTCATTGAGCTTAACATGGAATCGGGCAACACTCAGTAATGAGAGAGAAGTTCACCACTGTGGTATCACAATGGACTCAATAGTCTGAGTGAGCCTGATACATCGGGCTGCCACTTAACCTAACCTTTCCAATTTACTTGAAATTTACAGAAGATGTGGTATACTTTATATTAATATAAAGAACATCTGATTTTGTGATATCCGGAAGGGAAGAGGGGCCTCCCCTTGCCTTGCTGTTTAAAAATTGGGCTTATAATTTGCTTCAGATTTTCTGGGACGTCTACACAATATACGCTATATCATTTTTCGATATTAGATCGGGGAGGGAGACCACTGTAAAACTAAACAATTATATACGGTACGGTATGTACCATCCACCATGGATTGCGTAGAAACTTCTTCTAAACACTGCCATCCACAATCGAATTATTTGGGTTGCGGTAACGCTTGCCGATGGCAAGGTGTCTTAAACCTCCTAACACCGTCTTCTAAATTGTAAGTAAGTCCATACGTGGTATATATTAGGTTAGGTTAGGTGGCAGCCCGATGTAGAAATAAAATTTTAACAAAATTTTCTATAGAAATAAAATTTTAACAAAATTTTCTATAGAAATAAAATTTTGACAAAATTTTGTTTCGAAATAAAATTGTGAGAAAATTTTTTATGGAAATAAAAT
Organism: Haematobia irritans; assembly: GCF_050003625.1. Classification (NCBI taxonomy): domain Eukaryota; kingdom Metazoa; phylum Arthropoda; class Insecta; order Diptera; family Muscidae; genus Haematobia; species Haematobia irritans. Next base: position 78,209,480 of record NC_134399.1, on the reverse strand, counting down.
TTTGGGAAAATTTTCTATACAAATAAAATTTTACCAAAATTTTGTATAGAAATAAACTGTTGACAAAATTTTATAGAGAAATACAATTTTCACACAATTTTCTATAGAATTAAAATTTTAGACTATTCAGTCCATTGTGATAATATATATTAAATATATTAAATAAACAAAATTTTCTATAGAAATAAAATTTTAACAAAATTTTCCATAGAAATAAAATTTTGACAAAATTTTCTACAGAAATAAAATTTTGACAAAATTTTCTATACAAATAAAGTTTTGACAAAATTTTTTATAGACATAAAATGTTGACAAAATCTATATATATGAAATTCAATCTATGTTTGTTTATTTGTTTGTTTGTATGTTCCGAGTTGGCTCCGAAACGGCTGAACCGATTTACCTGAAACTTTCAGAGATCGTAGGTGGCGTTCATGTGGTGAAAATAGGGTACCTCATTTTTTGACACCTGCTCGCGGAGGGGGACCTCCCCTTTGTCGGACTTTTTGAAAATTGGACCAAAGTTGACCGATTTGCTTGAAATTTTCATTGAAGGTTGGGTTTGGTATTTAGACAAAGATCCGCTACTTTATATGTCGATATTTGGTGGCGGAGGGGGACCTCCCCTTTGTTCGACTTTTTTTAAAGTACAGTGAAAAAACTAAAATTCTCTAAATTATCTGAGATTTACAGAGAACATGCGGTGAGGTTATGGAATTAATATGGGGTACCTGATGGTTTCATATGTGGACGGGGAGGGGGACCTCCCCCTTGCCCTACTTTTTTAAACTTGGAACAAAATTATGCGATTTGCTTGAAATTTTCATTGAATGTTGGGGTTGGCATCTAGACAAAAATCCGCTACATTATTTTTCGATATATGGTCGGGGAGGGGGACCACCACTTTGCCCGACTTTTTTTTTTAATGTACAGTGAAAACAAAACTAAACTCCCCCGTCTGAGATTTTACGGAAAAAATGGGTGATGTTATGAAATTTATATCAGGTTCCTGATTTTTTAATAAAAATAAAAGGGCATAAGGAGACATCCGCTTCTCTTAAGTACATACAGAAAAATAATTAAACTTTACCGAGTTACTTGAAATTTACAGAGGACTGGGGAGAGAGAGGTTACGATATTAATAGTTAATACCTGATTTTGTGATATTTGGTCGGAAGAGAGCCCGCCTCTTTAGGCTTATAATTTGCTTGACATTTTCTGGGACGTTTACAAAAGATACGCTACATCACTTTTCGATATTTGGTCGGGGAGGAGGTCCTCCTCTAAAACTTCAAAAAAAAATTCTTAAGTTTTCTTGAAATTTACAACGGCAGTGGGGGAAGGTTATGAACGAAGAGGCAACCTTCCTTGCCCCAACCTTGAACGAAAGTTTCAATAATTTTCAGGGAAGGTTAGGGGTGCTATTCACTACAGTGTTTGTCGATATTGTATCGGGGAAAGTGACGTCCCTTTAAAACAATAGAGCAAAATTTGAACATCTCCGATCTACTTGAAATTTACAGGGAACGTGGGAGGAGGTGATTAAATTTATACATGATTTTTAAATTAGTATATGATTTTTCGATATCTGGTTGGGGGAAGGTAAAATTGAAATAAACTTTATCGATTTACTTCGATAGAATTTATAGGGACCTTTGAGTAGTTGTGTGTACGTAATAGTTCGATATCAGGTCGGAGTGGAGCCAAGGTGGGTGGTGAGAGGGTTCACTTTTGTCCGTTTTTTTTCTTAAATTGAAATTAAATGGTTGTCCGTAAATGGGAACTCGGTACATAATATTATGATTTTTGCACAGGCTTCTGCCAGCAATTTATTGGGTGGGATAAAGTAATTCTTTGTAGGTTATTATAATATAGTGCTTAATTTTCAGATATGTTGAGGAGAGGATACATTTCCTTGACAAACCACACTTAAAATTCACAAGAACTACAACAACTACTTGAATACAGAACATTATTTATAAAATTTGGAGGAAGGGTATACCCTCTCCCCGACATTTTTTAAGACGAACCGTTTTACATATGCATTCCCGCCGTATTTGTACCTATAAACGAAAAATCAAGTGGTCCGATTTGTTTAAAAGAAATCAAATCTTTTCGAATTGGTTTTCAGCACGAATGATATAGTTGACTAAGTTAACGCAAAATGTTCCTCCAAATACGCTTCGGAAGGCGCAGCGAAGCGGGCCGGGTTACGCTAGTTTTCTATAAAAATAAAATTTTGACAAAATTTTCTATAGAAATAAAATTTTGTTATATTATTTTTGGCTCGAGTGGCAACCATGATTATGAACCGATATGGACCAATTTTTTTGTGATTGGGGATCGGCTATATATAACTATAGACCGATATGGACCAATTTTGTTATGGTTGTTAACAGTCATATACTAACACCACGTTCCAAATTTGAACCGGATCGGATGAATTTTGCTCCTCCAAGAGGCTCCGGAGATCAAATCTGGAGAACGGTTTATATGGGGGCAATATATAATTATGGACCGATATTTATCAATTCTGTTGTTAGAGACCATATACTAAAACCATGTTCCCAATTTCAACCGGATCGGATGAAATTTTCTTCTCTAGGAGTTGCGGAGCCAAATCTGGGGATCGGTTTATATGGGGGCTATATATAGTTATGAACCGATGTGGACCAATTTATGTATGGTTGTTAGAGACTATATACCAACATCATGTACTAAATTTCAGCAGGATCGGATGAAATTTTTTCTCTTTGAGCCTCCGCAAGCCAAATCTGGGGATCGGTTTATATGGGGGCTATATATAATTATGAACCGATGTGGACCAATTTGTGCATGGTTGTTAGAGACCATATACCAACACTATGTACCAAATTTCAGCCGGATCGGACGAAATATGCTTCTCCGCAAGCCAAATGTGAGGGTCCATTTATATGGGGGCTATACGTGAAAGTGGACCGATATGACCCATTTGCAATACCTTCCGATCTACATCAATAACAACTACTTGTGCCAAGTTGCAAGTCGATAGCTTGTATCTCCCGGAAGTTAGCGTGTTTTCAACAGACGGACGTAAATGTTTAGATCGTCTCAGAATTTCACTACGACCCAGAATATATATATTTTATGGGGTCTTAGAGTAATATTTCGATGTGTTACAAACGGAATGACAAAGTTCATATACCCGCCATCCTATGGTGAAGGGTAAAAAAAAATAGAATTCTCAAGTTTACTTGAAATTTACAAAGGCTGTAAGAGAAGGTTATGAATTCAATATGGTGTACTTGTTTTTTGGGTATTTGAACGGGAACCTTCTCCTTGCCCCACGATATGAAACTTGAAGGAAAGCTTATAGATTTTCTTGGAATTTGCAGAAAAAGTGACGCCCCTTTACAAAAAATAGAGCAAAATCTAACCTTCTCCGATTTACTTGAAATTGGGAGAAGATGATTAAATTTATACAGGGAACATGTTTCGATGTCTGGTCGGGGAAGGGGAATAGTGAAGTTGGGTAGTTTGTGAAATGAATATAGGGTACGTGAATTTACGATATCTGGTCGGGGAGGGGCGAATGAGGGGGGTCCTCTTTGTCGAATTTTTTGAAAATAGAAAGTAGAAGGATGTCGATAAATGGGAACTCGGTACATAATTGTATGATTTTTCCACAGGATTCTGCCAGACTTTTTTAAATAAAAAACTTAAATTTACATGAAGTTGACAGGCCTGTATATGTTTGGGAAAGGCATGTTCTCCGTGTCCGATACTTTAACAAATGTTAATATGGTCAATTTTTAAGTACTTTTACTTTTTTCCGATTTATTGGACGGTATGTTGAGGAAAAGTATACCTCCCCTTTACAAACCACGCTTGAAATTTACAGGAAATGTAGAAGATTGTCAACGATTTGAATACAGAACAATCAGAAAACAAAAGATTGGTTGAAAAGGAACACCACCTACCCGACGTCCGTTTTACATCTGCATAACCGCCCTATTTCTGTATATACACGAAAAAGCAAGTAGTCCGATTTTTTTGAAATGTACGGGACACAAACGAGTATTTGTAGTCCATGGAGGTATTAATCAGTACTTTAGTTTTTGTGCCAGACTTTCCCTGACCCTACTCCTTAAAAGAGTTCAAATCTTTTTGAATTTGTTTTCAGATCGAAGGATATGGTTGACTAAGTTAACAAAAATATGCTTCGGGAGGCGCAGCGAAGCGAGCCGGGTTATGCTAGTTGTTTATAAATAAAAACCTTTTTACCACCACACTCTATTTCGTTTATATCAATTACTGCTCTTTTCTGAAGAACGAATGCTGTGCTAAAAATATAGTATAATATAATGAAATGTCACAAATCCTAAATTCACACTTTAGAAATTGAACCAAAAAAATTGTTGAATATATATTTGTTCTAACCAAACATCTTTTGTAAGAAATAGAACATACAACCAAAGTGTCTTTTTATATACGTTCATGTGCCAGTCGCATACCCAATTAATTGCAAGCACATTTAAATATCCACAACAAAATAAGTCTCTGAAGTAGAGCACCACTTGCTCTCATTTGATTCTCTCACTAGTTCATGTTGATTTCTTTCGTTCTATCTGACATTTATAAACATTTATATATTTATACGAAATTTCTAAATTTATATATATTCACACAAAAAATATTAATTAATTTGATTGTCAATATAATTAAAATTATGTTTAAATTTGAGCTAACAACGTAATTTGTAAATACAATTACGATTTTAGTCACTTTAGCAACCAATTTTGTTATATCAACAAACATTTTGTTATATCAACAAAAATTTTGTTGAACTTAAAAATTTTCTGTAACAACAATTTATTGTTAGCTCAAAAATTATAATATTATTTTCTGTGTTTGCATCCAGGCACATTATATTTAAGAAAATGAGATGTCCCAAACGTACAATGTTCTAACATATTAACATAGATGTCGCAAATATATTATACTAGTTTATGAAGATTAAAAGTTTGCACTTAAAAGTAATGTGTTAAAAATTTAAGTTCCAAACATATAATTTTTACACTGAAACATGAAAAATAGTCATTTTCGTCTGTGTACTTAAATACAAATAATACAAAAGGGATGAGTCTCGATATCGATAAAAATAATAAACCGCATTTTTCGTGAATCTTTGCTTTCCAGCCACTTTTAAATTCACCATTAAAATGAAACCAAATACATACTGTCAAATAGACTGATATCATCACAATGATAAAGTGTTTTTTGTTTTGTATTTCCGATTAGTTTCAATTGGTTTATGGTTAATAATTTAAATTGTTGTGCTCTCTTGATTGTTTTCTTTTCATTCATACGCATGTGGAGCGACAAATTTCCACAGGGTGTCATCTCATTCGCAACTTTAAGTATTCGCCTGCCTATGCCTGTGATGGTCTGCAGATGAGAGTATCGTTCAATTGAATGTAATACAAAGCAGACGGACGGACAAATTGGATGGTTTGTTGGAATCGACAGACGGCCTGACTTTCAAAATGAATATAAATTGTCATTTATATTCCTTTATTATTGTTGGTGTTATTGCCGCTCGTTAATTTGTATTCCATGCCAGCCACTCCATTTCAAATTGTGGATAATTTAGGGTACTCGTTATGGCATTTCAACTTTTGTTTTCTTATTTTGAGGGTATTTTTTTTTATTAAACAATTGAAGATGATTTATTTATGCAAAAGCGATGAAAAGAACCCCACCGCACTAATAACAGGAATTGATTCAGCAATTAAATATAGCCATTTCTATTTTTGATATACACATTGAAATTATTTTCTGAAGTATATTGATTTAGTTTTTTCCTATTTTCATTTCAATGAGCGCATAATTTTTATACGGTTAATAAATTTTTAGAGAAATAAAAATACACATTATTATGTTTAATGATGTTTATTTAATTTGTCTTTCGATATGCTAGTCGATCAATGGTGGTAGATTTTTTTCTGAAAAAATTTGTGATGACATAATGTTGTTAAAATATTAAGGATAGGACAAAAGTCAGGCAGAGCCATCTACATACACATTCAACACCGTTTTCCATACATGGGATGTTCGTTTTTTTTTATTCTGAACCAAAATGACTAAACGCTTGTAAGTTGTAAGTTCTGAACCATACGTTTGTAAGTTCGAAATAGGTTTCAAAATAGATCAAGCAGGCAAATAGAAATAATATACAAGTATATACGGTCGTAAGTTCGGTCAGGCCGACTCTTATGTACCATCCACTATGGATTGCGTAGAAACTTCTACTAAAGACCGTAGTCATTCACACTTGAATTACTTTGGTTGTGGTAAAACTTGCCGATGACAAGCTATCTTAAAACTCCTTAACATTGTCTACTAAATTAGAAGTTCGTCCATAAGGGGTATATATTGGACAAAAAAGGCAGACTAAATACCTGTATAATTTAGTTCTTGACCGGAATGAATTTTTGCGCGGTAAAAGAGAGGCGACAATATACTAACACAATGTACCAAATTTCAGCGGAATTGGATGAAATTAGCTACTCCAAGAGGCTTCAAAACAAAATCTGGGGATCGGGATTAAAGGGGGGCTTTATATGATTATCGACCGATATGGACCAATTTTGGCATGGTTGTTAAAGACCATATACTAACGCCACGTACCAAGTTTCAACCGGATCAGTTGAATTTTGCTTCTCCAAAAGGCTTCGGAGTTCAAATCTGGGGGCCGTTTTATATGGGAGCTATATATAATTATGGACCGATACGGACCAATTTTTACGTGGTTATTAGAGACTATATACTTACACCACGTACCAAATTTCAACCAGATCGGATGACATTTGCTCTTCCAAGAGGCTCCCGAGGTCAAATCTGAGAATCGGACCATGTTTTGCATGGTTGTTAAAAACCAAGTCTAATATAACCTACAAAATTTTAAACGAATCGGATGAAATTCGCTCCTCCATGAGGCTCCGGAAGTATAATCTAAAGATCGTTTTATATTATATTATAAACCGGGATCCCCTATCGATTTTTTCACTTCCGATGCAATCCTTTTAGACAAGTCTTGAAAGGTACGGAATTAGGGCGTTTTAAGTGCAAATTTAAGTTTTGGACAATTAAATTTCGCAAAAAACAATAGAAAATCAATAAAAAAAAGTAAAATAATAATAAAAGCAAAAAAGAAAATGTATCCCCGCTGAGATTAAAACTCTGCCGTTTGACTTTTTCACTTCCATGGAAGTTCTTTTGAGAAGATTTTGCAAATTACGATAATTTTAATTTTTTTGTTGATTTAAAACAAAATAAAAACGATGTAGAACATAAAAAATATTTTTTTTTTTAGAAAAATATTTATTAAAAAAAAATCGTGAGATTTGAACCAGAGATCTTTATTTTTTCAATCATAATAATAAATAACATCTCAGGGAGTAGTTAGAATGTCATGCATTGGTGTCATATTACGTTCATATCACAAACAATTGAATAGACGTTTTGATGCATCGTGTTTAATGGTGTTTGTGGCTGAGTGTGCTAGGCGTTCTGTTATGGTGCCAACAGACCCAGGATCAACCCTCGGTGGAAGCGAAGAAGTTTTTCAATTTGTAAAAATTTGATAATGAGGATATAAAAGTGTAACAAAAAATACTGATAAAAATAGAAAGTGAAATTGGAAAAAAACTGTTTTCTTCATCTAAATGAACTTCCAAGGAACAACTTCTAAAGCGATGCAAAGGATCCAAAAATGGAGTACTTCCGTTCTATGACAAACCCATTTAAAATTCATTGGCGACGATCCAAATTTGCACTACTTCCGGATCACAAATTGCGGATCCAAACTACTTTGTTTGGAACCTCTTTTGTTGCTGGGTCTATAATTAGACCGATATTGACAAATTTTTGCATGGTTGTTAGAGACCATATTCGAACATTACGTACGAAATTTTAACCGAATCGGATGAAATTTGCTTCTCCAAGAGGTTCCGGAGTTCAAATCTGGAGATCGGTTTATATGGGGGCTATATAAAATTATAGACCGATATTGACAATTTTTTGCACGGGTGTTAGAGGTCATATACTAACACCACGTACCAAATTTTAACCAGAAAGGATGAAATTTGCTTCTCTAAGAGGCTTCGCAAACCAAATTTGGGGGTCGGTTTATATAGGGTCTATACGTAAAAGTGGTCCGATATGGCCCATATACAACACCAACTGACCTACAGCATTAAAAGCTACTTATACCAAGTTTCAAGTCAATAAATTATAGGGATAGGAAATTAGAGTGATTTCCACAGACGGACGGACGGACATCGCTAGATCGACTCAGAATTGCACAACGACCCAGACTATATATACTTTGTGGGGTCTTAGACCAGTATTTCGATGTGTTACAAAAGGAATGACAAAGTTAATATACCCACCATCCTATGGTGGAGGGTATAAAATATTTTTTTTTTTGTATTTTCTGTATTAGAAAATACCTCTCTTTCGTTTTTTGTTTGCTGATGTAAAGGTTAACATAACATATAATGTTAGGTTTTCATATAGATCCTTCGAAACGTAGCCTTGGTCGATTCCTAATTTGATCAAATGTCTAAAATGTACGCCGCATCTAAGGAAGTTCTGAGAGGGATTCCAGAACCCCTAGAAATTCGAAAACAATTCCCGCTTTCCCGGAAATAAAAAAAATCAGGGAAAAACCTTTATATTGCCCAAGTATACCACAATCCCCATTTGATTTTATTGGTTTAGAGAAACCGTAGGTTTTACACGATTTATCTGAAATAGGAAATCTAAGAGCAACAAGTATATACGGCCGTAAGTTCGGCCAGGCCGAAGCTTATGTACCCTCAACCATGGATTGCGTAGCAACTTCTTCTAAACACTGCAATCCACAATCGAATTACATAGGTTGCGGTAACGCTTGCCGATGGCAAGGTATCTTAAAACCTCCTAACACCGTCTTCTAAATTATAAGTAAGTCCATACGTGGTATATACGTGGAAATAAAATGTTGACAAAATTTTCTATAGAAATAAAATTTTGGTAGATTATTTTTGGCTCGAGTGGCAACCATGATTACGAACAGATATGGACCAATTTTTGTGTGATTGCGGATCTGCTATATATAACTATAGACCGATATGGACCAATTTTGGTATGGTTGTTAACGGCCATATACTACGACGTTCCAAACGGCCATATACTACGACATTCCAAATTAGAACCGGATCGGATGAATGTTGCTCCTCCAAGAGGCTCCGGAGATCAAATCTGGGGATCGATTTATATGGGGGCTATAAATAATTATGGACCGATATGGACCAATTCGTGCGATTTGGTTAGAGACCACATACTAACACCACGTTCCAAATTTCAACCGGATCGGATGAATTTTGCTCCTCCAAGAGGCTACGGAGGTCACATCTGAGGATCGGTTTATATGGGGGCTATATATAATTATGGACCGATATGGATGAATTTTGGCATGTTTGTTAGATACCATATACTAAGACCACGTACCACATTTCAACCGAATCGGATGTATTTTGCTCCTCCAAGAGGCTCCGCAAGCCAAATATGGGGGTCCGTTTATATGGGGGCAATACGTAAAAGTGGACCGATATGGCCCATTTGCAATACCATCCGACCTACATAAATAACAACTACTTGTGCCAAGTTTCAAGTCGATAGCTTATTTCGTTCGGAAGTTAGCGTGATTTCAACAGACGGTATAACCCCCATATAGACCGATTTCCCAATTTGATTTCATGGGCTTCTAGAAACCACAATTCTTACCCAATTTTCCTAAAAATTGATATCTAAAGGTATTTTAGGACCACAAATAGGTGGGCCGAATATTATGTGCATCGGTCCATGTTTTGGTATATCACCCATATAGACCAATCTGCCGATTTAATGTCTTGAACTTTTAGTTTTATCCAATATGCCTGAAATTAGAAATCTATATTAGAGGTCCACAAAGACCTGCGTTGATTTAGTTTTTATCGGTCCATTTTCTGGTAAAGCCTGTATATTGAGCGATATCACGATTTCACCACTTGAGGGGACAGAAGATGCCTGGTCATCGAAATTATTATTTTTTTTTTGTTTATTGTTTCCAAAATAGTACACAAAGAATTTACTTATAAACTGTACTATTTTAATAAAATTAAAAATTTACTCTTGCCAAACAGTAACTATTATCTAAAACTTTTCCAAAAGAACTAAACGAAAGAGGGAAAAATGATGGAGTATGCTGTGATGCACTTAAAGAGAAATGTTTGGGGAACAATTCCATTTTTGTTGGTACAGATTTATTAAAGCGAGTAAGGTAGGGTGTAGACCTTGGGGTGCTTATGGCGCCTTATTAATGAAATATCAGTTTTTATACTGGGTGTAGACCTTAGGGTGCGTGGGGTGCCTTATTATAGAAATGCCAGTTTTTATACTGTCCGGATATCCAAATTGTATGAATTTTAGTATACGTTTCATTTCCATTGTTATTTAAAATAAATATAATCCCCAGAAATATTAAACTCTCAATTTCTTGTATGTACATGTCCATTCTGCTGTCAATTACTTCTGAGAAATCCCAATGGAAATGGCAGCAAACGTACAAAACTTCTGTTGGCGAGGATGTGTCTTAAGTCTTTTGTTTTATTATGTTCAAAGCAAAAAAATTAAAAAAATCAAACATTTCCAAAATCAAAACGATATGCACAGCATTCAGTTAACCAGACCACAAAGTAGCCAAATTCCTAAAGTGAAGGTATACGAGGAGACATAGTAAATACCACCATTAAGAAAAGTACGCGTATTGTATTGAAATTCATAACAATAAAACAATATTCTTTATTGGCATCAGACTCTGTGCCATTTTTTAGCTCTTTGTCTTCTTTTTAATTTTCTAATCGCTTTTAGTGTACACTGAGGTAATAAACTAAATAAAGAAGAAATTCCTTTGCAAAACCTCAACTGGCGCATAAACAACGGAAATGTATACTCAGCTGAGCCAAAATGATCCAAAATGAAAATATGAGAATGAAAAGAAAAAATCCAAAAACCAGCAAACTGGTTTTGCGTCAAAAATACTCTTGACGTACTTTCAGGTAACACAACAAAAGAAGATAAACAATAATCGTGTTTTGTGAATTGAACTTCTGTGCAGTTTTTGTGATGAAACAGTGTTTTCTTATATTCTGATTGCTGCTTACAAACTAAAGTGCTCTAGGCTTGGCAGATTTATTTGGAATTTGTATAGTTAAATTATTACGTTTTTGTAATATATGAAATATAAGGAAAATACGATTTTAGTCTTACATAAAAATATCGGTGTTGAGTTGGTTTTGTTTTGAAATATTAGGAGTGAATGTACACTGAAAAAAAAGCATGCCCGGTTCCAAAGATTTTGTCTTTAATTTAAAAATTTTGGTATTGATTCCGAGCCAAAGAAGCGGAGTATACAAGTAAGGATACTTTTAAGACACAATTCTCTTTTAAATTTAGGTTTTATGTACTTGCTTCTAGGAAGCAAATTTAAATTTTTTGCTTATTCACCTTTTTTCTTCATATGCTATCAAAATCCTTTAAAAACGAGTTAACGACAACTTTATTTTCCAAATTAAGACTCGACTTCCAGTAGAAATTATGCTATGTTTCAAGTAAAAGACGTCTTTAAAATAAAGTGTTGAAAAACATGTCCTATATTTGAACGATTTTTTGCTTTGTATTCAAGATGCAAAAAGACAACAAATGTAAAGACAATTTCATTAAATTTAAAGAATTTTTCTGCATTATTAATGTCAAGTTGACCTAAGCCCAAACATTTTTTCTTTCATGTTATGATACCCATTTTTAAGTGAAATCACTTAATTGTAAGGACAATACGACTTCATTGAAAAGTTTATCGACTTTTGGACAAGGAAAAAATCTTTATATTAGAGAAATGCGCCTTGTATGCTAAGCAAAATTTGCATTCGTATTTTAAAGACATGAAATCTTTGACCTCACGACAATATTTTTTTCAGTGTATATATAAATAAATGGCAAGAGGATTAAATGCAGTGGTGTACATAGAAAATGAAATACATTACAACCTGATTATAATCTAAAGGTTACATTTAAAAAGTTTGAAATTTATACATGTGAAATTAGGGGCCTGCAATAGGATTTCCATTGAAAAATGTATACACTGAAAAAATATTTTGTCGTGAGGTCAAAGATTTCATGTCTTTAAAATACACCCAGAGAAGGAATATGATCACCTCAAACATGTTTTAAGAGCAAAATGTTATTTTTGGGTGGTGACCATGTAACATGGTTTTCGCAACCATGTTATTTTCTCGGAAATCATGTATCTGATTTCGGCAAGCAGGTTATATTTGACGAGCAAATAACACTTTAGTGACAAACATGTTACATGGTCACCATACAAAAATAAAATGTTGCTCTTGAAACATGTTTGAGGTGATCATATTCCTTTTCTGCGTGTATGAATGCAAATTTTTCTTAGCATAGAAGACACATTTCTCTAATATAAAGTTTTTTCCTTCTCCAAAAGCCGATAAACTTTTCAATGAAGTCTTATTGTCCTTATAATTAAGTGATTTCACTTAAAAATAGGTATAATAACATGGAAGACATGTTTGGATTAAGGTCAACTTGACTTTAATAATTCAGAAAAATTCTTTAAATTTAATGAAATTGTCTTTAAATTTGTTGTCTATTTGCATCTTGACTACAAAGCAAAAATCGTTCAGATATAGGGCATGTTTTACAACACTTTATTAATCTTTCTTAATTTGGAAAATAAAGTTGTCGTTAACTCGTTTCTAAAGGTCTTTGATAGCATATGAAGAAAAAAAGCTGAAAAAGCGAAAAATTAAAATTGGCTTCCTATAAGCAAGTACACAAAACCCAAATTTAAAAGAGAATTGTGTCTTAAAAGTATCCTTATTTGTATTCTCCGCTTCTTTGGCTCGGAATCAATACCAACATTTTTTAAAGTAAAGACAAAATCTTTGGAACAGGGCATGCCTTTTTTCAGTGTAGTATCAAGAAAGCGAAACCCACATTTAAATGAGAACTGTGTCTTAAATTTATCCTTACTTTAAGGCTCCGCTTCTTGGGCTCAGAATCAATGTAAAAATCATTAGTGTCAATACAAAATCTTTGGAAACAAGCAAGCTTTATTTTTTTTCATTTCTATACCCACGACCATAGAATGATTATGGGGTACAAAAGATGTTCTTTGTTTAAAGTTCTTCAAATCAATTTTTATACCCTCCACCATAGGATGGGGGATGTATTAACTTTGTCATTCCGTTTGTAACACATCGAAATATTGCTCTAATACCCCATAAGTATATATATTCTGGGCCATGGTGAAATTCTTAGTCGATATGAGAATGTCCGTCCGCCTGTACGTCTGTTGAAATCACGCTAACTTCCGAACGAAACAAGCTATCGACTTGAAACTTGGCAAAATTGGTTGTTATTGATGTATTGCAAATGGGCCATATCGGTCCACTTTTACGTATAGCCCGCATATAACCGCATCCCCAGCTTTGGCTTGTGAATCCTCTAAAAGAAGCAAATTTCGTCGGATCCGGCTCTAACAACAACCGTGCAAAAATTAGTCCACATCGGTCCATAATTATATATAGCCCCCATATAAAACGATCCCCAGATTTAAACTCGGGATTCTCTTGGAAGACCAAAATTCATCTGATTCAGTTGAAATTTGGTACGGGGTGTTAATATATGGCCTTAAACACCCATGAAAAAATTGGTGGAAATCGGTCCATAATTATATACATATAAACCGATCTCCAGGTTTGGCCTCATGGATGAGCAAAATTCATCCGATTCGGTTGAAAATTTGGTACGTGGTGTAAGTATATAATCTCTAACAACCATGCAGGAATTGGTCCATATCGGTCCATAATTATATGTAGCCCCCATATAAACCGATCCCCAGATTTGACCTCCGGAGCCCCTTGGAACAGCAAAATTCATACGATCCGGTTGAAATTTGGTACAGTGGGCTAGCACATGGCCGCTAACACCCATGCCAAAATTGGTCCGTATCTGTCTATAGTTATATATAGCCGATCCCCAAAAATAATCTACCAAAATTTTATTTGTATAGAAAATTTTGTCAAAATTTTATTTGTATAGAAAATTTTGTCAAAATTTTATTTCTATAGAAAATTTTGACAAAATTTTATTACTATACAAAATTTTGTCAAAATTTTATTTAAGTAGGAAATTTTGTCAAAATTTTATTTCTATGGAAAATTTTGTCAAAATTTTATTTCTATAGAAAATTTTGTCAAAATTTTATTACTATACAACATTTTGTCAAGATTTTATTTATGTAGAAAATTTTGTCAAAATTTTATTTCTATAGAAAATTTTTTCAAAATATTATTGCTATAGAAAATTTTGTCAAAATTTTTTTTTCTATAGAAAATTTTGTCAAAATTTTATTTCTATTAAAAATTTTGTCAAACTGAATTATACGTATACGATTAAATACGTACGTATTTAATCCGCCTTTTTTTGTTTAATATATACCCCGTATGGACTAACTTACAATTGAGAAGACGGTGTGAAGAAGTTTTAAGATACCTTGCCATCAGCAAGTGTTACCGCAACCAAATTATTTCGATTGTGGATGACAGTCTTTAGCACATGTTTCTATGAAATCCATGGTGTAGGGTACATAAGATTCGGCCTGGCCGAACTTACGACTTGTTTATAATTCGTTTTTTCATATTTTAATGGGTAATTTTAACTTTGTTGTTTTTTTCCAAATAAGTTAAAAACAGAGTAAGAAGTACTATAATGGTACAAATTATTTAAATTTCGACGAAAAAAATGCTAAATCCTTACTAAAAAAGTTTCGAATTTTTTAAATATTTTATGTCAAACGTTTCAGACAAGCGTTAGAATCCATTCAAAATCATAAAACTATTATATAAAAATTATTTATTTGGCGAAATATCACACATTTTTGTAATTCACATCCAATACACTGAATTCGGATCACACGTTAAGAAGTGATGCAAATTCATTGCAACGGCTGTTGAAATAGTGGACATCCGTCCTATGAGAAACCCATATTCAATTCATAGCTTCTTCGCCAATTTTTCACCACTCCGGATACACAAAAAATAAGTTTGTCATTCCATTTGAACCACATCCAAATAACGACTTCCGACTACATAAAGTATATACCCTGAATTGGGGTAGTTTTTATCCGCTTTGTCTGAAATTGGAAATCTAGATGTATTTTAGAACCACAAATAAGTAAGCCGGATATGGTGTGTATTGGTTCATGTTTTGTTATAGCCCCCATATAAATCGATTTCACGGTTTGATTTCTTGGGCTTTTAGAATCCGTAGATTTTCCTGAAAATTTAAATCGAAGGATATTTAATGACCACAAACACACACAAATATGCTTCAAGAGCAAAATATTATGTTTGGACGGTGAACGTGGAACCATGTTATTTTCTCGAAAATAATATAACATATTACTGTTGTTTTGATTTCAGCTTAAAACCATGTGTTGACTAAACTATAAGAGTAGCTTAACCAACAGAGGATAAGTATATTGGTCAAATTTATTTGGGCAAAGCCCTATAGACTACAAGATGGTTGGATGGACGGCCGTTTCGGAATTATCAAATTCCTCATTAGCATGCTCCACTTGCAGTAAAACAATCAACCATCAGAATAAATTCAGGTAATTCACTAAATCCAAAGTGAATTACACTTGAACCGAAAAAAGGTTTTTGATAGGCGGTTTTTGCCGAAATAAATCTTTGTACAAATATCTCTTTTTCCTTTGCCAACGTCAAATCATTGATTTGAGTTCAGATGGCTGGGTTGCAACCACCATCCAAACAGTAATCCAAATTCAGTATTACTGATGTGAATTAAAAATGTTTATGATATTTTGCAAAATAAATAATTTTTATAATCTTTTATAATTTTTAATGCATTCTAACTCAACACACAAAGAAAATTTCATTGAAAGTCAGCCAACGAAAATGTTTCATTGATATAACGAACAATTTTCATTAATACAATGAAAATATTCGTTAATTGTACGAAACGTCGCGTTGATTAACAGAAATTTCGTTATAATTACGAAAAATTTCGTTGTATTAACGAATTTGTTTCATTGGTTGACTTTTAACGATACATTTCGTTAATATAACGAAACTTTTTCTATTAGTGTAGACTGCAACGTTTGACTTCAAAAACTTTCAAAAATTCGAAATTTTTCTCGAATTGATTTAGCATTTTTTTTCGACAAAATTGTTATAATTTGTACCACTTTACTAATTTTTACTTTGCTTTTAACGTTTTTGGAACAAAAAAAGTTAAAATTACTAAATGCGAGTTATACAAAATTATATCAAAAAACCCTTTTTGGGAGGACATTTTTGGAAGTGTTTTTAAAGTTGTGCCTTCCAAACTTCCAAATTTTGTTTTGCTGGGTGGCACATATCGGTCCATAATTATATATAGCCTCCATATACACTGATCCTCAAATGTGATTTGTTGAGCCTCATGGAGGAGCAAATTTTATCCGATCCGATTGTCATATGGTGGGCGATGTAAATAGATTGTTCTCTTATTACCATACAAAAACGACATCCCCACAATGCACCTACCTAGGATTGATTTCCGATGCGCTTGAATACGGTGTATTAAAAAATTGGTCCATAAAATTTCATAACTAAAGACTGCTCAATATAAACCTATCAATATCTAAGGTGTTTTATTAGTCAAACATTTTCGTTTTTATATAACATAGACTCCATATGGACTACTTACAATATACATGACAATGTTAAGAATTTTTAAGATACCTTGGCATCCGTAAATGTCACTACAACCCAAGTAATTCAAGTACATACGATTTGACGTTCTATACTTGCTTGTTTCGTTGTTTTTGTTTTGCTACGGCAACCCTTACCATGTGCAAGTGGCTGAATTCTTTGCAGATTTGATGAAGTTTTCAGCTGTTAAGTAAAAGACATTTTACTTTACAGCAGTTTGTTTAACATACTGGATGTGATGAGTAACTGAGAAATAAAGAGAGAAATGTAAAAGCTAACACAAGTAAGGATTGGCGCAGAGAAACATTGTAAAGTATGCTAACTTTATGTAAAATCTTGGGGGTGGATAGTTAAGGAAATTGTTCGATAAACATAGCTTTACATTTTTCGTTGAATGTTGTCATAACTCAGGGTAAGAATTTTGCGGTTAAATATATTTTTTAGTCTTTTCCGAAAATGATTTCTCTGTTTACTATACTTTAACATTTTGAAGTATGGACAACATTGCACACAAAAAATTTTTTTTCTGATTCAATCACGAAATTAATTGATCCAATTAATTTTTTAATTGAAATGTCTTCAATCACGAAAATGATAGTATCAATCACAGTTTTAATTGGGCATAGAAAAAAATTTTTGATTAAAAAATTAATTGATTTCATTGCCAAATTTCAATTAATTTTTTAATTGATTCAATTAAAAATTTAATTGATGTTGATTGCAAAACTCAATTTATTTATTAATTAACTATTTTCAATTACATTCTGAATTGGCTTACAATTTTTATTTGGATTAACAATTGATTGTTTGAAAAAAAAAAATTAATTAAAAATTTAAAAAAAATGTTCATCATCATCATAAACTGACTTTGTCTTCCGATTAAAAGTTAATTGTATCAATTAACTTTTTAATTAAAAATTTTAAAATGTTCAATCATTGACTTAATTAACTTAATGTTTCTATCTTGATTAAAAAGTTAATTGTACCAATTAATTTATTAATTGAAAAAAATTTCAACTTCAATTAACTTTTTAATTGGATATATTTTGGTGATATTTTTTTCTGTGTGTAAGAAGCTATTGATGTATTTTAGCTATCTGAAGTGAGTTTGTGCCGAAATAACTGTAAATGGTTGGAAAACGATTAAAGACAGTTGTAAAGGAGTCGAAGCTAATTAACCCTCCAACATACATTGGAGATTATTAATGTAACATGTATTATTGAAGTCGTTGCACATTTTTAATCAACCTTCAACTCAATTTTTATACCCTCCACCATAGGTAGGGGGTATATTAACTTTGTAATTCCGTTTTTAACAATATTGCTCTAGGACTCCATAAAGAATATATATTTTGGGTCGTGATGAAATTCTGAGTCGATCCATCCATCGGTCTGTTGAAATCACGCTAACTTCCGAACGAAACAACTATCGACTTGAAACTTGGCCCAAGTAGTTGATATTGATGTAGGTCGGATGGTATTGCAAATGGGCCATATCGGACCACTTTTACGTATAGCCCCCATTTAACCGACGCACAGATTTGGCTTGCGGAGCCTCTTCGAGGAGCAAATTTCATCCGATCCGGTTAAAATTTGGTACATGGTGTTAGTATATAGTCTCTAACAACCATGCAAAAATTGGTCTACATCAGTCCATAATTACATATAGCCCCCATATTAAACCGATCCCCCGATTTAGCTTGCGGAGCCTCTAAGAGAAGCAAATTCCATCCGATCCGGCTGAAATTTGGTGCATGGTGTTAGTATTTAGTCTTTAACAATCATGCAAAAATTGTTCCGCATCGGTCCATAATTATATATAGCCTCCATATAAACCGATCCCCAGATTTAGCTCTCGGAGCCTCTAAGAGAAGAAAATTTTATCCGATCCGGCTAAAATATGGTACATATTGTAAGTATATGGTCTCTAACAACCATGCAAAAATTGATCCATACTGATCTTAATTATATATAACCCCCATTGAAACCGATCCCCAGATTTGACCTCCGGAGCTCTTGGAGGAGCAAAATTCATCCGATCGGGTTGAAATTTGGTACGTGGTGAAATTTGGTACATTGCGCTAGTATATGGCCGCTAACAACAATGCCAAAATTGGTCTATATCGGTCTATAATTATATATAGCCGATCCCCAAAAATAATATGCCCAAATTTTATTTGTCAAAATTTTATTACTATACAAAATTTTGTAAAGATTTTATTGCTATAGAAAATTTTGTCACTATTTTATTTCTATAGAAAATTTTGTCAAAATTTTATCACTATAGAAAATTTTGTCAAGATTTTATTTCTAAAGAAAATTTTGTCAAGACTCTATTTCTTTGGAAAATTTAGTCAAAATTTTATTTCTATAGAAAATTTTGTCAAAATTTTAGTTCTATAGAAAATTTTGTCAAAATTTTATTGCTATAGAAAATTTTGTCAACATTTTATTACTATAGAAATTTTGTCAAGATTTTATTTCTATCGACAATTTTGTCAAGGTTTTATTTCTATAGAAAATTTTGTCAAAATTTTATTTCTATAGAAAATTTAGTCAAGATTTTATTTCTATAGAAAATTTTGTCAAAATTTTATTTCTATAGAAAATTTTGTCAAAATTTTATTTCTATAGGAAATTTTGTCAACATTTTATTTCTATAGAAAATTTTGTCAAAATTTTATTTCTATAGAAAATTTTGTCAAAATTTTATTTTTATAGAAACTTTTGTCAAAATTTTATTTCGATAGAAAAATTTTTCACAATTTTATTTCTATAGAAAATTTTGTCAAAATTTTATCGCTATAGAAAATTTTGTCACAATTTTATTTCTATAGAAAATTTTGTCAAATTGGCCTTTTTTGTTTAATTTGTTTAATATATGGACTAACTAACAATTGAGAAGACGGTGTTAAGAAGTTTTAAGAAATCTTGTCATCGTCAAGTGTTACCGCAACACAAGTAATTCGATTTTGGATGACAGTCTTTAGTACAAGTTTCTATACAATCTATGGTGGAGGGTACATAAGATTCGGCCTGGCCGAACTTACGGCCGTATATACTTGTTTAGTTTAAAAATTAATCAAGTTTTGCAATCAACATCAATCAATTAAATTAATTGAAATTTGTTAATAAAATCAATTAATTTTTAATCCAGTATTTGTTTATGCCCAATTATAACTGTGTTTAACGTTTCAATTAAAAAATTGATTGGATCAATTGATTTCGTGATTGAACAAAAAAATTTGTGTAGTCAAAATACCAAGAGGCATCAAATTTAATAACAATTTCATTAATTTTAAAGATTTTTTTTTTTTAGAATTATTAAAGCCAAGTTGACCTTAGTCAAACAAAATAAAATTAGGTACGTGGAATTAGTATACCTCTAACAACCCTGCAAAATTTGTACCATATAGGTTCATAAATATATATAAGCCCCCATATAAATCGATCCCCAGTTTTGATTTCCGGAGCTTTCTAGAGTTGTAAATTTCGTCCGATCCGTTTGAAATTTGGTACGTGATGTTAATATGTTATATACGTAGCATCTAAAAAGCATTGACCTAAATTGGTTCATAATTATATACAGCTCCCATATAAACCGAACCCCAAATTTGCCTTGCGGAAAAAATTACTTCTATCCATATGAAATTTGGTACGTGTTATAAAACATATAAACCGATCCACAGATTGTCCTGCTCTATCACCCATAGAAAAAATCATGAACGGCTTGGTCATTTCAAAAAGATCCGTTCATGATCCGATTGAAATTTTTCCCTCCAATTACCGTGCGAAAATTGGTATAGATTCATAATTAGTTATAGACTCCTTTATATAAACCGATCAAGAACTAAATTGGCCTATAAGTAAACAAGTTTCAAAATACCTTGCCATCGGTAATTGTTACCACAATTCGATTGTTAATTAAAGTCTTTAGTAGAACATTCTACGCACTCCATGGTGGAGGCTCCATAAGACACGGTCTGGCCGAACTTAAGGCCGTATATACTTGTTTGATTGCAGGATCTCTAATTGATAGTTTTAATTTAATTTTAATTTTTGACCCAATTATAGACAAAAAACATTCAATCCAATTACTGACCATATTGGACCCTTGCAAGTCCGGTGTTATTACAAAAAAAAAAATGGAATGTCCAAAACAACTCAACACTAAAGTATTTATTTCTATATTGAATTAAGTTGTATACATACACACATGTATACATACATAAATACACACTTGACCATATATAAAAATTGTAGAATGTGGTATCAGTTCAATGATTTCGCGTTTTCCAGAGGCTATTTTGATTGTCCATTTAATCCATTGTGGCTCACCAGAATAGCTGCCGATGGCATTGTGCACCACTATGTCGTCGTCGTCGTATAATCCAATACGCAATGTTTATGTGAACAACATTATCCCTAGTTTTATGGTCGAATTTGACCTCGGTTTATGTGTTTGTCTATGAAACATTCTAGTGGATGCGTACTACATAAAACTATAGTCGATATCTATGGAGGCAAATATCCCATGGGTGCTGTTTAGAAATATGACATACAAAAAAATACAACAAAATAATAATAATAAAAACACAACTATCACGAAGACAACAAAAACAACAACGATAACAACTAAAAGTAAGGCTTACATTGTACAACAACAACAATAAAAATGGGCAATGAGAAGAGAATAATCTTTTGGATAGATTATGATAGGTATTGACAACAAACTGGAAAAGCAATGTGATTGTGGTATGCACCATAATGGAGATGTCATTTACCCCCAAGACAGATGGAGTGACAAGTACTAATGTTTTGTATTACTATATTGATTATTTAAAGATAGTCGGGAGAGTTTGTTTTAAACCGATGTTTGAAATTCGTTTTAGAAACTAAACTTTTTATAGACAACACCATAGGATGGTGAGCAGGGTTGCCATTTTGGTCCGATCGGACCAAAATTGGTCCGAAAAATTATTAATTTTTAAATTTGGTCCGATGGTCGGACCAAATGGAATTTGGTTGATTTTGGTCCATTCTCGTCAAATCGGTAATTTTTCAAAATTTTCTATAGACACAAAATTTTGACAAAATTTCTTTTAAAGTTTGACAAAAATTTCTATAGAAATAAACAAAATTTTGTACGGAAATAAACTTTAAAAAAATATTGTATAGATACAAGATTATGCAAACATTTTGTATAGGAAGCAAATGTTTTACAACTTTCTATAGAAATAAAATTTTGACGACATTTTCTATACAAATAATATTGTGACAAAATTTTCTGTAGAAATAAAATTTTCACAAAATTTTCTATAAAAAAAAAATTAGACAAAATTTTGTAAAGACAAAAATCTGGTATAGAAAAAAAATTTGACAAAATTTTCTATAGAAATAAAATTTTGATAAAAAATTTCTACAAAAATAACATTTTGATAAAATTTTTTATAGAAATAAAATTTTGGCAAAATTTTCTAAAGAAATAAAATGTTGACAAAATTTTATATAGAAATAAAATTTTGACAAAATTTTCTGTAGAATAAAATTGAAAAAAAAAATCTACAGAAAAAAATTTTGACAAACAAATTTTAACTTTTAAATGATATTAATTTAATTTGGAAAAATGGTCCTCTTGTACGAATTTTCGTCCAATTTGGGAAAAATGTTGGTTCAAAATAAAAATTCATTGTGGCAACGTTGATGGTGATGGAGATATAATAAATTCGCCATGCCGTTTGTAACACATCGAAATATCGATTTGCGTTTATATAAAATGTATATATACTTCATCATGTAGCTATTGTGTACTGAAAAAAAATATTTATGTGATATTAAAGATTATGCAACCTAAATTTTAGGATGCGCAATTTACAAAATATTAAGGGCAAATTTCTTTAAAATAATGAAATTTTAATGAAAATAAAGTATAATCTTGGCTTCAAGATTTTTATACCCTCCACCATAGGATATTAACTTTGTAAAGGGTGATTCTTTTGAGGTTAGGATTTTCATGCATTAGTATTTGACAGATCACGTGGGATTTCAGACATGGTGTCAAAGAGAAAGATGCTCAGTATGCTTTGACATTTCATCATGAATAGACTTACTAACGAGCAACGCTTGCAAATCATTGAATTTTATTACCAAAATCAGTGTTCGGTTCGAAATGTGTTTCGCGCTTTACGTCCGATTTATGGTCTACATAATCGACCAAGTGAGCAAACAATTAATGCGATTGTGACCAAGTTTCGCACTCAGTTTACTTTATTGGACATTAAACCAACCACACGAATGCGTACAGTGCGTACAGAAGAGAATATTGCGTCTGTTTCTGAGAGTGTTGCTGAAGACCGTGAAATGTCGATTCGTCGCCGTTCGCAGCAATTGGGTTTGTGTTATTCGACCACATGGAAGATTTTACGCAAAGATCTTGGTGTAAAACCGTATAAAATACAGCTCGTGCAAGAACTGAAGCCGAACGATCTGCCACAACGTCGAATTTTCAGTGAATGGGCCCTAGAAAAGTTGGCAGAAAATCCGCTTTTTTATCGACAAATTTTGTTCAGCGATGAGGCTCATTTCTGGTTGAATGGCTACGTAAATAAGCAAAATTGCCGCATTTGGAGTGAAGAGCAACCAGAAGCCGTTCAAGAACTGCCCATGCATCCCGAAAAATGCACTGTTTGGTGTGGTTTGTACGCTGGTGGAATCATTGGACCGTATTTTTTCAAAGATGCTGTTGGACGCAACGTTACGGTGAATGGCGATCGCTATCGTTCGATGCTAACAAACTTTTTGTTGCCAAAAATGGAAGAACTGAACTTGGTTGACATGTGGTTTCAACAAGATGGCGCTACATGCCACACAGCTCGCGATTCTATGGCCATTTTGAGGGAAAACTTCGGAGAACAATTCATCTCAAGAAATGGACCGGTAAGTTGGCCACCAAGATCATGCGATTTGACGCCTTTAGACTATTTTTTGTGGGGCTACGTCAAGTCTAAAGTCTACAGAAATAAGCCAGCAACTATTCCAGCTTTGGAAGACAACATTTCCGAAGAAATTCGGGCTATTCCGGCCGAAATGCTCGAAAAAGTTGCCCAAAATTGGACTTTCCGAATGGACCACCTAAGACGCAGCCGCGGTCAACATTTAAATGAAATTATCTTCAAAAAGTAAATGTCATGGACCAATCTAACGTTTCAAATAAAGAACCGATGAGATTTTGCAAATTTTAGGCGTTTTTTTTTAAAAAAAGTTATCAAGCTCTTAACAAATCACCCTTTATATATAGACACTTGTGAACATATATTTACATAATAATAAAATTTTAATAATAAAATTCTAATAAAAATAAAAAAATCTAATAATAAAATTTTCAATTGGATCCGATTCACCAAAACCGACCAAAACCAAAACTTTGTCATTCCGTTTGTAACACATCGCAATATTGATCTAAGACCCCATAAAGTATATATTCTGGTGAAATTCTGAGTCGATTTGAGCATGTCCGTCCGTCCGTCCGTCTGTTGAAATTACGCTAACTTCCGAACGAAACAAGCTATCGACTTTAAACTTGGCACAAGTAGTTGTTATTGATGTAGGTCGGATGGTATTGCAAATGGGCCATATCGGTCCACTTTTACGTATAGCCCCCATATAAACGGACCCCCAAATTTGGCTTGCGAGGCCTCTAAGAGAAGCAAATTTCATCCGATCCGAAATTTGGTACATGGTGTTAGTATATGGTCTCTAACAACCATGCAAAAATTGGTCCACATCGGTCCATAATTATATATAGCCCCCATATAGACCGATCCCCCGATTTGGCTTGCAGAGCCTCTAAGAGAAACAAATTTCATCCGATCCGGCTGAAATTTGGTACATTGTGTTGGTATAAGGTCTTTAACAACCATGCGCAAATTGGTCCAAATCGGTCAATAATTATATATAGCCCCCATATAAACCGATCCCCCGATTTGGCTTGCGGAGCCTCTAAGAGAAGCAAATTTCATCCGATTCGCCTGAAATTTGGTACATGGTGTTAGTGTATGGTCTCTAATGACCATGCAAAAATTAGTCCACATCGGTTCATAATTATATATAGCCCCCATATAAACCGATCACCAGATTTGACCCCCGGAGCCTCTTGGAAGACCAAAATTCATTTGATTCAGTTGAAATTTTGTACATGGTGTTAATATATGGCCTCAAACACCAATGCAAAATATGGTCGAAATCGGTCCATAATTATATATAGCCCCCATATAAACCGATCCCCGGATTTGACCTCCGGAGCCCCTTGGAAGAGCAAAATTCATCCGATTCGGTTGAAATTTGGTACGTGATGTTAGTATATGGTATCCAACAACCATGCAGGAATTGGTTCATATCAGTCCATAATTATATATAGCCCCCATATAAACCGATCCCCAGATTTGACCCCCGGTGCCTTTCGGAGAAGCAAAATTCATCCGATCTGGTTGAAATTTGGTACGTGGTGGTTGTATATGATATTTAACAACCATGCCAAAACTGGTCCATATCAGTCCATAATCATATGTAGCCCCCATATAAACCGATCCCGAGATTTGGTTTTGGAGCCACTTGGAGGAGCAAATTTCATCCGAGTCAGTTGAAATTTGGTACATTGTGTTAGTATATGGCCGTTAACAACCATGTCTAACTAGGTCCATATCGGGCTATAGTTATATATAGCCCTCAGATAAACCGATCCCCAATCACACAAAAATTGGTCCATATCGGTTCATAATTGTATATATCCCACATATAAGCGACCCCCATATTTCAATTCTGGCTCTCTACGTACCGTTCTAAACTCCATATCGATTCGTAATTATTTGTAGACATACATATACATACCTTTTTTGTCCAATATATACCACGTATGGACCAACTCACAATATAGAAAACGATGTTAAGAAGTTTTAAGATACCACAACCTAAGTAGTTCGATTGTGGCTGACAGTCTTTCGTAGAAGTTTCAACGCAATCCATGGTGGAGGGTACATAAGATTCGGCCTGGCCGAACTTACGGCTGTATATACTTGTTTTTATTAAATTTAGGACACAAATTTACATCTTTCCGTTAAAATCGTATGGCAAATTTTCTTTAAACTAAAGAAACATACTTTTGATTTAAAGAAATCGTCCTTAAATTTATGAAATGAAATATTGAATCTTTACATTTATGATAAAAACGTTTCAAATGTAGGCTAAGATTTATTATGAGTTTTTTTTTTGGAATTACACAAAATTGTTTGCTTATAGTATCTCATATAGGTCTCAGACAGCTCTTTCTTAGTGATACACGCATGCACAAACTTATTACACCCTGTATCACATTAGTGATGAAGGGTATAAATATCCGTATAAGAAAAAACGTTATCCTTTTATATTTTCTTATATCCGTTATCTCCTGTATGCCGAATTAGGTGCATATAGGTTTATGCTTTGGTATAGTCCCCCATATAGATCGTTTTCCTGATTTTACCTTTTGGGCTTCAAGACCCACCAGGTACGCTTTTCTTTAAGTGGAAATTTCGTTTACGTACCAATTATGCAATATGGGT
Organism: Haematobia irritans; assembly: GCF_050003625.1. Taxonomy (NCBI): domain Eukaryota; kingdom Metazoa; phylum Arthropoda; class Insecta; order Diptera; family Muscidae; genus Haematobia; species Haematobia irritans. Next base: position 78,183,013 of record NC_134399.1, on the reverse strand, counting down.
AGCGAATTTTTAACTATAGACAATAATGTTTGCTTTGAAAGAACATATAAAATCAAAGACAATAAATTTTAAAAGATGGGAAATTAGCTTGCCTCATACCAAATGTTGCATTGACGGCGCTAGGTCCATACATGTTTGTAATTTCATTTATTTGCATTTTTTAATGAAAGACTTAATTTTTTAAATTGAACAATGGTAAATTTGGAGCAATAAATTAAGAATTATATATTCCCGTTTGTTCCAAGATGTTCCCAACTCTTAATTTCTTTTTATTTGCATTTTAATGTGTCGAACCAAACGCGTAAACGACAAGTAGGGACATAGCGCCAAAGATTATAGATTTGAAAATCTATAATCTTTGCATAGCGCCGTCAATGCTTTGATGTTCTCAGCAGGCAATGTCCCATCTTCTACTGTGTATTGCCTTTGGTATTAAATCTATAATGCCACAATTAAACTCGGCACATTCAATGGACAATTAGATTCAATCCAAAATGCTGAAGGAAAGGGGTTATGTTTTTTATTTTTTATTTGTTTTTCGTTTTTATATTTTAAATGAAAAACTTAATTTTCTTAATGAAACAATGTTAAATTTTAGGCAACAACAAAAAAAATACATTTTCCCTTTTGGGGAAATTTATTTCGTGCACTTAATTTCTTTTTATTTGCATTTTAATGCTATGTCAATACTTGTCATATACGCGTTTGGTTCGAGTATGAAACTAACCCGGTAAATGGTTCGATCTCCTCAGTAGCTAATTTCCTATCTTCCTACAATTTATAATCCTTGCTACACGCAACATTAAAATCAAAAACAATAGAAAAGGAAGATTGGAAAATGCGCGACGTCATACCAAAAGTTGCATTTACGGTGTTCGATACATACACGTTCGTTCATTTTTAATTTGCAATATTTTTTGTTAAAAACTCACAAATGATGTTAATATTTGTGTAAATAATAATGAGAAACTTTTGACCTATTGTTCTACGTCATTCCCTGATATACATTTCTTTTTATTCTTAGTTTAATTTGTGGAACAAAAAATCATAAACGACACGTTTGCATCGAACGCCGTCAATGGTTTGATACCCTCTGCTGCCATTTTCCCATCTTCATCTTCCATTGTTTTTGATTAAAATACTCCAAGTACAAACCACTTGGAACTTGTTGGGAGGTTGGACACAACCAATATGTTTGAGAGAGCATTGCGTACACTGTCGAACACGTTGCGGTTGTTATGCCGGCTTGCAACACAGGGGGCATCAAACACGTTGTGTACAGACATGTTTGAAATCCACAAATATGGTTAGCGGCGAACATGTCGTGTATTAAAATTTTGTTAGTTCACAAGTGACTACGGAAGGTGATGGATGGCCTTTTTTTGTTTAGTGTGTGTGTATGTTTTTCTTTCATGTAGCGTATGTGGGATTCATCAACTTTTACGATCTCATGATATTAAAGCGTTTAGTATCTGTTTGCGGGCATATTTTATAGAAAACCGGTTTATGTAGTTGCCTTCTGGTTTAGTTGATGTTAGTCCGTCCATTCCTGCAACGAAGTATAAAACATGAATGTGCACCAAACACGCCTGTTGGCTGGTGGGACAGGGAGAAAAACTCATGGAAAACAAAGTCTAGAATTGAATAGCATCAGCAGGCAATTGTAATGTAGCAATGTCGACCGACTCCTTGCCCCGACTTCCAACATTCCTCCACAAAATCTATGAAAACCAACCGAAGGAAATCCTCCACTTATAACAGAACTGCAAATAGAGGAAGAACAATGAAAATGACCACAAAAAGCAGGTCTTGGGTCTCGTCATGGCCGTCGAACATAAGAAATCGGTAACGCAAAAAATCAATTTGTAGATTTTGGAGTAGAAAAGAAGAAACGAATGAAGTGGAACTAAACTTAAATATGGAATTTGCTTTAAAGCCATTAAAATCAAACTTTTGGAATTGTTGTATATCTAATATATATATATATATATATATACAACAATAATTCCATTACAAAATTTTGGACAAGACGATACCAGAGTCTGATAACATAAAGTACTGAGGAGTAACCTTAGACAGGATATTGAATTGGAGGACTGAGAAAGCCTACAGATGTTGGGCACAGAAATGGAAAACGCAGTACTATAGTACTTTTTTCAATACTTTTTTCGCCCAGAACAGTACCGCAGTACCCCTGCGAAGGATTTAGTAACTTTTGTGTATACAGTTTTGAACCGATATTAGTTTTCATGGTACAATAATTTTAACAAAATGTTTTAATATTTTGCGAAATTCTTAAAAAATCCTTTTGCAGTAAAACATCCTTACAAACTTGGCAAAACAGACAAGTTCCTGCGAAAAGAAAATCCCGATTTTGTAAAAGCTATAGTAAAAACAAGTATATACGGCCGTAAGTTCGGCCAGGCCGAAGCTTATGTACCCTCCATCATGGATTGCGTAGAAACTTCTTCTAAACACTGCCATCCACAATCGAATTACTTAAGTTGCGGTAACGCTTGCCGATGGCAAGGCATCTTAAAACCTCCTAACACCATCTTCTAAATTGTATAACAAAATTTTCTATAGAAAGAAAATTTTGACAAAAATTTCTACAGAAATAAAATTTTAACAAAATTTTCTATAGAAATAAACTTTTGACAAAATTTTCTATAGAAATAAAATCTTGGTAGATTATTTTTGGCTCGAGTGGCAACCATGATTATGAATTTTCTATATAAATAAAATTTTGACAAAATTTTCTATAGAAATAAAATTCTGACAATGATGAAAATTTTATTATGAACCGAATAAAATTTTAACAAAATTTTCTCTAGAAATAAAATTTTGACAAAATTTTCTATAGAAATAAAATTTTGGTAGATTATTTTTGGCTCTAGTGGCAACCATGATTATGAACTGATATGGACCAATTTTTGTGTGATTGGACCAATTTTGGTATGGTTGTTAGCGACCATATACTAACACCACGTTCCTAATTTGAACCGGATCGGATGAATTTTGCTCCTCCAAGCGGCTCCGGGGGTCAAATTTGGAGAACGTTTTATATGGGGGCTATATATAATTATGGACCGATATGGACCAATTCTGGCACGGTTGTTAAAGATCATATACTAACACCATGTTCCAAATTACAACCGGATTGGATGAAATTTGCTTCTCTTGGAGACTTCGCAAGCCAAATCTGGGGATTGGTTTATATGGGGGCTATATATAATTATGAACCGATGTGGACCAATTTTTGCATGGTTGTTAGAGACCATATACCAATATCATGTACCAAATTTCAGGCGGATCGGATGAAATTTGCTTCTCTTTGAGGCTCCGCAACCCAAATCTGGGGATCTGTTTATATGGGGGCTATATATAATTATGAACCGATGTGGACCAATTTTTGCATGGTTGTTAGAGACCATATACCAATATCATGTACCAAATTTCAGGCGGATCGGATGAAATTTGCTTCTCTTTGAGGCTCCGCAACCCAAATCTGGGGATCTGTTTATATGGGGGCTATATATAGGTTAGGTTAGGTTAGGTTATGTGGCAGCCCGATGTATCAGGCTCACTTAGACTATTCAGTCCATTGTGATACCACAGTGGTGAACTTCTCTCTTATCACTGAGTGCTGCCCGATTCCATGTTAAGCTCAATGACAAAGGACCTCCTTTTTATAGCCGAGTCCGAACGGCGTTCCACATTGGAGTGAAACCACTTAGAGAAGCTTTGAAACCCTCAGAAATGTCACCAGCATTACTGAGGTGGGATAATCCACCGCTGAAAAACTTTTTGGTGTTCGGTCGTAGCAGGAATCGAACCCACGACCTTGTGTATGCAAGGCGGGCATGCTAGCCATTGCACCACGGTGGCTATATATAATTATGGACCGATGTGGACCAATTTTTGCATGGTTGTTAGAGACCATATACCAACACCATACACCAAATTTCAGCCGGATCGGATGAAATATGCTTCTGTTAGAGGCTCCACAAGCCAAATCTGAGGGTCCCTTTATATGGGGGCTATACGTAAAAGTGGACCGATATGGCCCATTTTCAATACCGTCCGACCTACATCGATAACAACTACTTGTGCCAAGTTTCAAGTCGATAGCTTGTTTCGTTCGGAAGTTAGCGTGATTTCAACAGACGGACAGACGGACGGACGGACGGACATGCTTAGATCGACTCAGAATTTCACCACGACCCAGAATATATATACTTTATGGGGTCTTAGAGCAATATTTCGATGTGTTACAAACGGAATGACAAAGTTAATATACCCCCATCCTATGATGGAGGGTATAAAAAGGATTTTTTTTTAATTTAAAGAATATTTTGGGTCGTAAATTCATGTGATTCAATGTTAAACACGAACACTTTCAAGAAAAGAATTTATCGACCACGTACTACAATAATGCGAACAATAATACGGTAATCTTTGTAAGCGAATTTAAAATAAAAATAATAAATTGAGGAGTTGACAATGTGTGAACAGTGTTAACATTGAAATACAGTACAGAGCTCATAAAAATAATCTTCCAATGGAATTTTTGTTGGTATACTGAAATATTTTAAGAATGTATGGAAAAGCGCTTAAAACCAACAGATCAAATAAGATGATTTTTCACTAGGAAATATAATATCAGAAAATTTGAACTGCCTAATTCCTCTTTTTTCCGATTTTAAAGTGTTAAACCAACAAAAACAAGATGACGTTAAAAAATTTTGCAGAATACCAGACTCAATTTTGTTCTCACACAATTTTTTGATTGTTTGGGATTTTATTAAATAAAATAAATTTTGCTATATTTGTTTAGAAATATTTTTAATTAGTTTTCTTTTACAGTATATTTTTTGGCAGGAACAACCCCTTAAAGGCATTTGAGATGAATCTGCATTGCATTTTATACTAATTTTATTATGTTTTTGTTTTGCGCTTCAACCTGAGCCGCTTAGGTTAAGGTTTTTTGTTAGAGACCACATACTAACACCACGTACCAAATTTCAACTGGATCGGATGATTTTTGCTCTTCCAAGAGCATCCGCAGCACAAATCTGGGAATCGGTTTATATGGGGGTTATATGTCTTTATGGACCATTTTTTGCATGGTTTGTTATATACTAACATCACGTACCAAATTTCAACCGCATCGGATGAAATGTGCTTCTCTAAGAGGCTCCGCAAACCAAAACTGGGGTCGGTTTATATGAGGGCTATACGTAAAAGTGGTCCGATTTGGCCCATTTGCAATACCATCCGATCTACATCAATAACAACTACTTGTGTCAAGTTTCAAGCCGATTCAACAGCCGTTGCACTGAATTTGCACCACTTCTTAAGGTGTGATGCGAATCCAGTGATTTGGATGTGAATAAAGAAATTTTGTGATATTTTGACAAATAAATAATTTTTACAATTTTTGTATGATTTTTAACGCATTTAACTCTTGTCTGGAATGTTTGACATCAAATATTTTTAAAAATTCGCACTTTTTCTAGAAAGGATTTATTTCCCATTAAAAATATGAAAAAAAGCGAGTTATAAAAAAATGACTCAAATGAACTTCCTGTGCAGTTAAAATAAAGAACATATTTGGGAGGACATTTTTGGAAGTGCTTTTAAAGTTGTGCCTTAATAAGAACTTCCAAATTTTTTTTGCTGGGTACTTTATGGGGTCTGAGAACAATATTTCGATGTGTTACAAACGGAATGACAATGTTAATATACCCCCATCTTATTGCATGGGATACAAATGTTGTGCATGGAATCATTGTAGGTTACGATGGCTTTAACCTTAAGGAAAAAAACCAACAATATTTTAAAATACCTATTCATGTGAATTTCGAAGATAACTTCAAATCCTTTGGAAGTTTTAAATATAATGCGAACGATTTGTTTGACTTAAGTAACGCAAAATGTTCCTTAAAATGCAATATTTATAGCCTGCACTACTACTGTGGTACAGGGTATAACAAGTTTGTGCATTTGTATGTAACGCCAAGAAGGAAAAGTATGAGATCCATCGTTTAGTATACCAATCGTCTTAGAATTAAATTCTGAGTCGATTTAGCGATGTCCGTCTGTCTGTCTGTTCATGTATTTTTGTGTGCAAAGCCCAGCTCGCAGTTTAAGTCCGATCGTCCTCCAATTTGGCGTAGGGTCTTTTTTTTCGGTTCAAAGACGATCCCTATTGATTTTGGAAAAATCGGTTTAGATATAGTTACTATATATATTTATAACCGATGTGGTAATAAATGAAGTATTTATTAACCGATCTTCTTCTAATTTTGTATATTCGAATATTTTGTAAGTCTCGTAAATTTTGCAGAATATAAGTCAAATCGGTTCAGATCTAGATATAGCGCCCATATATAGCTTTCGCCCGATTTAAACTCATATGGTCCCAGAGGCCAAAGTTTTACTCCGAGTTACGTGAAATTTTGCACAGGGAGTAGAACTAACATTATAAGTATGCACACCGAATTTGATTGAAATCGGTTCATATTTAGATATAGCTCCCATATATATCTTTCATCCGATTTACACTCATATGACCACCGTAAGTCAAAATTCCACACCGATTTACTTGAAATTGTGCACAGGGAATGGAAGTAACATTTTTAGTACGCATGCCAAATTTAGTTGACAATGTGGTTCAGATTTAGATATAGCTGTCATATATAACTTTCGTCCGATATGCACTTATATGGCCCCAGAGGCCAAAATTTCACTCCGATTTAGTTGAAGTTTTGCACAGAGTGTAGAATTAATGATCTTGCTATGCATGTCAAAGCTGATCAAAATCGGTTCAGATTTAGATATAACTCCCTTATAAATCTTTTAGATATACCATATATTCATATGACCACGGAGGCCAAAGTTTCATTTTGAAAATTTTGAAGTTTTGCTCAGAGAGTGCAATTAAAATGTTAGCAATGTGTGCCAAATTTAGTCAAAATCTGTTCAAACTTAAACAAAGCACCCATATATCTTGCTAAATCAACACTGCTAAATCGAAAACTCGCAAAAATTATTCAAATTTACCTATACCCTTATTCGTATGTATCGACCGATAAATCATAAATGCGAAATTTTATTCAATTTAAATATTTCCAATCACTTTGGCCAGTATTGGGGATTTTTCCCCAAATTGCGTATATTTTTTCGTGAATGGGGACGAAATTTTTGAGTTGGGGACTTGGGGATTTGGTGGGGAATTTCCATAATATTGGGGATTTTTTTTTTCGAGAAATCGGTTTAATCTTTTTTAACAAAATGAAAAAAATTTTACTTCTACAGAAAATTATGTCACATTATTTCTATAGAAAATTTTGTCACATTATTTCTATAGAAAATTTTGTCTAAATTTTATTGCTATAGAAAATTTTGCCAAAATTTTACTTTTATAAAAAATTTTGTCAAAATTGTATTTCTACAGAAAATTTTGTCACATTATTTCTATAGAAAATTTTGCCAAAATTTTATTTTTATAGAAAATTTTGTCAAAATTTTACTTTTATAGAAAATTTTGTTAAAATTTTATTTCTATAGAAAATTTTGTCAAAATTTTATTTCTATTATTTTTTATTATTACTGATTTATTATTATTACTGATTTTCTACAGTAGAGCCTTTTGCTCCTTTTTTATTTTCAAAAAATTGTCAAAAATACATTGTGGATTTTTGTGAAGAATTTAAATTTAAAGTGGAGATTTTTGGGACGAAAACATCATAATTTGGGGACAATAGTCAGAAAAATACTGGCAACACTGTTTCCAATATTTATTTATTAACATTGTGGGCCGTCCCGGTCATTAACAAATTTAAATTTAAAGTCTAGAAGTTTAAAATTGTTTGGCCAAATCGGTTCATATTTAACCCTTTCACTACCGAAATAAAAATAGCCATTACAAAATTATTTTTTATTCAGAACCTGCTCATTTTTTCGCCTAGAGTTCAAAACAAACATTTTTGGAACTTTAATTATGTAAACATGGATGTAGCAGGATGTCCTCCTAGGTGGACATTGGTAGTTAAGGGAATCAATTCACCTAAATATATTTCGAAACCTCTCATACGTGACTTTCAATTCTGTTAAAAAATGTTCTTATTTTTGCATGTATTTTAGTGTGAAATTTGGGAAATAATAGTATGCGGATATTGTTTGGAAAATAAGTAACATTGTCAAAAACAATATTGTGAGAAGTTATTTTTCAAAATACTAATAAGAACTGTGACTCACTTCAAGACCTGACTTCAAAAATGGATACATGTTTTCCCAAATATTTGTTTTAATAGACATTATATGTTTTGTGTTACGTTTTACGGTTAAATTTCAAGGGCCGATGTCGATTTTGAATAAAACACAAACTATTTAGGAAATTATTGTAATTTTATTTTATTATGATATAATGGTATTACTCAATTATGTATGGAAGAAAATATCGGCCAAATGGGCGCCGCGACCTCGGTGGCACACCTTCATCCGATGGTCCAAATTTTCGATGACGCTGAGGCATAATGGAGGTTCTATGCCGTTAATGTGACGAATTATCTCATCCTTTGAATTGTTGCTGTCTTATCGACGTACACCTTCTCTTTCAAATAACCCCAAAGAAAAAAGTCCAACGGTGTCCAATCACATGATCTTGGCGGCCAATTGACATCGCCATTACGTGAGATAACACGGCCATTGAATTTTTTGCGCAAAAGAGCCATTGTTTCGTTAGCTGTGTGGCAAGTGGCACCGTCCTGCCACATATAACCACATATCGCCCACATCCATATCTTCCAATTCGGGCCATAAAAAGTTCGTTATCATATCACGATAGCGAACATCATTCACAGTAACTGCCTGACCGGCCTCATTTTGGAAAAAATACGGCCCGATGATGCCGCCAGCCCATAAACCGCACCAAACAGTCACTCTTTGTGGGTGCATTGGTTTTTCGACAATCACTCTTGGATTCTCATTCGCCCAAATGCGGCAATTCTGTTTATTGACGAATCCACTGAGGTGAAAATGTGCCTCATCACTGAAGATGATTTTCTTCGAAAATTGATCATCCACTGTTGCCATTTCTTGGAACCATTCTGCCCATTTACGACGTTTGGAATGTTCAAGAGGCTTTAGTTCTTGAGCCAATTGCACCTTGTAAGCGTGCAAATGCAAGTCTTTATGCATGATGTTCATTAACGACGAGCGTGAGAGGTGCAATTGTTGGGAACGACGGCGAGTTGAGGGTGACGGCTCTTCAGCAACACTATCGCGAACAGCAGCAATATTTTCTGCAGTACGAGCATGCACTGGTGTTCTCACATCTTCTACAGACCCGGTTTGCTCGAATTTTTCCACGATTGTACGCACATTTCAAGGCCGTAGCCAGGATTTTAATTCAGGGGGGGGGGTCAACTTAAAAAAAAAAAATATTCATATAATCTCATTTGTAGAAAATTTTATTTATGCATAGATATGTATACAATATTTTTATAATATTAAATTGAGCCGACGGGCTTTTTGGGCAGCAAATAAATCAATTACTTCTTCAGTCGGCACATTTATTCGGCGATGAACCGACATTAATGCCAATCCATTGAGTCTACTCTCGCTAGTCGAATTTCTAAGATACGTCTTTAATCTCTTCATTGTTGAAAATGAAAGTTCGGATGAGTACGTAGTAACTGCAGGGATGGAAAATGCAGTACTATAGTACTTTTTTCAATACTTTTTCACCCCGGTCAGTACCGTAGTACCCCCGCGAATGATTTAGTACCTTTTGTGTAGACATTTGTGAGTCGATATCAGATTTATGGTACAATAGCTTTGACAAAATATTTTAATATTTTGAGAAAGTCTTTATCAACCTTATTTGCTAATAGTCTTTTACAAATATGGCAAAACAAACATGTTCATGTGGGAAGAAAATCTCGATTTTGTAAAAGACATAGTCAAAAACCAGATTTAATTGAACTTCAAGAATGTTTTAGTCGAAAAAAGAATGTGATTCTATATTATCGATTTTTTATTTCGGTAGAAAATGTTGTCAAAATTTTATTTCTATATAGAATTTTTGCAAAATTTTATTTTTATAGAAAATTTTGTCAAAAATTTATTTCAATTGAAAATTTTGTACAAATTTTATTTCTATAGGAAATTTTTTAAAAATTTTATTTCTATAGAAAAAATTTTGCAACATTTTTTTTCTACAGATTTGTTTTGCAAAATTTTATTTCTATAGAAAATGTTTGCAAAATTTTATTTATATAGAAAATTTGGAAAAAAAACGTTTAGGTGTGTTCACATTCAACATCGGCCCTTACAATTTAACCACCCTTTAGCATTTACTTGAGCCCCATCTCTTTAAGCGTGATTATAATACACGATATGTTATATAACCATAGATAGAAACGCTTGATTCAAGAAAAATCGAAAGCTTAGTTTTCATAACTCTTTTAACAGAGTTCTGGTTAACAAATTCAAAATCGTAAATTGGGTGTTAAGGCTCAAATTTGGTATAAAGGATATATATAGGATGAATATTTGTTTATTTTATAAACCATTTTTGCCAAAATTCGGTCGAGTTTCTTGTAAACTCAAAATCGTGAAAATATTCTTCCAGCTCCTATGGGATTTTCAGAGCTCCATATAATCTCCTTTTTACAATAATTTCGAATTTTGCCATTCCATATAATATTTTTTGTCTAATACTATTTAAACGTATACTTTAAATAGGTCACCTTAATTGGTATACTTTAAATAGGTCACCTTAATTGGTCAAGGGCAATATTAGAAATGAAAAGAAATGGGAATTTCACTTTTTTCACAGAAAAAACTTGCATAAAATTGGCGAATCTATCTACAACTGGTAAATTAATATTAGAAGGACACCCTTTACATACTCCCATAAAAATATTAAATAAAACTTACAAGAATATTGTACAATCGACTCTCAAAGTCATGTCCTCAAAGGTGGACATCGGTAGTGAAATATAAATGGGAATATAAAGGGTGATACGGTCAAAATTTGGTCAATATAAACTTGACGTATTTCTCATTTTGAAGGTGTGTGTGTGTAGAATGTTGCTCCTATTTTGATTTTGGTTTTCACTCTTCAGTTGTCAAAATGCCGTCCAAGCAAGAAGAGCAGCGTATCAAAATTTTGCTCGCGCATCGCGAAAATCCGAGCTACTCGCACGCAAAGCTGGCAAAATTGCTAAAAGTTGCCAAATCAACCGTTACAAATGTAATTAAAGTGTTTGGGGAACGTTTGTCGACACTCTCTCTCCGAGATGCCGCAAATAAGCTGGGTGTATCGTCTACAACCGTGCATCGAGCCAAAAAACGAGCCGGACTATCGACTTACAAGAAGGTAGTGACTCCAAATCGCGATGATAAACAAAATACGGCGGCCAAAGCGCGATCCCGGAGGCTGTACACGATGATGCTGACGAAGTTTGACTGCGTGGTAATGGACGACGAAACCTACGTCAAAGCCGACTACAAGCAGCTTCCGGGACAGGAGTTTTATACGGCAAAAGGAAGGGGAAAGGTAGCAGATATTTTCAAGCACACACGCAGAGAAGAAACATGATTGTCACAATCATATTCGAAGAGCAAAATAATATGATAGGAGCTATTTTTGCGGCAACCATGTAACATTTTCACCTGCAACCATGTTGGCTCAGTGAACATGGTTCCAAAAAAAATAAAATTGTCCTTATCTAAAATGTTATTATATTGATAAAAAGAATTTTGTTTCCATTAAAAGACAATGGTCACGAACTAAAATGTTATGGTATTCGTCAGAGTGTTTTTTCCAGTTAAAATAATATGGTCACAACCTAAAATGTTTTGATCTTTATAAAAAAAACTGTTTTCGTCGTCGAAAAAAGAACGTCACTTCAGAAAAGAAAACACAAAATTAAATTTATTTATTTTTCTCTATTTATAAACTACTTCATTGTTTATTTGTATTTATAATGTTGTGCAAACAAACATCACATATATTTATACACTCTAGGATAGGTTAGGTTAATAATAATTCAATAATAAGTAATCATTCCATATTTGCGTCGTGCAAATGAACCAAGGCAGATATCATGTAACTGCAAATAAAAATAAATGGTACCATATTTCAAAATGCAGAACAAAAAACAGGTAAATTTCTTTCAATTACACTTTCTGTCTATACGTAACCTATAAAAATACTTTTTTCTCTGCAAAAGAGTAAACAAAATTGAATGGTCATGTACATGATTTCCCCGACCATGTAATGGTCTCAAATTCTATCATTTAAATAATAGAACATGTTTGCGCCATTTGAGAACCATTTAAATGCTTATTGCCAACATATATTTTTCTCCGCTCGAAAATTATTTTTACAAAGACAAATACATGGTTTTCGCGACAATAACCTACTCTAGATAAGCATTAAATGGATGCGGCAACCATGTTCAAACATGTTTTTTCTGTGCGTGCATAAAACTGTCAAAGTTCGCAAAGAAATATCTGGTTTGGCAAGCCATCTGTACCTGTGGCTTGAAAAGCAGCATTTTCATAGCTTCCGGGACTGTCAACCAAGAAATTTACGTGAAAGAGTGCTTGAATAAACGTCTGCTGTCTTTCCTGAAGAAACACGGTTGTTCCGTACTGTTTTGGCCGGATTTGGCATCTTGCCATTACTGTAAAAAGGCCATGGAGTGGTACGCCGCCAACAACGTGCAGGTGGTTCCCAAGGACAAGAACCCTCTCAACACGCCAGAGCTCCGCCCAATTGAGAAATACTGGGCTATTGTCAAGCGGAACCTAAAGAAGACCAAAAAACTGCTAAGGACGAGCAACAGTTCAAGGCAAACTGGCTTTCTGCGGCGAAGAAGGTGGACAAGGTGGCTGTACAAAATCTGATGGCAGGTGTCAAGCGTGAGGCCCAGCAATTCGGATTTTGAAAAGCGAAAGCTTAACTGAATATTTTTCCTGAATTTTATTCTAATTGAACTTGAAAAAGAAATTTAATTTGATTTTTTAAATAAACGATTTCACCGATTTACACGCGTTTTCCCTTGACCAAATTTTGACCGTATCACCCTTTAAACCTTTACTCGTATGTAGCACCCAACAAATTTGAAGATGTTAAGTGGTATCAAAAATTTTGGTATAAATAGTGGTGAAGGGTATAATATAGTTGGCCCGCCCGACTTTAGACTTTCGTTTAAAAAAATCAACATATTCAATAAATTGTGAAATAAATCTACCCTATTGAGTTGCAATATCACATAATATTTTCCTCATGTGTATGAACATATAACATAAATTACAACTTATTACTCGCACAGGTGGACATCATAATATCGCAACAAATGACTCATTATTTCTTTTTTTTTTGTACTCACTGACATATGTCATTATGGGTATTTATTTTTCGAAAGTGCTTACTCGGTTGCACTTAATCACGGGCTATCACTTGAAGTCAGTATATACTTGAGTAAATTTCAGTGTAAGTATGTCATAAAAACTTCATATATGCACAATTCTGTATAATTACAACATTATTTTCATATCGATAAAATGAAGTATACGAGTATTCTCAAATAACAACAAAAGAAAATCGACAAATTAAATAAAGTCTCGAGTAATATAATAATTTTGTCATAAAAAAAATTTACTGCATTTTTACGGAGTAAAGCTGACAAGAATTATTTTTCGTTGATATGCCATTCTCCCCATTGTTCATGAAACATGATGACCACCAATCACAACCAGCAACCAGCTGGGGAATCGACTGACTTAGAGCAACGATAAGCAAAATTTTTTAAGGTGGGTTTCCTTTGCCATTATAATAAATAATCTTTTTGTTAGAATTGTTGTTTTTTGTTTGTAATTTAATTAAACGTATGTATGTTTATATCATACATGCGTATTCATCTACATATAATCTAATATACCATATACAAGGTAATATAATTTATATATGAAATTGCTGGAATGTCCGGCTGTCCAGTGAATTAGTCTTGGGTTAACGAGTCTCTCGTTTCTCTATTTAAAACAGCACAGCGAATTTCAATTAAAATGTGATTTGGCTAACAATGGACAATCAAATTTAATAGCAGGAGCTATGAAAAAATTTACTGAGGCTAATTATGAAATAAACTTCAATGAAGTTGTAAATTTTTGTATCCTCAACAACTACTGTGGACATGTTGACCGTTACTTTGCCCTCTGTGCCCAATCAAAAATGAAGGATGTTCTTCCTAATTTATTACCTTAAATAATTGTTTATTCCACAATGTTCTTCCAGGGATGTACTTAATATTCACTTCAAAAGAAGTTCCTTTGAGGTAATATATAAAACAAGTAAGCAAAGTAGAAAGTCGGGCGGGGCCGACTATATCATACCTTAAACCACATCAATTGAATTAGTAAACATACACATTTGTTGGGTATCATTGGAAAAGGGTTGGGAGATAAACCGCATTTCCATATTTAACCCTGGAAAGTCATCCTTATTTTTTGTTCACTAACGTCATCCTTCGTCATTTTGACTACGGCTTATTTCAAGACACTATAATTTGCATCGTGAGCAAAAATGAGAATCAAAATTGAGCTTATTTGCTTATTCAATTTGTTTTTAATTAGTATAAGATAAAAATTCATGAAATGGTTGTATTGGTATAACTTAAATTTATCATTTCCCAATCGACCAAAATGCATTTTAAATCGAAGATGAAATTACGCGTCGTCATTTTGACGAAGGATGACTGTCCAGGATTAAGAACATTAAGGGGTACATTCCTACGGGAGTTTTATCACAATCTGAACATCAATGTCTGATATTAGAAACTATAATTGATTTTGCAATATCGGGCAACAATAATAAAAATATATGGAAGCTATATCTATAACGTATCTGAACCGATTTGGATGATATTTTGCAGGTTTGGTTGATATTCCAGAAGATTTTCTTGTGCTAAATTTGAATAAGATTGGCTAATAAATGAGGGCGTTATAGTCAACAAGTATATACAGCCGTAAGTTCGGCCAGGCCGAATCTTATGTACCCTCCACCATGGATTGCGTAGAAACTTCTTCTAAACACTGCCATCCACAATCGAAGTACTTGAGTTGCGGTAACGCTTGCCAATGGCTAGGTATCTTAAAACCTCCTAACACCGTCTTCTAAATTGTAAGTAAGTCCATACGTGATATATATTAAATCCAAAAATACCGATTATATACGTATATAATCAGTTTGACAAAGTTTTCTATAGAAATAAAATTTTGACAAAATTTTCTATGGAAATAAAATTTTGACAAAATTTTCTATAGAAATAAAATTTTGACAAAATTTTCTATAGAAATAAAACTTTGACAAAATTTTCTATAGAAGTAAAGTTTTGACAAAATTTTCTATAGAAATGAAATTTTAACAAATTATTCTATAGAAATAAAATTTTAACAAACTTTTCTATGGAAATAAAATTTTGACAAAAGTTTCTATAGAAATAAAATTTTGGTAGATTATTTTTGGCCCGAGTGGCAACCGTGATTATGAACCGATATGGACCAAGTTTTGTGTGATTGGAGATCGACTATATATAACTATCGACCGATATGGATCAATTTTGGAATGGTTGTTAGCGGCCATATACTAACACCACGATCCAAATTTGAACCGGATGGGATGAATTTTGCTCCTACAAGTGGCTTCGTAGGTCAAATCTGGAGAACGGTTTATATGGAGGCTATATATATTTATGGACCGATATGGACCAATTCTGGCACGGTTGCTAGAGACCATACACTAACACCATGTTCCAAATTTCAACCAGATCGGATGAAATCTGGGGATCGGTTTATATGGGGGCTATATATAATTATGGACCGATGTGGACCAATTTTCGCATGGTTGTTAGAGACCATATACCAACACAATATACCAGATTTCAGCAGGATCGGATGAAATTTGTTCTCTTTGAGGCTCCGCAAGCCAAATCTGGGGATCGGTTTATATGAGGGCTATATATAATTATGGACCGATGTGGACCAATTTGTGCATGGTTGTTAGAGACTATATACCAACACCATGTAACAAATTTCAGCCGGATCGGATGAAATATGCTTTTCTTAGAGGCTCAGCAAGCCAAATCTGGGGATCGGTTTATATGGGGGCTATATATAATTATGGACCGATGTGGACAAATTTGTGCATGGTTGTTAGAGACCATATACCAACATCATGTACCAAATTTCAGCCGGATCGCATGAAATTTGTTTCTCTTTGAGGCTCCGCAAGTCAAATCTGGGGATCGGTTTATATGGGGGCTATATATAGTTATGGACCGATGTGGACCAATTTGTGCATGGTTGTTAGAGACCTAATACCAACACCATGTACCAAATTTCGGCCGGATCGGATGAAATATGCTTTTCTTAGAGGCTCAGCAAGCCAAATCTGAGGGTCCGTTTATATGGGGGCTATACGTAAAAGTGGACCGATATGGCCCATTTTCAATACCATGCGACCTACATCAATAACAACTACTTGTGCCAAGTTTCAAGTCGATAGCTTGTTTCGTTCCGAAGTTAGCGTGATTTCAACAGACGGACGGACGGACATGCTCAGATCGACTCAGAATTTCACCACGACCCAGAATATATATACTTGATGGGGTCTTAGAGCAATATGTCGATGTGTAACAAACGGAATGACAAAGTTTATATACCCCCATCCTATGGTGGATGATATAAAAAATAAAAACTATTTATTTTGCAAAATATCACAAAATATTTTTAATTCCCATCCAAAACATTGATTGCGGATCACACCTGAAGAAGTGGTGCCAATTCAGTGCGACGGCGTTGGAATGGTGGACATCTGTCCTATGATAAACCCATTTACAGCGCACCACTTTCGAATCTAAAAAGAAAATTTGCAAAATTTGCACTGGATAGCAAAATTGAGTGCTATTCCCAAGGTTTTTGAAAAGATGGTGACTGATGTTTTTTAGCATGGCATTTCTTCCATACTGGATCCCTGCCAGCATGGTTTTCGTAAGGGCCTATCGACTACTACGAGCTTGGTGGAATTTACTTCTCATGTTATTAATCAGTTTGTTGTTGGGAATCAGACTCATGTTATTTATACGGATTTTAGTAAGGCTTTTGACCGGGTGAATCATAAGCTCTTGTTATATAAGTTGGATAGGATTGGATTGGCCAGTACACTTTTGGCTTGGATTTCGTCGTATCTTGATTGCTGTACGCAGATTGTGTATTTTGGTGATTCCTATTCAAGGTGCTTTGATGTCCCGGAGACTTATGTTACAAAGAGGCTTTTTGCTGCCCTTGTTAGACCCATTCCAGAATATGGTTCTATCGTGTGGGATCCTCAGTATGAAATTTACATTGATAGGATAGAATCGGTTCAGAGGCAGTTCTTGTTGTTCGCTTTGAGACATCTTCATTGGAACAGTGATTTTGTTCTTCCTTCATATACTTCTAGATTGAGGCTGATTAATTTGCATACTCTTAGGAGCCGATGGACGATGTTGAGCTCCATGATGATGTATAGGTTAGTTAGTGGGGATATTCCAAGCTCGGAATTGATATCTAGGATTATGATAAATGTTCCTTTTAGGGCATCTAGGAATTACCAGTTTCTGTACATTGATTTTCAACGTTCGAATTATGCTTCTGTGGAGCCTATTGGTAGGATGTGCATTATTTTTAATTCAATCTATCATCTAGTTGACACTAACCTTAGTATGATATGATGAAGTCTAGAATTTTAGCATATTTGGATAACTAATACATTAGTTTTATTGAATAACCTAATATTTGATCTCGTGTTTTAATATATCCGGCTGATCAGTCCTTCTCTGTAGCTGGTCAAATCCCTCTGCCTCCACCCCGCCATGGTCTTGATCATGGTGTGTACGCTATCCCTACGTCATGGGGACGAGGCCCGGTCGGAAGGGGCGTGAAACGTTCGCAACAATTTATGTCGAAGCCTGATTTACTGGGGGATTGATTCTGACTTTTGTCAAATTTCAAGTCGATTAGATTAAAACTTAAAACTATAAAATTTCTTAAAATTTTTTTTCGGGAGGTTCAATTGTAGGTCACTTTGGGTTTAGTGAATTACCCGAATTTATTCTGATAATTGGTTGATAGTTTCGCTGCAAGCTGAGGATGCTGATGAGGAATGTGGTAATTCCGAAACAGCTGTCCATCCAACCATCTCGCAGTCTACACACACAAAAAAAAAATTTCTGATTCAATCACAAAATTAATTGATCCAATTAATTTTTTAATTGAAATGTCTTCAATCACAGAAATGATAGTATCTATTAAAAAATTAATTAAAGGTCAATTAAAAAATTAATTGATCCAAATAAAAAATTAATTGATACTATTAATTTTTGTAATTGATTTTTGTTTCAATTAAAAAATTTGTTGATTCAATTAAATTTTTAATTGAATATTTTTTACAACTCAATTAAAATTTTAATTGGAAAATGTTCTTTAAATTTTTTTCTGTGTATAGGGCTTTGTCCAAATAAATTTGACAAGCATACTTTTCCTCTGTCGGTTAAGCTACACTTGTAGTTTAGTCAATGCATGATTTTAAGCTGAAATCAAAAACAACAATAATTTCTTATAAATCATAATTCAAATCATTGGACTTTGAGGACAACTTTTCTAAAATTTAACT
Organism: Haematobia irritans; assembly: GCF_050003625.1. Classification (NCBI taxonomy): domain Eukaryota; kingdom Metazoa; phylum Arthropoda; class Insecta; order Diptera; family Muscidae; genus Haematobia; species Haematobia irritans. Next base: position 78,164,283 of record NC_134399.1, on the reverse strand, counting down.
TAACGCTCAGTAAGTTTCTATTAGCTTTAAAAAATCAAATTCATCTTTGATGTTGGTCATTAATTCGTCACAACACACCAACACCATTGCACCAATAACGTTATTTTGTCCTTTTTTACGCTGCAATAGCTATTTTAAATTCCAACATATTCACATGTGCCCGTTAAAGGTCATATAAACTTCAAATAAAACTGAAATGTTATGTACTCTCGATTAAATATTTAGCACAATGCAAAAATGACAATCGATTTAATCAGGAAATTACCTCGTAAAAATGCACAACCACTACCAAATTGGCCCATATCCAATTTCCATAATGTCAACAACTACTTTGTGCTGAGCTACATGAATTAATCTCTAAAATTAATTACCTTCAATCTATGCTCAAAATGTGTCCAAGGACAAATTTCTGTCATTTGAATTATCTAAGAGTCAAACAAAATGGTGGAACAGACGGGCGGATGGATAGACAGATAAACGGCCAGCAGTAGCAGCACCCCAACGCCATTCTATCTACCCTTGTACAAAACGAGTCAGAACCAATGTTTAGCTAATGTGGTTGAGTTTTTTGCTTTTCCGATATTTTTTGTGATTTTATTGTCAGGCAATACAAGTTCTCAGGTGTTTCGAGTTGTGTTTCGAACACCAGGTATACACGAGTCTGGCGTTGTGGACATTAAATAGCTAAATATTTACATTTACACCCTAAAAACGCCACAATGATTTGCTAGAACTTTGAACAAAGTTTACAGCCAAAGGAAAAAAATCTGCATACCACACCACGACAACATTAATGAAAAACGTGAGCATTCATTTTCAAGTCAATAAAGTTTCATTGTTTGCTGCAAAAAATAAAACACAAAAAAATTCTATTGAATAATTGCCAATAATAAATTCTCAGAAATCAATACTTCATTCATTATTAATCTCCGTGGTGGCATAAGTCATGTTGTGAAAACTCATTAACTTTACTAATTTTATTAACAACTTATAAGAGGATCCATGAAAAGTGTTGAGAAAACTTTAAAAATATTAAGATTTTATTATTGATGACTAGCAAAATAAGTTTTATGAACAATAACAAATAAATAACGCGGAAAGCTCAGTCGTTATGAAAATTAGGTATTTTGGCCGATTCCTTTGTACAAATGGATCGAATATAGTAACTTAATGCAATCGTAATACTAATATACAGAGAAACAAGTATATGAGACCTTACGTTTGCCCGGGCTGAATCTTAAATACACACCACAGTGAATCAAATATAAAATTTTCCTTTGAAAACTCTTCGTCGTAAGGGGCTACTTGGAAACGTATAGAGTTTCAGGACGAGCACAAAAATATAGCCTAGCACAAAAAGCGCGGTATAAACAGAAAAAAGTTAAGTGTTTTGGAAACTTCCATCTCTGTTATGAACACATGTTAAATTTTGTTTCGATCTGGCAACTCCTTCATATAGAAACAGGTGTTCAAAAAAGACGCATCCGCAATTTTTTTACAATGGAAAAATTAGAAACGCGTGCTGTCATTAAATATTTTCATAAAAAAGGTTTATCGGGACAAGAAATTCATTATGATATGGTGAATGTGTTAGGTGAAAAGTGCTCCTTCATATGCTATAGTAAAAAATTGGGTTGCTGAATTTAAACGTGGTCGTACAAGCATTGAAGATGAACCACATAGTGGACGTCCAAAAACAGCAACAACAACAGATGTTGTAGCCAAAGTGCATTATATGGTATTAAATGATCGACGAATAAAAGTGCGTGAAATTGCTAATATCATGGGTATCTCAAATGATCGAGTCCATTTAATTTTGCATGAAGAACTACAGATGAAAAAGCTTTCTGCAAAATGGGTGCCGCATTTGTTAACAGTTGACCAACACGTATAAGAATGAAAATTTCTCAAGCTTGTTTGGATCGTTTTAAACGAAATAAAATGGATCTTAAGCGTCGTTTCATAACTGTTGATGAGACATGGATCCACCACTATACTACTCCAGAGACAAAAGAACAATCCAAACAATGGACTGAAGCTAAAGAAGTTTCCGAACCGCCCTCGTACTCTTCCAAGTAAATCTGTTCGCATGGTACGCTTTACGAAGATAAATTTAAAATTTTCTACATGACAACTACACGTAGTGAAAACACGTTTGGAAAACGTGTACCAAAACAGTTTTTCATTCGTTAGAGTTTTTGGATTTTTTTGAAAATTTCAAAAATTTATCACCACAAAAATGTTTTTCTTACAATATTTGTATATTTGCAATAAACATGTATATACAGCAGTAAGTTCGGCCGGGCCGAATATTAAATACCCACCTACACACAGAAAATAATATTATAATTTTTGAGCTAACAATAAATTGTTGTTCCTGAAAATGTTTAAGTTCAACAAAATTTTTGTTGATATAACAAAATTGGTTGCTAAAGTGACTAAAATCGTAATTTTATTTACAAATTACGTTGTTAGCTCAAATTTAAACATAATTTTAATTGTACTGACAATCAAATTAATTGATATTTTTTTGTGTGCATGAATCAAATATAATAGTTTCCTTTTGAAGCTTTTCGTCGTAGCGGGCTACCTCATAATATACTCGTAAAGTACGCTTCTCGATGATAAATTTAAAGATTCTACCTATGAAGACTATATCATATTCTTGATTTATAACAACCATTTTTATACCCTCCACCATAGGATGGGGGGTATATTAACTTCGTCATTCCGTTTGTAACACATCGAAATATTTCTCTACGACCCCATAAAGTATATATATTCTGGGTCGTGGTGAAATTCTGAGTCGATCTAAGCATGTCCGTCCGTCCGTCTATTGAAATCACGCTTACATCCGAACGAAACAAGCTATCGACTTGAATCTTAGCACAAGTAGTTGTTATTGATGTAGGTGGGATGGTATTCCAAATGGGCCATATCGGTCCACTTTTACTTATAGCCCCCATATAAACCGATCCCCATATTTGAGTCTCAAAGAGAATCAGCCCCCATATAAAACGTTCTGCAGATTTGACCTCCGGAGCCTGTTGCAGGAGCAAAATTCATCCGTTCCGGTTCAAATTTGGAACGTGGTGTTAGTATATGACCGCTAACAACCATACCAAAATTGGTCCATATCGGTCTACAGTTATGTATAGCCGATCTGCAATCACACAAAAATTGGTCTATATCGGTTCATAATCATGGTTGCCACTCGAGCCAAAAATAATCTACCAAAATTTTATTTCTATAGAAAATTTTGTCAACATTTTATTTCTATAGAAAATTTTGTCAAAATTTTATATCTATAGAAAATTTTGTTAAAGTTTTATTTCTATAGAAATGTTTGTTAAAATTTAATTTCTGTAGAAAATTTTGCCAAACTTTATTTCTATAGAAAATTTTGTCAAAATTTTATTTCTGTAGAATATTTTGTTAAAATTTTATTTCTATAGAAAATTTTGTCAAACTGAATTATATACGTATTTAATCGATCTTTTTTGATTTAATATATACCACGTATAGACTTACGTACAATTTAGAAGACGGTGGTAGGAGGTTTTAAGATACCTTGCCATCAGCAAGCGTTACCGCAACTTAAGTAATTCGATTGTGGATGTCAGTGTTTAGAAGAAGTTTCTACGTAATCCATGGTGGAGGATACATAAGCTTCGGCATGGCCGTACTTACGGCCGTATATACTTTTTTTTTTTTTGAGTTTTATGGGAATCAGTGGAACAATATAATGGAATAATAAATATATTGAAATCTAAAATATGTAGATTTTTACCCCAATTATTCAAATGATTAGAAGAAGTAAAATCTGAAAATTTTGCTTTCAGTTTCAAGCAATTTCTTGAGTGCTCCTTCTAACATATACCCTCACGAATTGAAATCGGGTTATATAGAGGCCTTACCAAATGGATCGGCAAACACTAAATCCATTACAACTCAGGCAAATTGGATAAAAACTAGGTTTTCTATAAGCCCAAGGAGTTAAATCGGGAGATTAGTCTATATGGGTGTTATGCCAAAAACATGCGCCGATGCACAGCACACCCATTTGTGGTCATAAAATATCTCTAGATTTCAAATTTAAGGATTGCAATACGGTTTCTAGCAACCCAAGAATTACAATCGGGAGATCGGTCTATATAGAGGCTATACCAAAACATGGACAGGGATGTACTGCATTTTCAACACACCAATTTGCGGCACCGTTGCCACTCAAGCCAAAAATAATCTACCAAAATTTCAAGAAAAATTGGTCCACAAACTACCAAACAAAAAATCGTATTTTGCAAAAATTTTATTTCTATAGAATTTTATTTCTATAGAAACTTTTGTCAAAATTTTATTTCTATTAAAATTATGTAAAAATTTTAGTAAATTTTGTCAAAATGCTATTTCTATAGAAAATTTTGTCAACATTGTATTTCTATAGTTGGTTAAGCTTTTCTTGTAGTTTAGTCAACACAATGGTTTTAAAGCTGAGATCAAAACAACAAATAACAGGTTGGCTGATAAGTCCCCGTTCTGACACATAGATGGCGTCGGTAGTACTAAATGCATATTATTTGTATATAGTAATACTGTTTTCTGAAGGGAAAAAATACGGTGGAAGCATAAACTTGGCTTGATAATGAGTTTCCGGACTCTGCACCAGGGAAATCAACAATAATTGATTGGTATCCAAAATTGAATCGTGGTGAAATGAGCACAGCGGACGGTGAACGCGCGAAAGAGGTGGTTACCGACGAAAACATTAAAAAAATCCACAAAATGATTTTGAATGACCGTAAAATGAAGTTGATCGAGATAGCAGAGGCCTTAAATATATCAAAGGAACGTGTTGGTCATATCATTCATCAATATTTGGATATGCGGAAGCTCTGTGCAAAATGGGTGCCGCGCTAGCTCACATTTGACCAAAAACAACAACGTGTTGATGATTCTGAGCGGTGTTTGCAGCTGTTAACTGGTAATAAACACGAGTTTTTCTGTCGATATGTGACAATGGATGAAGCATGGCTTAATCACTACACTCCTGAGTCCAATCGATAGTCGGCTGGGTGGACAGCAACCGGTGAACCGTCTCCGAAGCGTGGAAAGACTCAAAAGTCCGCTGGAAAAGTAATGGCCTCTTTTTTTTTGGGATGCGCATGGAATAATTTTTATCGATTATCTTGAGAAGAGAAAAACCATCAACAGTGACTATTATATGGCGTTATTGGAGCGTTTGAAGATCGAAATCGCGGCAAAACGGCCCCATATGAAGAAGAAAAAAGTGTTGTTCCACCAAGAAAAATTCATGAATTGGGCTTCGAATTGCTTCCCCGCCCACCATATTCACCAGATCTGGCCCCAGCGACTTTTTCTTGTTCTCAGACCTCAAAAGGATGCTCGCAGGGAAAAAATTTGGCTGCAATGAAGAGGTGATCACCGAAACTGAGGCCTATTTTGAGGCAAAACCGAAGGAGTACTACCAAAATGGTATCAAAAAATTGGAAGGTCGTTATAATCGTTGTATCGCTCTTGAAGAGAACTTTGTTGAATAATAAAAACGAATTTTGACAAAAACAATGTGGGGACTTTTCAGCCAACCTGTTATGATTGAAGTACAAACCAACAATAAAAAACAAAACACGAATGAAGTAAGAGGAAGCACGCTCAAAATATTTTTATTTCGGCATAAGCCGGCTTTCATAAACCTTTTTCGGAGGGTTCAAGTGTGGTTCACTTTGGGTTTAGTGAACTGCCTGAATTTATTTTGATAATTGATTGATAGTTTTGCTGCAAGTAGAGGATGCTGATGAGGAATGTATTAATTCCGAAGCGTCCGTCCATCCAACCATCTTGCAGTCTATGGTGCTTTGCCCAAATAAATTCGACAAACATTCTTTTCCTCTGTTGGTTAAGCTACTCTTGTAGTTTAGTCAACTCAATGGTTTTAAAGCTGAGATCAAAACAACAAATATAGAAAAATTTGTCAAAATTTTATTTGTATAGAAAAAGGTGTAAAAATTTTATTCTATAGAAAATTTTGTCAACATTTTATTTCTATTTTAAAAAATGTTGTCAACATTTTATTTCTATAGAAAATTTTGTTAAAATTTTATTTCTATTGAAAATTTTGTCAAGATTTCATGGCTATAGAAAATTTTATCAAAATTTCGTTTCTATAGAAAACTTTGTAAAATTTTATTTCTATAGAAAAATTTGTTAAAATTTTATTTCTATAGAATATTTTGTTAAAATTTTATTTCTCTAGAATATTTTGTCAAAATTTTATTTATATAGAATATTTGGTAAAAATTTTATTTCTATAGAACATCGCTCATTTCACCACGACCCAGAATATACTTTTTGAAGTCTGGGACCAATATTTTGATGCGTTACAAACGGAATGACAAAGTCCCCCGACTCAATTGCGTTTTCTCAAAATTCATTATTTTAAAGAAATTTGTCCTTAATACTTTGTAAATTCCGCATCATAAAATTTAAGTTGCATATTCTTTAATATCACGTAAATATTTTTTTCAGTGCACATAGCTGTTAACTAACTTAAAGTAATTCTCGATTTCCACATTAAACATTGAAAATATTAAATGAAATGCCAATGACCCGATTATTAAACAACATTCACAGTGTGTGCGAAAGATGAGCAGCGATTTATCTCTGAGGAACCTCTGGGGGATGTTTAAAAAATGTTCTTCATTTTAAATTACTATTTAAGCTGACGGGCTACTGACCCACTATGTCTTTTTTGCTGCTTTAAAGAAAATTTGCATTTTTATTAAATATTATTCAAATGACCCAATCGTTTATTAAGACATCGCATGAGTTATAAATCAACCTCATCACATCATCAAACGTTTACGGACACTTTAATCATAAAACAGAAATCACAAATATAGTGATGGGGTAACAAAATCAATAAACAAAATTTTCTTTTTAAATATTTAACACATTACATGCACGCGATCTCTAAATTAAAAAAAATCCAAAGTGAGAAGAAATACCAGTAAAACTTATCTAAACGGTTGTAACAAACATACGAATGAAACTAAATATTGTTTATAGCACAGAGAAAAATAAATATGAAAAGCATGGAGTTCGTCCGAGTGAACCATTACACCTAGAGAAGGAATATGATCACCTCAAAAATGTCTTAAGAGCAAAACGTTATTTTTGGATGGTGACTATTAAAATGTTTATCGCAACCATGTTATTTTCTTAGAAATTATGTATCTGTTTACGGAAAGCATGCTATGTTTAGCGAGGAAACAATATTATTCCATGTTACATGATCACCATCCAAAACTAACATTTTGCATTTGAAATATGTTTGAGGTGATCATAATCCTTATCTGGGTGTAATGATTCACTCGGACGAACCCAATGCATTTCTCACTTGTTATACCCTCCAAAGTAATGTCATTCCGTTTGTAACACATCGAAATATTGTTTTTAGACCACATAAAATATATTCTGCGTCGTGGTGAAATTCAGAGCCGTTCTAGCGATTTCCGTCCGTTCATGTTTCGTCTGCTCCGAACGAAACAAGCTAAATGGATTAAAAACACTGTTTTTCATATGTTTGGCTATAGACATTATATGTTTGGAACACAAATTTTTAAACACAATATTTTTGAGTGCAAGCATATAATGTTCATAAACTAGCATAACATGTTTGGGACATATATATTAATATGTTAGAACATATTATGTTTGGGACATAAAATGTTTGTAAATATAATATGCTTGGATGCAAACATATATTAATTTAGAAATAGCCTATAAACATATATGTGTTTAGTAGCTTGGAGCGCTATTTAGCAGGGAGCGATATTGAATTAAGTTGGTGGTTGTTGCTTGTTATTACAAAATTAACATTTTATTTTTCCTTGGGCAATTGATCAGCTACTTCTTTGATCCTTACAAACTGTGTGGTCCGCTGTTCGAATGCCCGTCCGGCAAAAGGTAAAATTAAAATAAAAAAAATCATTGTACAATTTTGGATACTCTCCTTGAATAGCGGACTGTCAAGCGATTGCGGTTTAAGAGTCTCCAAGAATTGTAAAATTCCAAAAAGAGAAAATATAAAGAAAAGGCAAGATTTCAGGTTTTGTCTGGAACTTTATTGGGATGGCAGCTTACCAAACGGAATGACGATGCACAATTGAATAAAAAAAAAACCAATAGACATATCAAGTGTACAAATTCGTTAATTCAGCAATTCATTTTAATGGTAGAGAAGGACGAATATCGCTAAGATTAAATTTGAGTGAAAGCTTTCACTGAAGAGAGAAGCAAGGAGTTGCCACTTTCTCTATGCTAGGTAATTCACAATTTCTATTTGATACTTCAGTTATTTCAATTTCTTTATGATTCTAATTCAAATATAAAATTAATTCAGTAAATACAATTCAATTATACATATTCATTATATAGTATTGGGAATGACGTAAAGATGGTTGAACAGGGTTCAACATACCGGCCCCCTTGCAGGAGTGCAATGTTAAAAGTGACACGCCCCGGAAATGGTCCAGCCAAAAATTGTGCTCTGAGCAATGGGCATATTCGATGAGGACTGGATGAGGCCAGCTCGAAGAATTTTTGGCAATTGGTCATTCGCAACTAGAACTTCCACATTAGATGGTTGAAAAAAATGAGGATCCGCTAGATCATTCAAGTGGTTGTAGATACTGCGAAGCTTTGGTTCTGTTGTGGTGGTTGGAAGTGTACTCATGAAATTTGACTCAATGAGGCAGCTCATCTGAATTTTGACCAATGGACCAAATTTAATGTACAAAATTCTTGGTTATTGCGTCTAGTAGTCTTTAAGTGTAATCGTTCTACCAATGACTTTAAAACAGCTGTCTGAGTATGGCCGGAGTTCAAAAGCAGCCTCACCTTGCTGGGACCATCATGAGTTACCACCCGAGCAAGCGCAGTCGGCAGGAACACGTGAGTACGAGGTCGATTACCCAGTCGTTCGTTGAAAAAACTTCGACTTCGTTTAGACTCTCTTGAAGACTGTGCTCTTTGACGGCATTCGTTCGATCTACTTCTCTTCGTGGGGTAGCGTCGTACGATGGGTGTGCGTAGTTCTAGTGGACGGCGGTCACAATCTCTTGACTTGGATGGGAGCTTAGAATCAACGTGAACAAGGGTGTGGTGGTTCTTCTGACAGACCATGCACTTACTCCTAGAAGGGCACCAATCTCGAGTGTGTGCCGTACATAAGCAATTGTAGCAAAAGCGTTTTTCATGTAATTGTCTTCTTCTCTCTGATACGGACATTTGTAGAAACTTGGAATAGTGTTTAAGAAAATGTCGGTCACCACAGATTTTATGACCACAGGTCATAAAATTGAATAATTTCTTCTACAATGTTTGTATTACAGAAAAAGGTGCTAAGAACTAAAAAATCTCATGGAAGTGAGATGTCGGGGAATATACAATTGGGCAGAAACAAAATTTTGAGCATTCAGGTCGAAAACCTATGTTGTTAGCACCTATATTACCTGTTTATTTTCATAATTCATTATGATTGTAAATATATAAATAAATAAATAAAATGTTGAGCACAATATTGTTTGGGAGAATTTTTTTAAGCATATAATATTTTTGGGTGCAAAATGCTTCCAAACATATTATATGGTCACATAATAACATATTGTTTTTTGGAAGACAACATTATTGAATTGGGATGCAAAAATACAAAATGTTTGGAACTTAGACTACCCAAACATATATTGTTTAGACCAATATGCTTTCAAACATATTATATATTGGTAGAGATCAAACATATAAATGTTTGGGCAATACCCAAAAATGTATATGCTTGAAGCAAAATATGTTTGGGAGTATATGTTACAGAAGCGATTTTTTGTGAGGGTGTATCGACCTGAAACTTAGCACAAGTTGTTGTTATTGATGTAGGTCGGATGGTATTGCAAATGTATCATATCGGACCACTTTTAGGTTTAGATCACATACAAACTGACCTCCAGATTTGGCTTGCGGAGGCTCTTGGAGGAGCAAAATTCAAATTGGTCCATATCTGTCCATAATTATATATAGCCCCCATATAAACGATCCACAGATTTGGCTTGCGGAGTCTCTAAGGGAAGCAAATTTCATCCGATCCGGCTGAAATTTGGAACATGGTGTTAGTATATAGTCTCTAACAACCATGCAGAAATTTGTCCACATCCGTCCATAATTATATATAGCCCCTATATAAACCGTTCCCCTGATTTGGCTTGCGGAGCCTCTAAGAGAAGCAAATTTCATTCGATCCGGCTGAAATTTGGTACATGGTGTAAGTATATGGTCTCTAAAAACTACGAAAAAATTAGTCCACATCGGTCAATAATTATATATAGCTCCCATATAAACCGATCCCCCGATTTGGCTTGCAGAGCCTCTAAGAGAAGCACATCGGTCCATAATTATATGTAGCCCCTATATAAACCGATCCCCAGGTTTGGCCTCCGCAGCCCCTTGGAGGAGCAAATTTCACCAGATCGGGTTGGTGTTAGTATATGATCTCCAACAACCATGCAAAAATTGGTCCATACCGGTCTTATTTAAAGAGTGATACGGTCACAATATAAACATGACGTATTTCTTTCAATTTTGCATTTAAAAAACCTGAACACCCCTCATTTTGAAGGTGTGTGCGTGTAGAATGTTGCTCCTATTTTGATTTTGGAATTCACTCCTCAGTTGTCAAAATGCCGTCCAAGCAAGAAGAGCAGCGTATCAAAATTTTGCTCGCGCATCGCGAAAATCCGAGCTACTCGCACGAAAAGCTGGCGAAATCGCTAAAAGTTGCCAAATCAACCGTTACAAATGTAATTAAAGTATTTGGGGAACGCTTGCCAACAGCCAGGAAGTCTGGATCGGGGGGAAAACGAAAACCGGAAGCCGCTGAGACGACAAAGAGAGTTGCCGGTAGTTTCAAGCGAAACCCTAACCTCTCTCTCCGAGATGCCGCAAATAAGCTGGGTGTATCGTCTACAACCGTGCATCGAGCCAAAAAACGAGCCGGACTATCGACTTACAAGAAGGTAGTGACTCCAAATCGCGATGATAAACAAAATACGACGGCCAAAGCGCGATCAGGGAGGCTGTACACCACGATGCTGACGAAGTTTGACTGCGTGGTAATGGACGACGAAACCTACGTCAAAGCCGACTACTTCGTAAAAAGTTCGTACTTTTAACGAAACTTTCTTCACATTTCATGAATTTTGTGAAGAAGTTTTTACGATTATTTTACGAAACATTCTGCGTTAAAATTTCTTCTTAAAAAGTACGAAACATTTTCTTTGAAATAACGAAGAAGTTTCATTGAAGTTGTAAAATTTCCGTTCGCGGCATAATGTGCTTGAGTGTATTCCTTTATTCTTTTTTTTTATGCAAGTCTATGCTACTTCTCATTTGGGTGATAGCGCGCTATGAATAAAAGTGAAGCAATAAAACTAAAAATTATTCAAAAACTTAAGATGTAAAGTAGTGATGTCATTTTTCACACTTGCAACTACAACCAAATGCACTTTTGACTATAGTTTTTTTTTCTAAAAGTTCGAACATTTTTCAGAAAAAAGTACGAAATTTTTTCATAAAAAGTACGAACATTTTTCATAAAAACTACGAAAATTTTTCATAAAAAGTACGAAACATTTTCATAAAAATACGAAGATTTTTCATAAAAAGTACGAAGATTCTTCATAAAAAGTACGATTTTTTTTCTTACAAACTACAAAAATTTTGGAAGAACTTTTCTTCGTAAAAAGTACGAAATATTTCGTACTTTTAATGAAAAGTTTCTTTGGTTGTAAAACAATGAAAAATTTCGTACTTTTAACGAAATTTTTCGTTCTTTTTACGAAGAAAATTCTTTCGGTGTATAGAAAAAACTGAATTATATACTTATTTAACCGACCTTTTTTGTTTAATATATATCCCTATGGACTAACTTACAATTGGGGAGACGCCTTGCCATCGGCAAGTGTTACCGCAACCCAAGTAATTCGATTGTGGATGACAGATAGTACAAGTTTCTATGCAATCCATCGTGGAGGGTACATAAGACTCGGCCTGGCCGAACTTACGGCCGTATGTTATATACTTGTTTTTTAATTCAATCACGAAAATTATAGTATCATAGTTTTAATTGGGCAGAAAAAAATTAACAAAATAGCCGATTTCATTAGCAAAATTTTAATTATTTTTTTAATGATGTTGATGATATTGATTGCAAAACTCAATTAATGTTTTTATTAAAAACGTAACTATTTTCTTTTAATTGCTTTCTTAACGGACTTAGTGTTTTTAGTTTATTATAAAATTGATTTTTATACCCTTTACCACTACTGTGGTACATTTGTATGTAACGCTGAGAAGGAGTAGTCATAGACTCATCTTTTAGTATACCGATCGGCTTAGAATTAAATTCTGAGTCGATTTAGCCATGTCCGTCTGTCTGTCTGTTGACGTATTTTTGTGTGCAAAGTCCAGCTCGCTGTTTCATTCCGATCGTCCTCAAATTTTTCATAGTGTCCTTTTTTGGCTCAAGGACGATCCCTATTGTTTTTGAAAAAATCGGTTCAGATTTAGATATAGTTGTCATATATATTTATAACCGATTTGGTCAGAAATGACGTATTTATCAACCGATCTTCTTCCAATTTCGTACAATCGAATATTTTGTGAGTCTCGTAAATTTTGCAAAATATCAGTCAAATCGGTTCAGATTCACATATAGCTCTCATATATAGCTTTCGCCCGATTTACTCTCCTATGGCCTCAGAGGCCAATACTTTGTTCCGATTTACGTGAAATTTTGCACAGGGAGTAGAATTAACATTATAAATATCCGTACCGAATTTGGTTGAAATCGGTTCAGATTTAGATATATCTCCCATATATAGCTTTCACCCGATGTTGACTTATATGGTCCCAGAAGCCAGAGTTTTATCCTAATTTGCTTAAAATTTTGCACAAGAAGAACAATTACTACTATAGTCAAGTGCGCCAAATTTTATTGAAATCGGTTCAGATTTAGATATAGCTCCCATCCGATATGGACTAATACGGTCCCAGAAGCTAGAGTTTTACCCCAATTTGGTTGAAAGTTTGCACTGGGAGTACAATTAGAAGTGTAGTCAAGTGTGCCAAATTTTATTGAAATCGGTTCAGATTTAGATATAGCTCCCATATATATCGTTCGCCCGATTTACACTCATATGACCACAGTGGCCAATCTTTTACTCCGATTTAATTGAAATTTTGCACAGGGAGTAGAATTAGCATTGTAGCTATGTGTGCCAAATTTGGTTCAGATTTAGATATAGCTCACATATATAGCTTTCGACCGATTTACACTCATATGACCACAGAGGCCAACTTTTTGCTCCGATTTAATTGAAATTTTGCACAGGGAGTAGAATTAGCAATGTAGCTATGCGTGCCAAATTTGGTTGAAATCGGTTCAGATTTAGATATATCTCCCATATATAGCTTTCGCCTGATTTACACTCATATAACCACAGAGGCCTATTTTTAACTCCGATTTAGTTGAAATTTTGCACAGGGAGTAGAATTAGTATTGTAGCTATGCGTGCCAAATTTGGTTGAAATTGGTTCAGATTCAGATATAGCTTCCATATATATGTTTTTCTGATTTCGAAAATGGTCAAAATACTAACATTTTCCTTGTATAATCGCCACTGCTTAGTCGAAAAGTTGTAAAAATGACTCTAATTTTCCTAAACTTCTAATACATATATATCGAGCGATAAATCATAAATAAACTTTTGCGAAGTTTCCTTAAAATTGCTTCAGATTTAAATGTTTCTCATATTTATACCCTGCGCCACACTGTGGAACGGGGTATTATAAGTTAGTGCATATGTTTGCAACACCCAGAAGGAGACGAGATAGGCACATGGTGTCTTTGGCAAAAATGCTCAGGGTGGGCTCCTGAGTCGATATAGCCATGTCCTCGACTTTAGACTTTCCTTACTTGTGTTCATTGTGTTCCACCCTAGTGCATTAGCCGACTTAAATTTTGCGTCTATAGATTTTATCAGATCGAGTGATATTTAAATGTATGTATTTGGGACAAACCTTTATATATAACCCCCAACACATTTGACGGATGTGATATGGTATCGAAAATTTAGATCTATAAAGTGGTGCAGGGTATAATATAGTCGGCCACGTCAGACTTTAGATTGTCCTTACTTTTTTTTTTTAATTTTAATATAGTCGGTCCCGTCCGACTTTAGACTTTCCTTACTTGTTATACCCTCCACCATAGGATGGGGGTATATTAACTTTGTCATTCCGTTTGTAACACATCGAAATATTGCTCTAAGACCCCATAAAGTATATATATATTCTGGGTCGGTGTGAAATTCTGAGTCGATCTGAGCATGTCAGTCCGTCCGTCCGTCCGTCCGTCTGTTGAAATCACGCTAACTTCCGAACGAAGCAAGCTATCGTCTTGAAACTTGGCACAAGTAGTTGTTATTGATGTAGGTCAGATGGTATTGCAAATGGGACATATCGGTCCACTTTTACGTATAGCCCCCATATAAACGGACCCCCAAATTTGGCTTGTGATTGCTCTAACAGAAGCAAATTTCATCCGATCCGGCTGAAATTTGGTACATGGTGTTAGTATATGGTCTCTAACAACCTTGCAAAAATTGGTCCATATCGGTCCACTTTTACGTATAGCCCCCATATAAACGGACCCCCAAATTTGGCTTGTGATTGCCTTTAACAGAAGCAAATTTCATCCGATCCGGCTGAAATTTGGTACATGGTGTTAGTATATGGTCTCTAACAACCGTGCAAAAATTGGTCCATATCGGTCCACTTTTACGTATAGCCCCCATATAAACGGACCCCCAAATTTGGTTTGCGGATCCTCTAAGAGAAGCAAATTTCATCCGATCCGACTGAAATTTGGTACATGTATTAGTATATAGTCTCTAAGAACCATTCAAAAATTGGTCCATATCAGTTCATAATTATATATAGCCCCTATATAAACCGATCCCCAAATGTGAACTCCGGAGCCACTTGGACGAGCAAAATTCATCCGATCCGGTTTAAATTTGCAACGTGGTGTTAATATATGGCCGCTAATAATCATGCCAAAATTGGTCCATATCGGTCTATAGTTATATATAGCCGATCCCCAATCACACAAAAATTGGTCAATATCGGTTCCTAATCATGCTTGCCACTCGAACAAAAATAATCTAGCAAAATTTGTCGAAATTTTATTCCTATAGAAAATTTTGTCAAATTTTATTTCTATAGAAAATTTTGTCCAAATTTTACTTCTATAGAAAATGTTGTCAAAATTTTATTTCTATAGAAAATTTTGTCAAACTTAATTATATACGTATTTAATCGGCCATTTTAAGTTCAATATATACCACGTATTGACTACGTGGTATATATTACGGTATAAGGAAGTTTTAAGATACCTTGTCATCGGCAAAAGTTACCGCAACCCAAGTAAATCGATTGTGGATGACAGTCTTCAGTAGAAGTTTCTACGCAATCCATGGTGGAGGGTACATAAGCTTCGGCCTGGCCGAACTTACGGCTGTATATACTTGTTTTTTACTAACATTGTGGTCCGTGCTGGTCATTAAACAATTTAAATTTCGAGTCTAGACATTTTGTGAAAGTTAAAAAAATTTGTCCAAATCGGTTCATATTGAAATATTTGTAAATGGGAAAATAAACCTTTATATAGCTCCTAACAAATTTGAAGGTGTTAAAATGTTGGTATACATAGTGGCTCCTAACAAATTGTTAAAATGTTAAAATGTTGGTATACATAGTATAATACAGTCAGCCCCGCCCGACTTTAGACTTTCCTTACTTATTTGAAATATATTTTTATTTAAAAATTTAAAATAAAATCCATCACTTTTTTAATTGACTTCCGAGTGCGATTAATTGTATAATTTTCTGTTTCTATCTTGACTACCAAATTAATTATGTCAATTAATTTATTAAATGATAAAAATTATTAATTGGAAATATTTTGGTGATATTTATTTTTCTGTGTGAAGGTGCAAATTTAAACGATCCGAAATTTAGTACGATATGTCAATACCACCATTACAAATTGGTCCTCTAATTATCCTGCGAAAATTGGTTCACATAGGTTTATAAATATTTATAGACTATTCCATAAAAAGCAATTAGGAACTGAATTGGCTTATATAGGTATTTAATCTGCCTCCATATGGACTAAGGTAATATTAAGAAGTTTTAAGATTCCCTGCCGTTGGCAAGTGTTAACACAACCCGAGTAATTCGATTGTAGATGAAAGTCTTTAGTCGATTTTATGCGCAATCTATTGTGGAGGGTACATAAGATTCGATCTGACTGAACTTACGGCCCTATATACTTATTCTTAGTGTCGACCAAATATATGTGGTGGAACTTTTGAGCATATATATTTATTTTAGCTTATTATTATATTTTTTTTTATAGTACGTTAATTTAAACAAAACTTGATTTAATTTCAATCCAACACAAATCCGAAATGAAAGACATCATCGAAAACCGCCTTTTAAGCAATCTCCCCTCCCCCCTTTCAGTCCAATAAACTATAATTACGAAAACTTTAACCGAAAACAAAAACGGCAACAACGAAATTAAGTTGTGGAAATTCGATGGTGAATCCAAAAGAAAAAGTGAAAATCAAAACGAACTAGGCTGCGTGCTAAACGCAAAACTGACAGAATTGGTCAAAACCCATAGTTAGAGTGTCCCAAATTGAGACCAACATGCATCCAACCAACCAACCGGCCAACTAACAAACCTTACAAAGCGATCTGATGTTCATCCAACATTCAGGAAAGGAACATAACAAAATCAATCAAAATTAATTATGAAACACTTTGTTTGGTTTCCATTTCCCTCAATCACGGCAAATGTGGCTGATGGATCAGGCGGAGATGACAAGAAACATAAGGTTTTTTGTCTGTCTATGGAGTGGGCCTCGATATGGTTAGAGTGGTGGGTCTTGTATTGCGGTTTGTGGCGGTGTACTCTGTGGTGTGGTATGGTAACCTGAGATCGCACGATAATGAATTTGAGTGGAGACATCTTTGGATGGACAGGCTGTACGGGGTATCTGTGACGAGGTGCACACCGTACAGTTGATTGACAATGGGGTGGATTTGTGTTAATTAGTGGGAAAAGTATCGGATATTTTGCCTACCATTAACCTTAAGGTCACCAAAATTGAGTGGCTGTTTGGAAGATAAATGTGGCCATAAGCAAATAGGCTATATTTAGAGAGTAGGTGTCTACGCAGTTGGTATTATTGAAATACCTCTATTTTTACCCCACCCCTCCAAGATGATACAGGGTATAATACGTTTGTGTGTTTACATGTATGTACCAAAGTTATAGTTATAGTCCGATATACGTGAAATTTTGCATATATAACAGAACTAACTTTCTAACTATGTTAGTTAGGTTAGGTGGCAGTCCGATGTATTTGGCTCACTTAGACTATTCAGTCCATTGTGATACCACATTGGTGAACTTCTCTCTTATCACTGAGTGCTGCCCGATTCCATGTTAAGCTCAATGACAAGGGACCTCCTTTTTATTTTTATATTATAAGTTAGTTATAGCTGCGTGCGAACGGCGTTCCACATTGCAGTGAAACCACTTAGAGAAGCTTTGAAACCCTAAGAAATGTCACTAGCATTACTGAAGTGAGATAATCCACCGCTGAAAAAATTTTTGGTGTTCGGTCGAAGAAGGAATCGAACCCACGACCTTGTGTATGCAAGACGGGCATGCTAACCATTGCACCACGGTGGCTCCCTATGTTAGTTGCCCTGCTTTTTGAAATTTGGGCTTATAATTTGCTTGACATTTTCTGGGACATTTACAAAAGATACGCTACATCACTTTTCGATATTTGATCGGGGAGGAGGACCTCCTCTAAACTGAAAAAAAAAACAAAAAGTCTTAAGTTTTCTTGAAATTTACAAAGGCAGTGGAGGAAGGTTATGAACGGGGAGGAAACCTTCCTTGCCCTACACTTGAAGGAAGGTTAAGGGTGCTATTCACTTCGGTTTTTGTCGATATTGTATCGGGGACGTCCCTTTAAACAATAGAGCAAAATTTAAACTTCTCCGATCTACTTGAAATGCACAGGGAACGTGGGAGGAAGTGATCAAATTAATACATGATTTTTAAATTAGTATATGATTTTTCGATATCTGGTTGAGGAAGGGGTGAAAGTGAAATAAACTTTGACGATTTATTTCGATAGAATTTATAGGGACCATTGAGTAGTTTGTGAAATTAATATAAAGTACGTGATAGTCCGATATGAGGTCGGTGTGGAGCGAAGGTGGGGAGAGGGTTCCCTTTTGTCCGTTTTTATACCCTCCACCATAGGATATTAACTTTGTCATTCCGTTTGTAACACATCGAAATATTGCTCTAAGACCCCATCAAGTATATATATTCTGGGTCGTGGTGAAATTCGATTCGATCTCCGTCCGTCCGTTGAAATCACGCTAACTTCCGACTGATACAAGCTATCGACTTGAAACTTGGCACAATTAGTTGTTATTGATGTAGGTCGGATGGTATTGCAAATGGGCCATATCGGTCCATTTTACGTATAGCCCCCATATAAACGGACCCCCAAATTTGGCTTGCAGACCCTCTAAGAGAAGCAAGTTTCATCCGATTTGGCTCAAATTTGGTACATGGTGTTAGTATATGGTCTCTAAAAACCGTGCAAAAATTGGTTCACATCGGTGCATAATTATATATAGCCCCCATATAAACCGATCACCAGATTTGACCTCCGGACCCTCTTGGAATACCAAAATTCATCTGATTCAGTTGATATTTGGTACGTGGTGTTGATATATGGCCTCAAACACCCATGCAAAAATTGGTCGAAATCGGTCCATAATTATATATTGCCCCAATATAAACCGATGCCCAGATTTGACCTCTGAAGCCCCTTGGAATAATTCGGTTGAAATTTGGTACGTGATGTTAGTATATGGTATCCAACAACCATGCAGGAATTGGTTCATATCAGTCCATAATTATATATAGCCCCCATATAAACCGATCCCCAGATTTGACCTCCGGTGCCTTTTGGAGAAGCAAAATTCATTCGATCTGGTTGAAAATTGGTACGTGGTGGTGATATTTATCAATCATGGCAAAAGTGGTAGATATCAGTCTATTATCATATATAGCCACCATATAAACCCATCCCGAGATTTGGTTTTGGAGCCTCTTGGAGGAGCAAATTTTATCCGAGTCAGTTGAAATTTGTTACATTGTGCCGTTAACAACCATGCCTAACTAGGTCCATATCGGTCTATAGTTATATATAGTCCTCAGATAAATCGATCCACAATCACACAAAAATTGGTCCATATCAAGTTCATAATTGTACCATATAAGCGACCCCCATATTTCAATTCTGGCTCCCTACGTACCGTGCAAAAATCCATATCGATTCGAAATTATTTGAGACTTACCTACACATACCTTTTTTGTCTAATATATACCACGTATGGACTAACTCACAATTTAGAAAACGATTTAAGATACCACAACCCAAGTAATTCGATTGTGGATGACAGTCTTTCGTAGAAGTTTATCACAATGGACTGAATAGTCTAAGTGAGCCTGAATCTTAATTGGGCTGCCACTTTAACCTAACCTAACCTTCGTAGAAGTTTCTACGCTATCCATGGTGGAGGGTACATAAGATTCGGCCTGGCCGAACTTACGGCCATATATACTTGTTATACCCTGCTCACCCAGAAGGAGACGAGATAGACACATGGTGTCTTTGGCAAAAATGCTCAGGGTGGGCTCTTGAGTCGATATAGCGATGTCCGTCTGTCCGTCCGTCACTTTTGTGATCAAAGTCTAGGTCGCAATTTAAGTCCAATCGCCTTCAAATTTGGCACATGTTCCTAATTTGGGTCAGAATAGAACCCTATTGATTTTATATCTTTCGCCCGATATGCACTAATATGGACCCAGCAGCTAGAGTTTTATACCGATTTGCTTGAAATTGTGTATAAACATAACACTTTGTCGTATAGTCAAGTGTGCAAAATTTGATTGAAATCGGTTCAGATTTAGATATAGCTCCCATATATATCTTTCGCCCGATATGGACTAATATGGTCCTAAAAGCCAGAGTTTTGGGCCAATTTGGTTGAAATTTTGCACAGGGAGTAGATTTAGCATTGTAGCTATGCGTGCCAAATTTAGTTGAAATCGATTCAGATTTAGATATAGCTCCCATATATATCTTTCGCCCGATATGCACACACAAAGAAAAAATAAGAAAAGATTTCTTAATTCAAGTCGCAGCGGTGTCAGAAGTATAGCTAGTACGGTTTTTCTAACACCAAGCTAAGATTTCTCAATTCAAGTATAGAATTTTTAAGTACATGTGGCTTAAATTTAGTATTTTTTAAGAAACGGAATACTGATTTCAAGCTACGAACCACACATAATTCAATATTTGAGCTATCTTGAATTAAGACATATAATGCTTGTATTAATCCCGAAGCTCTTTTCATTATAATCCCGAAAATGCTTCCTTTAAGCTTTCTTAATTCTTATTTTATGCCGGCTCAGTTCTTGATTTACGTTAACCAGTTATCAATTCAATCTATTTAGTACTGGATTCAATCCTGAAAATGTCTCAAATTTGTCATGATCAGTTCTTAATTTAAGTATGAAAGGTACTTAAGTTATGTGCACACATTGCTTATTTTAAGATCGACCTTTTCTTAATTCAATCATTCATCGTACTTTATTTAGGAAAACTCAGCACTTAATTCAAGCTAGAAAAAAGTATATTTTAAGTTTTTATAAGTGCAATTCAATCCGAGAAATTACTTAAATCAAGAGAGAATAATATTTAATTTAAGTTTTGTATATATTCGATATAAGTCGGAAACAATCATAATTTAAGTATAATTTAATCCCGTATCCAAACCCCATAAATAAAACGCGTTTAATTTAGATCACATTTTTATTTACAACAAAAGTTTTATGGCTAAATTATATACATACAATAAGTAGTCAATGAAATAAAAAAAGGCTAGTATACATGTTTGGGTCTGGCATATACTTTCCCATTATTGATAGGATACAAATGCATTGGAAATGTATTGAATTCATTGATATTTTTCATTTGAATTTGTTCTTTAACTGAACCAACTTCATAGGCTCTGAAGTGTTTATCGAAACTTTTAATTGAAATTTCTTTACATAAAATAAAAACATTTTCAATGTCATTAACATTCTTGTGATAATTAATATAAACATAATTAAGATATTTAGATATATAATTTAGAATTTATACCTATATTGCTGGTCCTCTTTGCTTTCGACAATTGTTGCTTGCAGAAGTCATTATTTAGATTTAATTGATAGTAAGTGATAATTTTGGATTTAAAAGTTTCCCACTTTGAAAACAACATATGGGCTTTCCCTGGGTACAAAAATTCAAAGTCGATTTCAATCTATTGAGAGTAAATGAAGAATGAAATGTGATAAAAATGTATTTAATTTTATTTGAAATTAAACTAAATTAGATTTAGTTTCAAAATTGAAAATGAATTCATATAAATATCAAATTAAAATTAAGTTAATATTAAATTAAAATATAATTAAAACTTTTAATTTAATTTATATTTATTTTAGTTTTAGCTTTAATTTAGTCCTAATTTACTATACATTTTATATTTTTATATATATATATATATATATATATATATATATATATATATATATATATATATATATATATATATATATATATATATATATATATATATATATATATATATATATATATATATATATATATATATATATATATATATATATTCTTACCAAGTCTGCCGCTTTGGCATGAGCAAATTTAGTCCACGAAGATAAAAATTCTGTATGCGATAATTTTAGCAGTTCGCTTCGTCTAAGAAGAAAAGTTTTTTTCCACTGTTCAGTTACTTCCTCCCAGTCTAATGATCCCCGATTTAGACTGGTTTTAATGGACGTCGCTACATTCTCATCCACTTCTGGAATCTCGCGTATATCCATATCCATTTCAGCTTCCTCAAATTTTGCGGCGCTTTTATCGCACTTAAGTCGTTTTGCCCGGCGGTTTTTATATTTTGAATATAATTTTCCACTTGGGTTCTCTTTCCCATCAAGGGGAATAAAATAATAATCCTTAATATGAAAATAAAATTAAAATAATTGAAATAAATATATAACAAACACAATATATTAAGAATGAAATAAATAGTAAATAAAATAAAATAAGAGACAATAAAATGAAACAGAAAAAATAAATAATTTAATAATAATTTAATATTTTTTTATTTATTTATTTTAATATATTTTAATAAATAATTTAATATTTTTTATTTTTTAATATATTATTTTAATTATTTAATTTTTTAATATTTTATTTATTACGTATTTTTTGCTTTATTATTTCATCAATTTATTACAAAAATAAGTATACACATTTTCTCAAACACAAGTCTCTTTTCGTTTTAAGTTTGGATGTATGTGCACATGCATATTTCAGTTTGGTAGTATGTACGTATGTATGAATAAAATTGTTTGAAAACATCACATTCAATATTACTCACATTTTTTCAATTTCCTATTTAATTTCATACTTTCTTATTTCAAATAATAAATCGACCAATTCTAGTAAACTCTTTGAGAGAATCAAATAAAGGCACTATATACATTGGTACAAGCGCACACAAATATTGCTCTGCATACGACAAATATTACATTTTCTAAATAGTGTACCAAACGTTTTCGCACAATTTTTTCTTAGCTAAAAAAACCCGAACACATTTTACGTACATACATACCAACTTAAAATATGTATATGCACATACTACCAAACATAAAACGAAAAAAGGCTTGTGTTTGAGAAAATGTGTATACATACTTATTTTTGTAAGCTTAGGCATGCATGGGTGGGTGCCAACCAGAGTTTGTGTTTATTCACATACCCAAGCCTATTTTCACTTATTTGTACATATGTGCATATGCATTTAAGTTGGTATGTATTTATGCATATTTTAAATTGTATGGCATGTACGTGAAATATGTGTTGGTAAAAAAAAAGTTTAGAAACAAAAAAGCGATCTTTCCTAATAAATAAATTATTGTGTACACAATTACACAAATAAGAAAACATATCTCCTAAAAACATTTCTACCAACACATATTTCACGTACATGCCATACATACCAATTTAAAATATGCATTTGCACATACATATATACTTGTACCATTACACATTTATATTATTTTTTCACTCACTTTCACTTAAATTTATACTTACCTTTTAGGTATGGGAAAGCCGCACAACAGTTTATTGTTTTTAAAATTTGTTTTAATTCTTTGTCTCCATCTTCCTGTTGGGCTTCGTCCGTATTTACTTCAACCGCACTCATCTTTTCACTATGACTCCAAAACTGAAACTAAAAGCAAAAGTCTAAATGCCTGAGCTAAGTAGAACAGGGATGGAAAATATACACCGTAGCACTAAAAACGTACTTTTGCTAATTAAATCGTACCTTAAAGCAGACAAACTCACTTTTGTCCAAATACTTGTTTTTAAAGTAGGATAGGGTATTTGAAAGAGAAAATTGTAAGTAAATTTTTCTAGATATAAATCCTTACGATTAATATAAAAATTTTTATTTGTTTATATCAAGATCCGTTAGGGCACGGTCAGCTAACAATCGAATCAACGGATATATCAGTCATCCCGCCTATATATTTATATTCAGTTTGGAACTTAACTGTTAAAAAATTTGCATAAACCGGAGAGAAGATATTCGCAATTTACTACCTGTTGAATATCTTAATATTAAATAGTTTGCTAAACACAGAAACAAAAGTTTGTTACTAAAATTTTGTTCACAAAAATATATATATAAATGTTTAAATTTTTATGTTTTTCTGAGTTCGATAACTCGAAATGATCCAATTCGTAGCAAACCCCAAATAAAATTTCTTACCATTTGTAATGAAGTTAATTAGTTCCATGCATGTCCAGAAAAGTTCTTGGATACAATGTTTTCCATCCCTGGCGCATATATCGAGTATGATGCGCTTATGAAGAGAGTAAAGAGGCAGAGAGAGGAGGTATATTCTTACAAACATAAGCTTTACTTGAGTACAGCAGTATTATCATATTAGTTTTAGGGGATGAAAGCAGTGTTGCCGTTTGACAATTTTCTTCTTGAATGATGGGTATAGATTAAATTATGAGAAAGATTTTAATAAATAAATAAAATTATGAGATTGTTCGTATTAATTGATTCTTCAATATAAAATGTTTGCTTTTGTTTCTCACTTTCACTTCGAAAGCTCGCATAGCATTTTTTGATAATCGGTAGTTTATTACTAAATGTATTTTATGCGTCCTTTATGGTAGCATCATTTTGTAATATAAATTCATTTCTTATTAACTCTGTCACCAAGCTCTTTTTTATGAAAATTTTTATAGGAACATAATGCATCATCGTTTAGATAGATTCTTTCAATATGTCTGAAAACGGTAATTAATTGGGAATATTGTATTTTTTCATCCAAATAGTGTTTATAGAATATATAAACAATTATTTAAAACCTCATTCACATTACACTTCCAAAATCCACTTTAACTAGATTTCAACTGTCATTTGCCTTATAAATAAGGGATTTAAAATTCACTTTTTATAAATTTCAAGCCTAATGTGTATAAGGTATAACTTATGTTTGATATGAAAATAAACATTTGACATTTACGGATAGTTAATTGACTTGTGGAAGTTTTTTAGTTTTACATAATTTCAACAAGCGGCAACACTGACTTTGTATTCTGTGAGCGTACAAATGAGAGTAAACTTTATATTTTTCTCCCTCTATTTTCTCTATTTTTTCCGAACTAAAAACAAGAGTGTTTGCACTTCAGTGAGCACTAATTTCTCATTTTTAGCTTCCCTGAGCTTGATTTCGTTGGATGATCTCTTCTCAACTTGATTAAAGTACAAAATAGTACAGACGTACTTAAAATTTTAAGTACAAATCTGGGCTAAAATCAAGAATTTAAAACTCAATTTAGTTTAGTATTATTTTTTTGTGTGCACTTATATGGACCCAGAAGCCAGAGTTTTATCCCAATTAGCTTGAAACTTTGCACAAGGAGTACAATTGGTAGTATAGTCATGTGTGCCAAATTTGATTGAAATCGGTTCAGATTTAGATATAGCTTCCATATATATTTTTCGCCCGATATGGACTTATATGGCCTCAGAAGCCAGAGTTTTGGCCCAATTTGGTTGAAATTTTGCACTAGGAGTACAATTAGTAATATAGTCATGTGTGCCAAACTTGATTGAAATCGGTTCAGATTTAGATATATCTCCCATATATATGTTTTTCTGATTTCGACAAAAATGGTCAAAATACCAACATTTTCCTTGTTAAATCGCCACTGCTTAGTCGAAAAGTTGTAAAAATGACTCTAATTTTCCTAAACTTCTAATACATATATATCGAGCGATAAATCATAAATAAACTTTGCGAAGTTTCCTTAAAATTGCTTCAGATTTAAATGTTTCCCATATGTTTTTACTAAAATTGTGTTCCATCCTAGTGCATTAGCCAACTTAAATTTTGAGTCTATAAATTTTGTAAAAGTCTATCAAATTCTGTCCAAAAAGAGTGATATTTAAATGTATGTATTTGGGACAAACCTTTATATATAGCACCCAACACATTTGATGGATGTGATATGGTATCGAAAATTTAGATCTACAAAGTGGTGCAGGGTATAATATAGTCGGCCCCGCCCGACTTTAGACTTTCCTTACTTGTTTTTTACTAACATTGTTATTCGTCTCAGGCCGTTAGATTATTTAAATTTTAAGCCTAGAGATTTTGTAGTATAAAATATTTTCTCCAAATCGGTTCAGATTTAAATATGTGAATATAAACCTTGATATAGGTCCCAACAAATTTAAGGAGTTGAGATGGTATCACAAAAAAGGTGAAGGGTATAATATAGACGGCTCTGTCTGAATTCATACTTTCATTACTTGTTTTATTTTGGAACCGAAGAGCCATTTTTTGACAATTTGTCCTTAAATAATTTAACAGAGATTAATGAAGATGGTATCAACAATTTTGATCTACAAAGGGTGAAGGGTATAATATAGACGGCTCCGTCTGACTTTATATTTTAATTACTTGTTTTTGAAATTTGTCCTTAAATAACTTAACCGGATTAATGAAGACTTGTAAATTTCCATTACTTCTAAAATGTTGCAATACTAGTTAGTGGACTATGTGGGACCACCAAAACTGCAAAACCACAATGTCTGCAGTACAACAAATCCAACTATTAACCACCATACATATTTCAATGGATTGCACATAAATAGATACGACAAAGGGCACACCATGAATACTTATGTGTGTCATCGCTTGGAATGGGAAGCAAAAATAAACATCTATGTCAACCATCTGAATCGAACCAATTACATCGACGTGTCATGTTATTGCGGTTTCCCAATCGTTTATTAATCATTTTTTCTTACCTCATACTCATAGCTTGGTTCCCAAACACCTTGTGTTGCGCCCAGACTTTGCAGAGACAGCGTATTCCTTTCCTGGGCAAAGTGATGAATGTTGTCTGTGGTTATTGTCTGCTGATAAGAGACAAGAAATATCTGTGATTTGTTTTACAATGTTTACTTTGGGTTGTCGCCCTCCTCTCGCCAGTAAAAAGCTACTCCATGGGTACTTTTCACTCATCTACCAGTTCATCCACCCACTTGGCCCAATTTTTTCGTTTTGAATGTGAAAAAAGTGTTGGAAATAATTATTTGGGATTGTTTTGAAAAAGTCAAGCAGCATGAGTTGACAAATCGTCCGATGAAATGCAAAGTAGTATAAGTGAAGTAAATAAACTTTTTAACTGTAATAAATAGAACACCTAGAAGAGAACGAAATGGTAATCATCGACATGTCTCACCACAAAAAAAAATCATTTATTTAGGCCGAATATTATATACCATAGTTTACATAAAAATTGCTACTCAGAACTGTCATCGAATCATTTCGGTTGTGTTAACTGTTGCAGATGGTAAAGAATCTTAATACTTCTTAACATCCAAGCCAAAAAAAAAAAAAAAAAAACAAATATATACGGCCGTAAGTTCGGCCAGGCCGAAGCTTATGTACCCTCCACCATGGGTTGCGTCGAATCACTTAAGTTGCGGTAACGCTTGCCGATGGCAAGGTATCTTAAAACCACCTAACACCGTCTACTAAATTGTCAGTAAGTCCATACGTGGTTATATTAAATCAAACAAGTATATACGGCCGTAAGTTCGGCCAGGCCGAAGCTTATGTACCCTCCACCATGGATTGCGTACAAACTTCTACTGAAGCCGATGGCAAGGTATCTTAAAACTTCCTAACACCGTAATATATATCACATAGTCCATACGTGGTATATATTAACCCTCCGTCATACACATGTTTCGATAGTCACATTCGTAACACATGGGGCCTGGCCAGACCCACTATATATTTTAATGTATTTATATGGAAAATATGCTATTTTGTTGATATTATTACATTATTACTGTCGTATTTTCCGTCCTGATCACACATCGATAGGTAATAAAATTTTAGGAGGGTTCCAGAAGTTTCAAGTCTCTAGCTATATTATAAATGTATTTTAATTACAATTAGAATCGAAAAAGGTCTGGCCAGACTCATGTGTCTGTCCGAGGGTTAAACTGAAAAAGGCCGATTACATACGTATATAATTAAGTTTAAAGTTTCTATAGAAATAAAATTTTGACAAAATAAAATTTTGACAACATTTTGTATAGAAGTAAAATTTTGACAACATTTTCTATAGAAATAAAATTTTGTCAAATTTTTCTATAGAAATAAAATTTTGACAATGCTTTTTATAAGAACAAAATTTTGGTAGATTATTTTTGGCTCGAGTGGCAACCATGCTTATGAACCGATATGGACCAATTTTTGTGTGATTGGGGATCGGCTATATATAACTATAGACCGATATGGACCAATTTCGGCATGGTTATTAGCGGCCTTATACTAACACCACGTTGCAAATTTCAACCGAATCGGATGAATTTTGCTCCTCCAAGAGGCTCCGGAGATCAAATCTGGGGAACGGTTTATATGGGGGCTATATATAATTATGGACCGATATGGACCAATTCTGGCGCGTTTGTTAGAGACCACATTCTAACACCATGTTCTAAATTTCAACCGGATCGGATGAATTTTGCTCCTCCAAGAGGCTCCGGAGGACAAATCTGGGGATCGATTTATATGGGGGCTATATATAATTATGGACAGATATGGACCAATTCTTGCATGGTTGTTAGAGACCATATACTAACACCACGTACCACATTTCAACCGGATCCGATGAATTTTGCTCCTCTAAGAGGCTCCGGAGGTCAAATCTGGGGATCGGTTTTTATGGGGGCTATATGTAATTATGGACCGATGTGGACCAATTTTTGCATGGTTGTTAGAGACCATATACTAACACCATGTACTAAATTTCAGCCTGATCGAATGAAATTTGCTTCTTTTAGAGCAATCGCAAGCCAAATTTGGGTGGACCGATGTGGCCCATTTTCAATACCATTCGTCCTTTATCAATAACAACTACTTGTGCCAAGTTTCAAGTCGATAGCTTGTTTCGTTCGGAAGTTAGCGTGATTTCAACAGACGGACGGACATGCTCAGATCGACTCAGAATTTCACCACGACCCAGAATATATATACTTTATGGGGTCTTAGAGCAATATTTCGATGTGTTACAAACGGAATGACAAAGTTAATATACCGCCATCCTATGGTGGACGGTATAAAAATAATAATATACTAAATCCTCAAAATAGGTCTTATCCTATATTTTAAGCGTTTTACCTCAAATCTAAAGATTCAATATTTCAGTTAATTTAAGGACGATTTCTTTAACTCAAAAATGTTTTTCTTTACTTTAAAGAAAATGTGCCTTAGTTAAAAAACATACGACTTTAACGGACGGATGCAATTTTCCATAATTTGTGTCCAAAATTTAATAAACAAAATTTGGAAGCAAAGGTTATAAACTTTTTTATTAAAATTTCATTATTGCAAAGAAATTTGTCCTTAATATTGTGTAAATTGCGCTTCCTTAAATTTGGGTTGCGCAATATAATTTTTTTTTCAAGCAGATCTGGTTTGGTCTGCTGAGAGAAAAAGTACTTTTTATACCCTTCACCACTACTGTGGTACAGGGTATTATAAGTTTGTGCATTTGTATGTAACGCCAAGAAGGAAAAGTCTCAGACCCATCGTTTAGTATACCGATCGTCTTTGAATTAAATTCTGAGTCGATTTAGCGATGTCCGTCTGTATGTCTGTCTATCTGTCCGTCTGTCTGTATATGTAATTTTGCCATATATATTTATCACCGATCTGGTCATAATTGACGTATTTATCAACGTATTTTCTTAAAATTTCGTACAGCAAAATGGTTTACGGTTATCGTAAAATATGCAAAATATCAGCCAAATCGGTTCAGATTTGGATATAAAAAATTTGGTCAATATAAACTTGACGTATTTCTTTATATTTTGCATTTAAAAAACCTGAACACACCTAATTTTGAAGGTGTGTGTGTAGAATGTTGCTTCTATTTTGATTTTGGAATTCACTCTTCAGTTGTCAAAATGCCGTCCAAGCAAGAAGAGCAGCGTTTCAAAATTTTGCTCATGCATCGCGAAAATCCGAGCTACTCGCACGCAAAGCTGGCAAAATCGCTAAAAGTTGCCAAATCAACCGTTACAAATGTAATTAAAGTGTTTGGGGAACGTTTGTCGACAGCCAGGAAGTCTGGATCGGGGGGAAATCGAAAACCGGAAGCCGTTGAGACGACAAAGAGAGTTACCGGTAGTTTCAACCGAAACCCTAACCTCTCTCTCCGAGATGCCGCAAATAAGCTGGGTGTATCGTCTACAACCGTGCATCGAGCCAAAGAACGAGCCGGACTATCGACTTACAAGAAGGTAGTGACTCCAAATCGCGATGATAAACAAAATACGACGGCCAAAGCGCGATCCCGGAGGCTGTACACGACGATGCTGACGAAGTTTGACTGCGTGGTAATGGACGACGAAATCTACGTCAAAGCCGACTACAAGCAGCTTCCGGGACAGGAGTTTTATACGGCAAAAGGAAGGGGAAAGGTAGCAGATATTTTCAAGCACATAAAACTGTCAAAGATCGCAAAGAAATATCTGGTTTGGCAAAGCCATCTGTACCTGTGGCTTGAAATGCAGCATTTTCATAGCTTCCGGGACTGTCAACCAAGAAATTTACGTGAAAGAGTGTTTGCATAAACGTCTGCTGCCTTTCCTGAAGAAACACGTTTGTTCCGTACTGTTTTGGCCGGATTTAGCATCTTGACATTATGGTAAAAAGGCCATGGAGTGGTACGCCGCCAACAACGTGCAGGTGGTTCCCAAGGACAAGAACCCTCCCAACACGCCAGAGCTCCGCCCAATTGTCAAGCGGAACATAAAGAAGACCAAAAAAACTTCTAAGGACGAGCAGCAGTTCAAGGCAAACTGGCTTTCTGCGGCGAAGAAGGTGGGCAAGGTGGCTGTACAAAATCTGATGGCAGGTGTCAAGCGTGAGGCCCGGCAATTCGGATTTGGAAAAGCGAAAGCCTAACTGAATTTTTTTCCTGAATTTTATACTAATTGAACTTGAAAAAGAAATTTAATTTGATTTTTTAAATAAAGGATTTCACCGATTTACACGCGTTTTCCCTTGACCAAATTTTGACCGTATCACCCTTTAGCTCCCATATATATCTTTCATCCGATTTGCACTTATATGGCCACAAAAGCCAGAGTTTTGCCTTGATTTGCTTAAAATATTGCACAAGGAGTATGTTTAATAGTATCGTTAATTGTGCCAAATTTAGTTGAAATCGGTTCAGAGTTCGATATAGCTCCCATATATATCTTTCGTCCGATTTGGACTTATATGGCCTCAAAAGCCAGAGTTTTGTCCTGATTTGCTTCAAATTTTTCACAAGGAGTATGTTTAATAGTATCGTTAATTGTGCCAAATTTAGTTGAAATCGGTTCAGATTTAGATATAGCTCTCATATATCTTTCGCCCCATATGGACTTATGTTATATGGCCCCAGAAGCCAGAGTTTTACCATAATTTGCTTGAAATGTTGCACTAGGAATACAATTAGTAGTGTAGTCAAGTGTGGTAAATTTTGTTGAGATCGGTTCAGATTTAGATCCAAAAGTTTTACTTTGATTTACATAAAATTTTGCAGAGTGAGTAATATTAACATTCTAAATACGCTTGCTATATTTTGTTTTAATTGGTTCAGATTTAGATATAGCTCCCGAAAACATCTTTCGGCCTATTTAGACTCATAAACCCACAGATATTTTTCCCCCGATTTTCCGTCATAGGACCACAGAGGTCAAAGTTGTAGTCCGATTTACGTGAAATTTTGCACAGGGAGTAGAATTGACATAGTAAATATGCATGCGATTGAAATCGGTTTAGATTTCGATATAGCTTCCATATATATGTTTT
The DNA here is from genome assembly GCF_050003625.1 of Haematobia irritans. Taxonomy (NCBI): domain Eukaryota; kingdom Metazoa; phylum Arthropoda; class Insecta; order Diptera; family Muscidae; genus Haematobia; species Haematobia irritans. The sequence continues at coordinate 78,132,506 of NC_134399.1, read as the reverse complement.
TCCGATTTAGGCAAAAATGGCCAAAATACCCACATTTTCCTTATAAAATCGCCACTGCTAAGTCGAAAACTTGTAAAAATGACTCAAATTTTCCTATTACTCTAATACACATCTATCGACCGACAAATCATAAATACGCTTTTGCGAAGTTGCCTCAAAATTGGTTCAGATTTAAATGTTTCCCATATTTTTTAGTAACATTGTGCTTCTCTAGAACTAAAATTTAAACCGGCTGATGTCCTGATTTAAATTTTAGTTCTAGAGATTTTGTAGAAGTACAACAAATTGTCTCCAAATCGGTTAAGATATAAATATTTGTATATGGGAATATAAACCTTCATGAAGAAGTTGAGATGGTAACAAAAATTTTGGTCTACAAAGTGGTGAAGGGTATAATATAGTCGGCCCCGCCCGACTTTAGACTTTACTCACTTGTCTCTGATATATTGCATGTTTAAACTGTTTTTATTTTATTGTATTACTCGAGCATTAAAATTCCTAGTTTTCATGCTGTACGAACCCTATAAGAAAAGTTCCCCTTTTCATAATTGTATATACCACCGATATAAGCCAAATTAAGATTTGACCTTCGATTTCATTTGAACAAGCTTTCTTAAATAGGAGACTGTGAGATATTCAACCGGATCGTATTTTCGGTCGTGTATGCTTGTTTGGGATCTCTAGTATAAAAACACAACGTTCTAATCTTAAGTTATTTATTTGATCAATCCTTTGTTTAAAATAAAAATAAACAAAAATAAACTTTTAAACACTTTTACAAAAAAAATCATTGCATAATTTATTAATTATACCAAAGTTAGCATTATCAAATAAAATTTATCTAAATTTATATCAAAGGAAATAAAATTAAATAATAATTTTTAATGAAAATTACGCTTAGATAGAGAGGGGGATCATTACTACGCAATTAAAAGATGTGTGTGTGTCTTATTATTATTTAACTCTGCTGGAAATTTCAGAGTTATTTCAATGGAAATCTCTTCTCCCACATCAGTGTTTAAGCATCATTAAAATGATCATCATTAATATACGTGATTTTCTCTTTCCTCGAGTGTAGGGAAGACAGATGGTGTAAGTGGTGGGGCAAACAGGGTGTCGGGAGAGCAGGGCACATAATACAAAACTCAAATCTCAATAAGAAAACAATCAAGAAATAATTTGAAAAGAAGCACAAAAATACTCGAATCTAAAAACAAAAAAAACACAAACAAACGACAGAAATTAAAACCTAAATTTAACAAGAAATCTCTTATCAGAATTCAACCATCTTGGAACTTTAAGACAGAAAAACACGCTCATAACCAGGCAGCTAAACAACCAGCCAGTCAGTCAGCCATCTCATACAGTTGAGTTAGACAAATCTTAAAGACACAAACAAACAAAAGCGGACCAAACGGCCAAAAACTAAACGGCCTGTAACAGTATCGTAAGTTCCCCGTATGTGAGAGATGGGGCGACTTATATCAAAATCATTGGAGGCAGGGGGAAACAGCTCTGTCAGCCAAAAGGCAGTTTGTAAAGATTTGTTGTAATAACATTTTCAACATTTTGGCAGTGCTCCCCAAAATCTTTCAAAGATTTGTATTTTGTGAATAATAGTATTCATTTATTTCATTACTTGTGTACTTGTGTGTGTGCATAGAGCTCTCTTTTCCCCTCTGTATGCATCCCGGAAGACCGCATCTTCTGATGGATCCACAAAAATGTTTGCTAAATTCCAAGCAATGCATAAATTTTGTCCACCGTTTGTTCAACTAACTGTAGAAGTTGGTCGGTCGATTTGTAATGCACAGTGGTGAAAGGAGGACAATAGGTAACGGTAGGAAAATTTGACTACTATTCTAGCAGTAGTAGTCTACTATTCCTCGTATTTATTCATATTTCTTGCAAAACAGCTTACGCCCAGAGAAGGAATATGATCATCCCAAACATGTGTCAAGAGCAAAATGTTATTTTTAGACGGTAAACATCGAACATGTTTGTGGCAACCATGTTATTATCTCGACAATTCTATACGTGATATATTGTAGACAAGAAAAGGTATATGTATGGAGGTCTACAAATAATTACGAAAATATATGAATTGTTGCGCGGTAATTAGAGAGCCAGAATTGAAATATGGGGTTCGCTTTATAGCCCACATATATACAATTATGAAACGATATGGACCAATCGTTGTGTAATTGGGGATCGGTGTATATATAACTATAGACCTATACACCGAAAGAATTCTCTTCGTTAATTTTAAGAAGAATTCTTCATTAACTATTCTTCGTGAATTCTTCATTAAAATAACGAAATTTTCATTCATTTTCGTAAATTTTACGAAGAACATTTTACGAATATACGAAACTTCTACGAAATATTCTACATTAACTTTTCTTCGTAAAAAGTTCGTACTTTTACGAAACTTTCTTCAAATTTCATGCCTTTTGTGAAGAAGTTTTTACGAATATTTTACGAAACATTCTGCATTAAAATTTCTTCATAAAAAGTACGAAACATTTTCTTAGAAATAACGAAGAAGTTTCATTGAAGTTGTAAAATTTCCGTTCGCGGCATTAAATTGTCTTTTATAATGTGCTTGAGTGTATTACTTTATTCTGTTTTTTTTTTTTTTTTTATGCAAGTCTATGCTACTTCTCATTTGGGTGATAGCGCGCTGTTAATAAAAGTGAAGCAATAAAACAAAAAATTATTAAAAACCTTAAGATGTAAAGTAGTGATGTCATTTTTCACACTTGTAACTATAACCAAATCCACTTTCGACTATAATTTTTTTTCTAAAAGTTCAAACATTTTTGAAAAGAAAAGTACGAAAGTTTTTCATAAAAAGTACGAAAATTTTTCATAAAAAGAACGAAATTGTTTCATAAAAAGTACGAAGATTTTTCATAAAAATTACGAAGATTCTTCATAAAAAGTACGAATTTTTTTCGTACAAACTACGAACATTTTGGAAGAACTTTTCTTCGTAGAAAGTACGTAATATTTCGTACTTTTAATGAAAAGTTTCTTTGGTTGTAAAACAATGACAAATTTCGTACTTTTAACGAAATTTTTCGTTCTTTTTACGAAGAAAATTCTTTCGGTGTAGGGACCAAGTTTGGCATGATTGTTAGCGGCCATATACTAACACAATGTACCAAATTTTCACCGAATCGGATGAATTTTGCTCCAAGGAAGTCAAATCTGGGGACTGGTTTATATGGGGGCTATATATAATTATGGACCGATATGGACCAATTTTTACATGATTGTTAGTGTCTACATACATAAAATATTAATTTTGCATGGTTGCTAGAGACCGTGTACTAACACCACGTACCAAATTTCACCCGGATCGAATGAATTTTGCTCCTCCAAGAGACTCCGCAAGCCAAATCTACGAGTCGGTTTATATGGGGGCTATACGTAAAAGTGGTCCGATATGGCCCATTTGCAATACCATCCGACCTACATCAATAACAACTACTTATGCCAAGTTTCAAGTCGATAGCGTGTTTTGTTCCAAAGATAACGTGATTTCAACAGACGGATGGACATGACTAGATCGACTCAGAATTTCAACTTTGTGCAAAATACAGTTCGCAGTTTAAGTCCGATCGTCCTCAAATTTGACATAGGGTCTTTCTTCGGGTCAAAGACAATTGCTATTGGTTTTGGAAAAAATCGGTTCAGAATCGGTTCAGATTTAGCTGCCACAAATATATGTTATAGACTTGGGCTTGTGTAAATGTTTCCCGATATGGCCAAATATTGTCTCAAAACCCACATTTGACCATCAATCTTGGCGATTTCTTGCCCATGTCCTTATAAAATTGCCATTGCTAAGAAGCAAAAATTAAAATTTTACCTGTAATACATACACTCAAAAAACGTGAACCCTATATTTCACTAAAGCCGATTTAATTATTTTAGTTTATGGAATTATTACGTTTTAATAAAGTTTCCATGGCGTTAATAAGTTTTTGCGTGCGTTAGTTAAATTAACTAAAACAGAGGAAAAAAATATACAGGGATGAAGCATAAAGATTAACTTAATTCGGGCCTCCCACAAAATAGTTCAGAATTTCCAAAAATTTGTGAATTTTACCAATAATGAACCCATCATGAACTTCGTATGCTACTAAAGACATTTTTGCAATTTTTAACTCCAATTTTTTTCCTTTAAACTTCGAAATTTTCTTTAACAAGTGCAAAAAATGAATTATGCCTAATAAATTTGTCCAAATTTAGTTACTTAGTTTTGCGAAATTGGCGTGCCATCAGCGTTTCTAATACAGTTTAGTTAAAATTTTCTAAATTAATCTATTTTTTTGTAAAATTAACTAAAATTTTCTTTCCTTTTGGATTCACTGTTTTTTCAGTGTATGAATAGCCCGATAAATCATAAGTGAACTTTTTTAAATTGCACAAAATTGGCTTAAACACTCACATTTAGCATTTTTTGTCAAAGTTCGTTTTTATTATTCAACATAGTTCCCTTCAAGAGCGATACAACGAATATAACGACCTTCCAATTTTTTGATACCATTTTGGTATCTATTTTGGTAGTACTCCTTCGGTTTTGCCTCAAAGAAGGCCTCAGTTTCCGCGATCACCTCTTCATTGCAGCCAAATGTTTTCCCTGCGAGCATCCTTTTGAGGTCTGAGAACTAGAACAAGAACAAGAAAAAATTCGAAGCGCAATTCATGAATTTTTGCCATCGTTCGCAATGACTTGTGGCACGGTGCGTTGTCTTGGTGGAACAACACTTTTTTCTTCTTCATATGGGACCGTTTTGCCGCGATTTCGACCTTCAAACGCTCCAATAACGCCACATAATAGGCACTGTTGATTGTTTTTCCCTTCTCAAGATAATCGATAAAAATCCCAAAAACAGAGGCTATTACTTTGCCAGCGGACTTTTGAGTTTTTCCACGCTTCGGAGACGGTTCAACGGTCGCTGTCCACTCAGCCGACTGTCGATTGAACTCAGGAGTATAGTGATGGAGCCATGTTTCATCCATTGTCACATGTCGACTGAAAAACTCTGCAAACACCGCTCAGAATCATCAACATGTTGTTGTTTTGGTCAAATGTGAGCTCGCGCGGCACCCATTTTGCACAGAGCTTCCACATATCCAAATATTGATGAATGATATGACCAACACGTTCCTTTGATATATTTAAGGCCTCTGATAACTCGATCAACTTCATTTTACGGTCATTCAAAATCATTTTGTGGATTTTTTTGATTTTTTCGTCGGTAACCACCTCTTTCGGGCGTCCACTGCGATCACCGTCCTCCGTGCTCATTTCACCACGCTTGAATTTTGCATACCAATCAATTATTGTTGATTTCCTTGGGCAGAGTACGGAAACTCATTATCAAGCCAAGTTTTTGCTTCCACCGTATTTTTTCCCTTCAGAAAACAGTATTTTATCAAAACACGAAATTCCTTTTATCCATTTTTTTCACAATAACAAAAGTTGCTTCACTAAAGACGCTTTATCTCAGAGAAGGAATATGATCACCTCAAACATGTTTCAAGAACAAAATGTTATTTTTGGACGGTGAACATGGAACATTTTTGTCGCAATCATATTCTTTTCTCGGAAAACATATACGTGATTGCCGAAATCAGGTACATAATTTTCGAGAACATAACATGATTGCGACAAACATGTTACATGTTGCCCGTCCAAAAATAACATTTTGCTCTTAAAACATGTTTGAGGTGATCATATTCCTTCTCTGGGTGTACAAACGCGATATGTCATTTTCATTTTCTCACATTTTGGGCAAATATTTGCCAAGTGTGACCATACCCTTAGACATTTTACTTTAACCACTACATATCAATTTCCTTATGATTCCACTGTCTCCTAACTTTTGAACACAACGACAAAAATTTTCAGATTTTATTAACAAACTAAACTCATTTCAAATGCATCCATCGCTTTTGCTTGAAACAACTCAACGATTTTGTGTAGATGGCCTAGAAATAATTCAAGTGAAAATGAAAGAGCACCCAAGCATCAGCTCCAATAAAAACAAGGCTTTAATTAATTTTATCATTTTTACGAGAGATCTGCCCCCTTCGTTCTTCCCTGGACACCGCTCTCTGGCACAGAATTACAAAAAAAGGTTTCATGCCATTCAGTTTCATTTTGGTAGTTAAGATTGTCTGATGGGTCTCTTTAATGCTTATTTATCTAAAAATTTATCACATTTTTCGTATTTCTATTTTGATTTGGAATTGCTTTGTTGGTTACTTTTCTATGTAAAAGGGTCAGACTTGGACTTTTTTTGTTAATGACAGTAGCTTATGTTCTTGTTAATTTCTCCACTGTAGACCATAACTCAAATTGTATTTAAGACACATTAAGAAAATCTACTCAACTGAGTTTGGAATGACCGGATGAGTTTTTACCAAGCCGCAATTGTTAACAAAAAATTGATTTACATTAAAGTTGCAAGAGTTTATATATACACAGAAAAAAAGTAAACTGTTTTATAGCAAGAATGAACTACGTCGTGCGAAAATTGAACTAACATTTTGAACATTTTGAGATTTCCACAAAGCGTTGTAAAAACCAGGAAAATTTAATACCCTGTTGTTCTTTTTAACTACAACTCACAAAATTACACCTTCTCATAGAAGAAAAAATTAACAAAAAGTAAAGAAAAAAATTCATTGGCGCCAAATCATGACAATCATACTATAGTTCATTATTACTGTCCTTGGGAATCATACGAAAATGTTCCTTTGCTTTAGTTCCTTTTGAACTTATGTGTGCTACCATTGAACTTTATACCCACATTTAGTTCATGTTTGAGACATACTTAAAAATAATAAAATTTCATTTCACTTAAAAAAAATTAATAATTTTAAACACAAAAAATAATTTTTCCAATAAAAATAAGTTAAATTTAGCGTTATGTTAACTACGGATTTTTTGTGTGTGTGTGAATGGGAGCCATAAGGGGTTTCCAAAAAGGTCCTATATTGAATAAGCCGCTATTTCGGTGGATGCCACACCCAGAAAATAGTGACCCCTTCTTTAAGTTAAAATAAACTAATTTTGAAGAAAGTTGAACGTTGTATAGCGCCAAACACATTTATATTTGTTTGAACGATATGATTTTCGTAGAAATTACGAAGAATGCATTCTCTATTTTAGTTAATATTTTCCTATATTTATGTACCACTATACTACAGAATAAAAACAAAATTAACTAAATTTGAATTCATATATGGAATGATTTTGTAGCATACAACGGTTGAGAAATCTCTTTTGATGGCAAGTTTGTTCTGAACAATAGTGTAGTAGCACGCATAGTATCCGGCCTCTGTCTCGTCGGCTATTGGTTGGGTTCGAATAATTCAACTACCATGTTCAGATTGTACCAAGAAAACCACAATATAAATATTACTTAAAGATATGCGTGCAGGATACGAATAGAATAAAAGACAACAGAAAAGAACAGAAGAAATTTTTGGATGCGAAGCAGGTGTATAGATGGCAACACCTGAAAGTACCCCTCCCAACCTTGACCATGACCGTTTGCTTTAAAATAACCCATGGTCCCAAATATCATCAACCCATCACCCAGTTAGGAAATCAAAGAAAAATGATTTACATTTTCATCCTGGTTTATTTACCAAATAATTCATTAAAGTACAATTCGAAACTTAAATGTTTGAGTCTCATAATCATTCCAAATTCAGATATAAGACATCCTAATGGTATTGCAGTCTAGTAGCTCAACAATAAATTATTAGAACCAATGTAAAGTTACTTATGAATTAATTGACTCGCAATAATATGCCCTAAACCAATGGAATAATTCAAATATAGCAAGAGAGTTTATGCCAAAACAACAAAAAGAAATAACATTCAATATATTCGAAAAAAAAATTCAAACTGAAGAATAAAATTCAATTTTATATCAAAATTAACACATTCCTAACTATATGCAGAGATCGGTATCGCGAAAAAAAATAAATCACACAAAAAAAAAAAAAACTGGAAAAGAAATATATCCAGTTCGGATATCATATATGTAGGTAAATAGAATAGGAGTGTAATACATAGCATGCATAATATATATAAATAAATCAAAACTTAGCTATTGTAATTGTACCGGATACGTTTACGAGTTTTTTAAAACTTCAGAATAGAATTTGAATTGAATTAAACAAATGGTTGAAAAAAATAAAAAAAAAACGTTACGGTGACAGGATTCGAACCTGGGTCCCAAAAAAAATTGATCTTTTGAGCAATTACTTTTAAACGATTACCAGCATCCCACAGCGAAATAGGTTGCGTTATTGCATTAAATTTATGTAAAATATGTTTTCATATTGTTTGATAAAATTAAATAAAATTACGAGAGGTAAAACAAAAAAAAATAATTAAAAATAACAACACGACTGCGCTGTGTTTCGAACCTGGGGTTCAAAAGATAATCACTCGTTTCGTCTTCCTCTTAAGCCTGTGCGCTATTTCATAGCCACTGAGAGGAATAATTAATTAATGATAAAATTACGTTTATGCAATCGTTGTTTTGTTTTCAAATTTCAAACGCGGAAAAATAACTCAAAGCCCGATTTGACGGAGTTGGAATTCGCTGCCAACCCTCTAGGTTTACAACAACAACAATAGTAATAACAAATGTTAACATGCAATCAAAATCAAATTTTAGAAATGTCGGTAATTTATATATTTTAACAAATGAATGTATTGAAATTGTATCTATTATTTTGCAATAATAATTATTCAAACACTTTTATATAAAAGAGAATAATAATAATAATAAAAAAAAAGTTCTTCAAAAAAAAAACAAATGAATAAAAAAAAATTCCTTTGTCGGGATTTGAACTGCGGTCGTCAGTCATGCGAGTTTCAACAACACCCACCGGGCTATGACATGACTTACGATCGTTTGCTCAGATGTTCAATTGAACTGGAGGAGGATTTTGATTGTGTTTGCATGTTAAATAAATTCACCTACACTGTAATCATCAACACTGTTAGCAGTTTTCCCCTTTTGGTGACTTTTAATATAATAATAATTTTGTTGTATTTAATCAAAACCAGTGTTTCGATGATTGGCAATGTTAAGTAAATATAAAAGGAAAAGGAAATCACTTACTTTGACACGGTTCCAACGATGAAGGATCCTTCAAGGTGTTTCCGGATATTGTTGATTTTCATGGTTTTTAATAATTTTAAAATAGGTTTGAATGTTCTTGTTGTTGTAACACACTATGTCTTAATGTCTTTTATAAATGTTCATATTTTCGATTTTGTTTAATTATCGCGCACTATTACACTCATACATGTACTTATTTAAAAAAAATTAAACGATTTTAAAACGCGATTTCTGCATATTGACAATGATCACTTAACACTATAATGACTTCTTCGTGAATTTAAAAAAATCTAAAGTTTAATAAAACTTGTATACAGGACACTATTTACTGCCAATTTACGCCTGCAAAAATGCGGTCTTCCACCAACATAAGGTGTTCCAAAGTCGTATAGCAAACGATGAGATGGAATTGAATGTGGTTGCGGGTTTATCGATGAGGGTTGCCCGTACCCATGTAGAGTAAAAATTATTCGGATATGCCCAAAGGTCCCTACAGCGCAATGGGATACCTATAAAGCAAAGGGTTTCCAAAAATAAGTTCAAATGTCTCAAACGAACAAACACAGCTATGAAATTACCTTTTCTTCATCATACATGCAAAAAAAAATTAGGGTTTTCAGGTTTCTGTGCTCCTGGTGCAACCAAAATGAAAAATCCACAAAACTCGTAAAAATTCACGTGGAGAAAAAGGACTTTCTTCGACAGAAAAGGATGAATATTTTCCGCAGTGACCAGACAAAATTCAAAGCCAAAAATCCAGAAAAATATTTCCTCAAAAATTTGGGCACAGAAATACAGGGAAAATTCAGGCAAATCCTTCGCTTTATCTCGTCCTAGTGATTAAAAATAATTCACTTAAAAAAAAGAGAAACTGCAACAATTTTCCTCTAATAAATCCATACTTACAATATGAAATATAAAAAGGATATTCACAGGGAAAAAAAATAATTGTACCACTGCGCTGCCCAAAGTTGTCCGTGACGAGATAAAACTGACGACTGATCTTAATTTTGTCCTATATATAGAGTACGAATCGATGGAAAGTCTGGATTTTCCAAAAAAATTGGAAATTCGCAGCTATTTCGAAAATGTCGTATGAAAATATAAAAACAAAATACGAGTTCAACCACTCGGAAAATAACAAGTATTCTAGCATACCTATTGCTTTACACCATTTCTATAACCAAAACAAGCATGGCCAACTGAAGCGACCGCAGCAATATTAGCCAAGCAAGCCTTCAGGCTTAAGTTGGGTCAGTGGGTAGAACCTCCGAGTACGACGCTGAACGTCTGGGTTCAATTCCTACTCTAAATCATTTTATTTTATTTAACTTTATTCTATTGTATTTTATTTTATTCTATTTTATTGTATTATACTTCATTTTATTATGTTTTATCTTATTGTACTTTATTTCATTTCATCTCATTTTATTCTGCTTTTATTTTATTTTATTTTATTTTATTTTATTCTACTTTATATCAGTTTATTTTTGTCTCAAAAGACTAGTGCCTTAAATGATGTTGCAAAAAACCAAAAAAAAAGAACTATGTGATGCCTGGCTACAAGCGACCCTACAATTCCCCCCCTGCCAAAATCAGGTTTGGGGATCCGGAGGTGACTCAAAGCTGATACATCGCTTGTAGCTAAAATCGTTCTATAAAGGATGCATACAAATCACTGCCGTATATCCTTGGCATGGTATACCCCAAGTGAGCGACGATTTAAATCCTCCAATTCATAATAATAGTTGCCTATTTTCTTTCTAATTCTTGCTTTAAGAAAAGGTGGAGCTAACTTCGAATTGTACCCCTTCTCAAAATTGCTCTGCTTGAAATTTCGCCTAAAAACTTCTTGACCTTCAACATAATTCACAACTTTCGAACGCAAGTTGTATTGCCTCTCATTCTGTTCCTGCCTCTTAGCCATATTTTTAATCGCATTCTTCCGAACAATATCGAGAGTATCATCGCGATCAAACCGTACAGTTCGATCCTCAAGCATGTCTAACTTCCGAAGCAAGGAATATGTTTGCCCATTTGTAATCATATGTTGCCCAAATGTCATAAAATAAGGTGAAGCACCAGTGGATGCATGTACAGAAGAACGTAAGGAACAGCTGATACTGCTGAGATATTCGTCCCAAGTACTATGATCATGCCTTATATAGGATCTAATTGCCGCAAGTACAGAGCGATTTACACGCTCTGAAGCATTTGCTTGAGGCGAATGCACCGCAGTACAAACGTGATTGACCCCATAGTCACGCAAAAATTTCGCAAACTGCGACGATTTGAATTGAGACCCATTATCCGACACTACAGTCTCAGGTGTACCATAAACATGAAAAAGTTCCTGTTCCATATACTTTATAACAATATCCGCAGAAAATTTCTTAACCGGCTTCAAAAAGCAAAATTTACTAAAGTGGTCCACAACAATGAAAATACCAATATTCCCTGCCTTCGAACGAGGATACGGACCAAGAAAATCGACGTATAATTTTTGGAAAAACCGACAAGTTCCACTGGTTTTCCCCATAGGTGGTCGCATCGTAAAATTTGGATGTTTGGTAACTTTGCAAACCTCACAAGAATTTATGTACTCGCGAACGTCGTTGACTAAATTCGGCCAAAAATAAAAGCGTCGAATTTTCTCTAAAGTTTTGTTTATCCCACAGTGGGACGAAAGCGGACTATCATGTGCACGTGCGAGAAGGTCATTTACCAATTCTTTCGGTACCCAAAGCTTCCATGCAAAATCATCACGCAACTGATCTCCAGTACAGTGTTCAGTCCGTCTATATAGATAGCCATCTACTATTTTCAAGTCAGGCGTCTTGTCAATCGTTTTCCTAACTTTGTCCAATAAGTCATTGTAATGTTGGCTTTTGAAAAATTTGGATTTTAAATCCACGAAAATACCAGTCCCGTCCAATTCGGACAATTCGAATACCTCGAGTTCGGACAAATCCCCACAGTTAGTACGTGAAAGTGCATCAGGAACTATATTTCTCAAACCTTTACGATGTTCGATTTTAAACTGAAAACCTTGAAGCTTTAAAGCCCATCTTGCCAACCTAGAATTGAGATCTGTTTGGGACATGAGCCACTTCAATGACGCGTGATCGGTCACCACAGTAAACTCATGCCCTTCCACATAAGCTCGGAATTTTTTTATGCTTAGCACAGCAGCTAAACATTCTTGTTCGGTGACTGTATATTTGCGTTGGGCTTGGTTCAGTTTCTTTGACATGAAGGCAATAGGAACTTCATCACCCTCCGCTGTTTTCTGCACCAAAACACTTCCTATACCAGTACTACTAGCATCACAATGAATATAAAATGGTTGAGAAAAATCGGGACTATGCAGTACTGGGGCAGTTGACATGAGGGACTTTAATTCTTCAAAAGCTTTTTGTGCTTCGTCAGTCCACACAAACTTCCTATTTGCTTTCTGTAAATCAGTCAAAGGACTAGTAATTGCCGCGTAATTCCTGATAAACTTTCGGTACCAACCAGACATACCCAAAAACCGTCTGAGTTGCTTGACAGACCGAGGCGTCGGGAAATCAACAATCGCTGAAACTTTCTCTGGATCTGTCTGAATAACCCCATGACCAATTAGGTGACCAAGATAACGTACCTCAGGAACACAAAACTTAGACTTTTCTATATTAATTGTCAACCCTGCACTTTTAATCTGTTGCGAGATGATTAGCAAAACTTCCAAATGACGATCGAAAGAATCGGACACAATTAACAAATCGTCCAGATAGACAAACACTTCCGTTCGCAAATCTGCCGGTACCACCTTGTCCATCAGCCGTGACATGGTCTGCGGGGCATTACATAAGCCAAAAGGCATAACTTTAAATTGGTACAAGGGGCGGCCGGGAACGGTAAATGCTGTCTTATCTTTCGACGATTTGTCAAGAGGGATTTGCCAGAAGGCGTCTTTAAGGTCCAAGGAAGTGATGAATTCAGCACGGGGTAGTCGACTTAAAATGCCGTCAATATTGGGCAAAGGATAAGCATCCTTTACCGTAACGGAATTAACTTTACGGCTATCCAAACAAAGTCGAACTTTCCCCGGCTTCCTTACCAAAACCATGGGTGAAGACCACGCACTGTCTGACTCCTCAATGACATCCATCGCCAGCATACGATCAACTTCATCATAAATAAGTTTCTCCATCGCAGGGGAAACGGGAAAATGCCGTTGCTTGATTGGGGTAGCTCCGCCCACATCAATGACGTGAGAAACAACCGCAGTCCGACCTAAACCTTGTTTCGAAAATGAAGGAATTGTATCAACGACAACTTGTAAACGACGGCGTTCTAAATCAGACAACGACTTTAAAACAGAAATTACAGAAACATCATTCGAGCTTTGTTTCATTATCAATTCCGAAATAAGATTATGGGGTAACAAATCAAACATTTTCCAGAAGTCTATACCTAGGTATAAATTCTGAGACAATCCAGGTACAACATAGAGACAAATGGGTTTTGAAACACCTCTAAATTCAATTTGCGTTTCAACTTTTCCTAATACATCAACCCTTTTACCATCCGCTGCCTGCACAAATGTCCGAAACCTTTTAAAATTACTATTCGAATTCAAAAATTCATTCGCCGCATCAGAGCCTAAACAGCTAATAGTGGCACCAGTATCCAGTAATCCACTAATAGATTTCCCAAACAGAACAACAGACGCATAAGGTCTCACATCATCAAGTGTACCAGAAACAACACTTAGAAGTTTTTTGTGCGTATGTTTCACATCGCGCCAAAAATTACGTATACGCTCGGACGATCGAACATCCCTTTTCGACAACGGTGGATTATCGAATATCTCAGCTCGTTTAGATTTGTATTCCGCCAATCGAATATGAAAAGGTTTAAAATATGAAGGTGGATTTTTACTAACCACAACATTATTAGAAAAAGAGGGTTCAAAAGTAGAAAAAGTATTATTAGAAATCACATTATCCATAACATCGGTCCTTAACGAATTTGTAGAAGAATTCCGTTTCAAAATTCTCAGTAGTGACATTGCATTTGCAATATTGACATCAGCATCAGTGTGAGTGTGTACATCTATAGTAGAAGTGTCAGTTATTCGGTATTCGTGCTCGACGATTTCATTGGTCTGCGTGCACTTTTCAGCGCACTCGACTGGCCGTTTTTTGAATGGCATGAGGGACAATTAGGCTTGTAAATATCAGGTGCACCGCAACCGAAACAAAAGATTGTTCGATCTTCCATACAGTCCTGATAGCGGTGACCATTTTTATGACAATTCCAACACTTTAGTGAAATAGCCGAAATTTCATCGGCCGGAAAATCACCAGAATCAGCTAATAATTCGTGCACACTTTTGCGAAAAGTCATAGGTTTAGACTGAAAATGTCTTCGTCTAACATCCTGTATGAAAAATTCTCTTCGACGACAAATGTCACGTAAAAGTGCAATAGATAAAATCTGAACATTGAGAATCTCATGCTGTATCTCCGGCAAAAGGTTACGTCTGAGTATCTCAATAAGGATACTTTCCTCTAATGGCTGAGACAACCTGTCGCTTAAATCAACAATAGCCTCATAAAATGAATCAAAAGTTTCATTGGGCCCTTGTTTCCTATCACGAATAAGTTCCCTCCAATCTATATCTGTCCTAGAATCTCTATATTGAATTCTCAAAGCCTTACATAAATCTGGCCAGCATATGGCAGATACCGATTTGTGGTATCGCCAGTACCATTCACTAGCTTTCGAGTCAAACAAAGAGGAAATGTGTTGACAGAGCAAATCAAAGTTTCCATCAATAGTCTCTTTTGTAAGAGCTTCAACTCTGTAAAGAAAATTGTCAATGGACATGCCTTTTTGATCACCAGAAAATTTCAGTTTCCAATTATTTATAATATGACCAACCTTATCTGGTCGAACGCAAGAAGTCGCACTAAGACCACTTGCCGAATTAGAATTACTACGATTTTGATTAGAAGAATTCGGTGATCTATTTGTATTTTCGGGTATTCCTAAAATTTGTTCCAGCGTTTGAACTGGAAGAGGTTCCGTAGGTGACCCAATGCATTGCGGAGGGTTAGCAGGTTGTGACGAAGGAATTGAATTTGAGTGAGAGGGCTGATTCAATCTACCCAAACTAGACTGGATAGTCGAAGTAATCATTCTCGACAATTGATCGGTAATTTGACTCATCATCTCGCTCTGTTGTTCTCTAACAGCAGCGGAAATCATCCTACGTATGTCATCCTGTACGCCAGTGATAGTATTAACTTGTGCCTGGGTTTCGCCAGATCGAACGGCATCTTGAGCACCAGTAGTACTATGGTCGTATTGATTCTGTGGTGAAGTATTGTCAACGGCTTGCAAACCTATCCGACTAGAATCAAAGTCCAAAGCCCTCTGAGATTGAAGACGGGTCATCATTGGTGAAGGTTGTTGACCAACAGAATCTGACCTAATTGTCGATAACACCGTACCACACGTAGGACAATTCTTGTTCTTCTTAACATGCTTTGAAAGACACGATTTGTGAAAAATATGTGCACAAGAAGTAGTAACAGAATAAGAAACACTTGTAATTGAATGACTGCAAAGTGAGCATTCAAGACCCGTAGGATCTGAACTATTTTCTACTTCCTGAGACATCATGAGTAAATTGTAATAGAAAAATCTATTTGACCAAAAAAAAATTAATAAAACCAAAATTTCAAAAAAAAAAAAATAAAAGAAATAAAATAATTTAAACTAATCGAAGCAAATAAATGTAAACTAATACAATCAAAAGTGAATAGACCGTTTACAGAATTCTATTTCCTCTAGAACTCTGTTCAAGGACCCAAGGAAGCGTTAACGAATCAAGCAAAAATCCTAAAATTTGAAATCCGTAACTAGTGATGACTTGAAAAAAATTTTGCATCAACAAAAAAATCTTCGGAAAAATAGAAAAGAAATTACAAGAAGACAACAAAAAAAATAATCATGAATATAGACGGTACAAGACTGGCATAAAACCAAAATGTAAATTCCTGTCTATAATTAGGTGATATTTAGAGAATCATGAATATCCGCAACAGAGAAAACGGTTTGTTACCAGCTTAAAATAACCAATAACAACATATCCTGAAATCCTGTCCCAAACAGTCACAAAACTAAGTGCACTAGGGTACTATAAACGTCATCATTATCGAAGACGGTTTGATACTAGCTCGAAATTCCAATACCAACAATTCCTGAAATCGAAAGTGATAAGATCAATAGCACAAAACCTAAGGGTATATGAATCACAATCTCGGTTTGGACACCAACACTTGAAGATTGTTAGCCAAAATTCCAGAGAATTATTCCTCACTACACGGAAACAAATAAAGGAAAATTAATGAAAAGGAAAGGGAAAAAAGATCTGAAACAGAAAAAAGGAGCCACACGTTAACTTTTGAAATAAATTCAAAGATGGAAAACCTAGAGTTTCGAACTGTGCGGGCCCCACGTTGGGCGCCATAATTAATAAATTATACTGTAGCATACAACGGTTGAGAAATCTCTTTTGATGGCAAGTTTGTTCTGAACAATAGTGTAGTAGCACGCATAGTATCCGGCCTCTGTCTCGTCGGCTATTGGTTGGGTTCGAATAATTCAACTACCATGTTCAGATTGTACCAAGAAAACCACAATATAAATATTACTTAAAGATATGCGTGCAGGATACGAATAGAATAAAAGACAACAGAAAAGAACAGAAGAAATTTTTGGATGCGAAGCAGGTGTATAGATGGCAACACCTGAAAGTACCCCTCCCAACCTTGACCATGACCGTTTGCTTTAAAATAACCCATGGTCCCAAATATCATCAACCCATCACCCAGTTAGGAAATCAAAGAAAAATGATTTACATTTTCATCCTGGTTTATTTACCAAATAATTCATTAAAGTACAATTCGAAACTTAAATGTTTGAGTCTCATAATCATTCCAAATTCAGATATAAGACATCCTAATGGTATTGCAGTCTAGTAGCTCAACAATAAATTATTAGAACCAATGTAAAGTTACTTATGAATTAATTGACTCGCAATAATATGCCCTAAACCAATGGAATAATTCAAATATAGCAAGAGAGTTTATGCCAAAACAACAAAAAGAAATAACATTCAATATATTCGAAAAAAAAATTCAAACTGAAGAATAAAATTCAATTTTATATCAAAATTAACACATTCCTAACTATATGCAGAGATCGGTATCGCGAAAAAAAATAAATCACACAAAAAAAAAAAAAACTGGAAAAGAAATATATCCAGTTCGGATATCATATATGTAGGTAAATAGAATAGGAGTGTAATACATAGCATGCATAATATATATAAATAAATCAAAACTTAGCTATTGTAATTGTACCGGATACGTTTACGAGTTTTTTAAAACTTCAGAATAGAATTTGAATTGAATTAAACAAATGGTTGAAAAAAATAAAAAAAAAACGTTACGGTGACAGGATTCGAACCTGGGTCCCAAAAAAAATTGATCTTTTGAGCAATTACTTTTAAACGATTACCAGCATCCCACAGCGAAATAGGTTGCGTTATTGCATTAAATTTATGTAAAATATGTTTTCATATTGTTTGATAAAATTAAATAAAATTACGAGAGGTAAAACAAAAAAAAATAATTAAAAATAACAACACGACTGCGCTGTGTTTCGAACCTGGGGTTCAAAAGATAATCACTCGTTTCGTCTTCCTCTTAAGCCTGTGCGCTATTTCATAGCCACTGAGAGGAATAATTAATTAATGATAAAATTACGTTTATGCAATCGTTGTTTTGTTTTCAAATTTCAAACGCGGAAAAATAACTCAAAGCCCGATTTGACGGAGTTGGAATTCGCTGCCAACCCTCTAGGTTTACAACAACAACAATAGTAATAACAAATGTTAACATGCAATCAAAATCAAATTTTAGAAATGTCGGTAATTTATATATTTTAACAAATGAATGTATTGAAATTGTATCTATTATTTTGCAATAATAATTATTCAAACACTTTTATATAAAAGAGAATAATAATAATAATAAAAAAAAAGTTCTTCAAAAAAAAAACAAATGAATAAAAAAAAATTCCTTTGTCGGGATTTGAACTGCGGTCGTCAGTCATGCGAGTTTCAACAACACCCACCGGGCTATGACATGACTTACGATCGTTTGCTCAGATGTTCAATTGAACTGGAGGAGGATTTTGATTGTGTTTGCATGTTAAATAAATTCACCTACACTGTAATCATCAACACTGTTAGCAGTTTTCCCCTTTTGGTGACTTTTAATATAATAATAATTTTGTTGTATTTAATCAAAACCAGTGTTTCGATGATTGGCAATGTTAAGTAAATATAAAAGGAAAAGGAAATCACTTACTTTGACACGGTTCCAACGATGAAGGATCCTTCAAGGTGTTTCCGGATATTGTTGATTTTCATGGTTTTTAATAATTTTAAAATAGGTTTGAATGTTCTTGTTGTTGTAACACACTATGTCTTAATGTCTTTTATAAATGTTCATATTTTCGATTTTGTTTAATTATCGCGCACTATTACACTCATACATGTACTTATTTAAAAAAAATTAAACGATTTTAAAACGCGATTTCTGCATATTGACAATGATCACTTAACACTATAATGACTTCTTCGTGAATTTAAAAAAATCTAAAGTTTAATAAAACTTGTATACAGGACACTATTTACTGCCAATTTACGCCTGCAAAAATGCGGTCTTCCACCAACATAAGGTGTTCCAAAGTCGTATAGCAAACGATGAGATGGAATTGAATGTGGTTGCGGGTTTATCGATGAGGGTTGCCCGTACCCATGTAGAGTAAAAATTATTCGGATATGCCCAAAGGTCCCTACAGCGCAATGGGATACCTATAAAGCAAAGGGTTTCCAAAAATAAGTTCAAATGTCTCAAACGAACAAACACAGCTATGAAATTACCTTTTCTTCATCATACATGCAAAAAAAAATTAGGGTTTTCAGGTTTCTGTGCTCCTGGTGCAACCAAAATGAAAAATCCACAAAACTCGTAAAAATTCACGTGGAGAAAAAGGACTTTCTTCGACAGAAAAGGATGAATATTTTCCGCAGTGACCAGACAAAATTCAAAGCCAAAAATCCAGAAAAATATTTCCTCAAAAATTTGGGCACAGAAATACAGGGAAAATTCAGGCAAATCCTTCGCTTTATCTCGTCCTAGTGATTAAAAATAATTCACTTAAAAAAAAGAGAAACTGCAACAATTTTCCTCTAATAAATCCATACTTACAATATGAAATATAAAAAGGATATTCACAGGGAAAAAAAATAATTGTACCACTGCGCTGCCCAAAGTTGTCCGTGACGAGATAAAACTGACGACTGATCTTAATTTTGTCCTATATATAGAGTACGAATCGATGGAAAGTCTGGATTTTCCAAAAAAATTGGAAATTCGCAGCTATTTCGAAAATGTCGTATGAAAATATAAAAACAAAATACGAGTTCAACCACTCGGAAAATAACAAGTATTCTAGCATACCTATTGCTTTACACCATTTCTATAACCAAAACAAGCATGGCCAACTGAAGCGACCGCAGCAATATTAGCCAAGCAAGCCTTCAGGCTTAAGTTGGGTCAGTGGGTAGAACCTCCGAGTACGACGCTGAACGTCTGGGTTCAATTCCTACTCTAAATCATTTTATTTTATTTAACTTTATTCTATTGTATTTTATTTTATTCTATTTTATTGTATTATACTTCATTTTATTATGTTTTATCTTATTGTACTTTATTTCATTTCATCTCATTTTATTCTGCTTTTATTTTATTTTATTTTATTTTATTTTATTTTATTCTACTTTATATCAGTTTATTTTTGTCTCAAAAGACTAGTGCCTTAAATGATGTTGCAAAAAACCAAAAAAAAAGAACTATGTGATGCCTGGCTACAAGCGACCCTACAATTTTCTTAAACTTTTTCCATTAATTTGGACAAATCTTTCATGTATGTAGTAAACCTTTTAAAAATTAGAACTGCTTACTTACGTTTTAAATACCACATCAAAAAAATAATTATAAGATTTGAAGCACTAGAATTATGGTATCCATACTGTAGGCACTACTATTCTGCGCAAAGTTTTCAGCGCAGAATTCAGTGCTATTTCTTCTAAATATGTAAGTCAAGAATTTTCGTAAACGATGAAAACGATCGAGCGATGAATTTAATAGTTTTTTTGATTGAGCGTCCACAAAAATATGAAGGTGCTGAAATGAGCGAAACTAAGTTGCACTAGAATAAGCGAGTGTTTCCTCTTTCGCTTACCAAGTAGCACTTCTGTAAATAAGAATTTTTGGTGTTTATACCCTGCGCCACACTGTGGAACAGGGTATTATAAGTTAGTACATATGATTGCAACACCCAGAAGGAGACGAGATAGACACATGGTGTCTTTGGCAAAAATGCTCAGTGTGGGCTTCTGAGTCTGAGTCATCTCCGTCTGTCCGTCTGTCCGTGAACACATTTTTGTAATCAAAGTCTAGGTCGCAGTTTTAGTCCAATCGACTTCAAACTTGGCACAAGTATGTGTTTCGGCTCAGAATAGAACCCTATTGATTTTGGAAGTAATCGGTTCAGATTTAGATATAGCTCCCATATATTTCGCCCGATATGGACTTATATGGCCCCAGAAGCCAGAGTTTTACCCTAAGTTGCTTAAATTTTGCACAAGAAGAACAATTAGAAGTCAAGTGCGCCAAATTTTATTGAAATCGGTTCAGATTTAGATAAAGCTCCCATATATATCGTTCGCCCGATTTACACTCATATGATCACAGAGGCCAATCTTTAACTCCGATTTAATTGAAAGTTTGCACAGGGAGTAGAACTTTTACGTATAGCCCCCATATAAACGGAACCCCAAATTTGGCTTGCGGGGACTCTAAGAGAAGCAAATTTCATCCGATCCGGCTGAAATTTGGTACATGGTGTAAGCATATGATCTCTAACAACCATGCAAAAATTGGTACACATCGGTCCATAATTATATATAGCCCCCATATGAACCGATCCCCGATTTGGCTTTCGGAGCCTCTCAGACGAGCAAATTTCATCCGATCCGGCTGAAATTTAGTAAATGGCGTAAATATATGGTCTCTAACAACTACGCAAAAATTGGTCCACATCGGTCCATAAGTATATATAGCCCCCATATAAACCGATCACCAGATTTGACCTCCGGAGCCTCTTGGAAGACAAAAATTCATTTGATTCAGTTGAAATTTGGTACGTGGAGTTAATATATGGCCTCAAACACCCATGCAAAAATTGGTCAAAATCGGTTCATAATTATATATAGGCCCCATATAAACCGATCCCCAGATTTGACCTCCGGAGTCTCTTGGAAGAGCAAAAATCATCCGATTCCGTTGAAATGTGGTACGTGATGTTAGTATATGTTATCCAACAACCATGCAGGAATTGGTTCATATCAGTCCATAATTATATATAGCCCCATATAAACCGATCCCCAGATTTGACCTCCGGTGCCTTTTGGAGAAGCAAAATTCATCCGATCTGGTTGAAATTTGGTACGTTTTGGTAGTATATGATATTTAATAGACATGTCAAAAGTGGTCCATATCAGTCCATAATTATATATAGCCCCCCATTTTAAACCGATCCCCAGATTTGGTTTTGGA
This sequence comes from Haematobia irritans, assembly GCF_050003625.1. Taxonomy (NCBI): domain Eukaryota; kingdom Metazoa; phylum Arthropoda; class Insecta; order Diptera; family Muscidae; genus Haematobia; species Haematobia irritans. Next base: position 78,110,590 of record NC_134399.1, on the reverse strand, counting down.
GCCTCTTGGAGGAGCAAATTTTATCCGAGTCAGTTGAAATTTGGTACATTGTGCTAGTATATGGCCATTAACAACCATGACTAACTAGGTCCATATCGGTCTATAGTTATATATAGACCTCAGATAAATCGATCCCCAATCACAAAAAATTGGTCCTTATCAAGTTCATAATTGTATATAGCCCCCATATAAGCGACCCCCATATTTCAATTCTGGCTCTCTACCACGTATGGACTAACTCACAATTTAGGAAACTATGTTAAGAAGTTTTAAGATACCGCAACCCAAGTAATTCGATTGTGGATGACAGTCTTTCGTAGAAGTTTCTACGCAATCCATGGTGGAGGGTACGTAAGATTCGGCCTGGCCGAACTTACGGCCGTATATACTTGTTTTTTATTATACCCTCCACCATAGGATGGGGTGTATATTAACTTTGTCATTCCGTTTGTAACACATCGAAATATTGCTCTTAGACCCCATACAAGTATATATATTCTGGGTCGTGGTGAAATTCTGAGTCGATCTAAGCATGTCCCTTCGTCAGTTCGTCTGTTGAAATCTTGCTAACTTCCGAACGAAACAAGCTATCGACGTGAAACTTGGCACAAGAAGTTGTTATTGATGTAGGTCGGATGGTATTGAAAAGGGGCCACTTTTACGTATAGCCCCCATATAAACGGACCCCAGATTTGGGTTGCGGGGCCTCTAAGAGAAGCAAATTTCATCCGATCCGGTTGAATTTTGGTACGTGGTGTTACTATATGATCTCTAAACACCGTGCAAAAATTGGTCCATATCGGACCGTAATTATATATAGCCCCTATATAAACCGATCCCCAGATTTAACCTACGGAACCTCTTGGAGGAAGAATATTCATCCGATTCGGTTGAAATTTTTTACATTGCGCTAGTATTTGGCCGCTAAAAACCATGCACAAATTGGTCCATATCGGTCTATAGTTATATATAGCCGATCCCAAATCACACAAAAATTGGTCAATATCGGTTCATAATCATGGTTGCCACTCGGGCCAAAAATAATCTACCAAAATTTTATTTCTACAGAAAATTTTGTCCATTTTTATACCCTTCACCACTACTGTGGTACAGGGTATAATAAGTTTGTGCATTTGTATGTAACGCCAAGAAGGAAAAGTCTGAGACCCATCGTTTAGTATACCGATCGTCTTAGAATTAAATTCTGAGTCGATTTAGCGATGTCCGTCTGTCTGTCTGTCTGTCTGTCTGTCTGTCTGTCTGTCTGTCTGTCTGTCTGTCCGTCTGTCCGTCTGTCCGTCTGTCTGTCTGTCTGTCTGTCTGTCTGTTGATGTATTTTTGTGTGCAAAGTACAGCTCGCAGTTTTAGTCCGATTATCCTTAAATTTGGTATAGGGTCCTGTTTCGGCTCAAAGACGATCCCTATTGATTTTGGAAAAAATCGGTTCAGATTTAGATATAGCTGCCACATATATTTTTCACCGATCTGGTCATAATTGGTGTGTATATCAATCGATCTTCCTCAAATTCCGTACATCCGAATATTTTATGAGTCTCGAAAAACTTGCAAAATATCAGCCACATCGGTTCAGATTTAGATATAGCTCCCATATATAGCTTTCGCCCGATTTACACTCATTTGCCCACAGAGGCCAATTTTTGCTCCGATTTAGTTGAAATTTTGCACAGGGAGTAGAATTAGCATTGTTGCTATGCGTGTCAAATTTGGTTGAAATCGGTTCAGATTTAGATATAGCTCCCATATATAGCTTTCGCCCGATTTACACTCAAATGACCACAGAGGCCAATTTTTTGCTCCGATTTAGTTGAAATTTTTCACAGGGAGTAGAATTAGCATTGTAGCTATGCGTGCCAAATTTGGTTGAAATCGGTTCAGATTTAGATATAGCTCCCATATATAGCTTTCGCCCGATTTACACTCATATGACCACAGAGGCCAATTTTTTGCTCCGATTTAGTTGAAATTTTGCACAGGGAGTAGAATTAGCATTGTAGCTATGCGTGCCAAATTTGGTTGAAATCGGTTGAGATTTAGATATATCTCCCATATATAGCTTTCGCCCGATTTACACTCATATGACCGTAGAGGCCAATTTTTAACTCCGATTTAGTTGAAATTTTACACAGGGAGTAGAATTAGCATTGTAGCTACGCGTGCCAAATTTGGTTGAAATCGGTTCAGATTTAGATATAGCTCCCATATATATGATTTTCTGATTTCGACAAAAATGGTCAAAATACCAACATTTTCCTTGTAAAATCTCCTCTGCTTAGTCGAAAAGTTGTAAAAATGACTCTAATTTTCCTAAACTTCTAATGCATATATATCGAGCGATAAATCATAAATAAACTTTTGCGAAGTTTTCTTAAAATTGCTCCAGATTTAAATGTTTCCCATATTTATACCCTTCACCACTACTGTGGTACAGGGTATAATAAGTTTGTGCATTTGTATGTAACGCCAAGAAGGAAAAGTCTGAGGCCCATCGTTTAGTATACCGATCGTCTTAGAATTAAATTCTGAGTCGATTTAGCGATGTCCGTCCGTCTGTCTGTCTGTCTGTCTGTCTGTCTGTCTGTCCGTCTGTCTGTCTGTTGATGTATTTTTGTGTGCAAAGTACAGCTCGCAGTTTTAGTCCGATTGTCCTAAAATTTGGTATAGGGTCCTGTTTCGGCTCAAAGACGATCCCTATTGATTTTGGAAAAAATCGGTTCAGATTCAGATATAGCTGCCATATATATTTTTCACCGATCTGGTCATAATTGGCGTGTATATCATCCGATCTTCCTCAAATTCCGTACATCCGAATAATTGATGAGTCTCGAAAAACTTGCAAAATATCAGCCAAATCGGTTCAGATTTAGATATAGCTCCCATATATAGCTTTCGCCCGATTTACACTCATTTGCCCACAGAGGCCAAGTTTTTGCTCCGATTTAGTTGAAATTTTGCACAGGGAGTAGAATTATCATTATAAAGGGTGATTCTTTTGAGGTTAGGATTTTCATGCATTAGTATTTGACAGATCACGTGGGATTTCAGACATGGTGTCAAAGAGAAAGATGCTCAGTATGCTTTGACATTTCATCATGAATAGACTTACTAACGAGCAACGCTTGCAAATCATTGAATTTTATTACCAAAATCAGTGGCAGAAAATCCGCTTTTTTATCGACAAATTTTGTTCAGCGATGAGGCTCATTTCTGGTTGAATGGCTACGTAAATAAGCAAAATTGCCGCATTTGGAGTGAAGAGCAACCAGAAGCCGTTCAAGAACTGCCCATGCATCCCGAAAAATGCACTGTTTGGTGTGGTTTGTACGCTGGTGGAATCATTGGACCGTATTTTTTCAAAGATGCTGTTGGACGCAACGTTACGGTGAATGGCGATCGCTATCGTTCGATGCTAACAAACTTTTTGTTGCCAAAAAGGAAGAACTGAACTTGGTTGACATGTGGTTTCAACAAGATGGCGCTACATGCCACACAGCTCGCGATTCTATGGCCATTTTGAGGGAAAACTTCGGAGAACAATTCATCTCAAGAAATGGACCGGTAAGTTGGCCACCAAGATCATGCGATTTGACGCCTTTAGACTATTTTTTGTGGGGCTACGTCAAGTCTAAAGTCTACAGAAATAAGCCAGCAACTATTCCAGCTTTGGAAGACAACATTTCCGAAGAAATTCGGGCTATTCCGGCCGAAATGCTCGAAAAAGTTGCCCAAAATTGGACTTTCCGAATGGACCACCTAAGACGCAGCCGCGGTCAACATTTAAATGAAATTATCTTCAAAAAGTAAATGTCATGGACCAATCTAACGTTTCAAATAAAGAACCGATGAGATTTTGCAAATTTTATGCGTTTTTTTTTTTTTAAAAAGTTATCAAGCTCTTAACAAATCACCCTTTAGCTATGCGTGCTAAATTTGGTTGAAATCGGTTCAGATTTAGATATAGCTCCCATATATAGCTTTCGCCCGATTTACACTCAAATGACCACAGAGGTCAATTTTTTGCTCCGATTTAGTTGAAATTTTGCACAGGGAGTATAATTAGCATTATAGCTATGCGTGCCAAATTTGGTTGAAATCGGTTCAGATTTAGATATAGCTCCCATATATAGTTTTCGCCCGATTTACATTCATATGACCACAGAGGCCAATTTTTGACCCCGATTTAGTTGAAATTTTGCACAGGGAGTAGAATTAGCATCGTAGCTATGTGTGCCAAATTTGGTTGAAATCGGTTCAGATTTAGATATGTCTCCCATATATAGCTTTCGCCCGATTTACACTCACATGACCACAGGGGCCAATTTTTAACTCCGATTTAGTTGAACTTTTGCACAGGGAGTAGAATTAGCATTGTAGCTATGCGTGCCAAATTTGTTTGACATCGGTTCAGATTTAGATTTAGCTCCCATATATATGTTTTTCTGATTTCGACCAATATTTTCCTTGTAAAATCGCCACTGCTTAGTCTAAAATTTGTAAAAATGACTCTAATTTTCTTAAACTTCTAATACATACATATCGAGCAATAAATCATAAATAAAATTTTGCGAAGTTTCCTTAAGATTGCTTCAGATTTAAATGTTTCCCATATTTATACCCTTCACCACTACTGTGGTACAGGGTATAATAAGTTTGTGCATTTGTATGTAACGCCAAGAAGGAAAAGTCTGAGACCCATCGTTTAGTATACCGATCGTCTTAGAATTAAATTCTGAGTCGATTTAGCGATGTCCGTCTGTCTGTCTGTCTGCCTGTCCGTCTGTCTGTTTGTTGATGTATTTTTGTGTGCGAAGTACAGCTCGCAGTTTTAGTCCGATTGTCCTAAAACTTGGTATGGCGTCCTGTTTCGGCTCAAAGACGATCCCTGTTAATTTTGGAAAAAATCGGTTCAGATTTAGATATAGCTGCCATATATATTTTTCACCGATCTGGTCATAATTGGCGTGTATATCAACCGATCTTCCTCAAATTCCGTACATCCGAATATTTTATGAGTCTCGAAAAATTTGCAAAATATCAGCCAAATCTGTTCAGATTTAGATATAGCTCCCATATATAGCTTTCGCCCGATTTACACTCCTTTGTCCACAGAGGCCAATTTTTTGCTCCGATTTAGTTGAAATTTTGCACAGGGAGTAGAATTAGCATTGTAGCTATGCGTGCCAAATTTGGTTGAAATCGGTTCAGATTTAGATATAGCTCCCATATATATGTTTTTCTGATTTCGACAAAAATGGTCAAAATACCAACATTTTCCTTGTAAAATCGCCACTGCTTAGTCGAATAGTTGAAAAAATGACTCTAATTTTCTTAAACTTCTAATACATGCATATCGATGTATAAATCATAAATAAAATTTTGCGAAGTTTCCTAAAGATTGCTTCAGATTTAAATGTTTCCCATATTTTTTTACTAACATTGTGTTCCACCCTAGTCCATTAGCCGACTTAAATTTTGAGTCTATAAATTTTGTAAAAGTCTATCAAATTCTGTCCAAATCGAGTGATATTATAATATATGTATTTTGGACAAACCTTTATATATAGCACCCAACACATTTGACAGATGTGATATGGTATCGAAAATTTAGATCTATAAAGTGGTGCAGGGTATAATATAGTCGGCCCCGCCCGACTTTAGACTTTCCTTACTTGTTTTTTACTAACATTGTGTTCCACCCTAGTGCATTATCCGACTTAAATTTTGAGTCTATAGATTTTGTAGAAGTCTATCAAATTCTGTCCAGATCGAGTGATATTTAAATGTATGTATTTGGGACAAACCTTTATATATAGCCCCAAACACATTTGACGGATGTGATATGGTATCGAAAATTTACACGCAAAAAAATAATTCTTTCCTCCCAAACGAAATTTTAGACAAACAAAGTTCGTTTCTCATTTGCTTTTCGCTGTAAGGAAGTGTATTTGGAAGAAAAGTATATACTTTTTGTGATAAACGTTTATTCTTTTCCAGGATGTAAAAACAATTTCATAAAGACAAACTCAAAAAAAATTTGTTTTCTTGCTAATTGCATTTTCCCTCACATCTTTCTCACATCCACGAGGTTTGTTAGTTCTTAACACCTTTTCCTGTAATACCAACAATGTAGATGAAATTATACGATTTTATAAATTTTTTTACCTTTCCCCTGGACGGAGAATCGAACCGCGGACCATGCACTTTGTAAGCCAACACACTAACCACTGAGTTATGTACCTGTTATGGTCATCAATAGATAATTATCCATATAAGTTATATTTATATAGCATAGCTTGCGGCGCCCACGAGCCGAATAAACAAAGTTTATTTAACAGTAACAAACATTTAGTTTGGCACCGTGGAGCAGTGGTTGCTACGTCCGACTTGCATGCCAAGGGTCGTGGGTTCGATCCCTGCTTCGACCAAAGTTTTTTTTTGTTTTTTTTTTTTTTACATATATTCCAGATATGTTCAGAAGATTCCGAAAAAATGTTCAACATTACATTGTACTATATTAAATTTTGAACTGTAAAAAGTGTCTTATTAAAGACCTAAAGTCAGAAAAGAACAGTGTTTGATATAAACGAAATGGACTGTGCTGTTGTTTCAAAAATAACTTTTTTTATTGAAAAAATAAAAATTTTGTAACAAACGAATTTTTTTGGTGATAAAAGTTTAAAATTTTCGAAGCAATTCAAAAAACTCTAACAAAAGAAAAACGTTTTCGGTACACGTTTTCCAACGTTTTCCACGTGTAGATCTACAAAGTGGTGCAGGGTATAATATAGTCGGCCCCGCCCGACTTTAGACTTTCCTTACTTGTTTTTCTATAAAAAATGTTGTTAAATTATTTTTTTTTTTTGGAAAATTTTGCCAAGCTCTTATTTCTAAAGAAAATTTTGTATAGACAATTTTGTCAAAATTTTATTTCTATAGATTTTTTTTTAATTCTATAGAAAATTTTGTCAAACTTTTATTTCTATGGAAATTTTGTCAAAATTTAATTTTTTTTATACAAGTCAATATATAGTTATATATAGCCGATCCCAAATCACACAAAAATTGGTGAATATCGGTTCATAATCATGGTTGCCACTCGGGCCAAAAATAATCTACCAAAAGTTTTTTTCTATAGAAAATTTTGTCAAATTTTTTCTATAAAAAATTTTGTTAATTTTTTTTCTATAGAAAATTTTGGCAAGCTTTTATTTCTATAGAAAATTTTGTATAGACAATTTTGCCAAAATTTTATTTCTATAGAAAATTTTGTCAAAATTATAATTCAAAAAAAAATTTGTCAAACTTTTATATCTATATAAAATTTATGAAGTACCTATTAGTTTAAGAGAAATATTTTGCAAAATCTACTAAAACGTCAGGAATTCTACCAATCTACCAAACAGTAAAAAATCTGCCGTTTGTGTCAGAATTCTACTAACTGTGACAACTGTGTTCATAATTGTGTATAGCCTCCATAAAAAGCGACCCCCATATTTCAATTCTGGCTCTCTAATTACCGCGCAAAATTCATATCGGCTCGTAATTATTTGCAGGCTTCCCCATATAAATCGCTCAGGGACTGAATTATTTACGTATTTAATCGGCCTTTTTTTGTTTAATATATATAGAAAATTTTGTATAGAAAATTTTGTATAGACAATTTTGCCAAAATTTTATTTCTATAGAAAATTTTGTCAAAATTATAATTCAAAAAAAAATTTGTCAAACTTTTATATCTATATAAAATTTATGAAGTACCTATTAGTTTAAGAGAAATATTTTGCAAAATCTACTAAAACGTCAGGAATTCTACCAATCTACCAAACAGTAAAAAATCTGCCGTTTGTGTCAGAATTCTACTAACTGTGACAACTGTGTTCATAATTGTGTATAGCCTCCATAAAAAGCGACCCCCATATTTCAATTCTGGCTCTCTAATTACCGCGCAAAATTCATATCGGCTCGTAATTATTTGCAGGCTTCCCCATATAAATCGCTCAGGGACTGAATTATTTACGTATTTAATCGGCCTTTTTTTGTTTAATATGTACCCCTTTGTACTAACTTACAATTTAGAAGACGGTGTTACGAAGTTTTAAAATACCATGCCATCGGCAAGTGTTACCGCAACCCAAGTAATTCGATTGTGGATGAAAGTCTTTAGTACAAGTTTCTATGCAATCCATGGTGGAGGGTACATACGATTCGACCTGGCCGAACTTACGGCCGTATATACTTGTTTAATACAGGACTCAATATTAGTGGCATACTAACTCTGTAGGTGCAAAATCAACTAAAGCTCATAATATGAGATATTTCTGTTCAGATTGTGATAAAACTCCCATAAACACAAACCCCTTAATGTTCTTAAATATGGAAATGCGATTTATGACCTAAACTTATAACAATGATACCCCACAAATGCTTATGTGTACTTATTCAGTAGGGGTGGTTTATGGGATGATATAGTCGGCCCTGCCCGACTTTCTACTTTGCTCACTTGTTTTTTTGATGTAAGAAAATTAAATTCTTTCCATTTGCGATTCCGAATTTCGGAACACGGGGAATTATTTTTTTAACAATGTTTCCGTATACTATAACAACACGATTCCAACTGAAAAACTAAAAACAACTTAGGCGCAAACATATCGATTACATCGATGACAGGTAGATAAAAGGAAATATGGGAAAATTTCCCATATTCTAGCAAGTCTGTTTCTGTAAAATTTGCAAGGTTTGAATACTTCTTAATACGAACGAACTAAACTATTTTTATTGTTATTCGCATGTATGATATGCTTTCTATATCAAAAGGAAGTCAAATTTATCACTTTGTAAGAAAATTTTCTAAATTTGAGGAAACTCGGTTTTTGTTCATTTTTATGATTGCGTTGTTATCAGTGAATAAAATTTTCTTGTTCAGTTGAAAATTTTAAACCCCCCGAAGAAGTCAGTATTAGTAAAATTCCATCGTTTATTCTAGTTATTGAATTATTTTTAACGGCTTTCAGTTTAGGATTTTTTACTGAAACAAGTACATTTTATTATTTCACACAAAAATTTAACTTAATGGAAATAAAATTGCTAAACTTAATTTTTGAACATTTTTTCTTTAGTTTCGAAGGCACAGTTTTCTGGGTGCACCTTATTTATTTTTATTATTTAACATTTGACAAGTACAAAAAAAAAACAAGTATATACGGCCGTAAGTTCGGCAAGGCCGAAGCTTATGTACCCTCCTTCATGGATTGCGTAGAAACTTCTTCTAAACACTACCATCCAGAATCGAATTACTTAAGTTGCGGTAACGCTTGCCGATGGCAAGGTATCTTAAAACCTCCTAACACCATCTTCTAAATTGTATGTAAGTCCATACGTGGTATATATTATATCAATAATGATAGATCCAATACGTATATAATTCAGTTTGACAAAGTAGACATAAAATTTTAACAAAATTTTCTATAGAAATAAAATTTTAACAAAATTTTCTATAGAAATAAAATTTTCACAAAATTTTCTATAGAAATAAAAATTTTGAAAATATTTTCTATAGAAAGAAAATTTTGAAAAAATTTCTACAGAAATAAAATTTTAACAAAATTTTCTATAGAAATAAACTTTTGACAACATTTTCTATAGAAATAAAATCTTGGTAGATTATTTTTGGCTCGAGTGGCAACCATGATTATGAACCGAATAAAATTTTAACAAAATTTTCTCTAGAAATAAATTTTTGACAAAATTTTCTATAGAAATAAAATTTTGGTTGATTATTTTTGGCTCTAGTGGCAACCATGATTATGAACCGATATGGACCAATTTTTGTGTGATTGGACCAATTTTGGTATGGTTGTTGGCGACCATATACTAACACCACGTTCCTAATTTGAACCGGATCGGATGAATTGTGCTCCTCCAAGAGGCTCCGGAGGTCAAATCTGGAGAACGTTTTATATGGGGGCTATGTATAATTATGGACCGATATGGACCAATTCTGGCAAGGTTGTTAAAGATCATATACTAACACCATGTTCCAAATTACAACCGAATTGGATGAAATTTGCTTCTCTTGGAGACTTCGCAAGCCAAATTTGGGGATCAGTTTATATGGGGGCTATATATAATTATGAACCGATGTGGACCAATTTTTGCATGGTTGTTAGAGACCATATACCAATATCATGTACCAAATTTCAGGCGGATCGGATGAAATTTGCTTCTCTCTGAGGCTCCGCAACCCAAATCTGGGGATCGGTTTATATGGGGGCTATATATAATTATGAACCGATGTGAACCAATTTTTGCATGGTTGTTTGAGACCATATACCAACATCACGAACCAAATTTCAGCCGGATCGGATGAAATTTGCTTCTCTTTGAGGCTCCTCAAGCCAAATCTGGGGATCGGTTTATATGGGGGCTACATATATAATTATGGACCGATGTGGACCAATTTTTGCATGGTTGTTAGAGACCATATACCAACACCATATACCAAATTTCAGCCGGATCGGATGAAATATGCTTCGGTTAGAGGCTCCACAAGCCAAATCTGAGGGTCCCTTTATATGGGGGCTATAAGTAAAAGTGGACCGATATGGCCTATTTTCAATACCATCCGACCTACATCGATAACAAGTACTTGTGCCAAGTTTCAAGTCGATAGCTTGTTTCGTTCGGAAGTTAGCGTGATTTCTACAGACGGACGGACGGACGGACGGACATGCTTAGATCGACTCAGAATTTCACCACGACCCAGAATATATATACTTTATGGGGTCTTAGAGCAATATTTCGATGTGTTACAAACGGAATGACAAAATTAATATACCCCCATCCTATGATGGAGGGTATAAAAAAATACTGCAAACCGAACTCTTGTACGAACGACTATCGTTTCTGTCGCTATACCGAAAAAATGCGCTTCGTTAATTTTACAAAACATTTTTCATTAACTATTCTTCGTAAATTCTTTAATAAAATAACGAAATTTTCATTGTTTTTTGTTAATTTTATGAAGTACGCTTTATCAAAATGCGAAATATTCTATAAAACTTTTCTTCGTAAAAAGTTCGTATTTTAAAGAAACTTTATTCACAGAAAAATTCCGGCCGAAATTTCAATAGTATATATTTGTTTTGTTTTTCAAGTTCTTTTTGTATGTACAATCATCTTTACATGTACCCAGAGTTACATCCATATCCTTTATACTTTATTAACTATTCGTTGTCCTTAATCCAGTGAAAAAGACAGATTGATTGACGCTCATTTTAGCGAACAATTTATTGTCCTTTCTGAAACAAGTATCCCCATTTTGGTATTCCTAGTCATTTAAAACCACAAAAAAGGTAGCCAAAAGCGAATGGAAAACATGAAATACATTTCTTAATCTTTTAATAGCATCTATGAGAAATACCCAACAAAAAAGGGGAAAGAGAAAATGGCAATATAAAAAAGTTAACTAAAACAACTAGAATTTTTTGCGAAAAAATATAACCACCAAGGGAAACTCGGTTTATTTCGTTGTCTCATGGACATGAAGTGTCACGGTACTAAATTAAGGTCATAAAGCTGATATTTGGCATTGCATGCCAGAAACAGGCAATGATTTGCAAAAATGGTATGCTGTTATTCTACGGGAGGGGAAAGATAAGAAATATTGTAAAGTCGGGAGACTAATGATCGGGGTGAAATTTTAAGGCGATCTACACACCACAAAATTGTACTTGGATCCAAAGATTTTAACTCTGATAACGAGTCAAAGTAGCCGCTTCTTTAATAGAACAAGTAAGGAAAGTCTAAAGTCGGCCGGCGCCGACTATTGTTGATGCCATCTCAAATCCTTCAAATTTGTTGGGACAAATATTGATCCGAAATACATAGAAGCCGCAACTTTAGCTCGGAATCAATACCAAAATCTTTAAGAGAAGATTAAAACCTTTAGATCCAAGTACATTTTTTTTGAGTGTGAAGTTCTCCACTGTGATATCACAATGGACTGAATAGCCATTATACCTAACCTAACAATACCTGGTTCCAAAGATTTTGTCTTTCTACTAATAATTTTGTCATGGATTCGGAGCCAAAGACATGGATAATTGAAGTAAGGGTGCTTTTAAGACACAATTCTCTTTTAAATTTGAGTTTTGTATACTTGTTTCTAGAAACAAATTTTAATTTTTTTAGTTTTTTCCAACTTTCCTTTTCCTTTAAAAATGTAAAGGGTGATTCTTTTGAGGTTAGGATTTTCATGCATTAGTATTTGACAGATCACGTGGGATTTCAGACATGGTGTCAAAGAGAAAGATGCTCAGTATGCTTTGACATTTCATCATGAATAGACTTACTAACGAGCAACGCTTGCAAATCATTGAATTTTATTACCAAAATCAGTGGCAGAAAATCCGCTTTTTTATCGACAAATTTTGTTCAGCGATGAGGCTCATTTCTGGTTGAATGGCTACGTAAATAAGCAAAATTGCCGCATTTGGAGTGAAGAGCAACCAGAAGCCGTTCAAGAACTGCCCATGCATCCCGAAAAATGCACTGTTTGGTGTGGTTTGTACGCTGGTGGAATCATTGGACCGTATTTTTTCAAAGATGCTGTTGGACGCAACGTTACGGTGAATGGCGATCGCTATCGTTCGATGCTAACAAACTTTTTGTTGCCAAAAATGGAAGAACTGAACTTGGTTGACATGTGGTTTCAACAAGATGGCGCTACATGCCACACAGCTCGCGATTCTATGGCCATTTTGAGGGAAAACTTCGGAGAACAATTCATCTCAAGAAATGGACCGGTAAGTTGGCCACCAAGATCATGCGATTTGACGCCTTTAGACTATTTTTTGTGGGGCTACGTCAAGTCTAAAGTCTACAGAAATAAGCCAGCAACTATTCCAGCTTTGGAAGACAACATTTCCGAAGAAATTCGGGCTATTCCGGCCGAAATGCTCGAAAAAGCTGCCCAAAATTGGACTTTCCGAATGGACCACCTAAGACGCAGCCGCGGTCAACATTTAAATGAAATTATCTTCAAAAAGTAAATGTCATGGACCAATCTAACGTTTCAAATAAAGAACCGATGAGATTTTGCAAATTTTATGCGTTTTTTTTTTTTAAAAAGGTTATCAAGCTCTTAACAAATCACCCTTTATTAACAACAACCTAAATTTCCAAAATAAATAAAGAATTGATACATATCTCAAATTTAAAGACAATTATATTAACTTTAAAGAATTTTCAGTCAAACAAAGTTGTCTTTTAGTTAAATAATATCCAGTTTTAAATACTTAACTGAAGGACAAAAAAACTTCAATAAAAAGCCGATAGGCTTTTGGACAAGGAAACAAACTTTATATTAGAGAAATAAGTCTTCTATGCTAAGCAACATTCGCTTTCTTATTTTAGGAAAGAAATCTTTGGTATTGCTACAATATTTTTTTTATACCCTCCACCATATGATGGGGGGTATATTAACTTTGTCATTCCGTTTGTAACACATCGCTCTAAAACCCTATAAAGTATATATATTATGGGTCGTGGTGAAATTCTGAGTCGATCTGAGCATGTCCGTCCGTCCGTCCGTCCGTCCGTCCGTCCGTCTGTTGAAATCACGCTAACTTCCGAACGAAACAAGCTATCGACTTGAAACTTGGCACAAGTAGTTGTTATTGATGTAGGTCGGATGGTATTGCAAATGGGCCATATCGGTCCACTTTTACGTATAGCCCCCATATAAACGGACCCCCAAATTTGGCTTGCAGACCCTCTAAGAGAAGCAAATTTCATCCGATCTGGCTGAAATTTGGTACATGGTGTACATATATGGTATCTAACAACCATGCAAAAATTGGTCCACATCGGTCCATAATTATATATACCCCCATATAAACCGATCCCCCGATTTGGCTTTCGGAGCCTCTAAGAGAAGAAAATTTTATCCGATCCGGCTGAAATTTGGTACATTGTTATAGTATATGGTCTTTAACAACCATGCAAAAATTGGTCCACATCGGTCCATAATTATATATAGCCCCCATATAAACCGATCTCCAGATTTGGCTTGCGGAGCCTCTAAGAGAAGCAAATTTCATCCTATCATGGTAACTGGTGTTAGTATATGGTCTCTAACAACCATGCAAAAATTGGTCCACATCGGTCCATAATTATATATAGCCCCCATATAAACCGATCCCCCGATTTGGCTTTCGGAGCCTCTAAGAGAAGAAAATTTCATCCGATCCGGCTGAAATTTGGTACATTGTTATAGTATATGGTCTTTAACAACCATGCAAAAATTGGTCCACATCGGTGCATAATTATGTATAGCCCCCATATAAACCGATCCCCAGATTTGACCTCCGGAGCCCCTTGAAAGAGCAAAATTCATCGGATTCGGTTGAAATTTGGTACGTGATGTTAGTATATGGTATCCAACAACCAAGCATGAATTGGTTCATATCAGTCCATAATTATATATAGCCCCCATATAAACCGATCACCAGATTTTACCTCCGGTGCCTTGTGGAGAAGCAAAATTCATCCGATCTGGTTGAAATTTGGTACGTGGTGGTAGTATATGATATTTAACAACCATGCCAAAAGTGGTCCATATCAGTCCATAATCATTTATAGCCCCCATATAAACCGATCCCGAGATTTGGTTTTGGAGCCTCTTGGAGGAGCAAATTTCATCCTAATCAGTTGAAATTTGGTACATTGTGCTAGTATATGGCCGTTAACAACCATGTCTAACTAGGTCCATATCGGTCTATAGTTATATATAGCCCTTAGATAAATCGATCCCCAATCACACAAAAATTGGTCCATATCAAGTTCATAATTGTATATAGCCCCCATATAAGCGACCCCCATATTTCAATTCTGGCTCCCTACGTACCGTGCAAAAGTCCACATCGATTCGTAATTATTTGTAGACTCACATACCTTTTTGTCTGATATATACCACGTGTGGACTAACTCACAATTTAGAAAACGATTTAAGATACCACAACCCAAGTAATTAGATTGTGTATAACAGTTTTTCGTTGAAGTTCCTACGCAAACAATGGTGGAGGGTACATAAGATTCGGCCTGCCCGAACTTTCGGCCGTTTATTCTTGTTGTTTTTCAGCGGATCCTCCCCAAGCCAAATCTGGCTTGGGGAGGATGACAAAATTTTCTATAGAAATAAGATTTTTAAAATTTCTTATGGAAAAGAAATTTTGACAAAAATTCTTATAGACATAACAATTTTACAAAATTTCTTATAGAAATAAAAATTTGAAAAAAATTTCAATAGAAATAACACCTTAACAAAATTTTTTAAGGCTATTAAAATTTAACAAAATTTTCTACAGAAATAAAATTTTGTATACAAATAAAATGTTATATATAAATAAAATTTTGAAAAAAATGAACAAATTTTCTTTAGAAAGAAAATTTTGACAAATTTTTTTATAGAAATGAATTTATGACAAAATTTTCTATAGAAATAAAATATTGACAAAATTTTCTATAGAACTGAATTTTTGACAAAATTTTTTAAAGAAACTAAATTTTTTTTAATTTCTTAAAGAAGTGAAATTTTGGAAAATTTTGTATAGAAATAAAAATTTGAGAGAATATGGAAATAAAATTTTACAAAATTTCCTATAGAAATAAAAATTTTACAAAATTTCCTATAGACATAAAATTTTGACAAAATTTTCAATAGAAATAAAATTTTGACAAAATTTTCTAAAGTTATGAAATTTTGAAAAAAAATTTTATTTAAATAAAATTTTAATAAAATTTTCTATAGAAATAAAATTTGGACAAAATGTTCTATATAAATAAAATTTTGAAACCATTTTCTATAAAAATAAAATTTTGAAAAATTTTCTATAGAAATAAAATTTTGACAACATTTTCTATAGAAGTGAAATTTTGACAAAATGTTCTATAGAAATAAAATTTTGGCAAAATTTTCTATAGAAATGAATTTTTGACAAAATTTCTTAAAGAAATTAAATTTTTTAAATTTCTTGTGGAAGTCAAATGTTGACAAAAATTCTTATAAACATAAAATTTTTAAAAAATGTCTTATAGACATAAAATTTTGACAAAATTTTCAATAGAAATAAAATCTTGACAAAATGTTCTAAAGCTATGAAAGTTTGACAAAATTTTCTACCGAAATAAAATTTTGTATAGATATAAAATTTTCTATATAAATAACATTTTGAAAAAAATTTCTACCGATTTTTTTTTGTAATTTTCTATAGAAAGAAAATTTTGGCAAAATGTTTTATAGAAATGAATTTATGACAAAATTTTCTATAGAAATAAAATATTGACAAAATTTTCTATAGAAATTAATTTTTGACAAAATTTCTTAAAGAAACTAATTTTTTTTAAATTTTGGAAAAATTCCGTATAGAAATAAAAATTTGGGAGAATATGGAAATAACATTTTACAAAATTTCCTATAGAAATAACAATTTTACAAAATTTCCTATAGACATAACATTTTGACAAATTTTTCAATAAAAATAAAATTTTGACAAAATTTTCTAAAATTATGAAATTTTGACAAAATTTTTTTATTTAAATAAAATTTTAATAAAATTTTCTATAGAAATAAAATTTTCTATATGAATAAAATTTTGACAAAATTTTCTATATAAATAAAACTTTGAAAAATTTTCTATAGAAATAAAATTTTGACAAATTTTGCTAAAGCTATGAAAGTTTGACAAAATTTTCTACCGAAATACAATTTTGTATAGAAACAAAATTTTCTATATAAATAAAATTTTCAAAAAATTTCTATAAAAAAAGTTTTTGAAAAAAGTTGTCTTTAGAAAGAAAATTTTGACAAAATTTTCTATAGAAATGAATTTATGACAAAATTTTCTATAGAAACGAATTTTTGACAAAATTGTTTAAAGAAGCTAAATTTTTTTAAATTTCTTAAAGAAGTGAAATTTTGGAAAATTCCGTATAGAAATAAAAATTTGAGAGAATATGAAAATAAAAGTTTACAAAATTTCCTATAGAAATAAAAATTTTACAAAATTTTCAATAGAAATAAAATTTTGACAGAATTTTCTATATAAATAAAATTTTGACAAAATTTTCTATATAAATAAAATTTTGAAAAAATTTTTTATAAAAATAACATTTTGAAAAAATTTTCTATAGAAATTAAATTTTGACATAATTTTCTATAGAAATGAATTTTCGACAAAATTTCTAAAATTTCTAAATTTTCTAAATTTTTTTAAATTTCGTAAAGAAGAGAAATTTTGGAAAAATTTCGTATATAAATAAAAATTTGACAAAATATGAAAATAAAATTTTAAAAATTTTTCTATAGAAATAAAATTTTGATAAACATTTTATCAACAACTTTAAAATAAGAGTTTTTAAATTTGGTAGTTTTTTGGTAAATTTTTCTTCAAATTTTGATGGATTATTTTTGACACAAGTGGCAACCGTGCTTTGGGATAAAAGTGTTCTAAAAGGTTACGGTATAAATGAATGTAATTAAAAAATTTAAAAAGTGTGGCATTTAACGACACAAGAAGAAAGTGCCACGTCTTGAAAAAGGGGGAAAATTTTGCAACTAAAACGGCCATAACGATCCATATTGAAATCAAAGATTAATTTTTCATTCGATTATTTTGACAAAACTAAATCAATCGTTAAAATATTTCTGGAAAAATGATTCATCTTAAATTCTTGAAAGCAATAGAGGTATTTGTGTCATAGGAACAGTTATTACTTGGGTCTTTTGGATAAGTCCCAAACTAGCTTAACACCTAACGAAAATTACCCCACAAATAAGCATACATCAGTAGCATCTCAACGTGTCTATCATTATGAAAACTAGAGTTTAGTATGGGCACATGTGTATTTGTGTGAATGTCCTTTATCCTTATTCTTATCCTTATCGTGTTTCAATTTCATTTTCTTTCCTCTACTTTTATTTCTTTTGGCATTGTTGGAAAGTTTTCCTTAAATATTTACTCGTATTTGCACTTCTTTAACTTACTTTTCGGTTTCGATTTACAAAGAGCTTCCTCGAATCTCAAACTCCCATTTCCACTAGCTGTTACTGCTGCCAGTATTTCACCGCAGCTACAAAAAAGTTCTTGAGGTAGATAGAAGTTGTTGACGACGGTAAATGCGGCCATGTTGAAGCGCATTGAAAAATTCAATGCCGCTAAGACTCCTTTCGGTTGTGTCTTAGATGGATCCGTAAAAGTACTTCGTGGGCTGTTGGAGTTGTCATCAAATCTACTATAGCTCCTACTCACGCAAAGTAGTAGAAAAACAATTTTTTTACCTTAACACTCGGTGTCTGTGCAATGGAGGCAGTAGTGACAGTAAATACAAATAAGTGCGAGTTTCCAAAGGGATGCCTGCAATAATATTCTGAGCTGATGCTTTTACAATCTGTAAGTTTATCCTTAGTACACAGTGATTCTTAAATGGTGGTCTATTGGACAGTTACATTATTCACGAACTATCCTCGGTGGGCGGGAAGGATAGTAAGTGCAAGGTTTTTTTTTTGCATTTTTGCACAAAGGCTATTTTTACTTCCATATGTAATATTATTAATAATAATATTATTAATAATAATATTAATAATAATATTATTAATTTGTTACCATAAAGATTTCAGGGTCTATTGAGTTGTGATTAGCAATATTCACTTGACTACTTTATATACCCGTATATATGTTAACATTTACACAGATAAAAATAAGTTTGAGAACCAATAACTTTTGTTGGAAAACCAATAACAAAATTTGTTAATTTTCCTGCAACAAACTAATTTGTACTTTTAATAACCATTATTACAAAAAAGTTGTTAGCAATCGTTACCATCAGAAGGCAACAAATAATATGTGTTCTCAGTAACATAATTTGTAAGTAATTTGTTGAGCAACAAAATATTTGTTGCTGAACGTTACATTTAATCCTCAACAAATATTTTTGAATTTGAACGAAAAAATTTGTATGCGGTTTGTTGGAGTCTATCAATGACTGTAACAAATTTATTGGTGTATTGACAAAAAATTAAATTGAAATTGCCAGAATTATTGCACCAAAATTGCAGGAACAATTTTGGAGATATTTTGTTAAGTACATACAGAGAAGGAATATGACCAAAATGTTATTTTTGGACGGTGAACATGTAACATTTTTGTGTCGAAAATCCTATACTCAGTTTTGTAAATGTATTACGATTTTAAATTTGAGTAGTCCAGGGTCTAGCAAGCATTTTGACAACTTTTTACCCAGTGATGTATATTCTAGTTAATTAGAATTGTAATAACTCTAATCCCGATATTAATATGGTTTTATTAATTATCTCATACAACAAACACATTTAAGAAACTACCATATTGAAAAATACAAATTTTTCACAGACATTTATAAATGCTTTTCTGTATTCTCTGATGAAAGAGCTCTTTGCTTGCTATCATACACATGCATGTGCTCATACTCATTTTGTTCTAACGGTATTCTTCGCATACTTATTTTAGCTTTCGTACATGTTCTCAGCGATGTGCGCGTAACCAGTCTTGTATTTTTGTTTTTGTTTTCATATCAATAGCAGTCAACTATTTTCGCAACAAAACAATTTGTTGAAATTTCAGAATATTTCTATTATTTCCTCTGTCAAGCATCTACAAACACATTTCAACAACAAATGCCTCATATTCAATAGATAAATTTGTTGAGCATCAGCAGATTTATATACAAATAAAGTTGTTAATATTTATTTGCAGTTATTTTTTTGTGTGTAGGTTGTCGCCGCAAAAAATTTAGGACATTAAAAAACATCAAGCTTAAGTGCAAGGTTGTACTCTTGTCGGCAGAGAAAATCTTTGTCATCTCCAAGGCATCCATGAGGTCACTCCACTAAATCTTTCGCAAGAGTACACTGAAAACAAATGGTAGTGAGGCCAACGATTTCATTAAATTCTTCTATAGAAATTTTTATTTCAACAGAATTTACTTTTTCAAAAATTTGTTTATATAGAAAAAATTTCCAAAATTTTATTTTTATAGCAAAATTTTTTCCAAACTTTTATTTATATAGTAGATATTGTCAAAATGTTATTTCTATAGAAAATTTTGTCAAAGTTCAATATTTCATCTACGCAAAGCCGTCTATCGAAAACCTTTGATTGGGAGGTTCGAATATAATTTACTTTGGGTTTAGTAAATTACCCGCATTTATTCTGATAATTGATAGTTTCGCTGCAAGTAAAGGATGCTGATGAGTAGTGTGGTAATTCCGAACCGGCCGTCCATCCAACCATCTTGAAGTTTATAGGTCTTTGCCTAAATAAATTTGACAAATATTTTTATCTGTTATTTAAGCTACACTTTTAGTGTAGTCAACGTATGGTTTTAAGGTGAAATCAAAACAACAACAAAATATCTCTATAGAAAATTTTGTCAAAACTTCATTTCTATAGAAAATTTTGTCAAAATTTTATTTATATAGAAAATTTTGTCAAAATTTTATTTATATAGAAATATTAATTGTCAAAATTTATATTTCTATAGGAAATTTTGTCAACATTTTATTTCTATAGAACATTTTGTCAACATTTTATTTCTATAGAAAATTTTGTCAAAATTTTATTTCTATAGAAAATTTTGTCAAAGTTTTATTTCTATAGAAAATTTTGTCAACATTTTATTTCTATTCCTTTCCGACCTATAGCCGATCCACGTGATAGATTTTCCTACATTTTTCAATTCTGTTATTTATGTGTACATAGGACATTTTAAATTATTAAGTTTGTTCAGTTTGATCCTGTATCCTGTTTTTTCAGGATACGTACAATTGTTGCAGTCCGGTAAATTCCGGTAAAAGTCCGGACGTAAAAATATCAAAAAACACAAAATAATCACGAAGTTACTGTTTGCATACAATATTTAAAATGTTTTCTTATTGAAAATACTTGTTTGATGAAATATTCCACAATTTAAATAATTTTAATATATTTGCAAACTTACATCTTCCACTCATTTTTACAAATGCGCAAAGTACACTGCTGAAACTACAAAATTAATATGAAAAGCAAATATTTATAACGGTTCTTTACATTCTTAGGCAAAGAGAGATCATACACCATTATTTTTTTGCCGCTCTTATCGCAGTACGTCATATATTAAAGAAATTATAGAGACTTAAACTTACCCGCACAATTGTGCGTACACGGTCGGAAAGGGCTATAGAAAATTTTGTCAAAATATTATTCCCATAGAAAATTCTGTGACAATTTTATTACTATAGAAAATTTTGTCTAAGTTTATTTCTTTTTATACCCTTCACCACTACTGTGGTACAGGGTATAATAAGTTTGTGCATTTGTATGTAACGCCAAGAAGGAGTAATCATAGACCAACCTTTTAGTATACGGATCGGCTTAGAATTAAATTCTGAGTCGATTTAGCGATGTCCGTCTGTCTGTCTGTCCGTCTGTCTGTCCGTCTGTCTGTCTGTCTGTCTGTTGATGTATTTTTGTGTGCAAAGTACAGCTCGCAGTTTTAGTCCGATTGTCCTAAATTTGGTATAGGGTCCTGTTTCGGCTCAAAGACGATCCCTATTGATTTTGGAAAAAATCGGTTCAGATTTAGATATAGCTGCCATATATATTTTTCGCCGATCTGGTCATAATTGGCGTGTATATCAACCGATCTTCCTCAAATTCCGTACATCCGAATATTTTATGGGTCTCGAAAAACTTGCAAAATACCAGCCAAATCGGTTCAGATTAAGATATAGCTCTCATATATAGCTTTCGCCCGATTTACACTCATATGACCACAGAGGCCAATTTTTAACTCCGATTTAGTTGAAATTTTGCACAGGGAGTAGAATTAGCATTGAAACTATGCGTGCCAAATTTGGTTGAAATCGGTTCAGATTTGGATATATCTCCCATATATAGCTTTCAAACGATTTACACTCATATGACCACAGAGGCCAATTTTTTGCTCCGATTTAGTTGAAATTTTGCACAGTTAGTAGAATTAGCGTTGTAACTATGTGTGCCAAATTTGCTTGAAATCGGTTCAGATTTGGATATATCTCCCATATAAAGCTTTCGACCGATTTACACTCATATGACCACAGAGGCCAATTTTTAACTCCGATTTAGTTGAAATTTTGCACAGGGAGTAGAATTAGCATTGTAGCTATGCGTGCCAAATTTGGTTGAAATCAGTTCAGATTTAGATATAGCTCCCATATATATGTTTTTCTGATTTCGACAAAAATGGTCAAAATACCAACATTTTCCCTGTAAAATCGCCACTGCTTAGTCGAAAAGTTGTAAAAAATGACTCTAATTTTCCTAAACTTCTAATACATATATATCGAGCGATAAATCATAAATAAACTTTTTCGAAGTTTCCTTAAATATTTTTTTACTAACATTGTGTTCCACCCTAGTGCATTAGCCGACTTAAATTTTGAGTCTATAGATTTTGTAGAAGTCTATCAAATTCTTCCAGATCGAGTGATATTTAAATTTAGGTATTTGGGACAAACCTTTATATATAGCCCCCAACACATTTGACGGATGTGATATGGTATCGAAAATTTAGATCTACAAAGTGGTGCAGGGTATAATATAGTCGGCCCCGCCCGACTTTAGACTTTCCTTACTGGTTTAAAAATATTTTTGAGTGTTGTTGACCTATTTTATGTTTATTCTGATTATTAATTTTGTTCGGCTTGAGGTCATAGGTACGGTGACTTGCAAAACGGACAGCATCACACGAACTCACATACAAAATCCCAGAAGATGGTTAGTGGCACTAACCGAAATATTGGAAATAAATATTAAAACAAATCAATAATCGATTGTTTCTATGACCTCAAGCCGAACAAAATTAATAATTAGAATAAAGTTTTATTTCTATGGAAAATTTTGTCAAAATCTTATCTCTATGGAAAATTTTGTAAAAATTTTATTTCTATAGAAAATTTTGTCAAAGTTTTATTTCTATAGAAAACTTTGTCAAAGTTTTATGTCTATAGAAAATTTTGGCAAAATTTTATTTCTATAGAAAATTTTGTCAAAATTTGATTTCTATAGAAAATTTTGTCAAAGTTTTATTTCTATAGAAAACTTAGTCAAAATTTCATTTCTAAAGAAAATTTTGTGAGAAATTTGTTTCTATAGAAAATCTTGTCAAAATTTTATTTCTATAGAAAATTTTGTCAAAATTTTATTCCTTTAGAAAATTTTGTCAAAATGTTATTTCTATAGAAAATTTTGTTAACGTTTTATTCTATAGAAAATTTTGTCAAAATTTTATTTCTATAGAAAATTTTGTCAAAGTTTTATTTCTATAGAAAACTTTGTCAAAGTTTTATTTCTATAGAACAATTTATCAAAATTTTATTTCTATAGAAAATTTTGTTAAAAATTTTATTCTTATTAAAATTTTTGCCAAAATCTTATTTTCATTGAAAATTTTGTCAAATTTTATTTCTATGGAAAATGTTGTCAAAATTTTATTTCTATGGAAAATTTTGTGAGAAATTTATTTCTATAGAAAATCTTGTCAAAATTTTATTTCTATAGAAAATTTTGTAAAAGTATAGAACATTTTGTCAAAATTTTATTTCTATGGATAATTTTGTCAAAATTTTATTTCTATGGAAAATTTTGTCAATATTTTATTTCTAAAGAAAATTTTGTGAGAAATTTATTTCTATAAAAAATCTTGTCAAAATTTTATTTCTATAGAAAATTATGTCAAAGTTTTATTCTATAGAACATTTTGTTAAAATTTTATTTCTATAGAAAATTTTGTCAACATTTTTTTCTATAGAAAATTTTGTCAAAATTTTATTTCTATAGAAAATTTTGTCAAAGTTTTATTTCTATAGAAAACTTTGTAAAAGTTTTATTTCTATAGAAAACTTTGTCAAAGTTTTATTTCTATAGAAAACTTTGTCAAAGTTTTATTTCTATAGAAAACTTTGTCAAAGTTTTATTTCTATAGAAAACTTTGTCAAAGTTTTATTTCTATAGAAAACTTTGTCAAAGTTTTATTTCTATAGAAAACTTTGTCAAAATTTTATTTCTATAGAAAAATTTTGTCAAAATTTTATTTCAATAGAAAATTTTGTCAAAATTTTATTTTTCTAGAAAATTTTGGTAAAATTATATTTCTATCGAATATTTTGTCAAAGTTTTATTTCTATAGAAAATTTTGGCAAAATTTTATTTCTATAGAAAATTTTGTCAAAATTTTATTCCTTTAGAAAATTTTGTCAAAATTTTATTCCTTTAGAAAATTTTGTCAAGATTTTATTCCTTTAGAAAATTTTGTCAAAATGTTATTTCTATAGAAAATTTTGTCAAAATTTTATTTCTATGGAACATTTTGTCAAAATTTTATTTCTATAGAAAATTTTGTCAAAATTTTATTCCTACGGAAAATTTTGCCAAAGTTTTATTTCTATAGAAAACTTTGTCAAAGTTTTATTTCTATAGAAAACTTTGTCAAAGTTTTATTTCTATAGAAAACTTTGTCAAAATGTTATTTCTATAGAAAAATTTTGCCAAAATTTTATTTCTACAGAAAATTTTGTCAGAATTTTATTTCTTTGAAATTTTTGTTAAAATTTTATTTCTGTAGAAAATTTTGATAAAATTTTATTTCTATAGAAAATTTTGCCAAAATTTTATTTCTATAGAAAATTTTGCCAAAAATTATATTTCTATAGAAAATTTAGTCAAAATTTTTTTTTATAGAAAATTTAGTCAAAATTTTATTTTTATAGAAAATTGTGTCAAAAAAATTATTTCTAAAACAAAATTTGTCAAAGTTTATTTTACGAAATAAAATTGTAACAAAAAAATTTATTGCTATAATTTTGTTTTTTTTTTTAATTTTATTTCTACAAATTCTCTAAATTGAAGTACCTTTTAATTGTAGGGGAATGTTTTGAAAAATTTACAAAAACGTGAAAAATTCTACCAATTTACCAAAATGTAAAAAATATAAAATTTTTGGTAGAATTCTATCAACTGTGGCAACCGTGGTCCGAAAGCCAAAACTCGGGATTATTGATGGATTTAGACAAATTTTCGCATGATTGTTAGGGACCATAAAAATCGGATGAGTTTTACTCCTCCAAGAGGCTGTGTAAGCAAAATCTGGAGATCGGAGTATGTGCTGGCTATATATAATTAGGGGCCGATATGGACAAATTTGTGCATGGTTAATACATATATTAACATCACGTTCGAAATTTCAACCATCTCAGATGAAGTTTGCTCTTCCAAGAGGCTCCGCAAGCCAAATCTGTGGGTCGGTTTATATAGGATCTGTACGTAACTATGGTCCGATATGACCCATTTGTATTAGCATCAAACCTACATAAAAGCAATTACTTGTGCAAAGTTTCGAGTCGATAACTTGTTTCATTCGAAATTTAGCGTGATTTCAACAGACGGACAACGCTAGATCTCCTCAAACTGTCACCGCTTTATGGGGTCTTCAATAAATATTTCGATGTGTTACAAACGGAATGACAAAGATAATAAATCCTATGATGGAGGGTATGAAACGGGATCATTTTTTCAACCTAACCATAAAAAGTTGAGAAACGCTGTTCTAGAATTTTACAACTATGGCTTTTCAAGTTAATTTAACTTTTTTTCTATAGAGTTTTTCTTTACGTTTTTTACAAAGCCTCCCTTTTTGTTTTGCAGCTTGTGTTGTTGTCGTCGTCATCGGTGTCGTTTCCTACTACCATGCTGTTGTTTTAAGAAAGTTGTACTTGGATGGTGATACTCATCTTGGGTGTCTCAGAAATCTAGCATCCTCCACAACAACAGCAAATGAAGAAAAACGAAACTTTTTCTTGTTGAAAATGTAATTACACTAAAAATTAAGCAAGAACACAAGGCTCAAACGCAAAGGGGAAGGACAAAACAAAAACAAAAAAAACGAATGCAGTTAAGATATTTCCCTTATTCCTAACTACTCGAGTACTGCTTCTATTGTTGAAACTGTTGCTGCTTGCAACGAGACACTCTTCCAGCAATGCCGTTGATAATGATGACGCCAACCGTGATAGGATGTGGGTTGAATATCGAGCGCATCGAAAGTGCGACGAGAGCAAAAACGTGGCATCTTGTAAATACAACTATTTAGGATTTTAATTTTATTAAAATAAAGAAACGTGTTGAAACTCTCTCCAAAGAAACTTTTGTTGTCGTATTTTCATATAAACCTTCTTTTGTTCGGAGCAATGGCATTGAGGGATATTTTTGGTTTTTTGTTGTATGCGTAATCCGGAATCACGATTTACATTCCGTTTTAATCAGCTACATATTGTAGCTACAAATGCATTCCAAACATTCAATTAAAGTTTAAAGAATCAATTTTTGTGAAAAATTTAATGAATATTAAGAGAATAAATCGGAATCGGGCAGCACTCAGTGATAAGAGAGAAGTTCGCCAATATGGTATCACAATGGACTGAACAGTCTAAGTGAGCCTGACACATCGGGCTGCCACCTAACCTAACCTTAGGGAATAAATTACAAGGACAAGTAATACGTCAGTAATGTAGAAAGTACACACAGAAAACAAATTTGTTGTACCAACCAATTTTTTTGCCAACCGATTTATTTGGTCCCATCTACCATCAGAATATAACCGACAATATTTATTAGAGCAACCAATTCTTGTCTGGCACAACAATACATAAATTGTTTGGATAACTAAAATTTGAGCACATTAACACCCTAATTGGTAATCCCAACCAATAAAATTTCATTCGTTTGTTAAAACAACTAATTATTTTTTCGGACAACCTTATGAAATTAAGAAACCATCCTTTGAATTAAGTTTAATTTATATTTAATTTTATTACATATTAATATTTCTTGTATTGATTATTGAGCTAATAAAAAATCGTCATCTGTAGAACATTTTTGAACTGGAAAAGAAACTTCACAAAATAGATAGTTGCGATGTTTGCAAACCAATCTGCATAATTTTCAGGCCCAAGGAGGTCCTCGGCCTATAAGAATTCTTCTAAACTTGTAATCTTCGATTTCATAAATCTTATTGGAGGGCAGTTCTCAAAATATTTTGCTTTTAAAGTCTGAAAGAAAAAATACCTAACGAAATTTTTGCGTTAATAACCAATTTGGCATGATCATGGTGTAATGGTCATTCGGTTTTAATCGCAGAAGTGAAGCCAATGTATCCGAAACACCTACAGAGCTTAGAACTGAATGGAAATGTTTCAGTTGCGGTACTTATAATTACCGGATCGATTTTCAGCGTGACTCTGAACTCAGGCATGGATCATGAAATGTTGTCGTTACATCGGAAGTCGTCACATTTGTTGAGATATCCCTAGAGGGAAGAAGTTAAGAGTGAGGAGTATTAATTTAATTTGATCTTTAAGTTACTTACAACTTAAGAATACATCTACCCAATTTAAAAATATACAAAAAAAAAAACTCTCAGACTTGGTCACTCTGAAAACCGGCACCTACCAAACGTGGACGGTTTTCTAACTGGACACCTGCCAAATGTGGACAAAAGTTAGACGACCGTTTGTGTCTTCCATTCACTGTATATATATAACTCACAGCAATCCTCTATGGACATGTTCTCTAAATTCGAGTAAACGTCATCAAAATATTGAATTGAAATTTAAAGAATTTAAAGTTGATAATTAATTAGGCAAAACACAATATATTTGTTGTTATATATGTATATGTAGTCCATAGCAACCAATTCCCTTTATAACTATCAAATCAGTTAACACAACCAACTTAGTTGTTAAACAGACCTTCAGTTGGGCATGGAAGCATATTGGCAAAAGAAGTCAGTTAGCACAACGGGGTGTAATAAATTGAAATGGTTGCTTACTTCAATATATAAATAACGACCAATACTTGGTCGTGTGTACCAACTTTCGGTCACACCGCTATTATATTGGTTATATAAACTATCTAACAAAAGAAATAACTAACAATTATTCCACACAATTAAAAATTGTGAGTCTCCACTATCAAATTGTTGTCGTAATCGAATTCCAACCAATCATTTCTCTGGGTGTAGGCCGAGGCCGAATATACGAGTATAATACCCTAAACCAACCATACGTAAGAATTTGTGAGGTGTTATTAAAATAATAAGTTTGGCAAATGAAACCTATTTTCGTATTTAATGAAAGTCTAAAGTCGGGCGGGGCCACCTACAGTATACCATGCATCACTTTGTAGATCTACATTTTCGATACCATCACAATTTTTTCAAATTTGATGGGTGCCATATATAAAAGTTAATGTTCCCATATACAAATTTTTAATTCCGAACCGATTTTGACAAAATTTTTAGAATTTTCTAAACTTAAAATTTAAATCAGCTAATGCACTGGGGCGGAGCATAATGCTGATGGCCAAATATAGGAGACATTTAAAGCTAGGTTAGGTTTTTATACATTTTCGCAAAATACATTTTTAATTTATCGGCGACACACATGTATTGAAGATATAGCAAAATTTGAGGCATTTTTAGAGTTTTCGATTAACAGTGGTGATTTCACAAAGAAAATGTGTTTTTGTTTTTGGTCATATTTGTCTAACATTTGGGGGCTTTATCTAAATCTGTGCCGATTTTGACGAAATTTTACAAATGTTGATAAAAATGTTAATTGTACTCTCTGTGCAAAATTTCAATCGGAGTGAAATTTTGACCCATAGCGGTCATATGAATCTACATCGGGTGAATGATGACAACAAAATGTGGCATGCATAGCTATAATGATAATTCTACTCCCTTTTACGTAAATCGGAGTAAAACGTTGGCCACTGTTGTCATATTGTGGTGAAAATCGGGGGAAAGATATGCATATATTATATAGGAGCTATATCTAAATCAGAACCGATTTTAAATAATTTTTTCACAATTGAAGATATTTTCTATTTTACGCCTTGTACAAAATTTTAAACAAGTTAAGGATAAACTATGGCCTCTAGGACTATACTCGTATGGGAGCTATATCTAAATCAGAACCGATTTCAACTAAATTTTTCACAATTGAAGATACTATCTTTTTTACGCCTTGTGCAACATTTTAAACAAATTAATTATACCCTGCTCCACACTGTGGAACAGGGTATTATAAGTTAGTGCATATGTTTGCAACAACCAGAAGGAGACGAGATAGACACATGGTGTCTTTGGCAAAAATGCTTTGGGTTCCTGAGTCGATATAGCCATGTCCGTCTGTCCGTGAACACATTTTTGTAATCAAAGTCTAAGTCGCAGTTTTAGTCCAATCGACTTAAAATTTGGCACTAGTATGTGTTTTGGCTCAGAATAGATCCCTATTGATTTTGGTTCAGATTTAGATATAGCTACCATATATATATTTCGCCCGATATGGACTTATATGGCCCCAGAAGCCAGAGTTTTACCCTAATTTGCTTAAAATTTTGCACAAGAAGAACAATTAGTACTATAGTCAAGTGTGCCAAATTTGATAGAAATCGGTTCAGATTTAGATATAGCTCCCATATATATCTTTCTCCCGATATGGACTAATACGGTCCCAGATGCCAGAGTTTTACCCCAATTTGGTTGAAATTTTGCACAGGGAGTAGAATTAGCATTGTAGCTATGCGTGCAAAATTTGGTTGAAATTGGTTCAGATTTAGATATAGCTCCCATATATATCGTTCGCCCGATTTACACTCATATGACTACAGAGGCCAATCTTTTACTCCGTTTTAATTGAAATTTTGCACAGGGAGTAGAATTGGCATTGTAGCTATGCGTGCCAAATTTGGTTGGAATCGGTTCAGATTTAGATATAGCTCCCATAAATAGCTTTCGCCCGATTTACACTCATATGACCACAGAGGCCAATTTTTTGCTCCGATTTATTTGAAATTTTGCACAGGGAGTAGAATTGGCATTGTACCTATGCGTGCCAAATTTGGTTGAAATCGGTTCAGATTTAGATATAGCTCCCATATATATGTTTTTCTGATTTCGACAAAAATGGTCAAAATACCAACATTTTCCTTGTAAAATCGCCACTGCTTAGTCGAAAAGTTGTAAAAATGTCTCTAATTTTCCTAAACTTCTAATACATATATATCGAGCGATAAATCATAAATAAACTTTTGCGAAGTCTCCTTAAAATTGCTTCAGATTTGAATGTTTCCCATATTTTTTTACTAACATTTTGTTCCACCCTATTGCATTAGCCGACTAAAATTTTGAGTCTATAGATTTTGTAGAAGTCTATCAAATTCTGTCCGGATCGAGTGATATTTAAATGTATGTATTTGGGACAAACCTTTATAAATAGCCCCCAACATATTTGACGGATGTGATATGGTATCGAAAATTTAGATCTACAACGTGGTGCAGGGTATAATATAGTCGGCCCCGCCCGACTGTAGACTTTCCTTACTTGTTTTAACTATATAAAGGGTGATTCTTTTGAGGTTAGGATTTTCATGCATTAGTATTTGACAGATCACGTGGGATTTCAGACATGGTGTCAAAGAGAAAGATGCTCAGTATGCTTTGACATTTCATCATGAATAGACTTACTAACGAGCAACGCTTGCAAATCATTGAATTTTATTACCAAAATCAGTGGCAGAAAATCCGCTTTTTTATCGACAAATTTTGTTCAGCGATGAGGCTCATTTCTGGTTGAATGGCTACGTAAATAAGCAAAATTGCCGCATTTGGAGTGAAGAGCAACCAGAAGCCGTTCAAGAACTGCCCATGCATCCCGAAAAATGCACTGTTTGGTGTGGTTTGTACGCTGGTGGAATCATTGGACCGTATTTTTTCAAAGATGCTGTTGGACGCAACGTTACGGTGAATGGCGATCGCTATCGTTCGATGCTAACAAACTTTTTATTGCCAAAAATGGAAGAACTGAACTTGGTTGACATGTGGTTTCAACAAGATGGCGCTACATGCCACACAGCTCGCGATTCTATGGCCATTTTGAGGGAAAACTTCGGAGAACAATTCATCTCAAGAAATGGACCGGTAAGTTGGCCACCAAGATCATGCGATTTGACGCCTTTAGACTATTTTTTGTGGGGCTACGTCAAGTCTAAAGTCTACAGAAATAAGCCAGCAACTATTCCAGCTTTGGAAGACAACATTTCCGAAGAAATTCGGGCTATTCCGGCCGAAATGCTCGAAAAAGTTGCCCAAAATTGGACTTTCCGAATGGACCACCTAAGACGCAGCCGCGGTCAACATTTAAATGAAATTATCTTCAAAAAGTAAATGTCATGGACCAATCTAACGTTTCAAATAAAGAACCGATGAGATTTTGCAAATTTTATGCGTTTTTTTTTTTAAAAAGTTATCAAGCTCTTAACAAATCACTCTTTATATGGGAGCTATATTTGAAACTGGACCGATTTAGCTAATATTTTGCAAGTTTTACGAGACTCACAAGATATTCGGATATATCTTAATCTAAACCGATTTAGAATCAATAGCAGAAATTGAGAACAATCAGAGAGAGCTGTACTTTGTTCACAAAAATACATGAACAGGTAGACGGGCGGACGGGCATTGCTAAATCGACTCAAAACACAATTTTAACACGATCGGTATACTTAACGATGGGTATCAGGATTGTCCTTCTGGACGTTACATATGTAACAAATGTACAAACTTATTATACCACACCTTAAAAAAAACGTTCTGTAACATATACTCCCAAACACATTCTGCTTTACACATACACACAAAAAAATATTTTTTGTCTTCAATCACGAAATTAATTGATCTAATTAATTGAAATGTTTTCAATCATTGAAATGAGAGTATAAATTAAAAAAAAATAATTGAAAGTCAATTAAAAAACTAATTGAAAGTCAATTAATAAATTAATTGAAAATCAATTAAAAAATTAACTGATCCAATTAAAAAATTTAAAAATTGGTCCATATCGGTTCATAATTGTATATAGCCCCCATAAAAAGCGACTTCCATATTTCGATTCTGGCTTTCTAATTACCACGCTTAAGTTCATATCGGTTTGTAATTATTTGTAGACTTAAATATACAGGTCAAGGACTGAACTATATACGTATTTAATCTGCTTCTTTTGGTGTAATATATACCACGTATAGAGCAACTTACAATTTCGAAGACGATGTTAAGAAGTTTTAAGATACCTTGCCATCGGTAAGTATTACCACAGCCCAAGTAATTCGATTGTGGATAAAAGTCTTTGGTAGAAATTTCTACACAATCAATGGTGGAGGGAACATAAGATTCCGCCTGGCCGAACTTATGGCCGCATTTACTTGTTATTTATATGGAATAATCTTAAAATATTAAATTAACAGGTTGGCTGATAAGTCCCCGGTCTAACAAAGAAAAACACATTTTTTTTGTCAAACTTCGTTTTTATTATTCAACATAGTTCCCTTCAAGAGCGATACAACGATTATAACGAACTTCCAATTTTTTGATACCATTTTGGTACTCCTTCGGTTTTGCCTCAAAATAGGCTTCAGTTTCGGCCAAAGATAATAAAAGAGGAAGATGGGAGATTGGCTACTAAGCACATCAAACCATTGACCACATTAGTTTAATACTCGAACCAAACGCGTATACGACAAGTATTGACATAGCATTAAAATGCAAATAAAAAGAAATTAAGAGCACGAAATAAATTTCCATAAAGGGGAAAATGTAATTTTTTTGTTGTTGCCTAAAATTTAACATTGTTTCATTAAGAAAATTACATTTTTCATTTAAAAAATAAAAACAAAAAACAACTAAAAGATTACAAACATGTATTAAACTAATCTGGTAAATGCAACATTTGGTATGACGCAAGCCAATCTCCCATCTTCCTCTTTTATAATCTTTGGTTTCGGCGATCACCTCTTCATTGCAGCCAATTTTTTTCCCTGCGAGCATCCTTTTGAGGTTTGAGAACAAGAAAAAGTCGCTGGGGGCCAGATCTGGAGAATACGGTGGGTGGGGAAGCAATTCGAAGCCCACTTCATGAATTTTTGCCATCGTTCTCAATGGCTTATGGCACGGTGCGTTGTCTTTGTGGAAAAACACTTTTTTCTTCTTCATATGTGGCCGTCTTGCCGCGATTTCGACCTTCAAACGCTCCAATAACGCCATATAATAGTCACTGTTGATGGTTTTTCCCTTCCCAAGATAATCGATAAAAATTATTCCATGCGCATCCCAAAAAACAGAGGCCATTACTTTGCCAGCGAACTTTTGAGTCTTTCCACGCTTCGGAGACAGTTCACCGGTCGCTGTCCACTCAGCCGACTGTCGATTGGACTCAGGAGTGTAGTGATGGAGCCATGTTTCATCCATTGTCACATATCGACGGAAAAACTCGGGTGTATTACGAGTTAACAGCTGCAAACACCGCTCAGAATCATCAACACGTTGTTGTTTTTGGTCAAATGTGAGCTCGCGCGGCGCCCATTTTGCACAGAGCTTCCGCATATCCAAATATTGATGAATGATATGACCAACACGTTCCTTTGATATCTTTAAGGCCTCTGCTATCTCGATCAACTTCATTTTACGGTCATTCAAAATCATTTTATGGATTTTTTGATGTTTTCGTCGGTAACCACCTCTTTCGGGCGTCCACTGCGTTCACCGTCCTCCGTGCTCATTTTACCACGCTTGAATTTTACATACCAATCAATTATGGTTGATTTCCCTGAGGCAGAGTCCGGAAACTCATTATCAAGCCAAGTTTTTGCTTCCACCGTATTTTTTCCCTTCAGAAAACAGTATTTTATCGAAACACGATATTCCTTTTTTTTCCATTTTTTTCATAATAACAAAAGTTGCTTCACAAAAGACGCTCTATCTCACAAACTAATTGACTTACAGACGTCAAATTTTGACGCCATCTATGTGTCAGACCGGGGACTTATCAGCCAACCTGTTATATGGGTCGTATTATTGATTCAAATAAAAGTTTCATGCATTTCTCTATAATTATATATTTGTAGCTCTCATATAAACCAATTTCCAGATTAGATTTCTAGCGCTTCCTGGAGATGCAAATTTCATCCGATCCTTTTGAAATTTGGTTCGTGGTGCTACTACGAGTATAGGGTTTCTAACAACCGTGCAAAAATTGTCTATATCGGTCCATAATTATATATAGTCCCCATATAAACCAAATCCTGATACAATTCGGAAGCCAATGATAGTAAGAGTTAATATACCATGCCATCGGTAACTGTTTCCACAACCCAAGTAATTTGATTGTGGATGACAGTCTTTAATTGAACTCTGTACGTAATCCCTGGTGGAGGTTATATAAGATTGGACAGGGCTGAACTTTCAGCCGTATTTACTCGCTTTTGTATAATTTTCCTATAGCTCTAAAAAACACCATTTAGCCTGAAAGTAGCAATAGAAAACTAGCTGGGTTCAAAATTCGTTTTTGCGTGTAGTGGGTGCTCCACCACAATCAATCAATAAGCCCCTAATGTTTGAGCAACGATATAGGTCGATATAATTCCATGCCCTTACTGTTGTACTAATAAATTATATTAAGGGATATTAACATTATTTATCATTATCAAATTCCATAGGAGATCATTACTCATTTGAGTAGCCGTCGATTCCATGTGGATAACATATGTGATATTGTATTTTACACCTGTACCCCACAGTGGTGCACTATCAACTCAGGCCCCATTACCTGTAGCCAATAACCCATAGAGAAAAATTAAATTTAAATAAAATAAATTGATGTGACAGAAATATTTAAATAATCGTATTTCAAACGGAGTGCTATGATCTCTTCTAGAAGAACCCACTCCTACGACACACACACACACACACACAAAATCACACAATTCAATATTTGATGGCAAATCCCCCAGAGAAACCTGTTCATTTCAATGGATTGATGGAATGTATGTGAGTTTTATGTTCTTCAACTCGTAGTATCTAAATAGGCTGCTGAGTAAGCACGATATACACGATACACAAAACTAATTTATTAACAATTTATAGTTAATTTTCGATAAACAAAATGAACTCACACGCTCTCACTAATACTTGAGTAGGCCAACTAGCTAAGTCGAATGGAAGGACGGACAGATAGATGGCCATTTGGGACATGAATGGATGATGATGATGGTCGAGAAACACAAGAACACAAACTGACACTTGGCAGTTAGGTAGGTCGTCACACTACATGGAAGTCACAACAACAGCAGCAGCAGCAATGGCATCTAGAGCAGCAAGCGGGAGGAGACGAAGTTGAGAGGTTACATTCCCATTCAGAGATAAGAGCGACGAGCAAACAGCGTGTGTGGCTAATCAAAAATCAAATTGATTTTCGTGAACCACACAAGGGGATACGGATACGCACAGTTGCCCCAAGCTTATATTGAAAACTAAATTAAAATAAGCATAAATATTTGATACCAAAATCAAATGGCCAACAAGCAAACAAACACTAGACAGTAAAATAATGTCACCACACCGACAAACTCCGTATGAACAGAGGGACGCTTGGATGGACTGATGAACTTCACAGTATCACCTCATTAAAATACCTTCACAATGAGAGAAACCTCAAAACCTACACTGAATTCGAGATACTGTAATACTATCGATAGGTGACACAATGCGTTATTAGAAGGTAATGTCCAGTTCAATGAAATGAACTTGAGGAATATGTAGCCTTTTGGAGAAATCTAAGGTTTTTATTTAAAAACAAATAAATACAATTTAGAAGACAATTTTAGGAAGGTTTAATATACCATGCCTTCGGTAACTGTTAGCACAACCCAAGTAATTCGATTGTGGGTGACAGTCTTTAGTAGAAATTTCTACATAAGATTCAGTATGACCGAACTTTCGGACATATATGCATACTTGTTATACCCTCCACCATAGGATGTGGGTATATTAACTTTGTCATTCCGTTTGTAACACATCGAAATATTGCTCTAAGACCCCATAAAGTATATATATTTTGGGTCGTGGTGAAATTCTGAGTCGATCTGAGCATGTCCGTCCGTCCGTCCGTCTGTTGAAATCACGCTAACTTCCGAACGAAACAAGTTATCGACTTGAAACTTGGCACAAGTAGTTGTTATTGATGTAGGTCGGATGGTATTGAAAATGGACCATATCGGTCCACTTTTACGTATAGCCCCCATCTAAACGGACCCCCAAACTAGGCTTGCGATTGCTCTAAGAAAGCAAATTTCATCCGATCCGGCTCATGATGGCAAATGTTCGATGGGAGAATTGTAAGGGTTGTAACGACACCAAGCAAATATGGCCCCATTTAAACTTAAACCGCACACTAGATATGCTAGTGTTCTCGAGACGCCAGATTTCCCTCCTGATATCTGCTTTAACGGGTCGCTGCCTGATAGGCGATTTTGCAAAAACTATTGGTGCGAAGTATAATGACTATTGTATGAGCTGTCATGATGCGGAGGAAAAGGAATCAATAAAACGCCTCTTGTGTGAGTGTCCTGCATTTTGTGTAAGGCGTAAGCAAATTTTAGGGGCATATAGCTTCAGATTACTGGCGGACCTGGAAAACGTTAACTTAAGCAGTCTGCTAATGTTTTTGGAACAATCTGGTTGGTTCAACAGAAGAAAATAATCGAGAAGGTTCAATGGTTAAAAATAGAAGTGCCCATATGTAATAGGTACTTTTAGTTAATGTGGTATCACAATGGACTGAATAGTCTAAGTGCGCCTGAATCTTAATCGGGCTGCCACTTTAACCTAACCTAACCTAACCATCCGATCCGGATGAAATTTGGTACATGGTGTTAGTATATGGTCTCTAACAACCATGCAAAAATTGGCCCATATAACAACCATGCAGAAATTGGTCCATATCGGTCCATAATTATATATAGCCCCCATATAAACCGATCCCCAGATTTGGCTTGCGGAGCCTCTAAGAGAAGCAAATTTCATCCGATCCAGCTGAAATTTGGTACAAAGTGTTAGTATATGGTCTCTAATAACCATACAAGAATTGGTCCACATCGGTCCATAATTATATATAGCCCCCATATAAACCGATCCCCCGATTTAGCTTGCGGAGCCTCTAAGAGAAGCAAATTTCATCCGATCCGGCTGAAATTTGGTACATGGTGTTGGTATATATTCACTAAAGACCATGCAAAATTTGGTCCACATCGGCCTATAATTATATATAGCCCCCATATAAACCGATCCCCAGATTTGACCTCCGGAGCCTCTTAGAGGAGCAAAAGTCATCCGATTGAAATTTGGTACGTGGTGTTAGTATATGGTCTCTAACAACCATGCAAGAATTGGTCCATATCGGTCCATAATTATATATAGCCCCCATGTAAATCGATCCCCATATTTGTCCTCCGGAGCCTCTTGGAGGAGCAAAATTCATCCGATCCGGTTGAAATTTGCAACGTGGTGTTAGTATAAGGTCGCTAATAACCATGCCAAAATTGGTCCGTATCGGTCTATAGTTATATATAGCCGATCACCAATCACACTAAAATTGGTCCATATCGGTTCATAATCATGGTTGCCACTCGAGCCAAAAATAATCTACCAAAATTTTATTTTTATAGAAAACATTGTCAAAATGTTATTTCTATAGAAAATTTTGTCAAAATTTTATTTCTATAGAAAATTTTTTCCAAATTTTATTTCTATAGAAATTTTTTTCCAAATTTGACTTCTATAGAAAATGTTGTCAAAATTTTATTTCTATAGAAACTTTAAACTTTAATATATACCACGTATGGACTATGTGGTATATATTACGGTGTTAGGAAGTTTTAAGATACCTTGCCATTGGCAAGTGTTACCGCAACCCAAGTAATTCGATTGTGGATGACAGTCTTCAGTAGAAGTTTCTACGCAATCCATGGGGGAGGGTACATAAGCTTCGGCCTGGCCGAACTTACGGCCGTATATACTTGTTTTTCTTAATCGTTTTATATTGAGGAGTCTATAAATAATTGTCAACTGATATGAAATGGTAATTAGGGGACCAAATTTCAGTCGATTCAGAATTAAATCTTGGAGGTCCTTTTTTTGTGGGAGCTAAATATTATTATGGGGCAATATTGACAAATTTGTGCGTAGTAGTTGGAGGGATTTACTATTAGTTACCAACGTACCAACTTTCAAGCGGATCGGTTGTAATGTACACTGAAAAAAAAAGCATGCCCGGTTCTAAATCTTTTGTCTTTACTTTAAAAATTTTGGTATTGATTCCGAGCCAAAGAACCAGAGAATACAAGTAAGGATTCTTTTAAGACACAATTCCCCTTTAAATTTGGGTTTTGTGTACTTGACTCTAGGAAACAAATTTTAATTTTTCGCTTTTTCAGCCTTTTTTTCTTCATATGCTATCAATGACCTTTAAAAACGAGTTAACGACAACTTTATTTTCCAAATTAAGATTCGACTTCCTGTAGAAATTATGCTATGTTTCAAGTAAAAAACGTCTTTAAAATAAAGTGTTGAAAAACATGTTCTATATTTGAACGATTTTTTGCTTTGTAGTCAAGATGCAAAAAGACAACAAATTTAAAGACAATTTCATTAAATTTAAAGAATTTTTCAGAATTATTAAAGTCAAGTTGACCTTAGCCCAAACATTTGTTCTTTCATGTTATGATACCCATTTTTAAGTGAAGTCACTTAATTATAAGGACAGTATGACTTCATTGAAAAGTTTATTGACTTTTGGCCAAGGAAAAAACTTTATATTAGAGAAATGCGTCTTCTATGCTAAGCAAAATTTACATTCGTATTTTAAAGACATGAAATCTTTGACCCCACGACAATATTTTTTTCAGTGCATCGATAGACTTATATTGTTTTGATATTGTTTTGCAATAATTAAAAAACAAAAATTTAATTTAATTATTATTTTTTAATAATCACTAGATTTTGTTACTATCCGTATACCAAAGTGAGTATACTCCACTGAAAAAAAAAAATATTTACGTGGTATTAAAGATTACGCAACGTAAATGTTAGGAAGCGAAATTTACAAAATATTAAGGACAAATTCCTTTAAAATAATGAAATATTAATTAAAATAAAGTTTATAATCTTTGCTTCAAAAGTCTTTTTCATTAAATTTAGGACACAAATTTTGTAAATGTGCGTCCTTGGTTAAAGTAAACAAACACATTTTTGATTTAAAGAATTTGTCGTTAAATTAACTAAAATATTGAAACTTTAGATTTAAGATAAAAATCATTCAAATATAGTCTAAGATTTATTTTGAGGATTTAGCGTCTTTGGTTTTTATACCCTCCACCATAGGATGGGGGTATATTAACTTTGTCATTCCGTTTGTAACACATCGAAATATTGCTCTAAGACCCCATAAAGTATATATATTCTGGGTCGTGGTGAAATTCCGAGTCGATCTAAGCATGTCTGTCCGTCCGTCCGTCTGTCCGGCTGTCCGTCCGTCTGTGGAAATCACGCTAACTTCCGAACGAAACAAGCTATCGACTTGAAACTTGGCACAAGTAGTTGTTATTGATGTAGGTCGGATGGTATTGAAAATGGGCCATATCGGACCACGTTTACGTATAGCCCCCATATAAACCGATCCCCAAATTTGGCTTGGGGAGCCGCCCGGAGCAGCAAAATTCATCCGATCCGGTTGAAATTTGGTACGTGGTCTTAGTATACGGTCTCTAACAACCATGCAAAAATTGGTCCATATCGGTCCATAATTATATATAGCCCCCATATAAACGGATCCCCAGATTTGACCTCCGGAGCCTCTTGGAGGGGCAAAATTCATCCGATCCGATTGAAATTTGGTACCTGATGTAAGTATATGGTCTCTAACAACCATGCAAAAATTGGTCCATATCGGTCCATAATTATATATAGCCCCCATATAAACCGATCCCCAGATTTGACCTCCGGACACTTTTGGAGGGGCAAAATTCATCCGATCCGGTTGAAATTTGGTACCTGATGTTAGTATATGGCCTCTAACTACCATGCAAAAATTGGTCCATATCGGTCCATAATTATATATAGCTCCCATATAAACCGATCCCCAGATTTGACCACCGGAGCCTCTTGGAGGAGCAAAATTCATCCGATCCGGTTGAAATTTAGTACATGGTCTTAGTATACGGTTTTTAACAACCATGCAAAAATTGGTCCATATCGGTCCATAATTATATATAGCCCCCATATAAACCGATCCCCAGATTTGACCTCCGGAGCCTCTTGGTGGGGCAAAATTCATCCGATCCGGTTGAAATTTGGTACCTGATGTTAGCTTACGGCCTCTAATAACCATGCAAAAATTGGTCCATATCGGTCCATAATTATATATAGCCCCCATATAAACCGATCCCCAGATTTGACCTCCGGAGACTTTTGGAGGGGCAAAATTCATCCGATCCGGTTGAAATTTAGTACCTGATGTTAGTATACGGCCTCTAACTACCATGCAAAAATTGGTCCATATCGGTCCATAATTATATATAGCTCCCATATAAACCGATCCCCAGATTTGACCACCGGAGCCTCTTGGAGGAGCAAAATTCATCCGATCCAGTTGAAATTTGGTACATGGTGTTAGTATATGGTTTCTAACAACCATGCAAAAATTGGTCCATATCGGTCCATAATTATATATAGTTCCCATATAAACCGTCCCCAGATTTGACGTCCGGAACCTCTTGGAGGAGCAAAAGTCATCCGATACGGTTGAAATTTGGTACATTTTGTCAATATATGGCCTCTAACAGCCATGTAAAAATTGGTCCATATCGGTCTTTAGTTATATATAGCCGATGACTTATTACACAAAAATTGGTCCATATCGCCAAAAATAATCTACCAAAACTTTATTTCCATAGAAAATTTTGTCAAATTTTATTACTATAGAAAGTTTTGTCAAAATTTCATTTCTATAGAAAGTTTTGTCAAAAGTTTATTTCTATAGAAATGTTTGTCAAAATTTTATTTCTATAGAAAATTTTGTAAAAAATTTATTTCTGTAGAAAATTTTGTCAACATTTTATTTCTATACAAAATTTTGTCAAAATTTTATTTCTATACAAAATTTTGTCAACATTTTATTTCTATAGAAATTTTTGTCAAAATTGTATTGCTATAGAAAATTTTGTCAACATTTTACTTCCATAGAAAATGTTGACAACATTTTATTTCTATAGAAAATTTTGTCAAGTTTTTATTTCTATAGAAAATTTTGTCAAATTTTTATTTCTATAGAAAATTTTGTCAAAATTTTATTTCTATAGAAATTTTTGTCAAGGTTCATTTCTATAGAAAATTTTGTCAAAATTTTATTTCTATAGAAAATTTTGTCAAACTAGATTATATACGTATTTAATCGGCCTTTTTTTGTTTAATATATACCCCGTATGGGCTAACTTACAATTTAGAAGACAGTGGTAAAAAGTTTTACGATACCTTGCCATCGGCAAGTGTTATCGCAACCCAAGTAATTCGATTGTGGATGACAGCCTTTAGTAGAAGTTCCTACGCAATCCATGGTGGAGGGCACATAAGATTCGGCCTGGCCGAACATACGGCCGTATATACTTGTTTTTTTTGGAATTACGAAAACATTTTTTACTTTGAATTATCCGTTATAATTTGGATTTTTAAACTGGGATACAGGATACAGATCTTATCTAATAAATAAGATCTGTATCCCAATTTTAATTTTATTAGTCCGAGATTTAAAGCCACAGATGTTTCTTTATTTTAAAGAAGCCGCATCTTCGGCTCGGAATCAATACCAAAATCCTTAAAGGAAGGTCAAAATCTTTGGATCAAAGTAAACTTTTTTTAAGTGTCCCCATCATGTGGTGGTGGCTA
The DNA here is from genome assembly GCF_050003625.1 of Haematobia irritans. Taxonomy (NCBI): domain Eukaryota; kingdom Metazoa; phylum Arthropoda; class Insecta; order Diptera; family Muscidae; genus Haematobia; species Haematobia irritans. The sequence goes on along the minus strand of NC_134399.1, from coordinate 78,068,632 downwards.
AAATACGTAAATATGTTTCGATATATTCAAGCTAATCTATTAGATGCAGGGATCCGGAGCGGTCCATTTTTTTCGCTCCGCTCCGCTCCCGCTCCGGAGAAAAAAAAAACCGCTCCGCTCCTCGCTCCGCTCCGAGAAAAAAAAATCGCTCCGCTCCGTTCCACGCTCCGCTCCGCTCCTCTTCGAGAAAATTATAGTATAAACATTGTATTATTTGTTCAATTGAGTTTTATTTTATTTAGAAAAATCGGGCGGTACATATATGGGAGCTATAGCTAAATCTGAACCGATTTCGATGATTTTTTTGCACATATAGTTAGTGCTATAGAAGATTACATTTCGCCAACTTTGAGTAAGATCGGTTGATAAATAAGGGTTTTATGACCTAATTTGACAAAATCGGGCGATACATATATATGGGACCTATATCTAAATCTGAACCGATTTCGATGAAATTTTCAGACTTAAAGGGTGATACAGAAGATTATTTTGTGCTAAATTTGACGACGATCGGTTAGTAAAAAAAGTGCAACGTGACCCCATTTGTCGAAATCGGGCAATACATATATATGGGAGCTATATCTAAATTTGATCCGATTTCTTCCAAATTCAGTAACGTTCGTCCCTGTGCCCAAAAAAACTCCCTGTACCAAATTTCATCAAAATCGGTTAATAATTGCGACCTAAATCCTGTGAACAACAAATACATGGACAGACGGACGGACGGACGGACGGACGCCAAGCGCTAGATCGAGTCAGGAGGTGATTCTGAGTCGATCGGTATATATTTTATGGGGTCTAAAATCAATATTTCTTGTAGGCACATTTTTTGGCAGATCAAACTTATTATACCCTAACCACTATGTGGTTTAGGGTATAATGACTTTAAAACAATGTGTTGAAATATTTTATTAATTTTGAAGATTTTTTCAGAAATATTAAATCCATTTTGACTTCATTAAAACGAAATTTGCATTCATGTTAGGATACACATTTTTATGTCGAATCACTTAGCTATAAGGACAAACAGACTTCATTGAAAAGTTTATAGACTTTTAGACAAGGAAAAACTTTTTTTCAGAGAAATACGTCTTCTATTCTAAGCAAAATTCGTATTCGTATTTTAAGCATGTGATATATTTGGCCTCCCGACAATATTCTTTGCGGTGCACCATCTACTATTTAATATGTGATAGAAACCAAATTTATGAAAATGGACCAAAATGGACCAAATTCTGTTTGGTTTGACCATCGGACCAAATTTAAAAATTAGAAATCTTTTGGACCAAAAAGGCAACGCTGATTGGAATTGAAAGTGTATACACAGAGTAGAAGTAACTACTCTCCGAAAGTTTTTTTTTTGTTTTGCAACAGACGTAGAGAAGAGGTTTTGTTATATTTGTAATGTGTGTGTGTATGTTTATGTTTGCAACAACCTCCATCGACATCAGTCCGTGGTATACCTACGAATATTCTTACTCAGATCTAGTGTTACCTAATTTCGCTTTTTTCCCCTTTATTGTATAATAAATGTATATGCGCACATTTTTCAACCAAAATTGAAACTATCCATAATTTTAATTAAATTTTCGAGAACTAATATCAGAAATAAGAGAATGCTAGGATATAGTACAATAGTAAAGCAAATGTGAATGAAAAAAAGCATGCCCGGTTCCAAAGATTTTGTCTACTTTAACAGTTTGGGTATTAATTCCGAGCCAAAGAAGCGGAGAATATAAGTAAGGATACTTTAAAGACGTAATTCTCTTTTAAATTTGGGGGTTATGTACTTGCTTCTAGGAAGCAAATGTTAATTTTTAATTTTTTTAGATTTTTTTCGTCAGTTGTTATCAAAATCCTTTAAAAACGAGTTAACGAGTTATTTTTTTCCATATTAAGACTCGACTTCCAGTATAAATTATGCTATGTTTCAAGTAAAAAGTGTCTTTAAAATAAAGTGTTGAAAAACGTGTCTTATTTTTTAACGATTTTTTGCTTTGTAGGCAAGATGCAAAAAGGAAACAAATTTAAAGACAATTTTATTAATTTTAAAGAATTTTTCTTAATTATTAAAGTCACGTTGACCTTACCTCAAAAATTTTATCTTTCATGTTATGATACACATTTTTAAGTAAAATCACTTAATTATAAGGACATTACAACTTCATTTAAAAGTTTATTGCCTTTTGGACAAGAAAAAAAAACTATATTTTAGAGAAATGCGTCTTCCATGTTAAGCAAAATTCTTATTCTAAGGACATGGAATATTTGACTTCACGACAATATTTTTTTCAGTGTAGAAAACTAAAAAATTAAATATAAATAAGATCGTTTAATTGCATTTATTTGACGTTCATTACAAACATCTTTGTAGTAAATAATACGGGATGAAATTGATCGAAAGTACTGTTGTTACTTTTACAACACATACTAGATATATATTTTGACATTTGCCATTTTTGAAAACAATTACTAAAAAACACGTTGTGTTTTCCCCAATGTACGTACGTACAAAAATACATATCGTACATTTTAAACGTTTACTCACACTACGCTAAGTACTAGCTAAATTTGAAATTACCTACACAGTGTAATTTCAAAGTTACATATTTCATTCAAGTAACATTTTATTCGGAGCGGAGCGGTTTTTCATTTGGAAACCGCTCCGCTCCCGCTCCGGCAAAAAAAGGGCTTGCTCCGCTCCGCTCCACGCTCCGCTCCGGATCCCTGATTAGATGTAATATATTTATTCTTATTTTAGATAATTTCGTATTATGAAGAAAACGTTTGGAGGTAGTTATTGTAAAAGTGGCCTTAGCAGCATGCAATGTTCGAGATAGACGCATTTTCAGTCCAAATAAACAATTTTAGAAAATTCTCATTTTGAGTTCATGTAACAAAACTAAACAAAAACCATGATTGAATTATAGCAAACTTTCTTATATTATTGATAATTTCATTAAAGCATAATAAATTCCATGGACTAAAATTAATTTCAACTGGCCACTTTTGTTTGAGTGCATTTTACCTATATAAACAAAATAATAATAATTTTACTAAAAATAACAATTTAAAACATCTGTTGTAGTTTTGAAAATGGTCCAGCGACTGTGTGGGAATCCAATAAATTATTAATGACGACATTTTTCACACCAGCTAAACACGGTCACACAGATGGATAAACAGGCCGATAGAGAAGAAGCGTCTTAGTGTATTAGGTGACCAACAAAGGGAACACATTTCGAGGTATTGGTTGGTGCTACCATTACTTGTTCACCATGGGAGGCTGATGAGGTAATTTATTGTCTGTTCATTCATTCACATGACATTTGTTTGGAAAATACACGCAAAGAAAAAAAACGTTTGGAAAACGTGTACCGAAAACGTTTTTCTTTTGTTAGAGTTTTTTGAATTGCTTCGAAAATTTTAAACTTTTATCAACAAAAAAATTCGTTTGTTACAAATTTTTTATTTTTTCAATAAAAAAAGTTATTTTTGAAACAACAACAGAGTCCATTTCGTTTATATCAAACACTGTTCTTTTCTGACTTTTGGTCTTTAATAAAACACATTTTACAGTTCAAAATTTAATATAGTACAATGTAATGTTGAGCATTTTTTTCGGAATCTTCCGAACATATGTAGAATGTATGTAAAAAAAAAAAAACTTTGGTCGAAGCAGGGATCGAACCCACGACCCTTGACATGAGAGTCAGACGTAGCAACCACTGCTCCACGGTGCCAAACTAAATGTTTGTTTCTGTTAAATAAACTTTGTTTATTCGGTTCGTGGGCGCCGCAAGCTATGCTATATAAATATAACTTATATGGATATTTATCTCTTGATGACCATAACAGGTACATAGCTCAGTGGTTAGTGTGTTGGCTTTCAAAGTGCATGGTCCGCGGTTCGATTCTCCGTCCAGGCGAAAGGTAAACAAATTTTAAAAATTTATAAAATCGTATAATTTCTTCTACATTGTTTGTATTACAGAAAAAGGTGCTAAGAACTAAAAATCTTCGTGGAAGTGAGAAAGATGTGAGGGAAAATGCAATTAGCCAGAAAAAAATTTTTTTTGAGTTAGTCTTTATGAAATTGTTTTTACATCCTGGAAAAGAATAAACGTTTATCACAAAAAGTATATACTTTTCTTCCAAATACACTTCCTTACAGCGAAAAGCAAATGAGAAACGAACTTTGTTTGTCTAAAATTTCATTTGGGAGGAAAGAATTATTTTTTTGCGTGTATCTTTTGGGGTAGTGCATGTTTGAATCACCTTAATGCTCTGGTCTAGTCCTCTATCCTTCTTAGTTTTCCGTCTTTTCTTCATTATCGTAGGACCATTAATATCGACCACACAGACAATACGTGTCTACTTTCTCAAATGGTCAGACCCCATATGACAACAAATGGATTTGATTCCAATAAATAAATGTGAGGCTATTGTAAGGCATTTGCCCCCAATAAATTCCATTATTGTTATTGTTGTGATATGAGTTAGTGGTATTCGAATCCATTAAATGGGAAATATTCATTAAAATACAGAATGGACCCTAATATATCGTAGGTAATCTTATTTTATGGTTGTGCTATTGATCGGAGAAAAGTAGTATAGTAAATTTAAATAAGTCAACAAAGTATAAGGAAATCTTCTTTGCTCGAAATAAAATACCAGACAGTCAATAAACCAGCTTTTGCAAGGACGTTAGGAATTAGACCAATTCACATTCGTCAAGTTTTATATATGCTCTTGGAATCCGTTTAACCTAAAAATATTGTGCGCATAGTACATATTATGCAACGTTCTGTCATTTTTATGCCCTCTACCATAGGATGGGGGTATATTAACTTTGTCATTCCGTTTGTAACACATCGAAATATTGCTCTAAGACCCCATAAAATATATATTCTGGGTCGCGGTGCAATTCTGAGTCGACTGAGCATGTCCGTCCGTGCGTCTGTTGAAATCACGTTAACTTCCGAACAAAACAAGCTATCGAATTGAAACTTGGCACAAGTAGTTTTTATTGATGTAGGTCGGATGGAATTGTAAATGGGCCATATCGGTTCACTTTTACGTACAGCCCCCATATAAACGGACCCCCAAATTTGGGACTCTAAGAGAAGCAAATTTCATCCGATCCGGCTGAAATTTGGTACATGGTGTCACCATATGATTTCCAACAACCATGCAAAAATTGGTAGATATCGGTCCATAATTATATAGCCCCCATATAAACCCATCCCCCGATTTGGCTTTTGGAGCCCCTAAAAGAAGCAAATTTCACCCGATCCGGCTGAAATTTGGTACATGGTGTAGGTATGTGGTCTCTAACATCTGTGCAAAAATTGGTCCACATCGGTGATTAATTATATATAGCCCCCATATAAACCGATACCCCGATTTGGCTTGCGGAGCCTCTAAGAGAAGCAAATTTCATCCGATCCGGCTGAAATTTGGTACATGGTGTTAGTATATGGTCTCTAAATACCATGCAGAAAATGGTCCATAAATATATATAGCCCCCATATAAACCGATCACCAGATTTGTCCTCCGGAGCCTCTTGGAAGACCAAAATTCATTTGATTCAGTTGAAATTTGGTACGTGGTGTTAATATATTGCCTCAAACACCCATGCAAAAAGTGGTCGAAATCGGTCCATAATTATATATAGCCCCCATATAAACCGATCCCCAGATTTGACCTCTGGAGCCTCTTGGAAGAGCAAAATTCATCCGATTCGGTTGAAATTTGGTACGTGATGTCAGTATATGGTATCCAACAACCATGCAGGCATTGGTTCATATCAGTCCATAATTATATATAGCCCCCATATAAACCGATCCCCAGATTTAACATCTGGTGCCTTTTGGAGAAGCAAAATTCATCCGATCTGGTTGAAATTTGGTACGTGGTGGTAGTATATGATATTTAACAGCCATGCCAAAAGTGGTCCATATCAGTCCATAATCATATATAGCCCCCATATAAACCGATCCCGAGATTTGATTTTGGATCCTCTTGGAGGAGCAAATTTCAGCCGAGTCAGTTGAAATTTGGTACATTGTGGTAGTATATCGCCGTTAACAACCATGCCTAACTAGGTCCATATCGGTCTATAGTTATATATAGCCCTCAGATAAATCGATCCCCAATCACACAAAAATTGGTCCATATCAAGGTCATAATTGTATATAGCACCCATATATTTAGGTTAGGTTAGGTTATGTGGCAGCCCGATGTATCAGGCTCACTTAGACTATTCAGTCCATTGTGATACCACTGTGGTGAACTTCTCTCTTATCACTGAGTGCTGCCCGATTCCATGTTAAGCTCAATGACAAGGGACCTCCTTTTTATAGCCGAGTCCGAACGGCGTTCCACATTCCAGTGAAACCACTTAGAGAAGCTTTGAAACCCTCAGAAATGTCACCAGCATTACTGAGGTGGGATAATCCACCGCTGAAAAACTTTTTGGTGTTCGGTCGTAGCAGGAATCGAACCCACGACCTTGTGTATGCTAGGCGGGCATGCTAACCATTGTACCACGGTGGCTCCCATATAAGCGACCCCCATATTTCAATTCTGGCTCTCTACCACGTATGGACTAACTCACAAATTAGAAAACGATTTTAAGAAGTTTTAAGATACCACAACCCAAGTATGTTAAGTCGATTGTGGATGACAGTCTTTCGTAGAAGTTTCTACGCAATCCATGGTGGAGGGTACATAAGATTCGGCCTGGCCGAACTTACAGCCGTATATACTTGTTATTTATTTAATTAATTTCAGGATTTGCATGTAATTAAAAGCTTTGATAAATGAGGAAAAAAACGTCTCTGCAACATATATTCCTAAACATATTATGTTTTGTCCTAAGCATATATTTTTAAGCCCCAAATAGGTTATGCCAGTTTCAAGGTCTTTATTTGCTTGCCGCAAAATATATTTTATATTTATACAAATAAAAGCCTGGTGAACTTTTTATACCCACCCCCATAGAATGGTAACGGGGGTATAATATATATAATATATATTCTTGATCAGGGAGAAATTCTAAGACCATATAACCATGTTCGCCTGTCCGTCTGGCTGTGTGTCTGTTGTAATCACGCTACAGTCTTTAATAATGAAGCAATCGTGCTGAAATTTTGCACAAACTCAAGTTCGAAGATGGGCTATATCGGTCCAGGTTTTCATATAGTCCCCATATAAACCGACCTCCCGATTTGAGGTCTTGATGAAGCAAATTTTATCCGATCCGGCTGAAATTTGGTACATGGTATTAGTATATGGCCTCTAACAACCATGCAAAAATTGGTCCATATCGGTCCTTAATTATATATAGCCCCCATATAAACCTATCCCCAGATTTGACCTCCGGAGACTCTTAGAGGAGCTAAATTCATCCGATCCGGTTGAAATTTGATACGTGGTGTTAGTATATAGTCTTTAACAACCATGCAAAAATTGGTCCATATCGGTCCATAATTATATATAGCCCCCATATAAACCGATCCCCAGATTTGCCCTCCGAAGCCTCTTGCAGGAACAAAATTCATCCGATCCGGTTCAAATTTGGTACGTGGTGTTAGGATATGGCCGCTAATAGCCATGCCAAAATTGGTCCATATCGTTCTATAGTTATATATAGCCGATCCCCAAACACACAAAAATTGGTTCATATCGGTTCATAATCATGGTTGCCACTCGACCCAAAAATAATCCACCAAAATTTTATTTCTATAGAAAATTTTTTCAAAATGTTATTTCTACAGAAAATTTTGTCAACATTTTATTTCTATAGAAAATGTTGTCAAAATTTTAATTCTATAGAGAATGTTGTCAAAATTTTAATTCTATTAAAAATTTTGTCAAAATTTTATTTCTAAGTTTTAAGATACCTTGCCATCGGCAAGTGTTACCGCAACCCAAGTGATTCGATTGTGGATGACAGTCTTCAGTAGAAGTTTCTACGCAATCCATGGTAGAAGTAGGTGCCGTATATACTTGTTATATTTGAAAGTCTTTAGCAAACTTATTTGATAATGTTCTTTTATAAATTTGGCAAAACAGACAAGTTCGTGTGGGAAGAAAATCTCGAGTTTGTAAAAGCCAGTGTCAAAAACACGATTTTCTCGAATTTCAAGAATGTTTTGGTCGGAGAAAGCACTTTTTTGATAAGAAGTTATCGATCAACTTTTTTCTCTTGGAAAGTTTTTCAAATTTTTTTCTATGGAAAATTTTGTCAAATGTTCATTTCCATTGAAAATCTTGTCAAAATTTATTTCTATAGAAAATTTTGTAAAAATTTTATTTCTATAGAAAATTTTGTCGAAATTTTATATTTATAGAATTTTTTCAAAATTTTATGTCCATAGAAAATTTTTTCAAAATTTTATTTCTATAGAAAATTTTGTCAAAATTTTATTTCTATAGAAAATTTTGTCAAAATTTTATTTCTATAGAAAATTTTGTCAACATTTTATTTCTGTAGAAAATTTTGTCAACATTTTATTTCTATAGAAAATTTTATCTTAACTTTATTTCTATAGAATATTTTGTCAAAATTTTATTTCTATAGAAAAGTTTATCTTAACTCTATTTATATAAAAAATGTTGTCAAAATTTTATTTCTGTAGAAAATTTTGTCAACATTTTATTTCTATACAAAATTTTGTCAATATTTTATTTCTATAGAAAATTGTGTCAAAATTTTATTTCTATAGAAAATTTTATCAAAATTTTATTTCTGTAGAAAATTTTGTAAAAATTTTATTTCTATAGAAAATTTTGTTAAAATTTTATTTCTAATGAAAATTTTTCCAAAAATTAATTTTTATTTATCTATAGAAAATTTATGAAGTTCCATGAATTCTACCAATCTAAAAAACTGTAAAAAAATACAATTTTTGGTACAATTCTACCAACTGTGGTAAGCGGATATAAAACTAAAAAAATATATATTTAAAATGGAGAACTTTTTTTTTTAAATTTAGTAAAAAGTACTTTTTCGCTCAAAAAATACCTTTTTTTTACTCTATTGAAAATTTTATTTTTCATCCCTGAATTATATACAAGTTTATGATTTCTAAATTGTATGTTTGCATCCAAAGACATTATATGTAACAAAATTTAATGTCCCAAACAGATTTTGTTGCACTACATTAGTTTATGAGCATAATCCCAGCAAAAAAATAATTATAAAATTGGAAGAACATAAATATCCCTGTTCATACTATAGGCACTACTATTCTGCGCAAAATTGTAAGTGCAGTTCTTCGTTTACAGCGGGCGACGTACTTAATAATTTTTTTCTTGAACGCCAGACAAAAATTTGTTAAAATATGTAAGTGCTGAAATTAGCGCAATTTCGTTGCAATAGAGTAAGCGGGTGCTTCCTCCTTCGCTTACCAATTTGCACTTCAGTAAGCAAGAGCATTTTGTGTTTTTTTTTTATCACGACTTCTTACGAACGAACGATTTTATGCGAAGAGAAACTAGTAAAAAAAAATCAGTTGATGTATTGTGTTTGAAGGATAAAGACGTGTTCTGCGGACAATTCAATTCATTTGGTGTCTCTTGTTTTTTGTATTGTTGAATTTAATTCTAGGTAAGAATAACTATTGCGGCCAGCAACGCGGACCGGGCCCAGCTAGTATAATTATAAACAAGTAAGGAAAGTCTAAAGTCGGGCGGGGCCGACTATATTATACCCTGCACTACTTTGTAGATCTAAATTTTCGATACCATATCACATCCGTCAAATGTGTTGGGGCTATATATAAAGGTTTGTCCCAAATACATACATTTAAATATCACTCGATCTGGACAGAATTTGATAGACTTCTACAAAATCTATAGCCTCAAAATTTAAGTCGGCTAATGTACTAGGGTGGAACACAATGTTAGTAACAAAATATGGGAAACATTTAAATCTGAAGCAATTTTAAGGAAACTTCGCAAAAGTTTATTTATGATTTATCGCTCGATATATATGTATTAGAAGTTTAGGAAAATTAGAGTCATTTTTACAACTTTTCGACTAAGCAGTGGCGATTTTACAAGGAAAATGTTGGTCGAAATCAGAAAAACATATATATGGGAGCTAAATCTAAATCTGAACCGATGTCAACCAAATTTGGCACGCATAGCTACAATGCTAATTCTACTCCCTGTGCAAAATTTCAACTAAATCGGAGCAAAAAATTGGCCTCTGTGGTCATTTGAGTGTAAATCGGGCGAAAGCTATATATGGGAGCTATATCTAAATCTGAACCGATTTCAACCAAATTTGACACGCATAGCTACAATGCTAATTCTACTCCCTGTGCGAAATTTCAACTGAATCGGAGCAAAAAATTGGCCTCTGTGGGCAAATGAGTGTAAATCGGGCGAAAGCTATATATAGGAGCAATATCTAAATCTGAACCGATTTGGCTGATATTTTGCAAGTTTTTCGAGACTCATAAAATATTCGGATGTACGGAATTTTAGGAAGATCGGTTGATATACACGCCAATTATGACTAGATCGGTGAAAAATATATATGGCAGCTATATCTAAATCTGAACCGATTTTTTCCAAAATCAATAGGGATCGTCTTTGAGCCGAAAGAGGACCCTATACCAAATTTTAGGACAATCGGACTAAAACTGCGAGCTGTACTTTGCACACAAAAATACATCAACAGACAGACAGACGGACAGACAGACAGACGGACATCGCTAAATCGACTCAGAATTTAATTCTAAGACGATCGGTATACTAAACGATGGGTCTCAGATTTTTCCTTCTTGGCGTTACATACAAATGCACAAACTTATTATACCCACAATAGAAACATTTAAATCTGAAGCAATTTTAAGGAAACTTCGCTAAAGTTTATTTATGATTTATCGCTCGATATGTATGTATTAGAAGTTTAGGAAAATTAGAGTCATTTTTACAACTTTTCGACTAAGCAGTTGCGATTTTACAAGGAAAATGTTATTTTTACCATTTTTGTCGAAATCAGAAAAACATATATATGGGAGCTATATCTAAATCTGAACCGATTTCAACCAAATGTGTGCCAAACACATAGTTACAATGCTAATTCTACTCCCTGTGCAAAATTTCAACTAAATCGGAGTTAAAAATTGGCATCTGTGGTCAAATGAGTGTAAATCGGGCGAACGATATATATGGGAGCTATATCTAAATCTGAACCGATTTCAATAAAATTAGGCACGCTTGACTACACTACTAATTGTGCTCCCTGTGCAAAATTTCAACCAAATTGGGGTAAAACTCTGGCTTCTGGGACAGTATTAGTCCATATCGGGCGAAAGATATATATGGGAGCTATATCTAAGTAGGAATGAGGATAAGCTGATTGGTCGGAAATCCTTCGCCCTCGAGTGAGAGGCTTTTCCCGCTTTAGGTATGAAGACGACTTTTGTTTCCCTCCACTTTCCTGGGATATATGATAAGTTGATACATCCTTTATATATCACCGACAACCAGGGGATAATTTTGTCAGTTACAGCTTGTAACTCCGCCGGAGTAATTCCATCAGGTCCAGGGGATTTGAATGGTCCAAAGCTATTTAGCGCCCATCTTATTCTAGTTTCCGATACAATTTCCTCGACAGGAAACGACCGCTGAGCAACTGTGGCACCGCCAGTACATGGTTCAACCGTCTGATTTCCAGGAAAATGTGTGTCCAATAGTACCTCCAGCGTCTCCTCACTGGACGTTGTCCAATTGCCCTCCGATGTTTTAATGAAACCTGGAGCGGAGTTGGTGGATGCTAGAACCTTCCGTAGTCTGGAAGCCTCGGACGTATTCTCAATACTGCTGCAGTAAGCATTCCAAGAGTTATGCTGAGCCTTTCTCAGTTCTCGCTTGTATCCTCTCAGATTCCTCTTGTAAGCGTCCCAGTCCTCAGGGGCTCTGGTGGACTTTGCCTTGTTAAAGAGCTTCCTGCAGGATTTCCTCATATTACTTAATTCCGTAGACCACCATGGTGGTCGATGTTTCCCCCTTGGCTTTCCTCTAGGGCATGCAGCTTTCAGTGAGATGTTGAAGGCCTTAGTAATCCGCTCCACTGCGTATTCGATATCTTGCACATTTCTCATATTTGTCTCTGGTATTTCCGGTATCATCATATTGAACGATTCCCTATACCTATTCCAGTCAGCTTTCCTTGCATTTGGCGGAAATATGGTCTTGGTGGTATGAACATCAAATTTGAAACTGATGTAGCGATGATCTGAGAAGCTGTGTTCACTTAAAACATGCCACTCAGATATCATTTCATTCAGTTCTTGCGAGGCCAAGGTGATGTCCAAAACCTCTTGCCTGTTTTTAGTGACAAAGGTTGGGACATCTCCCTTGTTGCAAACTACCAGATTAGTACGCAAAATAAACTCTATTAGCGACTCTCCCCTTGCATTAGTATCACTACTTCCCCATATACTATGATGTGCATTCGCATCGCATCCCATAATGAGTTTCGTCTTTGTTTTCAGTGACTCCTCCACTAAGGTCTTAACGGCATATGGAGGCATCTCCCTGTCATGTCCCATGTAGACCGAAGATACCCAATATTTGCATTTGGCTATTTCTAAACTTGCAACGACAGTGTCTGTATTGCACATTGAAGGAAGCAGAAACAAATTGAGCTCGTTTTTAGCAATTATACAGGCTCGATTTACATCATACCACTATACTGCAATAGTTTGAACCCCGGAGTACTTAATTCACATATTTTGTTTTTATAAACATATGGTTCTTGAATAAGAACTATATCTATGTCCCCTTTCATCAGGAGAACTTTTAAGGCAGCACATGCAGCCTTACAATGATGAAGATTTATCTGGAGGATCCGTAGGACCATCGAGATTTTCAACAACCGTCACATCAGCCGCTTCAATCGAGTCATCAAGAATGTCCTCTTTGGAGATATCGGTGACTCTCGCAATAACCACTTTGGTGAGTTCTGAGGCAGTAGAAGCCTCCTCACGCATACGGTATCTATCCATGTCTTCAAATGTCTTAGTATCCCCCTCGACTTCGCAAGAGGATCCGCTTACTTCTGATTCAGACAGAGGCTTGTCCATTTCTGAATCCTTTAGCTGATCGTTTTTATACACCTTCATTTGGATATAATGAAAGCCATAACATACACGGCCCTGGGACTTTGCTAGATGTGGCAAAGACTGAGTGTTCAATATAAACACTACATGCCGTCTTGGCCCATCCACTTCATCCAAACGGCCAACCTTCCAATCAGCTGTTGGAAGATCTGGATTGCATTGTTTCAGTCTATTTAAAATAGATTCAGGGTCAGGAGGGTTTGCAGGTATCCACGCATGTGCTCTTGGTCTAGCCGGTATGTCTTTCTTCTCGACTAACTCTAGAGCAGCTCCTTCCCAAACTTCACCAATTAGTATCAGAGCAGCTTTAAAACATTCTATAGACCTCTGGTCCTCAAATGCGACTAGCTTAAATCGTCCTTGATACCAACCAGCCTCTTGGTGTCGAGGATCTGGGCCGGGAAACTTTTCCAGCACCTGTGAGTAGACGCCAGACAAAGCATTCTCAATTTCCCCCCATTTTTGCTTTGGAACCATACCGTCCAATGCTCCTTTATTAATGATAGCCATCACAAGGCTGTCTTTAGCAACTGAGGCAAACGATCGTTGATCCCTTTTGGAGGATGGCAGCTCATCCGGTGATCGTTCCCTTTTTCCAGCCTCAAGAATGCCTTGAGCCCATTTTAAGGAATCGCTTTGTTTAGCCGACAACGTGCTTGGGTCGACTGATCCTAATTTCTTTAGGATAAACAAAGCATTTCTGCGTTCTTTGAATCTCTTTCGTGAGGGATTACCTCCTTTTGATGCCGTTACCTTGGAAAAGGTCCGACTTGTCAAATTGTCGCCACCTGTCGACCCGTCGACAGGTCGACTAATTGGGCCTAACTCTTGGTCATTGCCCAAATCTATAACTCCAGTCGATACTCGTCCACTGGGCCCTGAAGTTAGCAACCCAGTGGATGTCTTTGAATTTCTCTGCATGGTGGCCTAATATCCCACCACACTTGAAATTCGTAGTAGGTACTTATTACGATGATTTTATCCGCTATTAAAAAAACACGTCCGTTCCGTTCGACGGTTGAAATAAGAATGGCGCAGGGTATAAATATGGGAAATATTTAAAATTGAAGCAATTTTAAGGAAACTTCGCAAAAGTTTATTTATGATTTATCGCTCGATAAATATGTATTAGAAGTTTAGGAAAATTAGAGTCATTTTTACAACTTTTCGACTAAGCAGTGGCGATTTTACAAGGAAAATATTGGTATTTTGACCATTTTTGTCGAAATCAGAAAAACATATATATGGGAGCTATATCTAAATCTGAACCGATTTCAATAAAATTTGGCACACTTGACTATAGTACTAATTGTTCTTCTTGTGCAACATTTTAAGCAAATTAGAGTAAAACTCTGGCTTCTGGGGCCATATAAGTCCATATCGGGCGAAATATATATATGGGAGCTATATCTAAATCTGAACCGATTTCAATAAAATTTGGCACACTTGACTATAGTACTAATTGTTCTTCTTGTGCTACATTTTAAGCAAATTAGAGTAAAACTCTGGCTTCTGGGGCCATATAAGTCCATATCGGGCGAAATATATATATGGGAGCTATATCTAAATCTGAACCGATTTCAATAGGGTTCTATTCTGAGCCAAAGCACATACTTGTGCCAAATTTGAAGTCGATTGGACTAAAACTGCGTCCTAGACTTTGATTACAAAAATGTGTTCACGGACAGACGGACATGGCTATATCGACTCAGGAGCCCACCCTGAGCATATTTGCCAAAGACACCATGTGTCTACCTCGTCCCCTTCTGGGTGTTGCAAACATATGCACTAACTTATGTTATAATACCCTGTTCTACAATGTGGCGCAGGGTATAAAAAGGAGGACTGCTACAAATGTGTGTTCATTTCATAATTTTGAAGGCAGTATAGTACCGCTATATGGTGGTACTTTAGCGCTGTAATGGTTCCAATATTCGAAATTATTATGTGCTTTCTTAAGCGTACTAAAATTGCAATGATTTCCTCATGCAAATGTACTGCTTCTGATAGCGCTGAATTTCATACAAAGAAGAAGCGCATTTAAGTGGAACATTTCCTTATAAATTCATCAGTGAATTCCTTGCGGAGGTAAGCGCTGATTGACTTTGACTTCCCTTACAAAGTTGCTGAAAATTCAGCAGGTTGTTTGCTGGGATATGTCTGTATTTAAAAATAATGTGCTAAACATTTGATTTCCAACTTTATGTCTATTTGGAAACTAAATTACCTTTAGATTTTCAATTTCAAGCTAATTAGGTAAAAAATGCCGATTATAGAAGCCAAGAATTTAAATCGGGATATGGGCCTATATGGGGGCTATAGCAAAACATGAATGAATATGGTGTATATGCAGACATTTTAATTTAACTTCGGAAAACCTACCTTTTGAAACGATCTGCTTGGCAGAGTACACGCAAAGAAAAAAAACGTTTGGAAAACGTGTACCGAAAACGTTTTTCTTTTGTTAGAGTTTTTTGAATTGCTTCGAAAAGTATACACTTTTATCACCAAAAAAATTCGTTTGTTACAAAATTTTTATTTTTTTAATAAAAAAAGTTATTTTTGAACCAACAACACAGTCCGTTTAGTTTATGTCAAACACTGTTCTTTTCTGACTTTAGGTCTTTAATAAGACACATTTTACAGTTCATAGTAAAAATTTAATATAGTAGAATGCAATGTTGAACATTTTTTCGGAATCTTCGGACCATATCTGGAATATATATATAAAAAAAAAAACTTTGGTCGAAGCAGGGATTGAACCCACGACCCTTGGCATGCAAGTCCGACGTAGCAACCACTGCTCCACGGTGCCAAACTAAATGTATTTTTCTGTTAAATAAACTTTGTTTAATCGGCTCGTGGGCGCCGCAAGCTATGCTATATTAATATAACTTATATGGATAATAAGCTATTGATGACAATAAGAGCTACGTAGCTCAGTGGATAGTGTGATGTCTTATAAATTGCATGGTCCGCGGTTCGATTCTCAGTCCAGGCGAAAGGTAAAAAAAATTTAAAAAATTTATAAAATTGTATAATTTCTTCTACATTGTTTGTATTACAGAAAAAGGTGCTAAGAATTAAAAAACTTCGTGGAAGTGAGACAGATGTGAGGGAAAATGCAATTAGCCAGAAAAAATTTTTTTGAGTTAGTCTTTATGAAATTGCTTTTACATCCTGGAAAAGAATAAACGTTTATCACAAAAAGTATATACTTTTCTTCCAAATGCACTTCCTTTCAACGAAAAGCAAATGAGAAACGAACTTTGTTTGTCTAAAATTTCGTTTGGGAGGAAAGAATTATTTTTTTGCGTGTATCTGTTATCAAATTCACATGAAATTCTACACATTTTCAAATAATCCACTACGACGAAGAGTTTTTATTTGGGATTAATGGTGCTGCGTACATAAGACCGTATGTACTTGTTTTAAATTTTATTGTTTTATTTTTTACATATTATTTGTTTTGTGTGATAGAAAACAAATATTAGAATTTGCATTTTATAATCACATAGTTAATTGAAATGTTTATAGAAGTGGCATTGTTTAAATTCCAATTGCATTGTTATGCAATTACCAAATACAATGGCATAGCAATTATGTAATAGCAAAATTTCAAAATGTTTTTATTATTTAGTAATAAATATGCACAAAACTATGTGACCCTACATTTATGTATATACTCGTAATACTATACTGATTGGGTTATTTTAATAGGCCAACAAAGTGAAGTGATTCGATATTAGCCACTCTTGTGGCAGTACCCTCATACCGGCATAGCCTAATTCTACAATGAACTCCTCTCAATATATATATAAACAAGCCTTTATACGATGATACACTGCCATAAATAACATGGTAAATTATTCCCTTTCCGGTATTTATTAAACTCATTATCACTACACTTAAGCAGTTGTGGATATACCGGCAGCTCGTTTTCACTTTATTTGGCCAAAGAATTCCTTTGGCTAGATTTTGCCCATTTACTATATCGGGCAGGAGAGACAGAGAGAGAGACGGACATAAAGAAAGGGAGTCAACGATTGGAACGTGTTTATTCGAGTACATCCGCCTGGCATACCTTCCTGTTTGTTTCTCGTGCAAATTATTTTTAATTTTCGGCAAAATTTCAAACAAGTAAATAAAATCCCATTAAACTAATGACCTGTTGAGATTGTTTTCTACATTTCATTTCATTCATGGAATACTTTCTACATCAACTTACTTTGGTAGCTGTCCGTCCATTCGTCCTGGTTGCCTGTCTGTCCATTAGTCCTGTGTGCTTGAAGGCTCTATCCTTAGAGCTCTTTGATGAAAATGATGGTGGTGGTATCTAATTTATTACTCGTATACCTTTGACCTCGTAAAGTACACACAGTAAAGCTTCGAGTACAAAGGATTTTGAGTTTCGAGCTATTACATTAAACCTACGAATAAATACAAACATAATAATACTTTGGCAAATTACGTTTTTTGTTTCTCTACAAATGCCTGCAATTCAAAAACATCTTTTTTCGGTGAAAAGGGCCATAGTGAGAAAATGGAGCAATATTATTGGCCAGTAACTAGAACATCACATCAATCAACGTGTTAGTGCATGCCGCGCCGAAGGATCCATTTAATGTAACCAAAAACGTGAAAGTAAATTTGATTTTGTATTTTTATACCCGGCGCCACACTGTGGAACAGGGTATTATAAGTTAGTGCATACGCAGAAAAAAGTATATACGGCCGTAATCGAATCTTATGCACCCTCCACCATGGATTGCATAGAAACTTGTACTAAAGACTGTCATCCACAATCGAATTACTTGGGTTGCGGTAACACTTGCCGATGGCAAGGTATCTTAAAACTTCTTAAGTTAGACCATACTGGGCCGTAAGTTCGGCCAGGCCGAATCTTATGTACCCTCCACCATGGATTGCGTAGAAACTTCTACGAAAGACTGTCATCCACAATCGAAATACTTGGGTTGTGGTATCTTAAAACTTATGTTAAGAAGTTTTCTAAATTGTGAGTTAGTCCATACGTGGTATATATTAGACAAAAAAGTTATGTATAGTTAAGTCTACAAATAATTACGAATCGATATGGACTTTTTGCACGGTACGTAGAGAGCCAGAATTGAAATATGGGGGTCGCTTATATGGAGGCTATATACAATTATGAACTTAGGTTAGGTTAGGTTATGTGGCAGCCCGATGTATCAGGCTCACTTAGACTATTCAGTCCATTGTGATACCACAGTGGTGAACTTCTCTCTTATCACTGAGTGCTGCCCGATTCCATGTTAAGCTCAATGACAAGGGACCTCCTTTTTATAGCCGAGTCCGAACGGCGTTCCACATTCCAGTGAAACCACTTAGAGAAGCTTTGAAACCCTCAGAAATGTCACCAGCATTACTGAGGTGGGATAATCCACCGCCGAAAAACTTTTTGGTGTTCGGTCGTAGCAGGAATCGAACCCACGACCTTGTGTATGCAAGGCGGGCATGCTAACCATTGCACCACGGTGGCTCCCAATTATGAACTTGATATGGACCAATTTGTGTGTGATTGGAAATCGATTTATCTGAGGGATATATAACTATAGACCGATATGGACCTATTTAGGCATGGTTGTTAACGACCATATACTAGCACAATGTACCAAATTTCAACTCACTCGGATGAAATTTGCTCCTCCAAGACCAAAACCAAATCTCGGGATCGGTTTATATGGGGCTATATATGATTATGGACTGATACGGACCACCTTTGGTATGGTTGTTAAATATCATATACGATCACCACATACCAAATGTCAAGCAGATCGAATGAATTTTGCTTCTCCAAAAGTTACCGGAGGTCAAATCTGGGGATCGGTTTATATGGGAGCTATATATAATTATGGGCTGATAGGAACCAATTCCTGCATGGTTGTTGGATACCATATACTAACATCACGTACCAAATTTCAACCGAATGGGAAGAATTATGCCCTTCCATGGGGCTCTGAAGGTCAAATCTGGGGATCGGTTTATATGGGGCTATATATAATTATGGACCGATTTCGACCAATTTTTGCATGGGAGTTTGAGGCCATATATTAACACCACGTACCAAATTTAAACTGAATCAGATGAATTTTGGTCTTCCAAGAGGCTCCGGAGGTCAAATCGGGGGATCGGTTTATATGGGGCCTACATATAATTATGGACCTATGTGGACCAATTTTTGAATGGTTGTTAGAGACCATATACTCACACCATGTACCAAATTTCAGCCAAATCGGATGAAATTTGCTTCTCTTAGAGGCCTTGCAAGCCAAATTTGGGGGTCCGTTTATATGGGGGATATACGTAAAAGTGGACCGATATGGCCCATTTGCAATACCATCCGACCTACATCAATAACAACTACTTGTGCGAAGTTTCAAGTCGATAGCTTGTTTCGTTCGGAAGTTAGCGTAATTTCAACAGACGGACGGACGGACATGCTCAGATCGACTCAGAATTTCATCACGACCCAGAATACATATACTTTATGGGGTCTTAGAGCAATATTTCGATGTGTTATAAACGGAATGACAAAGTTAATATACCCCCCATCCTATGGTGGAGGGTATAAAAAGGCCGATTAAATACGTAAATAATTCAGTTTGACAAAACTTTCTATAGAAATAAAATTTTGACAAAATTTTCTATAGCAATGAAATTTGACAACATTTTCTATAGAAATAAAATTTTGACAAAATTTTATATAGAAAAAAAAATCTTGACAAATTTTTGTATAGTAATAAAATTTTTACAAAATTTTTTATAGAAATAAAATGTTGACAAAATTTTCTATAGAAGTAAAATCTTGACAATATTTTCAGTAGTAATAAAATTTTGACAAAATTTTTATAGTAATAAAATTTTGAAAAATTTTTCTATAGAAATAATATTTTGGTAGATTATTTTTGGGGATCGGCTATATATAACTATAGACCGATATGGACCAATTTTGGCATGGTTGTTAGCGGCCATATACTAGCGCAATGTACCAAATTTCACCACGTACCAAATTTCAACCGGGTCGGATGAATTTTGCTCCTCCAATAGTTCCGGGGGCCATATAATTAAGACCGGTATGGACAAATTTATGGGGGCTAAAGGGTGATACGGTCAATATAAAGTTGACGTATTTCTTTCAATTTTGCATTTAAAAAACCTGAACACCCCTCATTTTGAAGGTGTGTGTGTGTGTAGAATGTTGCTCCTATTTTGATTTTGCAATTCACTCTTCAGTTGTCAAAATGCCGTCCAAGCAAGAAGAGCAGCGTATCAAAATTTTGCTCGCGCATCGCGAAAATCCGAGCTACTCGCACGCAAAGCTGGCAAAATCGCTAAAAGTTGCCAAATCAACCGTTACAAATGTAATTAAAGTGTTTGGGGAACTTTTGTCGACAGCCAGGAAGTCTGGATCGGGTGGAAATCGAAAACCGGAAGCCGCTGAGACGACAAAGAGAGTTGCCGGTAGTTTCAAGCGAAGCCCTAACCTCTCTCTCCGAGATGCCGCAAATAAGCTGGGTGTATCGTCTACAACCGTGCATGGAGCCAAAAAACGAGCCGGACTATCGACTTACAAGAAGGTAGTGACTGCAAATCGCGATGATAAACAAAATACGACGGCCAGAGCGCGATCCCGGAGGCTGTTCACGACGATGCTGACGAAGTTTGACTGCGTGGTAATGGATGACGAAACCTACGTCAAAGCCGACTACAAGCAGCTTCCGGGACAGGAGTTTTATACGGCAAAAGGAAGGGGAAAGGTAGCAGATATTTTCAAGCACATAAAACTGTCAAAGTTCGCAAAGAAATATCTGGTTTGGCAAGCCATCTGTACCTGTGGCTTGAAAAGCAGCATTTTCATAGCTTCCGGGACTGTCAACCAAGAAATTTACGTGAAAGAATGTTTGAATAAACGTCTGCTGCCTTTCCTGAAGAAACACGGTTGTTCCGTACTGTTTTGGCCGGATTTGGCATCTTGCCATTACGGTAAAAAGGCCATGGAGTGGTACGCCGCCAACAACGTGCAGGTGGTTCCCAAGGACAAGAACCCTCCCAACACGCCAGAGCTCCGCCCAATTGAGAAATACTGGGCTATTGTCAAGCGGAACCTAAAGAAGTCCAAAAAAACTGCTAAGGACGAGCAGCAGTTCAAGGCAAACTGGCTTTCTGCTGCGAAGAAGGTGGACAAGGTGGCTGTACAAAATCTTATGGCAGGTGTCAAGCGTGAGGCCCGGCAATTCGAATTTGGAAAAGCGAATGCTTAACTGAATATTTTTCCTGAATTTTATACTAATTGAATTTTAAAAAGAAATTTAATTTGATTTTTTAAATAAACGATTTCACCGATTTACACGTGTTTTCCCTTGACCAAATTTTGACCGTATCACCCTTTATGGACCCATGTGGACCAATTTTTGCATGTTTGTTAAAGACCATATACTAACACCATGTACCAAATTTCAGCCGGATCGGGTGAAATTTGCTTCTCTTAGAGGCTCTGCAAGCTAAATATGGGGATCGGTTTATATGGGGGCTATATATAATTATGGACCCATTTAGACCAATTTTTGCATGGTTGTAAGAGACCATATACTAGCATCATATACCAAATTTCAACCGGATCGGACGAATTTTGCTCCTCCAAGATGCTCCGCAAGCCAAATCTGAGCGTCGGTTTATATGGGGGCTATACGTAAAAGTGGTCCGATATGGCCCATTTGCAATACTATCCGACCTACATCAATAACAACTACTTGCGCCAAGTTTCAAGTCGATAGCCTGTTTCGTTCGGAAGTTAGCGTGATTTCAACAGACGGACGGGCATGCATAGATCGACTCAGAATTTCACCACGACCCAGAATATATATATATATATATATATATATATATATATATATATATATATATATATATATATATATATATATATATATATATATATATATATATATATATATATATATATATATATATATATATATATATATATATATATATATATATATATATATATATATATATATATATATATATATATATATATATATATATATATATATATATATATATATATATATATATATACTTTATGGGGTCTTAGAGCAATATTTCGATGTGTTACAAGCGGAATGACAAAGTTAATATACGCCCCATCCTATGGTGAAGGGTATAAAAAGTAAAATGTTTTTATAGCAAGAATGAACTACGTCGTGCGAAAATTTTAATAAATTATACTCCACATTTTGAGATTTCCATTTAAAGAAATTTTCTGAATTATTAAAGTCAAGTGAACCTTAGTCCAAACATTTTTTCTTTCATGTTGTGAAACCCATTTTTAAGTCAAATCACTTAATTATAAGGACAATACGACTTCACTGAAAAGTTTATCGACTTTTGGACAAAGAAAAAAAGTTTATATGGGAGAAATGCGTCTTTTATGCTAAGCAAAATTTGCATTCGCATTTTAAGGACATGAAATCTTTGGCCTCACGACAATATTTTTTTTTCAGTGTACTTTTTAACTACAACTCATGAAATTACACCCTTTCATACAAGAAGAAATTAACTAAAAGTAAAGATGAAAATCATTGGCGCCAAGCCAAGACCATTTTAACCATACAGTAGTTCATTCTTATTATTTTTGGGAGTTATGCGAAATTTGTATTTTGCTTTAGTTCATATTGAATTTATGTGCACGGTCATTGAACTTTACTCCCACGTTTAGTTCATAAAATATTTAATACATAATTTCAATGGAATGTGGAAAATTTCGAAAAAAGTCATAAATTCACTTTTGCAAAATTACATAAAAATGGCACTACACTGAAAAAACAGTGAACCCACGAGGAAGAAAACATATAGTTATTTTTAGAAATATTTTAATATTTTTAGAAAATGTTAACTAAAAATTTAGCTAATTTACAAACGCTGACATCGCGCCGATATCACAAAAATAAGTAAATATTTTTCGACAAATTCAAGAAAATATATTAGACATAATTAATTTTTTTCATTTGTTAAAGAACATTTTGTAGCTTGAAAGAAAAACATGGAGTTCAAAATTACAAGAATGTCTTTAGTGACATACGAAGTTCATGATGGGCACTTTTGTAATAAAATTTACAAATTTAAAGGAATAATGAACTATTTGGTGAGAAGTACGAATTTAGTAAAACTTTTTACTTAATTCGTGTATAATTTTTTCCCGTGTTTTAGTTAATTTAACTAACGTACGCAAAAATTATTAGAGTAAAGAAAACGTTCTCCACATGTAATAATGCGATGAACTAAAATAAAGTTAAATTGGTTTTGTGAAATAGAAAGTTCACTATTTTTTTTGTTGAGTGTAGATTTAAAATATTCCGTATTTTTTATATACTGCGCCACACTGTGGAACAGGGTTAAGCTCAATGACAAGGGACCTCCTTTTTATAGCCGAGTCCGAACGGCGTTCAACATTGCAGTGAAACCACTTAGAGAAGCTTTAAACCCTCAGAAATGTTACCAGCATTACTGAGATGGGATAATCCACCACTGAAAACTTTTTGGTGTTCTGTCGAAGCAGGAATCGAACCCACGACCTTGTGTATGCAAGGCGGACATGCTAACCATTGCACCACGGTGGCTCCCATGTTGTTTAATAACATTTTGCTTCTTCAGGGCATTAGCCGATTTAAGAGAGGTTTTTTCTAGAAATTAACAAATTGGAAGAATTTGGGATGGTACCGAAAATGTGGATCCACAAAGTGGTGCAGGGTATAACATAGTCGCCCCCATCCAACTTTATACTTTCCTTACTTGTTTCACAACAATAACAATAAAATATTGACCGAAATTTATGCAACCTAAATTTAAGGGAACGAAATTTACTCAATATTAAGACAAATTTCTTTATATGAATGAAATTGTAATTAAATGAAAAATCATATTCTTTTATTCCAAAATATTGTCATTAAATTCGATCCGATCCGATCCGATTGAAATTTGGTACATAAGGTTGCCTTTATTTAACATAGACTCCATGGACTAGCATACTCCATGGACTAGCATACATGGACTAGCATACAATTTAGAAGACAATGTTAAGGTGGTTTAACATACCTTGCCATCGGTATATGTTACTTGCGTTTTTGATGGTTGTAGCAGGAGAATATTTATACCCTTCACTACTACTGTGGTACAGGGTATAATAAGTTTGTGCATTTGTATGCAACGCCAAGAAGGAGTAATCATAGACCAACCTTTTAGTATACGGATCGGCTTAGAATTAAATTCTGAGTCGATTTAGCGATGTCCGTCTGTCTGTCTGTTGGTGTATTTTTGTGTGCAAAGTACATCTCGCAGTTTTAGTACGATTGTCCTAAAATTTGGTATAGGGTCCTGTTTCGGCTCAAAGACGATCCCTATTGATTTTGGAAAAAATCGGTTCAGATTTAGATATAGCTGCCATATATATTTTTCACTGATCTGGTCATAATTGGCTTGTATAACAACCGATCTTCCTCAAATTCCGTACATCCTAATATTTTATGAGTCTCGAAAAACTTGCAAAATATCAGCCAAATCGGTTCTGATTTAGATATAGCTCCCATATATAGCTTTCGCCCGATTTACACTCATTTGCCCACAGAGGCCAATTTTTTGCTCCGATTTAGTTGAAATTTTGCATAGGGAGTAGAATTAGAATTGTAACTATGCGTGCCAAATTTGGTTGAAAACGATTCAGATTTGGATATATCTCCCATATATAGCTTTCGCCCGATTTACACTCATTTGCCCACAGAGGCCAATTTTTTGCTCCGATTTAGTTGAAATTTTGCACAGGGAGTAGAAATAGCATTGTAGCTATGCGTGCCAAATTTGGTTGACATCGGTTCAGATTTAGATATAGCTCCCATATATATGTTTTTCTGATTTCGACAAAAATGATCAAAATACCAACATTTTCCTTGTTAAATCGCCAGTGCTTAGTCGAAAAGTTGTAAAAATGACTCTAATTTTCCTAAACTTCTAATGCATATATATCGAGCGATAAATCATAAATAAACTTTTGCGAAGTTTCCTTAAAATTGCTACAGATTTAAATTTTTCCGATTTTTATACCCTTCACCACTACTGTGGTACAGGGTATAATAAGTTTGTGCATTTGTATGTAACGCCAAGTAGGAAAAGTCTAAGACCCATCGTTTAGTATACCGATCGTCTTAGAATTAAATTCTGAGTCCATTTAGCGATGTCCGTCTGTCTGTCTGTCTGTCTGTCCGTCTGTCTGTCTGTCCGTCTGTCTGTCTGTTGGTGTATTTTTGTGTGCAAAGTACATCTCGCAGTTTTAGTACGATTGTCCTAAAATTTGGTATAGGGTCCTGTTTCGGCTCAAAGACGATCCCTAATGATTTTGGAAAAAATCGGTTCAGATTTAGATATAGCTGCCATATATATTTTTCACTGATCTGGTCATAATTGGCTTGTATAACAACCGATCTTCCTCAAATTCCGTACATCCTAATATTTTATGAGTCTCGAAAAACTTGCAAAATATCAGCCAAATCGGTTCTGATTTAGATATAGCTCCCATATATAGCTTTCGCCCGATTTACACTCATTTGCCCACAGAGGCCAATTTTTTGCTCCGATTTAGTTGAAATTTTGCACAGGGAGTATAATGAGCATTGTAGCTATGCGTGCCAAATTTGGTTGAAATCGGTTAAGATTTAGATATAGCTCCCATATATAGCTTTCGCCCGATTTACACTCATATGACCACAGAGGTCAATTTTTAACTCCGATTTAGTTGAAATTTTGCACAGGGAGTAGAATTAGCATTGTTGCTATGCGTGCCTAATTTGGTTGAAATCGGTTCAGATTTAGATATAGCTCCCATATATATGTATTTCCGATTTCGACAAAAATGGTCAAATTACCAATATTTTCCTTGTAAAATCGCCACTGCTTAGTCGAAAAGTTGTAAAAATTACTCTAATTTTCCTAAACTTCTAATACATATATATCGAGCGATAAATCATAAATAAACTTTTGCGAAATTTCCTTAAAATTGCTTCAGATTTAAATGTTTCCCATATTTTTTTATTATACCCTGCTCCACACTGTGGAACAGGGTATTATAAGTTAGTGCATATGTTTGCAACACCCAGAAGGAGACGAGATAGACACATGGTGTCTTTGGCAAAAATGCTCAGGGTGGGCTCTTGAGTCGATATAGCGATGTCCGTCTGTCCGTCTGTCCGTCTGTCCGTGAACACATTTTTGTAATCAAAGTCTAGGTCGCAGTTTTAGTCCAATCGACTTCAAATTTGGCACAAGTATGTGTTTTGGCTCAGAATAGATCCCTATTGATTTTGGAAGAAATCGGTTCAGATTTAGATATAGCTCCCATATATATATTTCGCCCGATATGGACTTATATGACCCCAGAAGCCAGAGTTTTAACCTAATTTACTTACAATTTTGCACAAGAAGAACAATTAGTACTATAGTCAAGTGTGCCAAATTGTATTGAAATCGGTTCAGATTTAGATATAGCTCCCATATATATCTTTCGCCCGATATGGACTAATACGGTCCCAGAAGCCAGAGTTTTACCCCAATTTGGTTGAAATTTTGCACACGGAGTAGAATTAGCATTGTGCCTATGCGTTCCAAATTTTGTTGAAATCGGTTCAGATTTAGATATAGCTCCCATATATAGATTTCGCCCGATTTACACTCATATGACCACAGAGGCCAATTTTGTGGTCCGATTTAGTTGAAATTTTGCACAGGGAGTAGAATTAGAATTGTAGCTATGCGTGCCAAATTTGGTTGAAATCGGTTCAGATTTAGATATATCTCCCATATATAGCTTTCGCCCGATTTACACTCATATGACCACAGAGGCCAATTTTTAACTCCGATTTAGTTGAAATTTTGCACAGGGAGTAGAATTAGCATTGTTGCTATGCGTGCCAAATTTGGTTGAAATCGGTTCAGATTTAGATATATCTCCCATATATAGCTTTCGCCCGATTTACACTCATATGACCACAGAGGCCAATTTTTAACTCCGATTTAGTTGAAATTTTGCACAGGGAGTAGAATTAGCATTGTTGCTATGCGTGCCAAATTTGGTTGAAATCGGTTCAGATTTAGATATAGCTCCCATATATATGTTTTTCTGATGTCGACAAAAATGCTCAAAATACCAACATTTTCCTTGTACAATCGCCACTGCTTAGTCGAAAAGTTGTAAAAATGGCTCTAATTTTCCTAAACTTCTAATACATATATATCGAGCGATAAATCATAAATAAAGTTTTTCGAAGTTTCCTTAAAATTGCTTCAGATTTAAACGTTTCCCATATTTTTTTACTAACATTGTGTTCCACCTAGTGCATTAGCCGACTTAAATTTTGAGTCTATAGATTTTGTAGAAGTCTATCAAATTCTTCCAGATCGAGTGATATTTAAATGTATGTATTTGGGACAAACCTTTATATATAGCCCCCAACACATTTGACGGATGTGATATGGTATCGAAAATTTAGATCTACAAAGTGGTGCAGGGTATAATATAGTCGGCACCGCCCGACTTTAGACTTTCCTTACTTGTTTTTTACTAAAATTGTGTTCCACCCTAGTGCATTAGCCAACTTAAATTTTGAGTCTATAGATTTTGTAGAAGTCTATCAAATTCTGTCCAAATCGAGTGATATTTAAATGTATGTCTTTGGGACAAACCTTTATAAAGGGTGATTTGTTAAGAGCTTGATAACTTTTTTTTTAAAAAAAACGCATAAAATTTGCAAAATCTCATCGGTTCTTTATTTGAAACGTTAGATTGGTCCATGACATTTACTTTTTGAAGATAATTTCATTTAAATGTTGACCGCGGCTGCGTCTTAGGTGGTCCATTCGGAAAGTCCAATTTTGGGCAACTTTTTCGAGCATTTCGGCCGGAATAGCCCGAATTTCTTCGGAAATGTTGTCTTCCAAAGCTGGAATAGTTGCTGGCTTATTTCTGTAGACTTTAGACTTGACGTAGCCCCATAAAAAATAGTCTAAAGGCGTCAAATCGCATGATCTTGGTGGCCAACTTACCGGTCCATTTCTTGAGATGAATTGTTCTCCGAAGTTTTCCCTCAAAATGGCCATAGAATCGCGAGCTGTGTGGCATGTAGCGCCATCTTGTTGAAACCACATGTCAACCAAGTTCAGTTCTTCCATTTTTGGCAACAAAAAGTTTGTTAGCATCGAACGATAGCGATCGCCATTCACCGTAACGTTGCGTCCAACAGCATCTTTGAAAAAATACGGTCCAATGATTCCACCAGCGTACAAACCACACCAAACAGTGCATTTTTCGGGATGCATGGGCAGTTCATGAACGGCTTCTGGTTGCTCTTCACTCCAAATGCGGCAATTTTGCTTATTTACGTAGCCATTCAACCAGAAATGAGCCTCATCGCTGAACAAAATTTGTCGATAAAAAAGCGGATTTTCTGCCAACTTTTCTAGGGCCCATTCACTGAAAATTCGACGTTGTGGCAGATCGTAAGTCTATTCATGATGAAATGTCAAAGCATACTGAGCATCTTTCTCTTTGACACCATGTCTGAAATCCCACGTGATCTGTCAAATACTAATGCATGAAAATCCTAACCTCAAAAGAATCACCCTTTATATAGCACCCAACACATTCGACGGATGTGATACGGTATCGAAAATTTAGATCTACAAAGTGGTGCAAGGTATAATATAGTCGGCCCCGCCCGACTTTAGACTTTCCTTACTTGTTTGTAAAGGATCTATTGCATTTTCTAAAGTAACAAAAAAAACACTCCAAACTTGGTTTGCTATGCTGCTTATACTCACCTCAATCCCAACTTAACTCTCTTTTATTTTTTGGGCATAGTGCAAGTGAAATATTCAATATAATACATCATTTACTTCCCTTAAGCTGTTCTATCTCAAAGCGAATTTGAATGTAATATTTTTTTTTTAATTGCACAAATTACCTACTTTTTATGATGTTTATTTGCGCCTTAAAGCACGCTTATGAACAACATGTTAATGTATCTAACAGAAAAAAAAAGAACTGCAAAAAAGAACTTGAAATATAAGTCATGGTCGGGGTAGGTTTTTGTGTAATATTTTATCTGCTTAGGCCGCTCACCAAATGAAAATGTGGTCTCTAATAAGCTTTTGCAGGCAATTATTGTACTTTGGAGACTGGCGGATTACTCCCACCCCGCAAAACCATTGTGAAGTGTTACATTGGTGTAGCGTTTTTTCCCGCAAATAAAATGTATAAAAATATGTGTATATAACCATAAGGACTAACCAGGACATGAAACGAAAGTACACACAAAAAATAATTCTTTCCTTCCGAACTAAATTTTATAGACAAAAAAAATTGAAAAAAAATTCTGCAACTTTTGATCGTATAGAGATATCAATATAATATTTTCTTAGCGTGAAAGTATTGGCGTTGAAATTTGGTAATCGGGGGGGCATGGTAGTTATATCTAAATCTGAACCGATTTGCATGATATTTTACACGTTTGGTTGATATCACAGAAGGTTATCTTGTGCTAAATTTGAGTAAGATCGCACGCAGAGAAGGAATATGATCACCACAAACATGTTTCAAGAGTAAGATATTATTTTTGGACAATGAACATGGAACATTTTTGTCTGCAGCAACACCGGATTTTGTCAGTATTTTATATGGTCCCAGAAGCCTGAGTTTTGCTTAGATTTGCTTGAACATTCGCACGAGAAGTCTAATTAGTAGTACAGGTAAGAGTGCTAAATTTTCGTTCCGAGACTACAATTTTAGGTATAGCCCCCATACAAATGTTCATTTGCAGAAAAGCATTATTTTACCCGAGCTAATGACGTTTAGTGCAAGTTTTTGGCGCATTTGACTAAGAAAGGGGCTAAATTTAATACATCGTTGGAAAGGTATTTGAGATAACTTTATTTCTATGCAATTAAAAAGAGCAAAGAATATGAAAATTTGAAGTTTTTGGGGCACGGAACAAATGAATTGAAACCTTAATAACTTTTAAACTAATTATGATATCATTATGATTTTTATTGTTATTTGCAGGGAAAATTGTTTTAAGAAATATTGCTGAATATATCATTCCCAAAGTTCGTATCGAAAATCCCCAAAATTCCCAAAGTGGGAAACCTTTTACAGTTAGTTAGTCGGGAGCCACCGTGGTACAGTGGTTAGCATGCCCGCCTTGCATACACAAGGTCGTGGGTACTATTTCTGCTTCGACCGAACACCAAAAACTTTTTCAGCGGTGGATTATCCCACCTCAGTAATGCTTGTGACATTTCTGATGGTTTCAAAGCTTCTCTAAGTGGTTTAACTGCAATGTGAAACGCCATTCGGGCTCGGCTATAAAAAGGAGGTCCCTTGTCATTGAGCTTAACATGGAATCGGGCAGCACTCAGTGATAAGAGAGAAATTCACCAATGTGGTACCACAATGGACTGAGCCTGATACATCGGGCTTCCACCTAACCTAGTTAGTCGACACATAGTGTTTTTTTTTTTTTTGAAAACGGATCGGCTTAGCAATCGGTGCTTTGCCAAATAAGAATTTTTGAAAACAATGTTTTTGATTTTTCAAAAATTGGCGATTTTGGGAGGAGAATAACTCCTATACTACTTGACCAAAATGGTGTATTTGGTGTTCTATAAGAAACAAGTAAAAAAAGATTGGAAAAAATCTATAAAAAAATGTTGCAGAAAGAATGTACGTGCCTTTTTCAAAAAAAAAATGGTCAAAATTCGATATGTTTTTGAAATTCTAATTTGTGGACTTTACAACTTTTAATTAAGTTAAGAGGAAAAATTAAATTTAAATTAGAAAAATCTACTAAAAAATGGAACTTCTCGGTTCAAAATACTGACCCCACTTTGTCAAAATTTTGCAAAAAAATAAATCGTGGGACCCATATCTTACGAACGGTAAAAGATAATTGCACACTTGCGCGAATTTTTTTTGGCGGAGCTTTATAAGTTTTTTGCGGATTTGACAGCTAAAACAAAATTTCATGGTCCCTCAGTAATGCTGGTGACATTTCTGAGGGTTTCAAAGCTTCTCTAAGTCGTTTCACTGGAATGTGGAACGCCGTTCGGACTCGGCTATAAAAAGGAGGTCCCTTGTCATTGAGCTTAACATGGAATCGGGCAGCACTCAGTGATAAGAGAGAAGTTCACCACTGTGGTATCACAATGGACTGAATAGTATAAGTGAGCCTGATACATCGGGCTGTCACATAACCTACCTAACCTAACCTAGGGACCCACAAATTTGAAAACACCTCAGCTTTCACACACAGAAAATTATGTTGATATCTTTATCTTTATTTTAATGTTGACCGCGGCTGCGTCTTAGGTGGTCCATTCGGAAAGTCCAATTTTGGGCAACTTTTTCGAGCATTTCGGCCGGAATAGCCCGAATTTCTTCGGAAATGTTGTCTTCCAAAGCTGGAATAGTTGCTGGCTTATTTCTGTAGACTTTAGACTTGACGTAGCCCCACAAAAAATAGTCTAAAGGCGTCAAATCGCATGATCTTGGTGGCCAACTTACCGGTCCATTTCTTGAGATGAATTGTTCTCCGAAGTTTTCCCTCAAAATGGCCATAGAATCGCGAGCTGTGTGGCATGTAGCGCCATCTTGTTGAAACCACATGTCAACCAAGTTCAGTTCTTCCATTTTTGGCAACAAAAAGTTTGTTAGCATCGAACGATAGCGATCGCCATTCACCGTAACGTTGCGTCCAACAGCATCTTTGAAAAAATACGGTCCAATGATTCCACCAGCGTACAAACCACACCAAACAGTGCATTTTTCGGGATGCATGGGCAGTTCTAGAACGGCTTCTGGTTGCTCTTCACTCCAAATGCGGCAATTTTGCTTATTTACGTAGCCATTCAACCAGAAATGAGCCTCATCGCTGAACAAAATTTGTCGATAAAAAAGCGGATTTTCTGCCACTGATTTTGGTAATAAAATTCAATGATTTGCAAGCGTTGCTCGTTAGTAAGTCTATTCATAATGAAATGTCAAAGCATACTGAGCATCTTTCTCTTTGACACCATGTCTGAAATCCCACGTGATCTGTCAAATACTAATGCATGAAAATCCTAACCTCAAAAGAATCACCCTTTACTTATTAAAATCATCACATAGGTGGCGAAGAGAATCATTATTTGCAAACTC
The DNA here is from genome assembly GCF_050003625.1 of Haematobia irritans. Lineage (NCBI taxonomy): Eukaryota > Metazoa > Arthropoda > Insecta > Diptera > Muscidae > Haematobia > Haematobia irritans. Next base: position 78,036,207 of record NC_134399.1, on the reverse strand, counting down.
TCTTTGGAAGTAAGTTATACTTAATAAACGGAAGTTCCTTGTTGGTCTAAGAGGTACTGTTAGACTAATACGACTCAAAATAAAACTCGAAATAATTTTCCCACGTATAATATTCATAATAAACGTGATATTTAACATTTTTCTTCGACTAATTAATGACGGAAGTTTAATTTGTTCAAGTCTATATTTGTATGAAGGTAGTGTAAGATATGTCCATCCTCGTTTTCTCAGGCAAAAAATAAGGAATTGTTTTTGAACTGATTCAATTTTATCCGAATATATTTTATAAACAGGGTCCCATATAACTGAGCCATATTCTAGGGTAGTACGAACAAGAGAAATGTACAGACTTTTAGTGACACAGTGATCATCAAATTCTTTACACGATCTCTTCATGAAACCAAGCGAGCTGTATGCTTTATTAATCATCATAGTTAAATGTTGTTTAAAATTTAATCTATTATCTAAAAGAATACCAAGATCAAGAAAAGTCTCAACCCTATCAAGACTGTAAAGAAAGTAACTAGTATTAATGCGTTTAACTCTATAAAATGACATATACTTACACTTTGAGATATTTAATTTCATCAAATTTATATCACACCACACTAAGAAATTGTCAAGATCAGACTGTAATAGAGTTTGGTCAATAGGGTCATTAAATTAATAGAAGATTTTGACATCATCAGCATACATTAATACATGTGCATTTTTAATCACAAAGGGTAAGTCATTTATAAAGATTGTAAAAAGGACAGGTCCAAGATGACTACCTTGAGGAACTCCAGATATTACATCAAATTGATTAGAAAAAACATTCCTAAATCCCACTCTCTGAATGCGTCCTATTAAATAGGAACTGATCCACTTTAACAAGGAAGAAGAGAAGCCAAGTTGTTGTAGTTTTCGTAATAGAAGCATATGATTAACTTTATCAAACGCCTTACCCATCCTAAAACCATCATTGACTAGTGTCGTTAATTCTAAAATATTCGTAATAGTTGACCTTGACTTTCGGAATCCATGTTGGCATTCATTTAATGCTGAGGAAACCTGATGCGTTATAAATTCAGTTACCATCTTTTCTAGCAACTTAGGAATAGCACTTAGCTTCGCAATACCTCTGTAGTTAGACACTTTAAATCTATTTCCCGACTTAAATAATGGAGTAACATATGATTCCTTCCAACATTGTGGGACGTAACCCGATGATATTGAAATATTAAAAATTTTTGTTAGAGGTACTTTAAGAGAATCAGCACAGTGTGTCAATATGTTTGGTAGTACCCCGTCAGGGCCAGGTATATACGAATTTTTTATAGATCTCAAATTTTGATAGACACTCTCAATCGAAAATTTAGATACAGTTACAGTAGGAAATTCAATAATATTAAATGGATATTCAGACTCGCAATCATACTTCACATCGGAATAAGTTGATGCAAAAAAATCTGCAAACATGTTGCTAATATCTACATTATTCTCAGTAAGAGAGGTATCGTTTTTAAGTGAATTTGGTAGTGTACTGGTCCTCCTTTTAGAATTTATAAATTTATAAAATGACTTGGGATTGGATTTCAACTGTTGCTTTTTATTTTGCCCATTTTTGTTGTCTTAAGGTGTGTTTTACTAAACGCTTCCTTATTAAATGAAGCCTACCTAAAGGCGGGCTTGGGCATTAGAGGGTTAAATACGGATGGACACCAAGCGCTAGATCGACTTAGGATGTGATTCTGAGTCGATGGGTATATATTTTATGGTGTCCAAAATTTATATTTCTGATAGGCACGATTTTTGGCAGATCAAAGTTATTATAACCTGACCACCATGTAGTGGTAGAAATTCTATTTGTCTGTCTGTTGTAATGACGTTGTAGCCTGCAAAAATTGTGCTACCATCCTGAAATTTGACGCAAATTTATTTTTTGTTTGCAAGCGGATCAATTTTATATAGCTCTTATATAAATCGACCCCCGATTGTAGGTCTTCTAAAAACCTTAGTTTTTAAGGATTTGTCTGAAATTTAATGTGGCGAGTATCCCTCCATATTTTGGTATAACTCCCATATAAACCAATCTCCAAATTTGGCTAATTGGACCTCTACAATGTCTAATTTCTATCAGATTTTCGAGATTATTAGGTATTTTAGGAAACAAGCAGGTGTGGTGTGTATAGGAACATACGTTGGTGTAACCTTCATATCGGCCAATCTCCAGATTTTACTTCTAGTGTTTCTAGAAATATATTTTTTATCCGATTTGCATGAATTTTGAAATTTAGCTTAATCAAATAAGACCTGTGCCGAGTTCAGTTTTTAGCGGTCCATAAAACCGATCTCCCGATTTTACTTCTTGAGAGGATAAGTTTCTCGAAACTAAAAATCTACAGAACTTAGATTTCAAATGATAACTTCGGAAAGCGTATCACTTGAACCGATATTCTTGGGCTTTCAGAAGTAATTATTATATTTGATTCATGGCGGTGGATATATAGGATTCTGTCCGGACGAACTTACCGTCTATAATTTATTTTGGAGAGCGGGACCCCATTATTGGAATGGATACGGATGATCAAGAGATAGGTGTATGTGGAGTCTTTGGTCTATGTAAGGAAAGTCTAAATTCGGGCGGTGCTTAGTATATTATAGTAGATCTACAAAGTGGAGCAGGGTTCCACTTTGTAGATCTACATTTTCTATACCTTCTCAAATCCCTTCAATTTGTTGGGATTTATATATAAAGAACTATGTTCCCATATACATATTTAAAGCTGACCTGATCGGGACAAAATTTGTTAGTTACAAATCTAAATCTGAAAAGATTTTAACCTAAATTGATAATTGGTAACAATATTAATTCTACTTCCTGAGCAAAGCTTTAAGTAAATCGGAGATACAATTTTGTCTCTGTGATCATATGAGTGTAAGTCGTACGGAAAATATATAAGGAAGCTATATTAAATCTTAACCGATTGCAACCAAATTTGGCATCGTATAGTTTTAAAGCACTCTTTTTGAAAAATTTAAAGCATATAAGGGAAAAACTCTGGTTTCTGAAGCCATATACCATAAGTACACTCAAAAAAAGTGAACTCTCTATTTCACTAAAGCCAATTTAACTTTATTTTAGTTAATGGAATTATTATGTTTGGAGAAAGTTTCCTTTACTCTAATAATTTTTTGCGTACGTTAGTTAAATTAACAAAAACCGAGGAAAAAAATATACACAAATGAAGCATAAAGATTAACTAACTTCGTGTCTTCCACAAAATAGTTCAGTATTTCTTTACATTTGCAAATTTTACTACAAATGCGTTCATCATGAACTTCGTATGTCACTAAAGACATTCTTGCAATTTTGAACTCCAATTTTTTCCTTCAAACTACAAATTTTTCTTTAATGAGTGAAAAAAACTTAATTATGTCTAATAAATTTTCTTGAATTTGTCGAAAAATATTTACTTATTTTAATGACTTCGGCGTGATGCCAGCGTTTGTAATACTGTTTAGTTAAAAATTTCTAAAAATATTCAAAATTTTCTAAAATGTACCGAAAGTTATCTTCCTGGTGGGTTCACTTGTTTTTCAGTGTACATATCGGGCAATATATATATATATATGGGAGCTATATCTAAACCCGAACCGATTTCTTCCAAAATCAATAGGGTTCTATTCGGACCCAAATAAGTCATTCGTCGATTGGACTAAAACTCACAAAAATGTATTCACTAACAGACGAACATACGGATCGACTCAAGGGCGCAGGGTATAAAAATGGATCGATAAAAACTAAATTCGACACAGGTTTCTATAGGCCTGCAATAGATTTACAATTTCAGGCAAATCGAATAACAACTATGCCTTCCAGCAGCCCAAATCGGGCGTAGGTTATATGGGGGCCATATCAAAACATGGACTTCGAACTTGACCTGCCTGCACACAAAACAAGAATCTGTGTTAAATTTCAGGAGGATAGCAACATTATTTAAGGCTGTAGCGTGATTGCAAACGTACAGACGGACATGGTTATATCGTCTTCGAATTTCTCCCTGATCAAGAATATATATATATATATATATATACACCCTCAAAAAAAATCGCTTCTCTAACATATGTTCCAAACATATTTTGCAGGAAGCACATATATTATTGGATACTGCCGAAACATTAATATGTTTGTTTTATGTGAGCATATTATATGTTTGGAAGCATTTTGAATCCAAAAATAGTATATGCTTGGAGGAATTCCTCAAAGAAGATTGTGCTCATTTCCTCAGATAATTTTCACTTCCCCGAAATTTTTGAGTTCTTCGCATCTTTTTCTGTAATACAAATATGCTGTTTTTTTTCAAATGTCTATTCTCTTGGTTCCGAATGTCTATTCTCTTTATTCCGAATACTCATTCTAATATTCAAATTAAATAATATTTAGACTTAAGCATATTACATTTTTGGCCTTATCATGAAACAGTTTTCCGAAACTACATACAAGCGGTTTCACAGAAATTGCTCTCATTTCGTTCTCGCTGTGTTATGTTGATATCTTTTTATTCAACCCTCCTGGTTTCCATCTCTATTTCTTTCTCTATACTAACTCTCTCTCTGTCGCTCTCTGAATAAAATATCACAACATATATATGTTTACTCGAAATTTGTAAATTTATATATGTATACATTCACACATATTATTTTTATGAAACATTCATGCCCCAAACACAATATATTCTAACATATTAACATATGTGTCCCAAACATTTTGTGTTAGTTTAGGAACATTACATGTTTGCACTTAAATATATTGTGTTTAAAAATTGTGCCCGAAACACATTTTGTTTATATCGGAACATATGAAAAACATATTTTTCTAACAGTGTACATACACCCAAAAAAAGTCAACCAACTATGAAAGAAAATGTAGGTTGATTTTAGAAAATTTTAACTAAAATAGTTTTCGAATTGCAACATGTTACAAATAAGTTTATACATTTTGTCAAATTGAAGAAACTTTATTAAAAATAATAAATTTTTTACAGTTGTTTAAGAAAATTGTTGGTACACCCTCAAAAAAATCGCTTCTTTAATATGTTCCAAACATATTTTGCAGGAAGCACATATATTATTGGATACTGCCGAAACATTAATATGTTTGTTTTATGTGAACATATTATATGTTTGGAAGCATTTTGAGCCCAAAAATATCATATGCTTGGAAGAATTTTTCCCAAAGATGATTGTGCTCATTGACTAACATATTCGTAATTTTCACTTTCACGAAATATTTCAGTTCTTGGCACCTTTTTCTGTAATACAAATAATGTTGAAGAAAGTATTCACTTTTATAATTTTTTTATTTTATTTTATATTTGAAGGTGTCCGTCAACTCCTCGTGGACTACTTATTAATAAAGGGGAACTAAACTTTGTTTTTATACATTTTACTGTGTAATTTATCACTATTTCCTCCCTTTTTCATTTTACTGTCCCAACTCTAAAAAGATTATAGTGCCCTTTCGTTTTTTTTATGAAGACCCCTGATTTCTTTTAACGAACCAAGAAAAAAATTGTGCCCATAATGCCAAAATGATAAACAAAACACATGTCCACACATATATAAAATGCTGCTCTCAAGGCGAAAACATATGCTGTTTGTTTATCAAATGTCTATTCTCTTGGTTCCGAATGTCCATTCTCTTTATTCAAATTAAATAATATTTAGACTTAGACAAATTTTTGGCCTTATCATAAAACAGTTTTCCGAAACAACATACAAGCGGTTTCACAGAAATTGTTCTCTTTTGATTCTTTCGCTGTGATATGTTGATATCTTTCGTCAGTGATGCCAACACCCGAAGGGCAAAAAGCACCAAAAATATATTATAAATTCTAACATACCACCTTCGACCACAAAAACTACTGAAGCCAGCTAAAATTCAAAGCTATACTAAAAAAAAAAAAAAAACTTCCAAAGATGTATTATAGAATTTTTGTTTATTGATTTGACGCAGTTTTAATTTTATGAAATTATGAACCTCTATTCAAGTTCACACCTTGATCAGTTTGAATGCTTCCATCCCATTCATTTTGATCAGTAATGTCTTTCACATTAAATTGGGAAATTGGGCATTAAATTGGGAAATATTAACATTTGGAGGGAGTATATTTTTTTACTTCAGTTATGAGTGTTTTTCGGAATTTAATACAAACTTTTTAATGACATCTTTATCAAGTTCAGAAATTCGTCACCCGTCGCTAGGCATTTCTAAAGAATAACCTAAATACAAATATTGATTAAAGAAAGAATCAATACCACATTCATAGCAATCACATAATATTTTGCTATATAGTTGAGTTTCTTAACCTTTTGAAAGTCTAATCCGAGTTTTTGTATGAAAAGATATCGTAAAATGAACTCAAAACTGTTCAAATTGAGAAACGCACCAAAAGCACTAAATGAAAATACCAGAAAGCACCATGTTGGTGCTTTTTATGAAAAGGCACTAAAAAGGCAATTTGGTGCTTTTTGGAAATCAAAAAGCTCTAAATTTAGTGCTAAAAGCACCAAATTGGCATCACTGTCTTTCGTCAACTCTCCCGGTTTCCATCTCTATTTCTTTCTCCATACTCTCTCTCTCTCTCTATCGCTTTGAATAAAATATCACAACATATGTACGTTTAGTTGAAATTTGTAAATTTATATATGTTTGCATTCACACATATGATTTTTATGAAGCATTCATGCCCCAAACATAATATATTCTAACATATTAATATAGATGTCCCAAACATTTAGTGTTAGTGTAGGAACATTACATGTTTGCACTTAAATATATTGTGTTTAAAAATTGTGCCCGAAACACATTTTGTTTATATCGGAACATATGAAAAACATATTTTTCTAACAGTGTAGAAAAAATAGGATTTAAAAATTGTTAAAATGTCTTTAGCGCTGCACGAAGTTTAAGACAGGTAAAATTGTAGTAAAATTTACATATTTCAGAGACCTATGAACTCAATATAAGCAAACTTCTTCCATTTTAGGAAAATATGAAATATTTTATTTTTTAGTAAAACTGTGCACTATATTTGAATACAACTTATTTTCTTATTTTTAGTTCATGTAATTAAAATTAGCCAAAAATTATTCAAATAAGAAATATTTGCTCTCATTGGGCAAAATTTAACTAAAATCAAATAATAAACTAAAATAAAGTTCAGTTGGCACTAGCGCCCCTTTTTTTGAGTGTACTTCATATAGTCGGAAATTTGTATTTAGATGCGTTACAAATGGAATAACAAACATTCTATGGTTCAAAGCATGCACTGAGAGAAGGAATATGATCACCCCCAACATGTTTCAAGAACAAACTGTTGGAAGATGAACATGGAACATGTTTGTGGGAAAAAATTTTTCTCTAAAAACTAAACTTAAAGATTCATAAAAACTAAAAACCGCTAAACGACTTAAAAAAGCCAGATCTAGCAGTAAAACAAGCCAAATTGCTAAAAGTAAATACGAAAATTTTCGGTTTTTCTTTTCGACGCATTCAGATTTAAGCTGACTACGACATTGGTCTCTTTGTTTCAGCATTTTTTTTAGCCATTCGTATATAGAACATGACATTATAAGACTCGTGCAAATATCTTTCGTATATATGAGCGAAGAGGGTGTTGAATTTGCTACAAAAATTTGTTGAAAATAAATAAACAGTGAGCATCTCACAAATATTCTTCCATTCGTCCTTTTTGTCGGTCGGCGGCATACGTTGAACCAAGAGCCTGTATGGTCAACATCCATAACACATGGTTTTTGGTATTGCTTATGACAGGCCTCAGTTTTTGGGTATAACGAGGCCACACGAAACTGGAACCATGTGAAGGATATTCCCCAAAACAACAGAATTTCACACACAAATACTTATTTATTAGCTTAAACAGTTGGCTCTGTTCATATCTATTCCTACATGTTAAGGGTTGTGGGTGGGGGGTGTGGGCAAAAGCTTTGGCTGCAGGAGCTAATAAATAGACACTCTTGCATACACAAGCCGCCAGCCACTTGATGAAACAATAGTAGGTCGCATTACTTTATCCTCTCGGCGGTGTGGCATTTGATTTTATTTTCGAGTGTGTTCTGTTTGCCCATGTATGTGTGAAATGAGTATAAGCGTGAGAGAGATAGAGAGAGAGTGAGTATTTGAGTTTTGAATATGAAATAAGGGCTAATTTAATGTTATTTAACACCGTTTTGTCGAAGACCCACAAAAGCATGAAATAAATCCCCCGTGCCCCTTTTTTCCGTGCAAAACAAAGAAAAAAGCACACACACACACACACACTCACACTAGACTCCTTGATTATGTTTCAAAAGTCATGTCATTAATTTTTATGTATGTTCGAAAAAAGATCAAAGGATAACCAAGTTAATTACAGAGAATAGTGGATAACAGAGACCTCTTTTACATACAGAAGGCCTATAATCACATTACAGTTGAGTGTACACTCATTTGGAATAGCCTTTGTGGGGATAATTGGTGAAAGAAGAAAGGGTTTGCTTGCATGTGAATGGGCTTAACGAAATAATTACCACCTTTTCATCGTCCCTCCCCCCACTACATAAATGTGGTGCTTTATGCAACTACTAGTGATGTGTGTAATTTGTAAGTGATGATATCACCTCCAATAATAGTAAATTTTCCAATTGTCTTCGTTATGAATAATTTAACGCCCAGTTGTCCGAAAAGAAAACTACAAAGGGAAAATTATTTGGATATGAGTGTGTCACAGTTATGTATACTAGAGATGTGCACGTGAGTAATAGTTTACTCACGCTCACGTACGTACTCACGACGGAAAAAGCTTACTCACGCACACTCACGCACGATATTGCTTGGTAGGACTCACGTTCACGCACACTCACGAGACGAAAATTTGTACTCGCGCTCACTCACGCACGAAAAAGTAGTGATTCACGAAAAATATGGTGACTCACGAAAAATGTCGCGACTCACGAACAATTTTTTCAGTAATTTGCCTTAGCAACGTGTCAGAAAACATGAGCATTATTAAAATCGCGAACGATAAAATATTACACTCTTCACATCCAAGGTGTTACTAAAATTGTAAATGAATTTAACTCTTAAGCGCTTTATGTTGGTTAGCGGGATTTTTTCGTGAGCGTAAATCTTTACTCACGCACATTCACGAAGATAATATTTTCGTTACTCACGCACACTCACGCCGTTGCCATGAGAAAATTTTCGTGAGCCACGACAGCAGTTAATAGAATTAACTATGTATGCGAAGTTTGATTGAAATCGGTTGCGATTTAGATAAAGCTCCCATATATAGCTTTCGCCCAATTTAATATATCAAAATTTGAAATTTGAGTAACATTGTTTTATAAACAGGAGTACACTGGAAAAAATATTGAACCCCCCAGAAATAAAACATTTAGCTAATTTGTCAACATTTTTTAATATCTTTAAAAATTTTTAAATAAACAGTATTACAAACACCGACATCACGCCGATATCAAAAAAATAAGTAAATATTTTTCGACAAATTCTAGAAAATTTATTAGACATAATTAGTTTTTTTTTTCACTTGTTAAAGAAAATTTTGTAGTTTGAAAGAAAAAAATTTGGATTTCAAAATTGCAAGAATGTCTTTAGTAACATACGAAGTTCATGATGGATGCATTTGTAGTAAAATTTACAAATTTGAAGAAATAAATCGTCGACACATATATATAGGGGAGCTATATCTAACTTTGATCCGATTTCTTCCAAATTCAATTCTTCCAAATTATGACTACGAAACGCCATGTTCCAAATTTAATCAAACTCGGTTAATAATTGCAACAAATACAGGGACAGACGGACGCAACACGCACAGAAAAAACATGTTTGGACATAGTTGTCGCATCCATTTAATGCTTATCTACATTATGTAATTGTCGCGAAAACCATGTATTTTGTCTTTGCAAAAATAATTTTCGAACAGAGAAAAGTATATGTTGGCAATAAGCATTTAAATGGTTCTCAAATGCCGCAAACATGTTCTATTATTTAAATGATAAAATTTGAGACCATTACATGGTCGGTGTACAGACCATGTACATTATTTTCGTGACCATTTAATGTTTTTAATTTCTTTGTAGTGAAAAGAATTTTATAAAAACATTGAGCAGGTACACACGATTTTCATTTTGCGCGTCAGTCGTGTGTTGATTGTTTCTTGGAATGGACGGAGAATGTGGAATTACTGTGTTTTGTGTTAATTTATTTATTCAGAAGGGGCACGTGGATTTATGTGAACACAAAAAAGGAAAGTGTAATTTAAAACAAGTATATACGGCCGTAAGTTCGGCCATATGTACCCTCCACCATGGATTGCATAGAAACTTGTACTAAAGACTGTAATCCACAATCGAATTACTTGGGTTGCGGTAACACTTGCCGATGGCAAGGTATTGTAACGGCCGAAATGATTGTATCTTCTCAAAACCTAGTGCTACCTTTATCTACCGGCCGTGCTCAGGGAAAGGGGTGGAGTTCCTGTTTTGGAGAAAATACATCAAGCACATTACTAAACTAAAAATTAGGTAGCTAACCACGACGATGACGAAATCCGATATAGAAACAAACAAAACAAAATTAAATAAATAAAATTAGGTGTACTGGCTTGCAAAGAGGACATAGATGTAGGCGCCTTTTGCAATCTGTGTTGTCCATTTAAGTATCATTGAACAACCCTTGTTGATTGTGCTAAAACCCAGCAAAAACTTGATGAATTTTCATCGCAATTGTAAAGGAAAATTGTCAGAGGCAGCGCTTGCCAAAGCGAGGAATTCATTGGTGAATTTATAAAGAAATGTCTCGCGAAAATGCGCTTACTTTATGCATACTTAGAAGCCCATAAACAAGCGCAGTTTGTGACACTTTACAAAAGCGCTGAATGTTAGCGCATCCATAATTGCCGAAAGTCGTACATGAAAAAATATCTCTGTGTGAAGCGCTTTTTCCTCGCCTATTTAATGCGATGAAATAATGACTATTTATTTGTTTAATATTGAGGGAAAATATCATCCATTTATTGTTTTCTTTTTCATTTGTTGTTGTTTTATTAACATTTAATTCATTAATTTTAAGTAATTATAATACTTGGTGTTATAAAGGGTGATTCTTTTGAGGTTAGGATTTTCATGCATTAGTATTTGACAGATCACGTGGGATTTCAGACATGGTGTCAAAGAGAAAGATGCTCAGTATGCTTTGACATTTCATCATGAATAGCCGAACGATCTGCCACAACGTCGAATTTTCAGTGAATGGGCCCTAGAAAAGTTGGCAGAAAATCCGCTTTTTTATCGACAAATTTTGTTCAGCGATGAGGCTCATTTCTGGTTGAATGGCTACGTAAATAAGCAAAATTGCCGCATTTGGAGTGAAGAGCAACCAGAAGCCGTTCAAGAACTGCCCATGCATCCCGAAAAATGCACTGTTTGGTGTGGTTTGTATGCTGGTGGAATCATTGGACCGTATTTTTTCAAAGATGCTGTTGGACGCAACGTTACGGTGAATGGCGATCGCTATCGTTCGATGCTAACAAACTTTTTGTTGCCAAAAATGGAAGAACTGAACTTGGTTGACATGTGGTTTCAACAAGATGGCGCTACATGCCACACAGCTCGCGATTCTATGGCCATTTTGAGGGAAAACTTCGGAGAACAATTCATCTCAAGAAATGGACCGGTAAGTTGGCCACCAAGATCATGCGATTTGACGCCTTTAGACTATTTTTTGTGGGGCTACGTCAAGTCTAAAGTCTACAGAAATAAGCCAGCAACTATTCCAGCTTTGGAAGACAACATTTCCGAAGAAATTCGGGCTATTCCGGCCGAAATGCTCGAAAAAGTTGCCCAAAATTGGACTTTCCGAATGGACCACCTAAGACGCAGCCGCGGTCAACATTTAAATGAAATTATCTTCAAAAAGTAAATGTCATGGACCAATCTAACGTTTCAAATAAAGAACCGATGAGATTTTGCAAATTTTATGCGTTTTTTTAAAAAAAAAAGTTATCAAGCTCTTAACAAATCACCCTTTATAAGGGCTTTTAAAGATAAGGAAAATTATATTCAGTCTTGAGAAATATGATTTCCAGGAACTCACACCACACCAACAAAAAAAATATTTTTTCAAAGAAAAATAATACTTATATGATAGAAATACAAAATAGAATAGAAAAATAAAAAATATGATAGAAATAAAAAAAATTACGCCTCTTCCGCATTGCTGGTGCTACTTCTCTAATAGCTTTTTGTAAATCTCCCTTTCCTAAGATATGTTTGATTGTGGTAACCTGTTAAAACGGATAAAAAATAAAAATAAAATATTAAAATAAATATATATTCATAATATCATTCATTGCTAAATAGTCTTTTTATTTTTGGCATTTCGAACGGTACTACAAACGGTATTACAAATAAAATAAGTAAAAAAAAAACAAAAACAGTGGGGTTTACTTACCAAAGACTTATGCTCTCAGAGCTCAAAACAAAAACAAATAACTCTAACAAAAACAAAAAAAAAAACGCACACGCGAGAACACGTCCACTTGGCACAACTTTCAAACACAAACTGATGACCATACTCAATTTTTTCTACGACGCATACAAGATTTCGGTTTTCATCGTGAGCGATCGTATGAAAAAGAGATTAAAACTTACATACTTTAGAGTAGAGGTGTGCGCGTGAGGGAGTTTTCACGCACGCTCACGCACGCTCACAAATTCAAAATGTCATTCACGCACAATCACGCACGCCTGTTTTAGAATTGCTCACACTCACGCACGCTCACGAATAAATTCGTAACATTCACGCACGATCACGCACGCCCGTTTCTGAATTGCTCACACTCACGCACGCTCACGAATGAATTCGTAACATTCACGCACGATCACGCACGCCTGTTTTGGAATTGCTCACACTCACGCACGCTCACGAATGAATTCGTAACATTCACGCACGAAGGTTTTTATTGATTCACGCTCACTCACGTTCACGAACCAAAATCCTGCAAAGATAAACACTCACGATTGCAGAATAGTGACTACCGCACGCTCACGACGGGATATATCAACTCACGCACGTTCACGAACAACAAACTTATTCACGCACACTCACGATTCGAAAAAAACTACTCACGCACGTTCACGAACAATGAAACGTACTTCCACACACTCACGATTCATAAAAAAAACTATTCACGCACGCTCACGATGTAAAATGCAACTCACGCACGTTCACGACTATTATACTTACAAAACAAACGAAAAAATGTAATTCACGAATGAGTACGAACTTAAAAACTTACTCACTCTCGCTCGTGATACAAATGAGCTACCCACACAAATTCGCCAAAATATTTCTATTTAAAAATCTGAAGTTGAAAACGTACTCAATTAAAAAATTACCAGATACAATTAACATTTTAATCAAATCAAAATATAAATTCAATTAAAATTTGGATTGATTTTGGCCGAAAAACTTAATTAATTTTTAATTGTGGCAATCAATGATTTATAGTGTTATTGTTTACTTATTTTATTATATTATAATTACATATATTATAATTATACTATATAGAATTATTTTTTTTACATCTAAGCCAAAATTTAATGATCCAATGAAACCAATTATTTCCGAAAATTATTAATTTTTTATTTGGAAGTATGTTTTCAATTTAAAAATGTAAAAATGTTCAATCATTATTATACCCTTCATCACTACTGTGGTACAGGGTATAATAAGTTTGTGCATTTGTATGTAACGCCAAGAAGGAAAAGTCTGAGAACCATCGTTTAGTATACCGATCGTCTTAGAATTAAATTCTGAGTCGATTTAGCGATGTCCGTCTGTCTGTCCGTCTGTCTGTCTGTTGGTGTATTTTTGTGTGCAAAGTACAGCTCGCAGTTTTAGTCCGATTGTCCTAAAATTTGGTATAGGGTCCTGTTTCGGCTCAAAGACGATCCCTATTGATTTTGGAAAAAATCGGTTCAGATTTAGATATAGCTGCCATATATATTTTTCACCGATCTGATCATAATTGGCGTGTATATCAACCGATCTTCCTCAAATTCCGTACATCCGAATATTTTATGAGTCTCGAAAAACTTGCCAAATATCAGCCAAATCGGTTCAGATTTAGATATAGCTCCCATATATAGCTTTCGCCCGATTTACACTTATTTTCCCACAGAGGCCAATTTTTTGCTCCGATTTAGTTGAAATTTTGCAAATTTGGTTGAAATCGGTTCAGATTTAGATATAGCTCCGATATATAGCTTTCGCCCGATATGAACTTATATGGCCCCAGAAGCCAGAGTTTTACCCCACTTTGCTTAACATTTTGCACAAGAAGAACGTGAATTTCATCGTGAGCGTGAATTTTTCGTGAATGTGAGTTTCTTCGTGAGCGTGAATTTTCTCGTGAGCGTGAATTTTTCGTGAACGTGAATGTCATCGTGAGTGTGAAGTTTTCGTGAATGTGAATTTCTTCGTGAACGTGAATTTCTTCGTGAGCGTGAATTTTGTCGTGAGCGTGAATTGTTCGTGAATGTGAATTTTTTCGTGAACGTGAATTTTGTCGTGAGCGTGATTTTGAAAAAAATTTACTCACGCACATTCACGAACAGAATTTGATGTTCACGCACGATCACGCACGACACATTTTTGTTCAGTCCCATTCACGCACATTCACGTGATTTGGTCAAAATTTCATTCACGAATCACGTGACTCACGCGTGAATCACGCGTGTCACGAAAATTTCGTGTCACGCGCACACCTCTACTTTAGAGCATTTTTGTATACGAGGATGGATGCATTAATCATTCAACTCGCTTACTAACTTGCTTCGTATTCTGCACAGTTTAAAAACTAAGTTAAAGCTTGCATACTTTAGTGCATCAAAGTATACGAGATATGATGCACTAAATGAGATCTCGCATACCCAAGTGCTTTCAATTCGGCAAAGTTTTACAACGAGTTTGAAACTAACATACTTTTGTGCTGTTTTGTAAACGACATAGTATGCATTAAATCGTATGTCCTTTACTTTCTTGTTTCCGAATCAGCATGAATTAAATATCGAGGATTTTTTCTTCCTTCTTTTGTAAGCAAAAAAGTATGCGCTGAATATTAGCGCATACAGTATGTAAGGACATTTTTTACTGCTTCTAGATTTCTTAAAATTTTTTGCTGGGAACGCTCTCCGAGCCCTTCGTGGAAAGAAACTAACTTAATTCATATTTTAATTGTTTATATACGAAGAAGTTTATTTATGTAAACCGCGAGGCGAAGAAAGTTAAATGAACCTATTAAATATATGACTATATATCGAAATATTGTTATATTAAACTATTTAAAAAGAATGTAATAAAAAAATTAATGAATTAAATTATTTAAAATTCAACGGTGCATAAACAAAATTGAATTACGTCATACAAAAATAATGTAAATAAGTGTTTAGAACTAATTCCGAATTTGTGTTTATTTTGTGTAGAAAATGAGTGAATAATTTGTCTTAAAATTCATTTTTGTGACTCACCAGCAAAATTTTCCCTGATGACCGCAGGCCTGTTGTCACTTCCGGTTTCTGGCTTGCTTAGTAAAAAATTATTCACTCTTAACAAGCAATTGTATAGTGTAATTTCCTTATACGTTGAACAATATAATAAGAATATTTGGGAAAACTTTGGTCACTAAGGTATTGCCCACACAGATTCCTTCGGAACGACTTCTTTGTAAAAATTCTTTTAACTTTTTATGCTGATAATAATGAGATAATTGAAATATGCCGATTGTACATAGCGTATACGTAACGGCCCATTCAAGATTCGCAATCAGTTATTTAGCACGTATCCGCCCGTGTGTCATACGCTGCCAGTTAAGTTGCACAATCGCCCGGTCAGATGATGTTTTTTCCGTGGATATTATTATGCGGTAATGCGTAATGATTGTAAAAATGCATTGGGAGGTACGAGAAATTCCCCAGTTCCTCCCATATATGTAATAAATGTAAATGTATTTCGCGTTCTAATCCACAGCAATATTCAAATAAATTTATTTCTTTTTAGCCGGTCTCAGTTTGCAACAAAAAAAAAATATTCTGATGGCTTTTCGTCATTTTCTTAGAATGACAAATACATTTTTCTGTACATTGAAATTATTCGACAAGCAAAATTGTAACAATTCCAAACTAACTAGATCAAAACAAAAATCTCTAACAAAGTAAATATATATGAGAGTATTTTATAGCTCACAGTATCTAAAAACTTCTTAACACCGTTTTCTCAATTGTAAGTCCATATATACCCCGTAAAAAAAGAGGCCGGTTAAATACGTATATAATTCAGTTTGACAAAATTTTCTATAGAAATAAAATTTTAACAAAATTTTCTACAGAAATAAAATTTTGACGACATTTTCTATAGAAATAAAATTTTTGGTAGATTATTTTTGGCTCGAGTGGCAACCATGATTATGAACCCATATGGACCAATTTTTGTGTGATTGGGGAGCTATATATAACTATAGACCGATATGGACCAATTTTGGAATGGTTGTTAGCGGCCATATACTAACACCACGTTCCAAATTTTAACCGGATCGGAAGAATTTTGCTCCTCCAAGAGGATCCGGAGGTCAAATCAGGAGAACCGTTTATATGGGGGCTATATATAATTATGGACCGATATGGACTAATTCTGGCACGGTTGTTAGAGACCATATACTAACACTATGTTTCAAATTTCAACCGGGTCGGATGAAATTTGCTTCTATTAGAGGCTCCACAAGCCAAATCTGGGGATCGGTTTATATGGGGGCTATATATAATTATGGACCAATATTGGCCAATTCTTGCGTGGTTGTTAGAGACCATATACTAACACCATGTACCAAATTTCAGCCGGATCGGATGAAATATGCTTCTCTTAGAGGCTCCGCAAACCAAATCTGGAGGTCCGTTTATATGGGGGCTATACGTAAAAGTGGACCGATATGGCCCATTTGTAATACCGTCCGACCTACATAAAAAAAACTACTTGTGCCAAGTTTCGAAGTCAATAGCTTGTTTCGTTCGGAAGTTAGCGTGATTGCAACAGACGGAAGGACGGACGGACGGACATGCTCAGATCGACTCAGAATTTCTTCAGATTTGGCACAGAGTTTCACTTTGGCTCAAAGACAATCGCTATTGATTTTGAAAAAATCGGTTCAGATTTAGATATAGCTGCTATAAATATTTATCGCCGATCTGGTCATAATTGACGTATTTATTAACGTATATTCTTAAAATTTAGCAAAAATTTGTACAATGAGTACATTTAATAGTATCTTTAAGTGTTGTAAATTTGGCTAAAATCGGTTCAGAGTTAGATATAACTCCCATATATATCTTTCGTCCGATTTGAACTTCTATGACACCAAAAGCCGGAGTTTTGCTCTGATTTCCTTCAAATTTTGCACAAAGAGTACGTTTAGTAGTATAGTTTTGCCAAGTTTGCCAAATTTGGTTGAAGTTTGGCCAAGTTTGCCAAATTTGGTTGAAATCGGTTCAGATTGAGATATGGCTCCCGTGTATATCTTTCGTCCGATTTTCACTTATATGGGCTCAAACGCCAGAGTTTTGTACTGATTTGCTTCAAATTTTGCACAAAGAGTACGCCTAATAGTATCGTTGAGTTTGCCAAATTTGCTTGAAATCGGTTCAGATTTATATATAGGTCCTATATATATCTTTGCCCAATTTACACTGATATGACCACGGAGGACAAAGTTATACTCCGATTTACGTGAAATTTTGCAGAGATAACAGAATTATTTTTCTAACTATGCATGCCAAATTTGGTCAAATTCGGTTCAGATTTAGATATATATGTACGCCAGAGTTGGGCAAATATGGTATAATGTTTCATATTTTATATCCATTTTCAATGGGATTTTCCTCCAATTGACTCGGTACTTTTTTTCAATAAAAATTTCAAAATATTACTATTATAAAAAAATCTAAAACACTTCAATATAACGGTTTCATGCCTTAGGATATTGAAAATTGTTTGTGAAAATAAATCCAAGGACCCTGTAAGTATTTACTACGTTTATTTACGTTTTACACAGTTATATGACGTTATCGACCTTTAAAATTTTTTTGAAAATAGAAAACCCAAAATATTGCTACTCGAACCATCTCTGCGACCGATAAATCACAAATGCGGATTTGCCAAATTTTATGCAATGGCTTTAAATTTAAATATTTCCAATATATTTTTACTAACGTTATACTCCCCCAGGTCATTAAAATTTGAGTCTAAAATTTTAGGCAAATGGAATTCCTTTTTGTTTTAAAGTATCTTCAGGAAGTAAACCCGAATTTTTGAGTTAAAAGAAAACTTCGATTGCCTAGAATTTCGTTCCTCAGAAGAGAAAACACTTCTTGCAAAGCACATGGGTTAAAAAGTGTATAGATTTTTTAAGTGCATAAAAGCTAATCCAAATTATTTCTTAATCACTTACAAAAATTCATTCAACTAACATCTGTCGCTGTCGAATAAGCCACAAACAAAACAAAAACACGAATGTGTTAAAGAGTCCCACATACCCGAAGAACTCACATTTCTTGTGATCTTTAATGTCTGTTGGAGAATTCCTTGCGTTTGTAATCACCGCAATGTTCAATATGAGAATTCCAATATAAATCATTTCAAACACATTTGTTTTCTTAAATCTTTGTGCTCTCGACAAATAAAGAAAAAAAACGTGCAGCCGGAGATTTATGTTTTATTACGAAAGTACAAAATGTACATATTTTCTGTAAAAAAAAAGAACAAATGTGCAATTAAACTTTTTTCCACTCTGCCTAAGAGCACAAAAATTGCCATAAATTAAATTGGCGTTAAGAAGGCGCCACAAAAAGCCATCGTCAGCACCGCCAACACCAACACCAGCACCAGGCATTTGTTCGCCCATAAAATTTCACAAGAATGATATCAAATTCTTTGTGAAAATATGTCACAATGAGGTCATTTCGTTCGGAGTTCTGTGCTCTGTGCTCCGACTATGAAATACTTAATTAAAGTAACATATGTCGGTGCAAAATATACACTGGAGCCCATAACATTGCAATCATAACCTTTTGATTCATTATCGTTTATTTAATTTAATTGGCAAAATTGACCACTAAATGGGAATAAAGCTGCAATCGCCATGGTGAATTATAACACAGATGGTAGCTACAAGTAGCTGATCCCTACTTCGTAGAGTGAAAGGTGTGTATTGTATTCCAGGCAATTAGTTATAGGCTATTTATGTTTACACGCTGACAAAAATTCATTGATCTCAATAGACATAATAATGTCGTCGGATATATTTATTTCTTTATTCCCCGAATACTGCATTTTTTAATCGTCATCATGGTTGCCACAGTCGATAGAATTCTATCAAAAATGGTAGATTTTTATACCCTCCACCATAGGATGGGGGTATATTAACTTTGTCATTCCGTTTGTAACACATCATCCGATCCGGCTGAAATTTGGTACATGGTATTGGTATATGGTCTCTACCAACCATGCTAAAACTGGTCCACATCGGTCCATAATTTTATATGTAGCCCCCATATAAACCGATCCCCAGATTTGGCTTGCGGAGGCTCAAAGAGAAACAAATTTCATCCGATCCTGCTAAAATTTGGTACATGATGTGTGCATATGGTCTCTAACAACCATGCAAAAATTGGTCCACATCGGTCCATAATTATATATGGCCCCCATATAAACCGATCCCCAGATTTGGCTTGCGGAGCCTCAAAGAGAAGCAAATTTCATCCGAACCGGTTGAAATTTGGAACATGGTGTTAGTATATGGTCTCTAACAACCGTGCCAGAATTGGTCCATATCGGTCCATAATTATATATAGCCCCCATATAAACCGTTCTCCAGATTTGACCTCCGAAGCCTCTTGGAGGGGAAAAATTCATCGGATCCGTTTAAAATTTGGAACGTGGTGTTAGTATATGGCCGTTAACAACCATACCAAAATTGGTCCATATCGGTCTATAGTTATATATAGCCGATCCCCAATCACACAAAAATTGGTCCATATCGGTTCATAATCATGGTTGCCACTCGAGCAAAAAGAATCTACCAACATTTTATTTCTATAGAAAATTTTGTTAAAATTTTATTTCTATAGAAAATTTTGTTAAAATTTTAATTTTATAGAAAATTTTGTCAAAATTTTATTTTTATAGAAAATTTTGTCAATATTTTATTTTTATAGAAAATTTTGTCAAAATTTTATTTCTATGGAAAATTTTGTTAAAATGTTATTTCTATAGAAAATTTTGTTAATTTAATATAACTACGATTTAGAAGATGGTATTAGGAGGTTTAAGACACCTTGCCATTGGCAAGCGTTACCGGAACCTAAGTAATTCGATTGTGGATGGCAGTGTTTAGATAAAGTTTCTACGCAATCCATGGTGGAGGGTACATAAGCATCGGCCTGGCCGAACTTACGGCCGTATATACTTATTACCTTTTGTTCGTACAACCGCCAACCATACTTTAAGCCATGTAATTCTGATAGTCATCAAATAATTTTTGTCGTTAATGTAAATTGTTCCTTCATTTGCATGGGACTAAAAAAATATGTGTTGCGTTAGAGTGAGTGAAAAACAAAATTTGTTTGGGAATGCTCCTGAGTAAAATTTCTTCAAAATCACGATCACGAAAAAATATGATAAAATTAATCTTCACGCTAAAATTCACCCTCAGGATAGAATTTATACTTTCGTGGGCAAAAATGTAATACTTTTCGTGAAATTTCGTGACTGAAATTTTCCTCACGCACATATATCTAACTGACGTAAACGTGGTTTAGAATGAAGATACTTACCTATAGCAACACTACAAAAGACTTTTAATAGAACTTTTCGAAGGAGCGCGTAGAATATTTTCGAGCGTACTAGCGATTTAGAGATCCGTGTTCTTCAAAGATTACAATAAAATTCTGTTTTTATAAGTGTGCTATTTATTTTTGTTTCGTTGCCTAGTAACGTCAACAATATATGTTGTTTGTGTTGAGCAATTACTTCCCTGTAGGAATTTCTCGAACTCACTCAAAACAAACTAACTTTTTACTAACTTGAGTCAGTTGGATTTTTCCCAAACTCACTTTTTCTAGACAATGAGCAATGAGTTACTTTTTCGCTCACTCTAAGCTGATGCATATTTAAGTGAAGTAAAGTCATGGAAACAATTCAAATAAACAAACATAAAATATGTATTGACTTCTATAACTGCCAATTTGGATTTGGCTTTTTATATTTGTTTCAATTTATCCTCAAAGAGCTCACCATAATCTAATCAGTTAGGAGCTAACTCATAGTGTGCTCATATATTATCAGCATAAAGTTAACTCACTTTGAGTTAACTTTTGGTTAGCTGAAGCTTATGCAGGGTTGAGTGAGGACTGACTCGTTCCAATGACAACGCGTGTTAAAACTGAATTGGATTTTACATGGGAAATGATTTAGGTTTTGAGTCACCTGTGACTCAGTTATGACTAACAATTTATTAACTTAAAGTCACCTCAATTTCCTACAGGGTTAGTATACTAAAGTCAATAACTTCTACACTTGGTCCAATTAAATAAAGTAATTGATGGATTGTGAATTCAATTATCAGAGACTTTGGATATTTTAGACAGTTCTCCATTCCACCAATTATTTTCGTAATTGACTTAATAAAAATTTAATTTAAATTTTTTATTCAAATATGCCAATAATTGATTTTTTATTGCTTCATTTTTTTCTGTGTACACTCAAAAAAAGTGAACTTTCTATTTCACTGAAGTCAATTTAACTTTATTTTAGTTCATGGAATTATTATGTTTTGAGAAAGTTTGCTTTACTCTAATAATTTATTGCATACGTTACACTGAAAAAAATATTGTCGTGAGGTCAAAGATTTCATGTCTTTAAAATACGAATGCAAATTTTGCTTAGCATAGAAGACGCATTTCTCTAATATAAAGTTTTTTATCCTTGTCCAAAAGTCGATAAACTTTTCAATGAAGTCGTATTATCCTTATAATTAAGAGATTTGACTTAAAAATGGTCATCTTGTCATCTTGACTTCAATAATTCAGAAAAATTCTTTAAATTTAATGAAATTGTCTTTAAATTTGTTGTCTTTTTGCATCCTGACTACAAAGCAAAAAATCGTTCAAATATAGGACATGTTTTTCAAAACTTTATTTTAAAGGCGTTTTTAATTGAAACATAGCATAATTTCTACTGGAAGCCGAGTCTTAATTTGGAAAATTAAGTTGTCGCTGACTCATTTTTAAAGGAATTTTATAGCATATGAAGAAAAAAAGCTGAGAAAGCGAAAATTTTGAATTGGCTTCCTAGAAGCAAGTACACAAAACCCAAATTTAAATGAGAATTGTGTCTTAAAAGTATCCTTACTTGTATTCTCCGCTTCTTTGGAACGGAATCAATACCAAATTTTTTAAAGTAAAGACAAAATCTTTACTGGTTTTTTTCAGTGTAGTTAAATGAACTAAAAAACGGGAAAAATTATACACAAATTAAGCAAAAAGATTTACTAAATTCTTACTTCTCACAAAATAGTTCATTATTTCTTTAAATTTATAAATTTTACCAAAAATGCGTCAATCATAAACTTCGTATGTCACTAAAGGCATTCTTGCATTTTTGAACTCCAATTTTTTCCTTCAAACTACAAAATTTTCTTTAGCAAGTGAAAAAAATTGATTATGTCTAATAAATTTTCTTGAATTTGTCGAAGACTATTTACTTATTTTTGTGATATCGGCGTGATGCTAGCGATTGTAATACGGTTTAGTTAAAATTTTCTAAAAATATTCAAAATTTTCTAAAATTAACAAAAAGTTTTCTTCCTGGTGGGTTCACTGTTTTTTCAGTGTATAGTTATGGACCGATGTGGACAAATTTTGGCATGGTAGTTATAATGTTATAGGTAGTCACCAACTTTCGATCGGATCGGATGTAATTTGTTCTTCCAAGAGGCCCTATAAAGCAAATCTCTGGATGATTTTACAAAGGGTTATATTATAGACCGATAGGCCATATACAAACATCACGATTCAATTTGCTTTTCCAAGAGCCTCTGTTTATATGGGGGCTATATATAATTATGGACCGATATGGATCCATTTCGGCGTTCGTAAGTTACATATAACTTAAGCTTCGATTTAAATAAAACATTTTGAACAAAGTGTAGCTGGTTTTTGTCTTTCAGTGTATAATCTTAAACAAAGAATTGTTATAAATTTTAAAGGTTTAATTTTCAATGAATAAATGTCTTGGCACCACGCGTCGCCACTCATTATACACTTGAAATAGGCAAACGATGCTCCACATATTTTTCAACTTTTCTCAGTTCGAAAATCTACTCATAATTTATACATTTTAAATGAATTCCCATTTTGAAACTACATCAGAAAGAATTGAAAAAAAAAACACTTTTTTTTTGAATAGTTCCTATACGAAAAAAAACTCATTAATTTTGTTCTCTCGACTATGGAAGGTGTAAAACATGACATGAAAATGCCTTTAATTCACTAGAGGTCATATTAAAAATATTTTCATTTCTTTACCGCAAAATTTAAATGTGCTGCTGACCTCTTGTATACATATCGAGTGCGAGTCCGTCCGAGGCTTTAATATTTACTTGCCATCTACTGCATAAATATGTGGATTGGCAGTGTTGCAAATTGCAAAGAGAATTTCTCTTGATTGTGGATATACTGACCAACGAATTAACATTACTTAAGTTTTCTTTATATAAGGTAACCACATACTTTACGTGTTGTACTATTAATGTACATATTATATGCTTATGTGGTTAACCCTTTCACCACCGAATTAAACCTACTGACACTGACTAAAATTTTCCATTTTTTAATATACTTGGACTAAGAGCATATAGATACAAATATGGTCGAAAGTTTTTTATTTTTTATACCCACCACCATAGAATGGTGATGGGGGTATAATAAGTTTGTCACTCCGTGTGTAACACATCGAAATGTCGATTTCCGACTATATAAAGTATATATATTCTTGATCAGGGAGAAATTCTAAGACGATATAAGCATGTCCGTCTGTCTGTCTGTTATAATCACGCTACAGCCTTCAATAATTGCGCTCTCGTCCTGAAATTTGGCACAGATTCGTTTTTTGGTTGCAGGCAGGTCAAGTTCTAAGATGGGCTATATCGATCTGAGTTTTGATATAGTCCCCATATAAACCGATTTCTCGATCTGGGGTCTTGGGCTTATAAAAAACGTAGTTTTTGTCCAATTAGCCTGAAATTGAAAATCTAGAGGTACTTGAGGACCATAATGATGTGTGCCGAAACTGGTGCCCATCGGACCATGTTTTGGTATAGCCCCTATATAGACCGATCTCCCGATTTTGCTTCTTGGGCGTCTAGAAACTGTATTTTCTATCCGATTTGCCTGAAATTAAAAATCTAGAGGTATTTTAGGACCATAAAGAGGTGTTTTGAAAATGGTCCGTATATATCCCCATATATATGTGCCGAAATTGAGGTGTATCGGTCCATTTTGTGGTATACCCCATATAGACCGATCTCTCGGTTTTACTTCTTGGGCGTCTAGAGACTATATTTTCGATATGTTCAAGTCGATAGCTTGTTTCGTTCGGAAGTTAGCGTGATTTCAAAAGACGGACGGACGGACATGCTTAGATCGACTCAGAATTTCACCAAGATCCAGAATATATATACTTTATGGAATAACAAAGTTAGTATACCCCCATCCTATGGTGGAGGGTAAAAAAAAAACAAGTATATACGGCCGTAAGTTCGGCCAGGCCGAATCTTATGTACCCTCCACCATGGATTGCGTAGAAACTTCTACGAAAGACTGTCATCCACAATCGAAATACTTGGGTTCTGGTATCTTAAAACTTCTTAACATCGTTTTCTAAATTGTGAGTTAGTCCATACGTGGTACATGTTAGTCTACAAATAATTACGAATCGATATGGACTTTTTGCACGGTACGTAGAGAGCCAGAATTGAAATATGGGGGTCGCTTATATGGGGGCTATATACAATTATGAACTTGGTATGGACCTATGTTTGTGTGATTGGAAATTGATTTATCTGAGGGATATATATATAACTGTAGACCGATAAGGACCTAGTTAGGCATGGTTGTTAACGACCATATACTAGCACAATGTACCAAATTTCAATTCACTCGGATGAAATTTGCTCCTCCAAAACGAAATCTCGGGATGGGTTTATATCATATACGATCACCACGTACCAAATTTCAAGCAGGTCGCATGAATTTTGCTTCTCACAAAAGGCACCGGAGGTCAAATCTGGGGATCGGTTTATATGGGAGCTATATTATGGGCTAATAAGAACCAATTCCTGCATGGTTGTTAGATACCATATACTAAAATCACGTACCAAATTTCAACCGAACGGGAAAAATTTTGCTCTTCCAAGGGGCTCCGGAGGTCAAATCTGGGGATCGGTTTATATGGGGCCTATATAATTATGGACCAATTTCGACCAATTTTTGCATGGGAGTTTGAGGCCATATATTAACGCCACGTACCAAATTTCAACTGAATCAGAAGAATTTTGGTCTTCCAAGAGGCTCCTGAGTTCAAATCTGGTGACCAGTTTATATGGTGGCTATATATAATTATAGACCGATGTGGACCAATTTTTGCATGGTTGTTAAAGACCACATACTAACACCATGTACCAAATTTCAGCCGGATCGTATGCAATTTGCTTCTCTTAGAGGCCTCGCAAGCCTAATCGGGGGATCGGTTTATATGGGGGCTATATATAATTATAGACCTATGTGGACCAATTTTTGCATAGTTGTTAAAGACCACATACTAACATCATGTACCAAATTTCAGCCGGATCAGATGAAATTTGCTTCTCTTAGAGGCCTTGCAAGCCAAATCGGGGGATCGGTTTATATGGGGGCTATATATAATTATAGACCGATGTAGACCAATTTTTGTATGGTTGTTAGAGACCATATACTTACACCATGTACCAAATTTTAGCCGGATCGGATGAAATTTGCTTCTCGCAAGCCAAATTTGGGGGTCCGTTTATATGGGGGCTATATGTAAAAGTGGACCAATTTCAATACCGTCCGACCTACATCAATAACAACTACTTGTGCCAAGTTTCAAGTCGATAGCTTGTTTCGTTCGGAAGTTAGCGTGATTTCAACAGACGGACGGACGGACGGACGGACGGACATGCTCAGATCGACTCAGAATTTCACCACGACCCAGAATATATATACTTTATGGGGTCTTAGAGCAATATTTCGATGTGTTACAAACGGAATGACAAAGTTAATATACCCCCCATCCTATGGTGGAGTGTATAATTACGCTGAAAAAAGTATCTTCATGAGGCCAAAGTTCATGTCCTTAAAATACGAATGGTAATTTAGCTTAGCATAGAAGACGTATTGCTCTGAGCCGTTCTGTCCTTATAGTTAGGTGATTGATCATAAGATGGGTATCTTTACATAAAGGAAAATTTTGTTGAACTGAGGTCAACTTGGGTTTAACAATTCTGACATTTTTTTTCAAAACAGCTGGTCGGAAGGAATGACGTATATAGCTAGATCAACGCATTTAGATTATAAGGTATTTTTAAATATCCTCTGTAGAGACATTGGTAGTCAAAAGGTTAAATAGTATATATGAGTACGGACGTAAAGACTGTGTACATATGTACGTATTAACATATTAATGCGAATGTATTGTCCATTGTGTGACATATCGGTGATGGGCAAATGTTTTCTTGTTACATTGATCGGAGTGCTAAAATAAATCCTGGAAATATTCCTTCCATGCTGATATTCATTCTAGGCTGTCCATCAATAAGTTCACGAGCATACATATGGGCAGAAAATTAAGTTCTTTGGTCTACAATTCCATTTCGAGCCATAATGAACTTTTTCTATGTGCCACATTTGGGTTACATTATTATTCACATGAAAATTTCGCATAGAAATATTAACTTTATTATACCGCTCACGATAGCATTACAGGTAACTTGATCATTTTTTTGACAAAAACTCTTATTGTTTGCAGGCAGCTCAAGTTCGGAGATGGGCTATATCGGTCCAGGTTTTGATATAGACCCCATATAAACCGACCTCCCGATTTGGGCTCTTGGGCTTATAGAACCCGTAGTTTTTACCCAATTTGCCTGAAATTGGAAATCTAGAGGTATTTTATGACCATATTGAGGGGTGCCAAAAATTGTGAGTATCAGTCCATATTTTGGTATAGCCCCCATATACACCGATCTCAAGATTTTACTTCTTCGGCTTATAGAATCCGTAGTTTTTATCTAATTTGTCTGAAAATGCAAATCTAGAGGTATATTAGGACCACAAAGATGTGCGCCAAAAATGGTCAGTGTCGGTCCATGTTTTGGTATAGCCTCCATATAGACCGATCTTCATATTTTATTTCGTGGGGTTATAGAATCTGTAGTTTTTATACAATTTGCCTGAAATTGGAAACCTAGAGCTATTTTAGGACCATAAAGAGGTGTGCCAAAAATGGTCAGTGTCGGTCCATGTTTTGGTATAGCCCCCAGAAACAGAAATGGTTCTTATATATCCAGAATCGGATATAGTCTTCAGAGGTAAAATCTTTAAATGTATCTTCGCGAAGTGTACTGGTTGAACTGCTCTGCTTGGGAGAATATCCGTCATCAAATCCCCCTGAAATTTTAAAGAGAACTATAATATTTGATTCATGGTGGTGGGTAATTAAGATTCTGCCAGGCCGAACTTACTGTTGTATATACTTGTTTTGGTACAATTTGATAACTACATTTTTCTAACAACCGCATAACACGTGCTTAATACGTCGCCAAAGTTGTTTTTTTCGGTTTATATGGGAGCTATATATAATTATGGGCCGATGTGAACCAATTTTTGCATGGTTGTTAAAGACCATGTACTAACACAACGTATTAAATTTCAACCGAATCGGAAGAATTTTGTTCATCCATGTGGCTCCGGAAGTCAAATCTGGGGATCGGTTTATATGAAGGCTATATATAATTATGGACCGATGTGTACCAAAGTTTGCATGGTTGTTAGAGACCATATACTAACACCATGTACCAAATTTCAGTCGGATCGGATGAAATTTGCTTCTCTTAGAGGCTCCGCGAGCCAAGTCGAGGGGTCGGTTTATATGGGGGCTATATATGATTACGGAACTATGTGGACCAATTTTTGCATATTTGTTAAAGACCATATACTAACACCATGTACCAAATTTCAGCCGGATCGGATGAATTTTGCTCCTCCAAGAGGCTCCGCAAGCCAAATCTGAGCGTCGGTTTATATGGGGGCTATACGTAAAAGTGATCCGATATGGCCTATTTGCAATACCATCCGACCCACATCAATACCAACTACTTGTGCCAAGTTTAAAGTCGATAGCTTGTTTCGCTCGGAAGTTAGTGTGACAGACATGCTTAGATCGACTCAGAATTTCACCACGACCCAGAATATTTATACTTTATGGGGTCTTAGAGCAATATTTCGATGTGTTACAAACGGAATGACAAATTTAATATACCCCCCATCCTATGGTGGAGGGTATAAATAAAAAATGCTATTACACTAGAACGTGTAAACCTCCCGAATATGGCTATGTTTTTTTTCTGAAATTCGCCGAAGTTCGCTAACGTGAACATTTTCGCTAACCTGAATTCTCTTGGTTTTAATTAGTTCACTTTATCGTGAGTTCACTGTATATTAATAACGGTGTCCATTTTTCCAAATTTTCTTTATTATTATTTATTAAACATTCGATAATTCATTTAATAAAATTAAAAAAAAACATCAACGTTAATATTCAATTTTTTTCTTTATTTTAATAAATTAAATGTTATTACGTTTCATATTATTACAATTTTCATACGAGCTTATTCGACAAGGAAGATTAAGGAAGATTTTAGTATACCTTTCTACATTAAAAGAGGCATTTGTTTCTCATCCCTGCCTGTAGGTGCCTATGTGGTTGGCCACTCGTAAATAAATATTTATATGCCTTGGACTGTAAGCACAACAAAAAGTAATTAAATGCATTTTGAGCAATGTGTTGAATTGCAATGAAAACCCAATGAACTGTAAAACCCCAAAAAGGAGAACTACAAACAGGAAAGTATCAAGTGAACTGTTAGCATTATTCATGCAAACTGAACGATTCAGTAAGTGGCGATGATAGACAACTGTAATGTTAAAAGATTACAAGAAAATAAATAAATGAGTACAAAGGGAACAGGCCATTGCCTGAAATTTGGAAATGTTGAATAGGCGACTAGTTCAAACTGACCACTCCAGGTACTTCAGGCATGGAAGCAAAGACAATAGAAATAAATATATACGGCTGTAAGTTCACTTAAGCTTATGTACCCTCCACATTGGATTGCGTAGAAACTTCTTCTAAACACTGCCATCCACAATCGGATTACTTAAGTTGCGGTAACGCTTGCCGATGGCAAGGTATCTTAAAACCTCCTAACACCGTCTTCAAAATTGTATGTAAATCCATACGTGGTATATATTAAATCAAAAAAGATCGATCCAATACGTATATAATTCAGTTTGACAAAATTTTCTATAAAAATAAAATTTTAACAAAATTTTCTATAGAAATAAAATTTTAACAAAATTTTCTATAGAAACAAAATTTTAACAAAATTTTATATAGAAATACAATTTTAACAAAATTTTCTATAAAAATAAAATTTTGACAAAATTTTCTCTAGAAATAAAATTTAGGTAGATTATTTTTGGCTCGAGTGGCAACCATGATTATAAACCGATGTGGACCAATTTTTGTGTTATTGGAGATCGGCTATATATAACTATATGGACCAATTTTGGTATGGTTGTTAACGGCCATATACTAACATCACGTTCCAAATTTGAAGCGGATCGGATGAATTTTGCTCCTCCAAGAGGCTCCGGAGGTCAAATCTGAAGAACGGTTTATATGGAGGCTATATATAACTATGGACCGATATTCCCATTCAACCGTCGAACTGAACGGATGTGTTTTCTAATAGCGGAGTATTTCATCGTAATAAGTACTTATTACGAATTTCATGTGTGGTGGAAATAATAAACCACCATGCAGCGAAATTCAAAGTCATCCACTGGGTTGCTAACTTCAGGGCCCAGTGGACGGGTAACGACTGAAGTTATAAATTTGGGCAGCGACCAAGAGTCAGGCCCAATTAGTCGACTGGCGGTGGCACTTGGCAAGTCGAACCTTTTCTAAGGTGACGACATCAAAAGGAGGCAATCCCTCTCGAAAGAGATTCAAGGAACGAAGAAATGCTTTGTTTATCCTAAAGAAATTAGGATCAGTCGACCCAAGCACGTTGTCGGCTAAGCAAAGCGATTCCTTAAAATGGGCTCAAGGAATTCTTGAAGCTGGAAAAAGGGAACGATCACCGGATGAGCTACCATCCTCTAAACGGGATCAAAGATCGTTTGCCTCAGTTGCAAAAGACAGCCTTGTGATGGCTATTATTAATAAAGGAGCATTGGACGGTATGATTCCAAGGCAAAAATGGGGGGAAATTGAGAACGCGATGTCTGGTGTCTACTCAGAGGTGCGAAAAAAGTTTCCCGGACCAAGTCCTCGACAGCGAGATGCTGGATGGTATCAAGGACGATATAAGTTAATAGCTTTTGCAGACCAGAGGTCTATGGATTGCTTTAAAGCTGCATTGATGCTAATTGGTGAAGTTTGGGAAGGAGCCGCTTTGGAGTTAGTCGATAAAAAAGACATACCGGCTAAACCTAGAGCACATGCATGGATACCGGCAAACCCTCCTGATCCTGAGTCAATACTAGAGAGACTAAAAGAATGTAACCCAGATCTTCCAACCGCCGATTGGAAGGTTGGTCGTTTGGATGAGGTGGATGGACCAAGACGACATGCGGTGTTTATATTACACATAGAGTCGCTGCCACATCTAGCCCAGACCCAAGGACGCGTAAGTTATGGCTTTCATGATATCCATATGAAGGTATACAAAAGCGATCAGCCAAAGGATACCGAAACGGACAAGCCACCGGTAGAGTCAGCAGTGAAAAAATCTCCTAGCGAAGCCGAAGGAGACATAAAACCGGCAGACTATGGCGAAAATCATATGCGGGAAGTTTCTACAGGCTCAAGCCTCACCAAAGCTGAACCGCGGACTGTTGCGAGAGTCACCGAGATCTGTGAAGAGGAAGCCCTTGATGACTCAATTGAAGCGGCTGATGTGACGGTGGTTGAAAATTTGGATGGTTCTACGGTTCCTCCAGATAAATCTTCACCATTGTAAGGCCGCTTGTGCTGCCTTAAAAGTTCTCCTGATGAAAGGAGACATAGATGTAGTTCTTATTCAAGAACCATACATATATAAAAACAAGATCTGTGAATTAAGCACTCCGGGTTTCAAACTTTTGCATAATACCGGTAACGATATAAATCGAGCATGTATAATTGCTAAAAACGAACTAAACTTGTTTCTGCTTCCTTCATTGAGCAATGCAGACACTGTCGTAGCCAGTCTAGAGATATCCACATGCAAATATTGGGTATCTTCGGTCTACATGGGACATGATATGGATATGCCACCCTGTGCCGTTAAGACCTTAGTTAAGGAGTCACTAAAAACAAAGACAAAACTCATTATGGGATGCGATGCAAATGCACATCATAGTATTTGGGGAAGTAGTGATACTAATGCAAGGGGAGAGTCGCTAATAGAGTTTATTTTGCGTACTAACCTGGTAGTTTGCAATAAGGGAGATGCACCAACCTTCGTCACCAGGAACAGACAAGAGGTTTTGGACGTAACGTTGACCTCTCCGGAACTGAATGATAAGATATCTGAGTGGCAAGTTTTGAGGGAACATAGCTTCTCAGATCATCGCTACATCAGTTTCAGATTGGCTGTTCGTACTTCAAAGACCATATTTCCGCCAAATGTTAGGAAAGCTGATTGGAATAGGTATAGGGAATCGTTCAATTTGATGATACCGGAAATGCCGGAGACAAATATGAGCACTGTGCAAGATATCGAACACGCAGTGGAGCGGATTACGAAGGCCTTCAACATTTCACTGAAAACTGCTTGCCCTAGGGGAAAGCCAAGGGGAAAAAATCGGCCGCCATGGTGGACTACGGAGTTAAGTAATATGAGGAAATCCTGCAGGAAGCTCTTTAACAAAGCAAAGTCCACAAGAGCTCCGGAGGATTGGGACACTTACAAGATGAATCTGAGAGAATATAAACGAGAACTGAGAAGGTCTCAACAAAACTCTTGGGATGATTACTGTAGCAGTATTGAGAATACGTCAGAGGCTTCCAGACTACGGAAGGTACTAGCATCCACTAACACCGCTCCAGGTTTCATTAAAACATCGGAGGGAAATTGGACAACGTCCAGTGAGGAGACGTTGGAGGTACTTTTGGACACACACTTCCCTGGAAATCAGACGGTTGAACCATGTTCCGGCGGTGTAACAGAGGCTCGGCGATCACTTCCTATCGAGGAAATTGTGTCGGAATCTAGAATAAAATGGGCTTTAAATAGCTTTGGACCATTCAAATCCCCCGGACCTGATGGAATTACTCCGGCGGAGTTACTGGCAGTGGCTGAAAGAATTATCCCCTGGTTGACGGTGATATATAAACAATGTGTAAACTTAGCATATATTCCAGAAAAGTGGAGGGAAACAAAAGTCGTCTTCATACCTAAAGCAGGAAAAGCCTCTCACTCGAGTGCGAAGGATTTCCGACCAATCAGCTTATCCTCATTCCTACTTAAGACCCTGGAGAGGATGATAGACATGTATCTTAGAACTAGCGTGGATTCAAGTTTGCTCTCGAAACGACAGCATGCATACTCGAAGGGCAGGTCTACTGAGACCGCATTGCATGAACTGGTCAGCTTTATTGAAAGCTCACTATCTGTCAAAGAATACACAATCGTGGCGTTTCTAGACATCGAAGGGGCGTTCAATAATGTCCATCCGAGCTCGATATTAAATGGACTGACAACTCTGAATGTTGATCAAGGTATACTTAGGCTGTTAGACGAACTTCTAATAAAGAGACGTATTTCAGCCACACTAGGGCAAGCAAACATACAAAGGTATGTGAACAGAGGCACTCCCCAAGGAGGAGTTCTATCACCTCTTCTTTGGAATGTTGCTATAAACAACCTTCTGGTTTCTCTAGAAAAAGAAAGGATAAAAGTGGTGGCATACGCAGATGATGTGGCGCTAGCAGTCAGGGGAAAATTCCCATCCACAATCAGAGATATTATACAGAGAGCTCTCCGGATGACTGAGAAATGGGCGAAAGATAATGGTCTTGGTGTAAATCCAGCAAAGACAGAAATAGTCATGTACTGCAAAGATCGCAAAACTCCCACGGTTAGGCCCATTTCCTTAGGGGTACTGAAATTCCCTTTGGTGAGTGTGAAAAATACCTTGGCGTTATTTTGGACAGGAAGCTGAATTTTAGGCTTAATATTGAAGAGAGGGCGAGAAAAGCCACGGTAGCTTTGTACTCGTGCAAAAAGGCAATAGGGAAAAAGTGGGGACTAAGACCAAAAATTGTGCATTGGCTATACACGGCAGTGGTTAGACCTATAATGCTATATGGTGTTGTAGTCTGGTGGCCGGCACTTCAGAAACCGACTTGTTTAGATAAAGTTCAGCGTATGGCGAGCTTATGTATCTCAGGCGCATTTAGTAAGACAGGAACAGACTCCCTTAATGTCATGCTACATCTATTGCCTTTAGACATTTTGGCCAAACAGTCAGCTGCAACAACGGTTGTGCGGTTGCGCGAGCTATCGCTGTGGTCGGAAAAAATGTACGGTCATAGTTCGGTCCTCAAAGTAATGCCAGATGTGCCTAACGTAGTGGATTACACCCTGGCAAAACCACTTTTCGACAAAAAGTTTGAAACTCTAATTCCCAACAGTGAGGCGTGGTGTACACAGACCCCGGGGAATAAAAGATATATAGATTTCTATACTGATGGCTCCAAATTGAATGGACAAGTGGGGTTCGGAGTATATTCTAAAGATCTGGAAATTCGAATAGCGAAAAGATTACCTACACAGAAAAAAATATCACCAAAATATTTCCAATTAAAAAGTTAATTGAAGTTGAATATTTTTTCAATGAATAAATTAATTGATACAATTAACTTTTTAATCAAGATAGAACATAAAGTTAATTAAGTCAATGATTGAAAATTTTAAAATTTTTAATTAAAAAATTAATTGATACAATTAACTTTTTAATCAAATTCGGAAGACTAAGTCAGTTAAAAAAAGTGATGAACATTTCTTAATCCAAATAAAAACTCTAAGCCAATTCAGAAAGTAATTGAAAATAGTGACCTTTTTAAATAAAAAATTAATTAGGGTTTGCATTCAAAATCAATTAAATTTTTAATTGAATCAATTAAAAAATTAATTGAAAATTGCCAATGACATCAATTAATATTTTAATCAAGAATTTTTTCTATGCCCAATTAAAACTGTGATTGATACTATCATTTTCGTGATTGAAGACATTTCAATTAAAAAATTAATTGGATCAATTAATTTCGTGATTGAATCAGAAAAATTTTTTTTTGTGTGTAATCACTGTAGTGTTTTTCAGGCTGAAATATTGGCAATAAGAGAGGTGGTGAATTGGCTGAGAAGTAATGTTCCAACAAATATTGGCATTAATATATACTCAGACAGTAAACCTGCAATAAAATCCTTGGACTCTGTGTTCCTTAACTCAAAAACGGCCATAGACTGCCGCAAATCTCTCAACGAGATGGCTGAGCAGTACAATATTCACCTAATATGGGTGCCTGGTCATAGGAACATACCGGGGAACTGTGAAGCAGATGTGTTAGCAAGGCTAGGAACTACCTTACATATTCCAGGGGAACTAGAATCTGTTGGTATGCCTCTGGCCACCTGCAAGCTCTTACTGCGTGAGAAGGCTGTTATGATGGCCAATATTCGATGGGAAAATTGCAAGGGTTGTAACGACACCAAGCAAATATGGCCCCATTTAAACTTAAACCGCACACTAGATATGCTAGTGTTCTCAAGGCGTCAGATAGCACTCCTAATATCTGCTATAACGGGTCGCTGCCTGATAGGCGAATTTGCAAAAACTATAGGTGCGAAGTATAATGACTATTGTATAAGCTGTCATGACGTGGAGGAAAAGGAATCAATTAAACACCTCTTGTGTGAGTGTCCTGCTTTTTGTGTAAGGCGTAAGCGAATTTTAGGAGCATATAGCTTTAGATTACTGGCTGACCTGGAAAACGTTAACTTAAGCAGTTTGTTAATGTTTTTGGAGCAATCTGGTTGGTTCCACAAAAGTAAATAATAGAGAAGGTTCAGTGGTTAAGACTAGAAGTGCCCATATGTAATAGGTACTTTTAGTTAAATGTGGTATCACAATGGACTGAATAGTCTAAGTGAGCCTGAAATTTAATCGGGCTGCCACTTTAACCTAACCTAACCTAACCATGGACCGATATGGACCAATTCTGGCACGGTTGTTAGAGACAATATACTAACACCATCCCAGCAAAAAACTTGGAAGTTCTTCTTAAGGCACAACTTTAAAAGCATTTCCAAAAATGTCCTCCCAAAGATGTTCTTTATTTTAACTGCACAGGAAGTTCATTTGAGTCAATTTTTTATAACTCGCTTTTTCATATTTTTAAAGGGAAATTTGAAGTTTTGTTGTTTCAAATTGGTTAAATGGGTTAAGATCAAAAATTAATAAAATAGTAAAAATTATTTAAATTTTGACGAAAAAACTTCTAAGTACTTTCTAGAAAAATTGCGAAATTTTTGAAAATATTTCATGTCAAACGTTCCAGACAAGCATTATAATACATTAAAAATCATAAAAAAATTTAAAAATTATTTATTCGTCAAAATATCAAAAAACAAGTATATACAGCAGTAAGTTCGGCCGGGCCGAATCTTAAATACCCACCACCATGAACCATATATTAGGGTTTCCTTTGAAATTTCAGGAGGGCTAGAGGACTTGAGGACACTTCCCGAAGATAAATTTAAAGATTTCA
Source organism: Haematobia irritans (assembly GCF_050003625.1). Lineage (NCBI taxonomy): Eukaryota > Metazoa > Arthropoda > Insecta > Diptera > Muscidae > Haematobia > Haematobia irritans. Next base: position 77,999,909 of record NC_134399.1, on the reverse strand, counting down.
CCTATGAGGACTATATCAGATTCTGGATTTATAAGAACCATTTTTGCTTGAGTTTTAGAGGAATCATTAACATTTCTTGTAAGTGTGCAAGAAAAATATAAAATAACGTCTTGATTTGAAATCTTAAATCTGTAGAAGTAAAATCTGGAAATTTTACATTGAGTTTCAAACAATTTTCATGATCAGTATTTACAATTTCTGGCAAATCAGATAAAAACTACGGTTTCTAGAAACCCAAGGAGTTTAATCGGGAGATCGTTCTGATGGGGGCTATACTAAAATATGGACCGATACTCACCGCTTTCGGCACACCTCTTTATGACCCGAAAATACCTATAGATTTCCAATTTCAGGCAAATAGGATAAAAACTTCGGATTCTAGAAGCCCAAGAAGTAAAATCGGGAAATCGGTCTATATGGGGCTATACAAAAATATGGACCGATACTCACCATTTTCGGCACACCTCTTTATGGTCCCAAAATACCTCTAGATTTCCAATTTCAGACAAATTGGATAAAAACTACGGTTTCTATAAACCCAGGACCCCAAATCGGGAGGTCGTTTTATATGGGGACCATAAGCGTAGGAAGGCCTCTGGGGAGGGGGCTTAGACCCCCCAGAAAAATTTTAGCCCCCCCCAGAATTTGAAAACCTATTTACGATTTTACATTTTTCTAAAAATTAAACAAGTATATACGCAGCAGAAAGTTCCGCTAAAGATTTTCATGCACAATCGAATTACTTTGGTTGTGGTAGCAGTTGCCGATGGCAATGTTTTTAATCTGGTATTTATAAAATAAATCTGTGGTTGAACTTTTGATTTAGTTGAATAACTAAAGCTCCTTTATTATTTTGTTTAGTCTGGTTTAGTCAATTTCATTTAAAAAATAGTAATTGATACTATTTGGGGGCTACACCAAAATATGGACCGATACTCACCATTCTCGGCACACCTCTTTATGGTCCTAAAATACCTCTAGATTTCCAATTTCAGACAAATTGGGTAAAAACTACGGTTTCTATAAGCCCAAGACCCCAAATCGGGAGATCGCTCTATATGGGGGCTAAACCAAAATATGGACGGATACTCACAATTTTTGGCACACGTATTTGTGGTCCTACAATACCTCTAGATTTCCAATTTCAGGTAAATTGAATAAAAACTGCGGGTTCTATAAGCCCAAGAAGTAAAATCGGGAGATCGGTCTATATGGGGGCTATACCAAAACATGGACCGACACTCACCATTTTTGGCACACCTCTTTATGGTCATAAAATACCTCTAGATTTTCAATTTCGCGCAAATTGGATGAAAACTACGGTTTCTATAAGCGAAAGACCCCAAATCGGGCGGTCGGTTTATATGGGGGCTATACCAAACCATGGACCGACACTCACCATTTTTGGCACACCTCTTCAAGGTCCCAAAATACCTCTAGATTTTCAATTTCGCGCAAATTGGATGAAAAATACGGTTTCTATAAGCGAAAGACCCCAAATCGGGAGGTCGGTTTATATGGGGGCTATACCAAAACATGGACCGACACTCACCATTTTTGGCACACCTCTTCAAGGTCCCAAAATATCTCTAGATTTTCAATTTCGCGCAAATTGGATGAAAACTACGGTTTCTATAAGCGAAAGACCCCAAATCGGGAGGTCGGTTTATATGGGGGCTATACCAAAACATGGCCCGATATAGCCCATCTTCGAACTTGACCTGCGCGCAGACAAAAGACGATTCTGTGCCAAATTTCAGGACGATAGCTCCATTATTGAATGCTGTAGCGTGATTACAACAGACAGCCAGACAGACGGACATGCTTATATCGTCTTAGAATTTCTCCCTGATCAAGAATATATATACTTTATATAGTCGGAAATCGATATTTCGATGCGTTACAAACGGAATGACAAACTTATTATACCCCGCCACCATTCTATGGTGGTGGGTATAAAAAATCTTTATTCACATCCATATCACTGGATTCGCATCTGCAACGGCTGTTGAAATGGTGGACATCCGTCCTATGACAAGCCCATGTTAAAATCATCGCTTCTGCGCCAATTTTGCACCACTCCCGGATCCAAAAAGAACATTTTCACTACTTTTTTGGCGACTCTTTTTTTGCTGGGATGTTTCAAATTTCAACCGGATCGGATGAAATGAGCTTCTCTTCGAGGCTCCGCAAGCCAAGCTGGGGATCGGTTTACATGGGGGCTACATATATTTATGAACCGATGTGGACCATTTTTGGCATGGATGCTAGAGACCATATACTAACACCACGTTCCACATTTGAACCGGCTCGGATGAATTTTTCTCCTCCAAGAGGCTCCGGTCCGTGCAAAACTTCAAGTAAATTGGAGTGAAATTTTGACCTATGGTAGATATATCTAAATCTGAACCAATTTCAACTAAATTTGCCAGTAAAAATGTTATTTCCATTCCAGTTTTAAATAAATTGGAGGAAAATTTTGATATACGGTGGTCATATCTGTAAATCGGACGAAAGATATATATGAGAACTATATCTAAATATGGAACGATTTCAACCGAATTCGGTACACATATTCATAATGTTAATTCTACTACCTGTGCAAAATTTCACGTAACTCGGATTAAACATTTGGTCTCTGGGCCCATAGAAGTGTAAATCGGGCGAAAGCTATATATGGGAGCTATATCTAAATCTGAACCGATTTCAACCAAATTCGGTACGCATATTTATAAGGTTAATTCTACTACTTGTGCAAAAATTCACGTAACTCGGAGTAAACATTTGGCCTCTGGGGCCATAGGAGTGTAAGTCGGGCGAGAGCTATATATGGGAACTATATCTAAATCTGAACCGATTTCAACCAAATTCGATGTACATATTTATAATGTTAATTCAAGTCTCTGTGCAAAATTTTACGTAAATCGGAACAAAAGATTTACCTCTGAGGCCATAAGAGAGTAAATCGGGCGAAAGCTATTTATGAGAGCTATATCTTAATCTGAACCGATTTGACTGATATTTTGCAAAATTTACGAGACGCACAAAATATTCGATTATACGAAATTGGAAGAAGATCGGTTGATAAATACGTCATTTCTGACCATATCGGTTATAAATATATATGGCAGCTGTATCTAACTCTGAACCGATTTTTTCCAAAATCAACAGGGATCGTCTTTGAGCCGAAAAAGGACCCTATGACAAATTTAAGGACGATCGGACTTAAACTGCGTGCTGGACTTTGCACACAAAAATACATCAACAGACAGACATACGGACATCGCTAAATCGACTCAGAATTTAATTCTAAGACGATCGGTATACTAAACGATGGGTCTCATTTTCCTTCCTTCTTGGTGTTACATGCAAATGCACAAACTTATTATACCCTGTGCCACAGTAGTGGTGAACGGTATAAAAAGGTTTAAAAACATTCGTTTGTCGACTAATTGTAGTAACCAGAAGTTAGTTGTAATACATGCCAGCCACCCTGTGTATCGATCTTGCGAGTTTGCGTTAACTTTTGATAACTATTATCATATTCAAAAGAATTTATAGACAGTTACGCGATGAAGGCTATATAAGCGGGAGGGTTTACGGAGCCGTTCCGAACTCGATGACATTCTCATTTGTTGTTTTTTTTTCATATTGTTTGGAGACACTCAATGAATTAAACAAAATCAATGTTGGATGTTGAATTTTATATGAGACAATGATGACGATGACGAAGAAAACAACAAAAAGAGTCGAGGGAAAAATGTTTAACAATAAAATCAAATCGATTGACGACGAAGCAAACAGAAATGACAACAACAGCAACAACAATGCCGAGGTACATGAATGCATTTACACCCAAAAAAGGTTAAACACGACAAATGAGGATTTTCATTTGGTTAAAGCTCATACGAACCCAAACAACAAATGCACACACACACACATATTCATATACACTAACATGTTCCATATTCAACATGCAGTCGCCCATTGCTCATTCAGATTTCAGTTGAAAAATGTCAATATTTACATAAATTAGCTGTTAAACGCTAAATAAGGCTTAACAAACCAACAACCACAATAAAAGCACAGCAATAAGCTGCTCTTGCACTGTATAGCCATGACAGCAAGACCATCGAAGAAAATTTATGCGCATGCACGCACGTTTCCAAAACGTCAACAAAAATTAACATACTCTATGTTATACGTCTGTCCGTCTATGGAGACGACTTGGCTTCGCTTATTGCAATATCATCATTTTTGGGGTTTGCCAACAAATCAGGCTGCAGCGACCAAAATCCAAAAGCCAGGGAATTTATGAAATTGTTTAGACTATACCACCTCCAATATCACGCATAATTTTTGATGAACTTTACAAGTTTCTTCAAATCAGAACAATCCTTTGACAAAATATAGGGATAATGTACAGTGCCCAGCAATGTCATTGGCACAGAGAGATGATTCGAGTAAATCAGCAAATATCATGCACAACAAAGGCACATATTTCAATTCAATTTATATCCGAATTGTTAGACTTGTGAACAGTTTTGTGGCATTATGAATCAAATGTAATAGTTTTCATTGAAACCCCGCTCATCTTAGAGGGTTATTTGAAAATATTCAATTTCAAGTGGATTTAATGACACAAACTTCCTTCCTCAAGCATATCGGTTCAAATGGTACGGTTCCCGAAGTTAAAAATAAAGTTTTTACGAATTTATTGACTTTTTAAAATCTCTGTAACTTTTTTGTTTATGAATATAAGCAAATACTTTAAGGCAAAAGTTTCATATTTTGTTACGATCTTTATAATGGTTATCAGAAAGGGACATCATAGGGGTATACGAAGCGAAATAAAAAAATTAAAAATAAAATTTGACGTCGGAGTCAAAAATGACCAATGCACGAAATATAGCCCCTGATCAACCACGAACAACGATACGCGTTTCTTTTCGATCGGACTTTAAATGACGACACAGCACAATAAATTGTATTTCGGGGGGTCGTAGGGTGCACGGAAAAAAAGTTTTGGTGTTCTGAAATTGTCTTCGAATATGCTACAAAACTGGGGGGTGCCGCATCAACTTTTTTTCGTGACCCTATCTAATGCATAGTTAGTATAATAATTCTGCAATCTCTGCAAAGTTTCACGTAATTGGGAGTATAACTTTGGCCTCCGTGGTCATATGAGTGTAAATCGGGCGAAAGATTTCTGAAATCTGAACCGATTTCAACCAAATTTGGCACAATTAACGATACTATAGAACGTACCTCTTGTGCAAAATTTAAAGCAAATCAGGGTAAAACTCTGGCTTTTCGAGACTCATAGAATATTCACAGTAAATCACGGCAAAACTCTGGCTTTTGAGGCCATATAAGTGCAAATCAGGCGAAAGATATACATATGGGAGCTATACCTAAATTCGAATCAAATTTACCAACTATTTGTAGAATATAAATACTGCTCTCTATCCAAAATTTCACGAAAATCGGTAGTAAACTTTGGCCTCTGTATATATATGGGAGCTATATCTAAATCTGAACCGATTTGGCTGATATTTTGCAAGTTTTCCGAGACTCATAGAATATTCGGATGAGCGGAATTTGAAGAAATTCGGTTGATAAACACGCCAACTATGACCAGATCGGGGAAAATATATATGACAGCTATATCTAAATCTGAACCAATTTTTCCAAAATCAATAGCGATTGTCTCTGCCCCAAAAAAAAACACCCTATGCCAAATTTGATGACGATCGGACTTAAACTGCGACCTGTACTTTGCACACAAAAAGACAGACAGACGGACATCGCTAAATCAACTCAGATTTTAATTTTAAGACGATCGGTATACTATACGGGTCTCAGACTTTTCCTTCTTGGTGTTACATACAAATGCACAAACTTATCTTATTATACCCTGTACCACAGCAGTGGTGAAGGGTAAATAGGTCAGAAAGGAACCCTGGGTCAGAAGGGACCCTTTAGGACGGTAAGGACCACGGCGAGTCAGTAGGGACTCCAAAGTGGCATGTCGTTGAGATTTGGGTCAGTACACAGAAAAAAATATCACCAAAATATTTCCAATTAAAAAGTTAATTGAAGTTGAATATTTTTTCAATTAATAAATTAATTGATACAATTAACTTTTTAATCAAGATAGAACATAAAGTTAATTAAGTCAATGATTGAAAATTTTAAAATTTTTAATTAAAAAATTAATTGATACAATTAACTTTTTAATCAAATTCGGAAGACTAACTCAGTCAAAAAAGTGATGAACATTTCTTAATCCAAATAAAAACTCTAAGCCAATTCAGAAAGTAATTGAAAATAGTTACCTTTTTAAATAAAAAATTAATTCAGGTTTGCATTCAAAATCAATTAAATTTTTAATTGAATCAATTAAAAAAATAATTGAAAATTGCTAATGACACCAATTAATATTTTAATCAAGAATTTTTTCTATGCCCAATTAAAACTGTGATTGATACTATCATTTTTGTGATTGAAGACATTTCAATTAAAAAATTAATTGGATCAATTAATTTCGTGATTGAATCAGAAAAAATTTTTTTTTGTGTGTATGGACCCCGTTGATCCGATTCTAGGTTTATGTAAACAATTTTTTTTAGGTTTAGAGGAATAAGCGTCCAAGAAAATCCGGTAAAATAGCTCCATTCATATGAATTGCAAACGATATTATATAAATTTACCCCCAACACTTGATGAACACGAAAAGCTAAATCGCCAAATATTACTCCTAGTATGTGGAAATTATAATGAGGAGTCTACTTTTTTAGACCACCACCATAGAATGGTGATGGGGTATAATAAGTTTGCCATTCCGTTTGCAACACATTGAAATATCGATTTCAGATTATATAAAGACGATATAACCATGTCCGTCTGTACATCTGTTTGTCTGTCTGTCTGTTGTAATAACGCCTTCAATAATGGCGCTATCTTTCTGAAATTTGCCTACAAGCAAAATTTGTTTTGCTTGTAGGCAGTTAAGCTTGAAGATACGCTATATCGGTCCAAGTTTTGATATAGTCCCCATATAAACTGAACTTCCGATTTGGGTCCTTGGGCTTCTAGAAAACATAGATTTTAACCATTTTGCCTAAAATTGGGAATCTAGGGGTATAGTAGGACCATAAAAAGGTGTGCCGAATAGGGTGAGTATCGGTCCATCTTTTGGTATAGCCCCCATATAGAGCTTTCACCCGACTTTACTTCTTAGACTTCTAGAAAAGGTAGTTTTCATCCAATTTTTCTGAAATTGGAACTCTACGTATATCTTTCGCCCGATCATGACCACAGAGACAAAAATTTTACTCTGAATGACGTTAAATTTAACAGAAAGAGTAGTATTGCAATTTTAACTGTGCATGCCAAATTCTGTGAAAATCGATTCAGAGATAGTTATAGATTCCATATATATATATATATATATATATATATATATATATATATATATATATATATATATATATATATATATATATATATATATATATATATATATATATATATATATATATATATATATATATATATATATATATATATATATATATATATATATATATATATATATATATATATATATATATATATATATATATATATATATATATATATATATATATATATATATATATATATATATATATATATATATATATATCGTCCGCTATGAATTTAATTACTCGCTTTTGAAAGTTTTTTCTTCACGTGCTATCAAAGTCCTTTAAAAACGTTTTGAAAACAACTGAAATTTCCTAATTCAGACACGACTTCAAGTAGCAATTGTACTAGGTACCAAGTAAAAAACCTCGTTAAAATAAAGTATTGAAAAACATAACCTATTTTTAAACGCTTTTTATACCCTCCACCATAGGATATTAACTTTGTCATTCCGTTTTTAATACATCGAAATATTGCTCTAAGACCCCATAAAGTGTATATATTTTGGGTCGTGGTGAAATTCTGAGTCGATCTAAGCATGTCCGTCCGTCTGTTGAAATCACGCTAACTTCCGAACGAAACGAACGAAAATCATAATATATATGAAATTGTTTTTCTCGTGAGTTATATTCCTCCAAACAGTAAATTTGAACTTTATAATTTACATTTATTGAACATCGAGTATGTTATTTCAACACTAGTTGAGGGTCAAATTCCATGCATCCTTGGTGACTTTAACTTAGGAAATATTATTTGGAATTTCAGTGCTTCGGATCAAATACTTCTGCCTTATAATAATTCCTCTAACGTCGAAAGCTCTTTCTGCGATAGAATATATGCCCTCGGTATGTTCCAGATAAATAATATAAAGAACGATATAGGTCGAACACTCGACTTAATATTTGTGGATGATACAGTGAAATACGACATTTCTAGAAGCATTGCTCCTCTTACGAGTGAATCCGTTAACCATAAGGCACTTGTAGTAAAATGTATTGTTTATGATGATGCAATATTATGTGATAATACGGATGAAACATACTACGATTTTAAAAATGCCAATTACGAACCTATTATAAATTTTTTGGATTCTATAAATTGGTATAATTTGTTGCTGAATTACGATATCAACACAATGTATTCCAAATTTAAAACGACAATTGATCATTGCCTTTCTCTGTATGTTCCGATAAAGAGAGTTAAGAAACCATACAAATTGCCTTGGTTTAACAGCCGATTGCAGCATCTGAAGAATCTGCGAAACAAAGCACACAGAGTGTATAAAAGATCTGGTGAACTCGCTGATAAAGAAATTTTTCTACGCCGAAGACGAGAGTACGACTGTCTATTAAAGTTTTTATATAAACGTTATATTAGTCAAACGGAATCTCGTATTTTACACGATCCTAAACAATTTTGGATTTTCTTTAATAACAAGCGAAAGTCTAATGACATTCCTCGTTCTATGTATTTTCAAGATAAAGGGGCATCTGGTGCAAAGGACGTGTCCAATTTGTTTGCTTCTTATTTTTCTTCCGTTTACAACACATCAGTAAACTTGGACTTTTCTTGTCAATTTCTTAATTCTGTAAATGAGTTTGTTGATATCGGAAATATCCAACTAGACGACTCTGAAGTTCTTGAAACAATTCTTGAGTTAGACGTTAATAAATGTGCGGGGTATGACTTATTGCCCCCTCTATTCCTTCGTAACTGTGCGAACCCGTTACATGTGGCTCTTACAATAATATTTAACAAGTCACTTTCTCAGGGTCATTTTCCGAATGATTGGAAATTTGCTTTTATTTCCCCGATTTTTAAATCTGGCCGGAAAGATATCGTTGATAACTACCGCCCGGTAGTCAAGTTATCTACAATACCAAAACTTCTAGACAAGATAGTTAATAAACGACTTACATGGACGTTCAAAAACTACATTTCTACCAATCAACACGGGTTTTATCACGGCAGGTCATCCTGTTCGAATTTAGCCCTTTTCACTAATTTTTGTACTAACTCCTTGGAGAGAGGAAAACAGGTAGACGTTCTATACACAGATTTTAGTAAGGCATTTGATAATTTGCCACATAATATATTAATTGCTAAACTTCGAAAGTTAGGTATTCATTCAAATTTATTATCTTGGATAACGTCATACATTTCTGGTAGAATCCTTTATGTAAGGGTTGGCGAATGTATGTCAGATCCCATCAATGTTGTATCTGGTGTTCCTCAGGGTAGCCATCTGGGCCCTTTATTGTTTCTGTTGTTCATTAATGATATTAACCTTCGTATTTCACACGCGCAGTGTTTACTATACGCTGATGATTTAAAAATTTATTACGAAATTTCTACATTTTCTGATTGCATTGACTTTCAAAACGACATCAACTGCTTGATGAACTGGTTTCAAGATAATCGATTAATCTTAAATTTATCTAAATGTAAAACAATGACTTATACTCGTAAGCATTTTCCGATATTATATAATTATACAGACAACTTTGGCAATGAATTTCTACGAGTAAATCAAGTTAAAGATCTTGGAATATTTTTTGATCCCATACTTTCATTTAAATATCATATTGAATATATTGTCTCAAAATCCAATTCTCAATTTGGATTTTTGAAGAGAAATTCAAAGGAATTCTCCAGTAACACACTAAAAACACTTTATGAGAGTTTGGTTCGACCTCATATTGAATATTTGTGTATTATTTGGGATCCATTTTATAACGAAGGCATAAACAGAATAGAAAAGGTTCAAAAACGTTTTACAAGATTTGCTTTAAGAATGCTTTATACGTGGGATAGTATGCCATCATATATAGAACGATGTAGAATTCTTGGCATTCAGCAACTTCATTTTAGGAGAAAGCTCCAAGGTATTGTTTTTATAAAAGATATTATGGATACGAATATAGATTGCCCAGATTTATTGTCTTTCTTGCCATTCAACGTTCCTAATCGATTTTTAAGGGAATATCATTTATTTAATGTTCCTTTTCATAGAACAAGCTACGGGATAAATGAACCCTTAACACGATGCCTCAATTTATTTAATTCCATTGCAAACCGAATAGATTATCACACAGAACGACACATTTTCAAGAGAATGCATAGAATTTTGTTTGATAATGAAACGTAAATTTTGTATAATTTGTTTGCAATGTATAAATCATATTTCAACATTATCATGAAAATTTAATGTAATCTGTAAGAGCATAGCTCGGTAGATGTAAATAAATAAATAAAAAAAAAAAAATAAATAAAAAAAACAAGGTATCGACTTGAAACTTGGCACAAGTAGTTGCTATTGATGTAGATCAAATGGTATTGCAAATGGGCCATATCGGACCACTTTTACGTATAGTCCCCATATAAACCGACGCTAAATTTGGCTTGCGGAGCCTTTTGGAGAAGCAAAACTCGTCGGATCCGGTTGAAATTTGGTACATGGTGTTAGTATATGGTCTCTCACAACCATGCAAAAATTGGTCCAAATCGGTATATAATTATATATAGCCCCCATTTAAACCGATCCCCAGATTTAACCTCCGGAGCCCTTTGGTAGAAGAAAATTCACCCGATCCGGTTGAAATTAGGTACGTGGTGTTAATATATGGACTCTAACAACCATGCAAAAATTAGTCCATACCGGTCTTAATTATATGTAACAAAATTTTGTCAAGATTTTATTTCTATAGAAAATTTTGTCAAAATATTATTTCTATTGAAAATTTTGTAATATTTTATTGCTATAAAAAATTTTGTCAAAATTTTATTTCTATAGAAAATTTTGTCAAAATTTTATTTCTATAGAAAATTTTTTCAAAATTTTATTTCCATAGAAAATTTTGTCAAAATTTTATTTCCATAGAAAATTTTGTCAAAATTTTATTTCTATGGTCTCTAACAACCATGCAAAAATTAGTCCATACCGGTCTTAATTATATGTAACAAAATTTTGTCAAGATTTTATTTCTATAGAAAATTTTGTCAAAATATTATTTCTATTGAAAATTTTGTAATATTTTATTGCTATAAAAAATTTTGTCAAAATTTTATTTCTATAGAAAATTTTGTCAAAATTTTATTTCTATAGAAAATTTTTTCAAAATTTTATTTCCATAGAAAATTTTGTCAAAATTTTATTTCCATAGAAAATTTTGTCAAAATTTTATTTCTATAGAAAATTTTGTCAATATTTTTTTTTCTATAGAAAATTTTGTAATATTTTATTGCTATAGAAAATTTTGTCAAAATTTTATTTCTACAGAAAATTTTGTCAAAATTTTATTTCTATAGAAAATTTTGTCAAAATTTTATTTCTATAGAAAATTTTGTAAAAATTTTATTTCTATAGAAAATTTTGTCAAAATTTTTTTTCTATAGAAAATTTTGTCAAAATGTTATTTCTATAGAAAATTTTGTCAAAATTTTATTTCTATAGAAAATTTTGTCAAAATTTTATTTCTATAGAAAATTTTGTCAAAATTTTATTTCTATAAAAAATTTTGTCAAATTTTTATTTCTATAGCAAATTTTGTCAAAAGTTTTTTTCTATAGAAAATTTTGTAATATTTTATTGCTATAGAAAATTTTGTCAAAATTTTATTTCTATAGAAAATTTTGTCAAAATTGTATTTCTATAGAAAATTTTGTCAAAATTTTATTTCTATAGAAAATTTTGTCAAAATTTTATTTCAATAGAAAATTTTGTCAAAATTTTATGTCAATAGAAAATTTTGTCAAAATTTTATTTCTATAGAAAATTTTGTCAAAATTTTATTTCTATAGAAAATTTTGTCAAAAATTTAATTCTATAGAAAATTTTGTCAAAATTTTATTTCTATAGAAAATTTTGTCAAAATGTTATTTCTATAGAAAATTTTGTCAACATTTTTTTTCTATAGAAAATTTTGTCAAACTTTTATTTCTATAGAAAATTTTGTCAAACTGAATTATTTAATCGGCCTTTTTTGTTTAATATGTACCCTGTATGGACTAACTTACAATTGAGAACACGGTGTTAAGAAGTTTTAAGATACCTTGTCATCGGCAGGTTTACCGCAACCCAAGTAATTCGATTGTTGATGGCAGTCTTTAGTAGAAGTTTCTATGCAATCCATGGTGGAGGGCACATAAGATTCGGCCTGGCCGAACTTACGGCCGTATATACTTGCTTTTTCCTAACATTTTGCTCCATCCAAGCCCGGTTTAAATTTTAAGTCTATAGATTGGTTAGAAGTGTAAATTTTTTCCAAATCGGTTTAAATTTTAAAATGGTAATATAAACAATTATATAGCTTATTAAGAGTATAATATAGTCGGTCCGGCCTTTAGACTTTCCCTACCTGTTTTTATTGAAATGGGTTTCAACCCCAATAAAATTTTGAATTGAAAATAATTTAGTGATATTGTTTTTCTGTGTAGAGAAAGAATCATACCGCTCAAGAACTCTAAGTAGGTTTTTATTGAGATCCTATTGCATCATTCTCCACATAAGTTGATTTTATGATCAATGTTTTTTCATTGTCTCGTCGTCGGTTGGACCTCAAAACAACAATGTCATAATCATTCTTTAATGAATAATACTAAGCATATTCCAGTTTAGTACATCATTTGAATGGCCCGACCACGTCATATCACTTTCAAGGACAGAGGCAAAAAAAACAGGCTTCTTCATTATTTCGCTACGGATAAGCTAAAGGAAATTGCTATCATTAGCTGTAAATTTCTTTTTGTCATTGTATATCTTTCACATCCGTTTCCTTCATTCTATAGGGCTATTGAAACTTTCTGCTCTGCCTTATGGCCTAATTTCTTTCTGTTGGTTTTTTGTTTTTTTTTTTTGTATTTTTATATTTTCCTTAGGACTTCATCATTTATTATGGCAAGAATATGTTTTCCGTCACTGTTCTTGTATTTCGCTTTTGTATCGAATATATCGTGTATTGGTATATGTATATGAATACACACACTCACACGAACACACATACTCGTGAATAATACAATCCAGATGAAAAACCATTTTGTCAGATTGTCGAAACATTGAAATCTGGTAATGTCCTGCCCAAGGATGGGTTGGCGTTTGGATGGTGGTTGGCAGTTTGAATGGTTATAGAAAACCAAAAAAAAAAAACAACGAAAATAAAAACTGAAAAAAAGATTAAGTATTTTTGTATTTGCTAAACAAAACTGAAAGAAATTTCTCCTGCTGCTGCCGCTGCTGTTGTTATATCATTAAATTTGAACTAAAAATAAATTGTTTGTACTGATGTAAGAATGTCGGTCAAACAGTGGCTGTATTTGAAAATCAATCACTAACATGAGTGGACAATAGCTTCTAATAAATTTTGTATTTGAAATTCGCTCCAAGAGTATATCGTGGAATCAAGTAAGCGTAATGGCTTTACATTTATAATCAGGCGGTTACGATTTAACTAATTTACGATTTAATGACAATCAAAAACTGTGAAGGCCCAGGTTCGATTCCCAGGAAAATGTGAAAACAATTTAATACAGACTAATTCATTTTCTGGATATGAATTATAATATTATATTTGGTACATTTTTCAAATTCTATCTTTCTTTATATCACACTATCCACCGGACCATGTCATCAACAGAGAATTATCTTTATATCCATCAACGCCCTAGCAAGCTATTCAGTCAATCAGTTCTATTTTTATACCATATTGTTGGACACCGCTCTAAAGAAACTGTATTTAAGATAACAAATAAAACAAGTATATACAGCCGTAAGTTAGGCCAGGCCGAATCTTATGTACCCTCCACACGGATGAAAAAGACTGCTTTTCATATGTTTGGCTATAAACATTATATGTTTGGAATACAAATTTTTAAACACAATATTTTTGAGTGCAAGCATATAATGTTCATAAACTAGCATAACATGTTTGGGACATATATGTTAATATGTTAGAACATATTATGTTTGGGACATAAAATGTTTTGTAAATATAATATGCTTGGATGCAAACATATATTAATTTAGAAATAGCCTATAAACATATATGTGTTTAGTAGCTTGGAGCGCTATTTAACAGGGAGCGATATTGAATTAAGTTGGTGGTTGTTGCTTGTTATTACAAAATTAACATTTTATTTTTCCTTGGGCAATTGATCAGCTACTTCTTTGATCCTTACAAACTGTGTGGTCTGCTGTTCGAATCCCCGTCCGGCAAAAGGTAAAATTAAAATAAAAAAAATCATAAAATTGAATAATTTCTTCTACAATGTTTGTATCACAGAAAAAAGTGCTAAAAACTAAAAAATCTCGTGGAAGTGAGAAAGATGTGGGGGAATATACAATTAGGCAGAAACAAAATTTTGAGCATTCAGGTCGAAAACCTATGTTGTTAGCACCTATATTACCTGTTTATTTTCATAATTCATTATGATTGTAAATATATAAATAAATAAATAAAATTTTGAGCACAATATTGTTTGGGAGAATTTTTTTTTTAAGCATATAATATTTTTGGGTGCAAAATGCTTCCAAACATATTATATGTTCACATAATAACATATTGTTTTTTGGAAGACAACATTATTGAATTTGGATGCAAAAATACAAAATGTTTGGAACTTAGACTACCCAAACATATATTGTTTAGACCAATATGCTTTCAAACATATTATATATTGGAAGAGATCAAACATATAAATGTTTGGGCAATACCCAAAAATGTATATGCTTGAAGCAAAATATGTTTGGGAGTATATGTTACAGAAGCGATTTTTTGTGAGCGTGCACCATGGATTGCATAGAAACTTCTACTAAACACTGTCATCCACAATCGAATTACTTGGGTTGCGATAACACTTGCCGATTGCAAGTTTTTTTTTTAACTTCTTAACACCGTCTTCTAAATTGTAAGTTAGTCCATACGGGGTATATATTAAACAAAAAAGGACGATTAAATACGTATATAATTCAGTTTGACAAAATTTTCTATAGAAATAAAATTTTAACAAAATTTTCTATAGAAATAAAAATTTTACGAAATTTTCTATAGAAATAAAATTTTTACAAAATTTTCTATAGAAATAAAATTTTGATACAATTTTCGATAGGAATAAAATTTTAACAAAATTTTCTATAGAAATAAAATTTTGACAAATTTTCTATAGAAATAAAATTTTAACAAAGTTTTCTAAATAAATAAAATTTTTACGAAATTTTCTATAGCAATAAAATTTTGACAAAATTTTCTATAGAAATAAAATTTTTACAAATTTTTCTATAGAAATAAAATTTTGACAAAATTTTCTATAGAAATAAAATTTTGACAAAATTTTCTATAGTAATTAAATTGTGACAAAATTTTCTATAAAAATAAAATGTTGACAAAATTTTCTACAGAAACAAAAATTTTGACAAAATTGTCTATAGAAATAAAATTTTGACAAAATTTTCTATGGAAATAAAATTTTGACAAAATTTTCTATAGCAATAAAATCTTGACAAAATTTTCTATAGAAATAAAATTTTTACAAAATTTTCTACAGCAATAAAATTTTTACAAAATTTTCTATAGAAATAACATTTTGACAAAATTTTCTACAGAAATAAAATTACGACAAAATTTTCTATAGTAATAAAATTGTGACAAAATTTTCTATAGAAATAAAATTTTGACAAAATTTTCTATAGAAATAAAATTTTGACAAAATTTTCTATAGAAATAAAATTTTGACAAAATTTTCTATAGAAATAAAATTTTGACAAAATTTTCTATAGTAATTAAATTGTGACAAAATTTTCTATAGAAATAAAATGTTGACAAAATTTTCAACAGAAACAAAAATTTTGACAAAATTGTCTATAGAAATAAAATTTAGACAAAATTTTCTATGGAAATAAAATTTTGACAAAATTTTCTATAGCAATAAAATCTTGACAAAATTTTCTATAGAAATAAAATTTTTACAAAATTTTCTACAGAAATAAAATTTTTACAAAATTTTCTATAGAAATAACATTTTGACAAAATTTTCTACAGAAATAAAATTACGACAAAATTTTCTATAGTAATAAAATTGTGACAAAATTTTCTATAAAAATAAAATTTTGACAAAATTTTCTATAGAAATAAAATTTTGACAAAATTTTCTATAGAAATAAAATTTTGACAAAATTTTCTATAGTAATTAAATTGTGACAAAATTTTCTATAGAAATAAAATGTTGACAAAATTTTCAACAGAAACAAAAATTTTGACAAAATTGTCTATAGAAATAAAATTTAGACAAATTTTTCTATGGAAATAAAATTTTGACAAAATTTTCTATAGCAATAAAATCTTGACAAAATTTTCTATAGAAATAAAATTTTTACAAAATTTTCTACAGAAATAAAATTTTTACAAAATTTTCTATAGAAATAACATTTTGACAAAATTTTCTACAGAAATAAAATTACGACAAAATTTTCTATAGTAATAAAATTGTGACAAAATTTTCTATAGAAATAAAATTTTGACAAAATTTTCTATAGAAATAAAAATTTTGACTAATTTTTCTATAGAAATAAAATTTTGACACAATTTTCTATAGAAATACAATTTTGACAAAATTTTCTATAGAAATAACATTTTGACAAAATTTTCTATAGAAATAAAATTTTGACAAAATTTTCTATAGGAATAAAATTTTGGTAGATTATTTTTGGCGATATGGACCAATTTTTGTGTGATTGGGAATCGGTTATATATAACTATAGACCGATATGAACCAATTTTGGGATTGTTGTTAGCGACCATTTACTAGCGCAATGTACCAAATTTCAACTTGATCGGGTGAATTTTGCTCGCAAAAGGGGATCGGTTTATATGGGGGCTACATATAATTATGGACCGATATGGACCAATTACTGCATGGTTGTTAGAGACCATACACTAACAACACGTACCAAATTTCCACCGAATCGGATGAATTTTTCTCATCCATACGGCTCCGGAGTTTCAAATCTGGGGATCGGTTTATATGGGGGCTATATGTAACCATGGACCGATGTAGACCAATTTTTGCATGGTTGTTAGAGGCTATATACTAACACCATGTACCAAATTTCAGCTGGATCGGATGAAATTTGCTTCTTTTAGAGGCTCCGTAAGCCAAATCGGAGGATCGGTTTGTATGGGGGCTATATATAATTATGGACCGCTGTAGACCAATTTTTGCGTAGTTGTTAGAGACCAAAGTTCAACCGGATCGGATGAATTTTGCTCCTCCAAGAGGCTCCGTAAGCCAAATCTGATCGTCGGTTTATATGAGGGCTATACGTAAAAGTGATCCGATATGGCCCATTTGCAATACCATTCGACCTACATCAATAACAAATACTTGTGCCAAGTTTCAAGTCCATAGCTTGTTTCGGACGGACATGCATATATTGACTCAGAATTTCACCACGACCCAGAGTATATATACTCTATGGGGTCTTAGAGCACTATTTCGATGTGTTACAAACGGAATGACAAAGTTAATATACCCCCATCCTATGGTGGAGGGTATAAAAATGCAATATTAATACTTATGTATGTCTCCTTAGTTCTTTATCGTTTTAAATAGACGAGTCTATAAATAATTATGAATGTCTATGGCTATAAGAGAGTCAATTCAATTTCAATCGGATCGGTTGAAATTTGCTCTCTTAGAGGTTCCGGTGGTCAAATTTGGGGTCGGTATTTACGGGGGTTCTATATAATTTTGGACCGTATATACACGCAGAGAAGGAATATGATCACCTCAAACATGTTTCAAGAGCAAAATGTTATTTTTGTATGGTGACCATGCAAATTATTGGTCACTAAAATGTTATTTTCTCGTCAAAAATAACCTGCTTGCCGAAATCAGATACATAATTTCCGAGAAAATAACATAGTTGCGAAAACCATGTTACATGGTCACCACCCAAAAATAACAGTTTGCTCTTAAACGGTGATACGGTCAAAATTTGGTCAAGGGAAAACGCGTGTAAATCGGTAAAATCGTTTATTTAAAAAATCAAATTAAATTTCTTCCTCAAGTTCAATTAGTATAAAATTCTGGAAAAGTATTCAGTTAGGCTTTCGCATTTCCAAATCCGAATTGCGGGGCCTCACGCTTGACACCTGCCATCAGATTTTGTACAGCCACCTTGTCCACCTTCTTCGCCGCAGAAAGCCAGTTTGCCTTGAACTGCTGCTCGTCCTTAGCAGTTTTTTTGGTCTTCTTTAGGTTCCGCTTGACAATAGCCCAGTATTTCTCAATTGGGCGGAGCTCTGGCGTGTTGGGAGGGTTCTTGTCCTTGGAAACCACCTGCACGTTGTTGGCGGCGTACCACTCCATGGCCTTTTTACCGTAATGGCAAGATGCCAAATCCGGCCAAAACAGTACGGAACAACCGTGTTTCTTCAGGAAAGGCAGCAGACGTTTATTCAAACACTCTTTCACATAAATTTCTTGGTTGACATTCCCGGAAGCTATGAAAATGCTGCTTTTCAAGCCATTGGTACAGATGGCTTGCCAAACCAGATATTTCTTTGCGAACTTTGACATTTTTATGTGCTTGAAAATATCTGCTACCTTTCCCCTTCCTTTTGCCGTATAAAACTCCTGTCCCGGAAGCTGCTTGTAGTTGGCTTTGACGTAGGTTTCGTCGTCCATTACCACGCAGTCAAACTTCGTCAGCATCGTCGTGTACAGCCTCCGGGATCGCGCTTTGGCCATCGTATTTTGTTTATCATCGCGATTTGGGGTCACTACCTTCTTGTAAGTCGATAGTCCGCCTCGTTTTTTAGCTCGATGCATGGTAGTCGATACACCCAGCTTATTTGCGGCATCTCGGAGAGAGAGGTTAGGGTTTCGCTTGAAACTACTGGCAACTCTCTTTGTCGTCTCAGCGGCTTCCCGTTTTCGATTTCCCTCGATCCAGACTTCCTGGCTGTCGACAAACGTTTCCCAAACACTTTAATTACATTTGTAACGGTTGATTTGGCAACTTTTAGCGATTTTGCCAGCTTTGCGTGCGAGTAGCTCGGATTTTCGCGATGCGTGAGCAAAATTTTGATACGCTGCTCTTCTTGCTTGGACGGCATTTTGACAACTGAAGAGTGAATTCCAAAATCAAAATAGGAGCAACATTCTACACACACACCTTCAAAATGAGGGGTGTTCAGGTTTTTTAAATGCAAAATTGAAATAAATACGTCAAGTTTATATTGACCAAATTTTAACCGTTTCACCCTTTAAAACATGTTTGAGGTGATCATATTCCTTCTCTGGGTGTACTAACATCATGTATCAAATTTCAATCGGAGGATTACTATTCCTGGGGTCTCCGATTTGAACCAATTTTTGGATGGTTATTAGAGAGCATATACTAACATCCCGTAACAAATTTCAACCGCCTCGAATGAGATGTGCTTTTCTAGGAGTCTCTGCAAGACAAATTGGGGGTCGATTTATATGAGGGCTCTACCCAAATTTCGTCCCATTTCTAATATCATGCGATCTATATAAATAACAATAACTTATACCAAGTTTCAAGTCGATAGTTGGTTTCGTTCGGAAGTTAGTGTGATTTCCACAGGCGGACGGATATAGTTAGATTAACTCAGAAATTCACCACGATCCTGAGTATACCTATATACTTTATTGAGTCTGAGACCAATATTTCGATGTGTTACACACGGAATGACCCACCTATGGTGTCGGGTATAAAAATGATAATGTAAAATTTCACACATCGTCCACTGTGGCTCTATCCGTTGATTTCGTATAAATGTCTCATGTATTGTATTTGTTGACAGCCGAAATCTTAAACAAAAAACGAAAACAACATCTAAAAAGACAGCACCAAAAGCAGAAACAGATATTCTCGCATTCTGACATTTTGCCGGAAAATAAATTGTTCATATGGGAGACGACAGCAGCAGCAATAGCAGTTTATTTGCAAAAATTCCTGCCTTAGGTCTTCCACTTCATGACTTTCTTGGCTCAATGACGGCTACAAACTGTCTGAATGTCTATTTATCCCCAATGTAGTCATTGTCGTCGTCGTCATCATCATCATTTTCATTTAGTTCAGTTCACTGAAGTTGAGTTAAATTCAGCAATTGCTATGTGAGATGTGTTTTGGGAAAGTGCCATAACAACTATCCGATATAAAACAATCATTAAACGCAATTTTGATAAATGATAAAATTTTAGTGATGAACTCGTTTCAGTTTGCCAAAAATTCGAATGATACTCAACTACTCATTCTTCTTCAATATTTGGGGTATGTTTGCAATGAGATATTATGCAGATACTTTCAATGTAGCAAAGAAGAAATCTTAGGCACAAATTAGTGATAATCAGAGAATTGGATTTTGTTATACTAGGAAGTCATTAAGACGAAACCTATTTAAACGAGGAATAAACTACTTAAAATATTCTTAGGAAAAAGTTGAATTCGAAGATTTCGACCACCACTTTTGTTTTGTATTAATTTGACGAAGATATTTTGAGGAAAGAACTTAAAATATTTGAACTGTGCAAAATTTTTCCATGTCGGTTTATACTTATTTGTAGCCCCCCATATAAACCGGTCCCCAAGTTTGAGTTCTGGATTCTCATGGAGGAACAAATACAATCCGATGCAGTTGGTGGCTCTGTAATAACCATTTGCATTCATAGTTAAATAAGTTTCAATGGAGTTTATTCATACTACATTGGATAAAACACCCCTTTGAGAATATCCATAAACATCGGAAGAAAAATGCAATTTGTCTGAATGACCTTGCATTTGAAGAGTTCTGCTTTATGCCTTCTATGGTAATTAGCTTCTTTTGAGTTACGGGTTTTGTGAAAGCCGAAACTCTTCCCCAATATAGTAGTGCTTCAAAGAGAAACTTTTCTTCACACTCTTTTGTGCAAAAAAAAAAATAAACATAGAAATGGAATATAAAAACACCAATGGAGAAACAAAAAAATTATCAAGTGCCAACCTTACTTATGTTCATTTGCTATCCTCTTGCTTTTTATTCCATTTCCCGAAAAGTTGTATCGCTTTTTATGAACTCACAAATAGAACTACAACTCCCAGTGAATCAAGTAGTTCTCGGGAAAAATTTAACTATAAAGAGGAAAAGGACAACTAACTTAGGCGTTACTTAAAGTTTGGCTTTCTTTCATGACATGAGTACTATGGTAGTGCTACTTTGTTTTTTTTTTCTAAGACCGGAAGTCAAATCTGTTAACAATTTCGTAATCATAGAAGGCCTTAAAGAGGCGGTATGCTCGGCGAAAATATTTATATTATTATATATTTATGTACTTATGTGTTTGTTTGTTGTAATTGTATAGTTCGAAAACAAATTTGTCGGAAATTACTTCAAATTTTAGAATCAGTATATATTTGTTCGAAGTGGCTGCTGTTAGCACGGATTAGGGCCTTCAAATGACCGACAATGCCAACACACGCTGCACTTAAGTGGCTCTGTGGTCTGTGTCTCTTTCCCGAAGAAGGAAGAGGCCATATACTAACACAACGTACCAAATTTCAACCGAACCGGATGAAATTTGCTCCTCCAAAAGACTGCGAAAATCAAATTTGGAGATCGGTTTATATGGGGGCTACATATATAAATATGGGCCGATAAAAACCTACAAAATGTCAACCCCATCGAATGAAATTTACTCCTCTAAGAGTCTCCGGATGATAAATTTGGGTATCGATTTATATGGGGGCTATATAATTGTGGACCGATATGCACCAATTTTTGTATGGTTGTTAGAGGCCATCAAATCGGATCAAATTTGGTCGTCTCAGAGGCTCCGAAATCCAAATCTGGGGATCGGTTTATATGGCGGCTACATGTAATTATGCACCGGCATGTACCAATTTTTGCATGGTTATTAGCGGCCTATACTATATTATTGTTGTTATACCCTCCACCATAGGATGGGGGGTATATTAACTTTGTCATTCCGTTTGTGACATATCGAAATATTGCTCTAAGACCCCATAAAGTATATATATTCTGCGTCGTGGTGAAATTCTGAGTCGATCTGAGCATGTCCGTCCGTCCGTCTGTTGAAATCACGCTAACTTCCGAACGAAACAAGCTATCGACTTGAAACTTGGCACAAGTAGTTGTTATTGATGTAGGTCGGATGGTATTGCAAATGGGCCATATCGGTCCACTATTACGTATAGCCCCCATATAATCGGACCCCCAAATTTGGTTTGCGATTGCTCTAAGAGAAGCAAATTTCATCCGATCGGCTGAAATTTGGTACATGGTACTACTATATGGTCACTAACAACCATGCAAAAATTGGTCCACATCGGTCCATAATTATATATAGCCCCCATATAAACCGATCCCCCGATTTGGCTTGCGGAGCCTCTAAGAGAAGCAAATTTCATCCGATCCGGCTGAAATTTGGTATATGGTGTAAGTATGTGGTCTCTAATGGCCGTGCAAAAATTGGTCCACATCGGTCCACAATTATATATAGCCCCCATATAAACCGATCACCAGATTTGACTTCCGGAGCCTCTTGGAAGACCAAAATTCATCTGATTCAGTTGAAATATGGCCTCAAACACCCATGCAAAAATTGGTCGAAATCGGTCAATAATTATATATAGGCCCCATATAAACCGATCCCCAGATTTGACCTCCGGAACCCCTTGGAAGAGCAAAATTCATCCGATTCGTTTGAAATTTGGTATGTGATGTTAGTATATGGTATCCACCAACCATGCAGGAATTGGTTCATATCAGTCCATAATTATATATAGCCCCCATATAAACCGATCCCCAGATTTGACATCCGGTGCCTTTTGGAGAAGCAAAATGCATCCGATCTGGTTGAAATTTGGTACGTGGTGGTAGTATATGATATTTAACAATCATGCCAAAAGTGGTACATATTAGCCCATAATCATACATAGCCCCCATATAAACCGATACCCGAGATTTGGTTTTGGAGCCTCTTGGAGGAGCAAATTTCATCCGAGTCAGTTGAAATTTAGTACATTGTGCTGGTATATGGCCGTTAACAACCATGCCTAACTAGGTCCATATCGGTCTATAGTTATATATAGCCCTCAGATAAATCGATCCCCAATCACACAAAAATTGGTCCATATAAAGTTCATAATTCTTTATAGCCCCCATATATGCGACCCCCATATTTCAATTCTGACTCTCTACGTACCGTGCAAAAGTCCATGTCGATTCGTAATTATTTGTAGACTTACTTATACATAACTTTTTGTCTAATATATACCACGTATGGACTAACTCACAATTAAGAAAACGATGTTAAGAAGTTTAAAGATACCACAACCCAAGTAATTCGATTGTGGATAACAGTCTTTGGTAGAAGTTTCTACACAATCCATGGTGGAGGGTACATAAGATTCGGCGTGGCCGAACTTACGGCCGTATATACTTGTTTTTAATTTGAACTTAAAACCATGTATCCTACAAGTGTAGCTTAACCAACAGAATTTATTTGGGCAAAGCCCTATAGGCTGTAAGATGGTTGGATGTACAGCTGTTTCGGAATTACCACATTCCTCATCAGCATCTTCTACTTGCAACAAAACTATTAACCAATTATCAGAATAAATACGGGCAATTCACTCAACCCAAAACTAACTATATACTAAGACAATATAAAAATTTTAGCAGAAACGTATGAGATTTCAACAGGATCGGATGAAAGTTGCCTTTCTTTGAGGATTTGAAAGAAAAATCTGGTGATCGGTTTAAAATGGGGGCTATATATAATTTTGGACCTGTATGGAATACTTTTTGCATGGACGTTAGAGGCCATATACTTATACAATAGTATACGTTAAGGTGTAGTCTTTGCAAAATGTGAAGCAAATTAAATTGAAACTCTGGCCTCTGGGGCCATTTAAGTGTTTATCGAATGAAAAATATATATGGGAGCTATATCTAAATCTGAACCGGTACTGACCAATTTTGGCACGAATAGGTATAATCCGAACCTATTTTCACCTATGTGGAATACTCCACGATACTATCAGTTGTACTCCTTATTCAAAATTTGAAGCAAATAAATATAAAATTGAGATGTACAAAATGTGAAGAAGATCGGTTCATAAACACGTAAATTATGATCAAATCGGCGATAAATATATGAACCGATTTTCTCCAAAATCAATAGCATATGTTACACCCAAAGAAAAAATAATTTCCTAAGGAACGAAATTTTAGACAAACGAAATTTCCCTTTGACAGAAAGTATTTTCATTGAGAGCAAATAAACCCGAATCCATGACAAGCGTTGTAACAATGGTCTCTAATCTGTCTTATTTGATTCTAAAGAAAATTGTTTAGCGTTAAAAGAAATCTTCGTTTTTTTCTAAAATTTCGTTCCTCAGAAAAGAAATTTCTTCTTTCAGTGTAGGAATAGGTTCTTTCTTCGAATCAAAGACAACGATCGGGCCTAAATTGCGAACTATATTTTGAACTCAAAATTACATATACAGACAGACTAAATCGCCTCAGAATTTAATTCTTAGCCAATCGGTATACTAAATGATGGGTCTCAGACTGCTTCTTCTTGGCGTCACATAAAAAAGCAAAAGCTATTATACCCTGTACGAAATTTGTCATTGTTTTACGACCAAAGAAACTTTTCATTAAAAGTGTGAAAGATTTCTTAATTTTTACGAAGAAAAATTCTTCCAAATTTTTCGTAGTTTGTAGAAAAAATTTCGTACTTTTATCAAGAATGTTCGTACTTTTTATGAAAAAGCTTCGTACTGTTTATGAAACAATTTCGTTCTTTTTATGAAAATGTTTCGTACTTTTTATGAAAAACTTTCGTAGTTTTTATCTTGTTTTTCATTAAAATTAAGTTTTATTGCTTTATTCGTATTGATAGCGCGCTATCACCCAAATGAGAAGTAGCATAGACATGCATAAAAAATAGAATAAAGGAATACACTCAAGCACATTATCAGAGTCAATTTTATGTCGCGAGCGGAAATTTTACTACTTCAATAAGACTTCTTGGTTATTTTAAAGAAAACGTTTCGTACTTTTTATGAAGAAATTTTAACGCAGAATGTTTCGTAATATATTCATAAATTCGTAGAAACTTCGTCACAAAAATCATGAAATTTGTAGAAAGTTTCGTTAAAAGTACGGAACTTTTATGAAGAAAATTTCATGTAGAATATTTCGTATATTCGTAAAATGTTCTTCATAAACCAACAGAGGAAAAGTACGCTCGAAAATTTCGTTGTTTTAATGAAGAATTCACGAAGAATAGTTAATGAATAATTCTTCGTAAAATTAACGAAGAGAATTCTTTCGGTGTAGTGGTGAAGGGTATAAATATGGGGCCGACCCTGAGCAATATTGCCTAAGGCACCATATTTCTATCTCGTCTCCTTCTGGATGTTGCAAATGTATGCACTAATTTATAATACCCTATTCCACAGTGTGGCGCAAGGGCATAAAAAGCCCCAATGGGCTTCAGTAACGTCTTTTTATTTTAATATTCAAATTATATAATATTTAGACTTAATCATATCAAATTTTTGGGGAAGCCTCATAAGCAAACCAAGTGTTTAACCAAATCCTATTCACTCAATTTGAATATGCTCTTATTTGATTTTCTCGCTGTATTGTGTTGATAGCTCTCAAAAGATTTGTTCAAACAAAATATTGATTGTCTTGTTCAAACAAGTTATGTTTCTTCAGTTTTATTTTTTTTTTTACTTTCCAGCAAAATATTCTTAACATACTTGTCAATGTTCCCAACATATTAACATATCTATTTCGCCAACACTTTATACTTGTTAAAGAACATTACATAGTTGCACAAAAAAAAAATATATTGTGCCAAAAACATTGAGTCCTAAACATATTGTTTTTACACCAAAACATATGAAAACCACACTGTTTCATACTTGTAAAAATAATGAATTTAATTTCAAAAATAATAAATAAATAATACAAGACATTTCTATGAATGTGCGATAATGTCGATCAAGTCGGTTGGCCTAATCGATTTGTTTTGCCAAAAATTACCAATAATACCTCAGCGCCATGTGACAAACTCCATAGCCAACCAACAATGCTAGTAGCACCATTCGAAATGTTATTACCTACCTGTGTGTGTAATAAATTGTAAAATATGTAACAACTAAATTTTGTTAAGAACTTTCTTCTTTGGGTTGTTTTTTGCCACACTTCTCTTGTTGGGTTCCTGCTGTATTTTTCACAAAGCAAAAGTGTTAAATAAAGTCATACAGTCAAAGTGCTAAATTCAAAAAATTTTCTCTTTTTGTTGCCTCTACTAACCGGATAAGTCGGTGCTGACAAAAAAAGTATGAAATTCACAACACCAGCAATTCTGACATCAACTATTCTCAGCACAACTCAATAAAAAAATGCTACAAAGTTTTTGCATTTTCCGTTAAGAGGCTAGGAGTGACGGACGCAAAATATGCTTGGCAAAAAAGTTCCAAGCGCCAGTGAAGCTTTTTTGTGAGGAGCTATGGTAAGTTGCAACAACTTTTGGGTAAACATTAAAATGTCACTGTACTCCTCGGGCTGCGTAAAGCAAAACGCACCATGTACTTTATGCTCCCAAAGTGGTAGGGATGTCATGTGATGGAAATGGAATTGTGAGATTTTGAGAAATACAAATTACGAGGTTTTGACGCTACGGACTTCAATTATGCATCTATCCAAGATTCCAAATGGATTTTATCAGTCCATGTTGTTATAGTCCCCATATAAGCCGAGTTGATCTCTCTGAGTTGATTCCGTGAGCATTTATATTTCGCAATTGGCGGTATGAATAAGGGCCCCAGGGAAATGA
Source organism: Haematobia irritans (assembly GCF_050003625.1). Taxonomy (NCBI): domain Eukaryota; kingdom Metazoa; phylum Arthropoda; class Insecta; order Diptera; family Muscidae; genus Haematobia; species Haematobia irritans. The sequence goes on along the minus strand of NC_134399.1, from coordinate 77,972,561 downwards.
GCCCCAAAACCCAAATGAAACATGACCACAACTGTGTGACAATTCTTCATAATAAATATGAGCAATCTGAAAATTAACCCCATCAAAAAAAAAAGTAGTGAAAATGATTTTCTTGGATCCGGTGGTGAAAACTTGGCATAGAAATGGTGAATTCAACATGGGTTTGTCATAGGACGCATGTCCTCCATTTAAACTGCCGTTGCATAGAATTTGCATCACTTCTTAAGGTGTGATCCTAATTCAGTGTTTTGGATGTGAATTAAAAAATTTTATGATATTTTGCCAAATAAACAATTTTTATAATTTTTTATGATTTTTAATACATTCCAATGCTTAAAAGAAACGTTTGACCTCAAACATTTTCAAAACTTCTCAACTTTTCTAAAATGGATTTAGCATTTTTCGACAAAATAAAATAACTTGTACTATTATATTAATTCTTACTCAGTGTTTAACATATTTGAAACAAAAACGTTAAAATTACCCATTGAAAATATGAATAAAACGAGTTATAAAACAAGTATATACGGCCGTAAGTTCGGCCAGCCCGAAGCTTATGTACCCTCCACCATGGATTGCGTAGAAACTTCTTCTAAACACTGCCATCCACAATCGAATTACTTGAGTTGCGGTAACGATTGCCGATGGCAAGGTATCTTAAAACCTCCTAACACCGTCTTCTAAATTGTAAGTAAGTCCATACGTGGTATATATTCAATCAAAAAAAAAATTCAAAAAAGACAGATTAAATACGTATATAATTCAGTTTGACAAAATTTTCTATAGAAATAAAATTTTGGGCAAATTTTCTATAGAAATAAAATTTTGACAAAATTTTCTATAGAAATAAAATTTTGACAAAATTTTTAATAGAAATGAAATTTTAACAAAATTTTCTATAGAAATAAAATTTTAACAAAATTTTCTATAGAAATACAAATTTTAAAAAATTTTCTATAGAAATAAAATTTTTAAAAAATTTTCTATAGAAATAAAATTTTGGCAAAATTTTCTATAGAAATAAAATTTTGGCAAAATTTTCTATAGAAATAAAGTTTTGACAAAATTTTCTATAGAAATAAATTTTTGACAAAATCTTCTATAGAAATAAAATTTTAACAAAATTTTCTATAGAAATAAAATTTTGACAAAATTTTCTATAGAAATTGTGATGTTGTTGTTTTTTTGATTTCAGCTTAAAACCATACATTGACTAAACTACAAGTGTAGCTTAACCAACAGAGGAAAAGAATGTTTGTCAAATTTATTTGGGCAAAGCCCTATAGACTGCAAGATGGTTGGATGGACGCACGTTTCGGAATTACCACATTCCTCATGCAAGTAGAGGATACTTGCAGCAAAACTATCAACCAATTATCAGAATAAATTCAGGCAGTTCATTAAACCAAACAATAAACCACACTTGAACCCTCCGAAAAAAGGCTTTACATTGAAAGCCGGCTTATGCCGAAATAAATTCGTACAAACATCTCTCTTTTCCTTTGCCACCATCAAATCATCGATTTGAGTGAAGTTGGCTGGGTTTTGTTTTGAGCGTGCGTGGGAGCACGCACCCTCAAAATAATGATAGTTTTGCTGCAAGTAGAGGATGCTGATGAGGAATGTGGTAATTCCGAAACGTGCGTCCATCCAACCATATTGCAGTCTATAGGGCTTTGCCTCAACAATGATTAAAGAACAAAAACCAACAACAACAAAACAAAACGAATGAAAGAAATAGAGTTTTGACAAAATTTCCTATAGAAAAGAAATTTTAACAAAATTTTCTACAGAAATAAAATTTTGACAAAATTTTCTATAGAAGTAAAGTTTTGACAAAATTTTCTAAAGAAATGAAATTTTAACAAAATTTTCTATAGAAATGAAATTTTAACAAAATTTGCTATAGAAATAAAATTTTGACAAAATTTTCTATAGAAATAAAATTTTGACAAAATTTTCTATAGGAATAAAGTTTTGACAAAATTTTCTATAGAAATAAAATTTTGGTACATTATTTTTGCTCGAGTGGCAACCATGATTATGAACCGATATGGACCAATTTTTGTGTGATTGGGGATTGGCTATGTAAATATAGACCGATATTGACCGGATCGGATGAATTTTTCTCCTCCAAGAGGCTCCGGAGGTCAAATCTGGAGAACGGTTTATATGGGGGCTATGTATACCTATGAACCGATATGGACCAATTCTGGCACGGTTGTTAGAAACCATATACTAACACCATATTCCAAATTTCAACCTGATCAGATGAAATTTGCTTCTCTTAGAGGCTCCGCAAGCCAAATCTGGGGATCGGTTTATATTGGTGCTATATATAATTGTGAACCGATGTGGACCAATTTTTGCATGGTTGTTAGAGACCAGATACCAACATCGCGTACCAAATTTCAGCGGGATCGGATGCAATTTGTTTCTCTTTGAGGCTCCGCAAGCCAAATCTGGGGATCGGATTATATGGGGACTATATATAATAATGAAGCGATGTGGACCAATTTTAGCATGGGTATTAGATACCTTATACAAACACCATGTACCAAAGTTCAAACAGATCGGATGAATTTTGCTCCCCCAAGAGGCTGCACAAGCCAAATCTGAGGGTCCGTTCATATGGGGGCTATATGTAAAAGTGGACCGATATGGCCCATTTGCAACACCAACCAACCTACATCAATAACAACTACTTGTGCCAAGTTTGAAGTCGATAGCTTGTTTCGTTCGAAAGTTAGCGTGATTTCAACAGACGGACGGATGGATGGACGGACATGCTTAGATCGACTCAGAATTTCACCACTACCCAGAATATACATATATACTTTATGGGGTCTTAGAGCAATATTTCGATGTGTTACAAACGGAATGACAAAGTTAATATACTACCCATCCTATGGTGGAGGGTATAAATTGAAGTAGAAGAACTTCCTGTATAGTTAAAATAAAGAACTTTTTAGACAGGACATTTTTAGAAGTGCTTTTACAGTTGTGCTTCCATTTTTTTTTGCTGGAAATGTAACTACATCATGAAAATCCACCCAAAATAAAATAAGGACTAAATTTCTCTTTTGATATAAAGGATCGTGTGAATCCCAACTAATGAAAAAAAAAAATCATTTTTCCAATTTCTTTGGAATCGCGTCAGCCCACTTTGTACTCTATGCATAGGAAAAAGTCTTAAAAACTCGTAAAAATATGGTACGGTACATTGCTATTCAGAACAACAAATCCTCGAATCCCAAATCCCAGAATGCGAAAATGAAAACGAAGCACAATCCAAAAAAGGAAATTTGAAGTTTATTTTCATTTGAAAATTTGGGGTTTATTTTCATTATGCAAACGGGCTTCAAAAATAAAACCTAAAAATTGATTTTGTAAAAATACATGTAAATTTTTGTGGTCGTAGGACCATTCATTTAAGTTTTGGTGTTAAAATTCATAACGCCATACCACATATTGTATGTTTCCGTCAATGTTTTGGTATATTCCCCATATGGACCGATCCTCCCCAATTTTTTCCTATGACTCGATTTGAAATCTAGAGAACGGAAGTGTTCGATATAGCCCCCATACACAGAGGTCTCCCGATTTAAGATTCTCCCTTTAAGGAAATTGGGAGTTCGTTTAAATATTGGCTCAAACCCATGGCTAAGTATGTTGGAAAGGTACCATGTTCAAAGAGATTATAATTTCGAGTAATTGATAACTGTTACCTAAATTATTTCAATTCGTAGTTTCTGAAACTATCAAATTACTATTTAATATATTTATCTCTACTTACACTAAATTAACACAGTGGTAATAAAAACATGAATTTATGTATTAATATTAATATTAGTATTTTGTATGAAATATCCCGAGTAAAAATTGAGAGATCTAATTATATCTGAGCAGATCCGAAAATTGATTATATCTTCTTGCTATAGAGTTAGATCTGATCTCAATATTGGCCTAAATATAATGCCTTGGATATAACTATACATAGTCCTATATTTAAGATAGATCTGATGTTAGATTTTGTCATATATGGGATTATAACTCCCCAGCAAAAAAAGCGCCGCCAAAAAAAGTAGTGAAAAAGTTTTTGTTTTTATCCGGAAGTGATGCAAAATTGGCGCAGAAACTATGAATTTAACATGGGCTTGTCATAGGACGGATGTCCACCATTTTAACAGCCGTTCACTGAATTTGCATCAATTCTTAAGGTGTTATGCGAATTCGGTGTTTTGGATGTGAGTTAAGAAATTTTGTGATATTTTGACAAATAACTGATTTTTAAAATTTTTTATGAGAATGCATTATCTTACGCTTGTATGGAACGTCTGACATCAAATATTTTTAAAAAATTCGCAATTTTTCTAGAATGGATTTGGCATTTTTTCAGCAAAATTTAAATAATTTTTACCATTTTATTAATTCTTAATATATTCTTAACCTATTAAAAAAAAAACAAGTATATACGGCCGTAAGTTCGGCCAGGCCGAATCTTATGTACCCTCCACCATGGATTGCGTAGGAACTTCTACTAAAGGCTGTCATCCACAATCGAATTACTTGGGTTGCGATAACACTTGCCGATGGCAAGGTATCGTAAAACTTTTTAACACTGTCTTCTAAATTGTAAGTTAGTCCATAAGGGGTATATATTAAACAAAAAAAAGCCGATTAAATACGTATATAATTCAGTTTGACAAAATTTTCTATAGAAATAAAATTTTGACAAAATTTTCTATAGAAATAAAAACTTGACAAAATTTTCTATAGAAATAAAATGTTGACAAAATTTTCTATGGAAGTAAAATGTTGACAAAATTTTCTATAGCAATAAAATTTTGACAAAATTTTCTATAGAAATAAAATGTTGACAAAATTTTCTATAGAAATAAAATGTTGACAAAATGTTCTATAGAAATAAAATGTTGACAAAATTTTCTACAGAAGCAAATTTTTTACAAAATTTTCTATAGAAATAAAATTTTGACAAAATTTTCTATGGAAATAAAATGTTTGCAAACATTGCTACAGAAATAAACTTTTTACAAAACTTTCTATAGAAATGAAATTTTGACAAAACTTTCTATAGTAATAAAATTTGACAATTTTTACATGGCTGTTAGAGGCCATATACTAACGAAATGTACCAAATTTCAACCGCATCGGATGACTTTTGCTCCTCCAAGAGGCTCCGGAGGTCAAATCTGGGGATCGGTTTATATGGAAGCTATATATAATTATGGACCGATATGGACCAATTTTTGCATGCTTGTTAGAGACCGTATACTAACATCAGGTACCCAATTTCAAACGGATCGGATGAATTTTGCCCCTCCAAGAGGCTCCGGAGGTCAAATCTGGGGATCGGTTCATATGGGAGCTATATATAATTATGGACCGATATGGACCAATTTTTGCATGGTTGTTAGAGATCACATACTAACACCACGTACTAAATTTCAATTGGATCGGATGAATTTTGCTCATCCAAGAGGCTCCAGAGTTCTAATCTGGGGATCGGTTTATATGGGAGCTATATATAATTATGGACCGAAATGGACCAATTTTTGCATGCTTGTTAGAGACCGTATACTAACATCAGGTACCCAATTTCAAACGGATCGGATGAATTTTGCCACTCCAAGAGGCTCCGGAGGTCAAATCTGGGGATCGGTTTATATGGGAGCTATATATAATTATGGACCGATATGGACCAGTTTTTGCATGGTTGTTAAAGACCATATACTAACACCACGTACCAAATTTCAATCGGGTAGGATGAAGTTTGCTCCTCCAAGAGGCTCCGGAGGTCAAATCTGGGGATCGGTTTATATGGGAGCTATATATATTTATGGACCGATATGGACCAACCGTATACTAACATCAGGTACCAAATTTCAACCGGATCGGATGAATTTTGCCCCTCCAAGAGGCTCCGGAGGTCAAATCTGGGGATCGGTTTATATGGGGGCTATATATAATTATGGACCGATATGGACAAATTTTTGCATGGTTATTAGAGACCGTATACTTAGACCACGTACCAAATTTCAACCGGATCGGATGAATTTTGCTGCTCCGGAAGGCTCCGCAAGCCAAATTTGGGGATCGGTTTATATGGGGGCTATACGTAAACGTGGGCCGATATGGCCCATTTTCAATACCATCCGACCTACATCAATAACAACTACTTGTGCCAAGTTTCAAGTCGATAGCTAGTTTCGTTCGGAAGTTAGCGTGATTTCCACAGACGGACGGACAGCCGGACAGACGGACAGACGGACGGACGGACATGCTTAGATCGACTCAGAATTTCACCACGACCCAGAATATATATACTTTATGGGGTCTTAGAGCAATATTTCGATGTGTTACAAACGGAATGACAAAATTAATATACCCCCATCCTATGGTGGAGGGTATAAAAAAAAAATAAAAATTTCCGCTACAAATATGAAAAAGGTGAGTTATAAAAAAAAATGACTCAAAAGAAATTCCTGTGCAGCTAAAATAAAGAACATCTTTGGGAGGACATTTTTGGAAGTGCTTTTAAAGTTGTGCCTTTAGAAGAACTTCTAATTTTCTTTTGCTGGGTCATCATATCTGGTTAGATCCAAAGAGTCCAATTTTGAAATCTGATCACATCTACTAAGATCCACCAATTTTTTATATGGGATTGTAAAAACTACTCCCGGAAAAAGGCAGAGAAAATATGGCAACATCCGGGGAAACCCAAAGATCCCACTTACGGGACAAAAACCCTAATGGTAGTGTTATCTTCAATACCATCCCTATTCGAAATTCACAACAAGCCACTATTCAGGCACTATATACCCTCCATTTGGTATGACGACATCGAAGTACAGCTGGGCTCCGGGAATCTTGTTAAAGTGCTGCAATTTTTGTGGAATCAACATTTTTCCTTCATTTCATACTTCTCAAGTTTCACCCTTAAATAAAAAAATGGATTTTCTAGGTGATGGCAGCAACTACTATAAAAGTAATTTTGGTTAACTTAACCCGAGAATTGTGCAAAAAAATCTTCCTTCATCATCATCAGCAAGGATTTTGGCGAATATGCGTCTCAGTCTCAGCTGCCACTGATGTTATATCGAAGATAGTGTTGCTCCATCTACGTCACTTCTTCTAGTTGCCCCCACCAAATACATCTGAGAAGAAACCCCTTTTGGTATGAAGCACGTACCCACATACCTATAAATTATAAAAAACAAAAACATCTTCAAAGTGGTTAAACTTGAGGATTTGTGGTATTAGATGGCACAAAGTTAATTAGGGTAAGGATAGAGAAATGAAGATTGGTGGATCAGTGAAATTTGTTAGCTTATTAAAAACAGCAACACAAATTGTAGTACCAACTTCAACGAGACATTTGCTCATTGTTGTTGGTGACGAGCTAAAAATTTGTCATCTGTAGACAAGGATTTAAGTGCCGGTGGTAGTGCTGCAGTGACAATAAAGATTGTTTTAAGTTTTGGAATAATAAGTCTTGCTCCTCTATTTATAAGGGAAGTAATACAAAGGGAAATGGAAACAGGGACTTGAAGATGAAGAAATGCATTTTATTGTATAGTAGCACTAGTATCGATTCAAGATTGCTCTAGAAACGACAAATATACTTACTCGAGACCACATTACATGAACTAGTCTGACGACATTGCATGAACCAGCTAGCTTTATTGAAAGCTTACTATCTGTCAATAATGTTTTTATAGACATCGAAGGAACAGATGCATTCCCCAAGGAGGAGTACTACACCTCTTCTTTGGAATGTTGCTATAAAAACTTCTGGTTTCCCTACAAAAGAAAGGATAAAAGTGGGGGCATCTCTAGCAGTCAGGGAAAATTCCCATCCACAATTAGAAATATTATAGAGAGAGCTTTCCAGATGACTGAGAAATGAGCGAGCGAGAATGGTCTCTATTGAGAAAAGGGCGAGAAAAACTACGGTAGTCTTGTACTCGTGCAAAAAGGCAATAGGGAAAATGTGAAGACTAAGACCGAAAATTGTGCACTGGCTATACATGGCAGTGGTAAGACTTATAATGCTATATGGTGTTGTGATCTGGTAGGCGGCACTTCAGCAGCCGACAAGTTTAGATAAAGTTCAGCGAATGAAGTGCTTGTGCATCTCAGGCGCATTCAGTAAGACAGAAACAGATTCCCTTAATGTCATGCTGCATATTTTTCCTTTAGATATATTGGGCAAACAGTCAGCTGCAACAACGACTGTACGATTGCGCGAGCTATAGTTGTGGTCTGAAAAAAAAGGCACGGTCACTGTTCAGTGCTCAAAATAATGCGAGATGTGCCAAACGTAGTGGATTACACTCTGACGTAGGTTAGGTTAAGTGGCAGCCCGATGTATCAGGCCCACTTAGACTATTCAGTCCATTGTGATACCACATTGGTGAACTTCTCTCTTATCACTGAGTGCTGCCTGATTCCATGTTAAGCTCAATGACAAGGGACCTCCTTTTTATAGCCGAGTCCGAACGGCGTTCCACATTGCAGTGAAACCACTTAGAGAAGTTTTGAAACCCTCAGAAATGTCACCAGCATTACTGAGGTGGGATAATCCACCGCTGAAAGACCTTTTGATGTTCGGTCGAAGCAGGAATCGAACCCACGACCTTGTGTATGCAAGGCGGGCATGCAAACCATTGCACCACGGTGGCTACCTCCGGCGTAACCGCTTTTCGACAAAAAGTTTGAAATCCTAATTCCTAACAGTAAGGCGTGGTGCACACAGACCCCGAGGAATAAACGTTATATACTCGTAGACTTTTACACCGATGGCTCCTGATTTGATGGACAAGTGGGTTTCGGAGTATATTCTAAAGATCTGCAACTTCGAATAGCGAAAAACTTACCTAATAATAGTGTTTGTCAGGCTGAAATATTGGCTGAGAAAATATGGATCTGACATAAATATATACACTGAAAAAACACTGCCCGGCTTCAAAGATTTTGTGCTTACTTTAACAATTTTGGTATTGATTGAGCCCAAGAAGCGGAGAATACAAGCAAGGATACTTTTAAGACACAATTCTCTTTTAAATTTGAATTTAGTGTACTTGCTTCTTGGAAGCAAATTTTAATTTTTCGTATTTCAGCTTTTTTTCACATAACATCAAAGTCCCTTAAAAGCGAGTTAATGACAACTTTTTTTCCAAATTCAGGCTCGACTTCCGGTAGAATTTATGCAATGTTTCAGGTAAAAAACGTCTTTAAAATAAAGTGTTGAAAACATGTCCTATATTTGTACGATTTTTTGCTTTGCAGTCAAGATGCAAAAAGACAACAAATTTAAAGACAATTTAATTAATTTTAAAGAATTTTTTCTAATTATTAAAGTCATGTTGACCTTACCCCAAAAATTTTTCTTTCATGTTATGATACCAATTTTTAAGTGAAATCACTTCATTATAAGGACTATATTAAATGGACTGGCAACTCTGAATGTTGATCCAGGTATACTTAGGCTGCTAATGAGGAGACGTATTTCGGCCACACTAGGACAAGCAACCATACAAAGGTATGTGAACAGAGGCACTCCCCAAGGAGGAGTTCTATCACCTCTTATTTGGAATGTTGCTATAAACAATCTTCTGGTTCCCCTAGAAAAAGAAAGGATAAAAGTGGTGGCATACGCAGACGATGTGGCTCTAGCAGTCAGGGGAAAATTCCCATCCACAATCAGAGATGTTATACCGAGAGCCCTCTCTGTATAACATCTCTGAGAGCCCTCTCTGTATAACATCTCTCTTTCCCCATCTCCATATGGGCGAAAGTGAATGGTCTTGGAGTAAATCCTGGAATTAGTCATGTACTGCAAAGATCGCAAAACTCCCACAGTTAAGCCCATATCCTTAGGGGTATTGAAATTCCTTTTGGTGAGCGTGCAAAATACCTTGGCGTTAATATTGAAGAAATAGCCAGAAAAGCCGCGATAGCTTTGTACTCGTCCATAAAGGCAATAGGAAAAAAGTGGGGACTAAAACCGAAAATTGTGTATTGGCTATACACGGCGGTGGTTAGACCTATAATGCTATATGGTGTTGTAGTCTGATGGCCGTCACTTAAGCAACCTACAGGTTGAGATAAAGTTCAGCGTATGGCGTGCTTGTGTATCTCAGGCGCATTTAGTAAGACAGGAACAGATTCTCTTAATGTCATGTTGCATCTATTGCCTTTAGACACTTTGGCCAAACAGAAAGCTGCAACAACGGTTGTGCGGTTGCGCGAGCTATCGCCGTGGTCGAAAAAAATGTACGGTCACAGTTCGGTCTTCAAAATAATGCCAATAATACAACGTAGTGGATTACACTCTGGCGAAACCACTTTTCGACATAAAGTTTGAAACTCGAATTCCCAACAGTGAGGCGTGGTGGAATAAAAGATATATATATTTCTACACTGATGGCTCCAAATTGGATGGACAAGTGGGTTTTTGGAGTATATTCTATATACTATAATCTGGAACTTCGAATAGCGAAAAGATTACATAATCATTGTAGTGTTTTTCAATCTGAAATATTAGCCATAAGAGAGGTGTCGAATTGTCTGAGAAGTAATGTTCCAAAAAATGTTGGCATTAATATATACTCAGACAGTCAATCTGCAATAAAATTCCTTAACTCGAAAACGGCCATCGACTGCCGAAAATCTCTCAACGAGATGGCTGAGCAGTACAATATTCACCTAATATGGGTGCCTGGCCATAGGAACATACCGGGGAACTGCGAAGCGGATGAGTTGGCAAGGCTAGGGACTACCTTACATATTCCAGGGGAACTAGAATTTGTTGGTATGCCCCTAGGTACCTGCAAGCTCATGCTGCGTGAGAAGGCTGTTATGATGGCAAATTTTCGATGGGAGAATTGCAAGGGTTGTAACGACACCAAGCAAATATGGGCCCATTTCAACTTAAACCGCACACTAGATATGCTAATGTTCTCGAGACGTCAGATATCACTCCTGATATCTGCTATAACGGGTCGCTGCCTGATAGGCGAATTTGCAAAAACTATTGGTGCGAAGTATAATGACTACTGTATGAGCTGTCATGATGCGGAGGAAAATGAATCAATTAAACACCTCTTGTGTGAGTGTTCTGCATTTTGTGTAGGGCGTAAGCGAATTTTAGGTGCATATAGCTTTAGATTACTGGCGGACCTGGAAAACGTTAACTTAAGCAGTCTGTTAATGTTTTTGGAACAATCTGGTTGGTTCAATAAACGAAAATAATAGTGAAGGTTCAGTGGTTAAAACTAGAAGTGCCCATATGTAATAGGTACTTTTAGTTAACAGGTTGGCTGATAAGTCCCCGGTCTGACACATAGATGGCGTCGCTAGTATTAAATGCATATTATTTTTATATATTACCTACCTACTTCAAATGATTCGTGTCAAAATTTGACGTCTGTAAGCCAATTAGTTTGTGAGATAGAGCGTATTTTGTGAAGCAACTTTTGTTATTTGGAAAAAAGGAATTTCGTGTTTTGATAAAATACTGTTTTCTGAAGGGAAAAAATACGGTGGAAGCAAAAACTTGGCTCTGGACTCTGCCCCAGGGAAATTAACAATAATTGATTGGTATGTAAAATTCAAGCGTGGTGAAATGAGCACGGGGGACGGTGAATGCTGTGGACGCCCGAAAAAGGTGATTACCGACGAAAACATCAAAAAATCCACAAAATGATTTTGAATGACCGTAAAATGAAGTTGATCGAGATAGCAGAGGCCTTAAAGATATCAAAGGAACGTGTTGGTCATATCATTCATCAATATTTGGATATGCGGAAACTCTGTGCAAAATGGGTGCCGCGCGAGCTCACATTTGACCGAAAACAACAACGTGTTGATGATTCTGAGCGGTGTTTGCAGCTGTTAACTCATAATACACCCGAGTTTTTTGAAACATGGCTCCATCACTACACTCCTGAGTCCAATCGACAGTCGGCTGAGTGGACAGCGACCGGTGAACTGTCTCCGAAGCGTGGAAAGACTCAAAAGTCCGCTGGTAAAGTAATGGCCTCTGTTTTTTTTTGGTATGCGCATGGAATAATTTTTATCGATTATCTTGGGAAGGGAAAAAACATCAACAGTGACTATTAAATAGCGTTATTGGAGCATTTAAAGTTCGAAATCGTGGCAAAACGGCCCTATATGAAGAAGAAAAATGTGTTGTTCCACCAAGACAACGCACCGTGCCACAAGTCATTGAGAACGATGGCAAAAATTCATGAATTGGGCTCTGGCCCCCAGCGACTTGTTCTTGTTCTTAGACCTCAAAAGGGTGATCGCAGGGAAAAAATTTGGCTGCAATGAAGAGGTGATCGCCGAAACTGAGGCCTATTTTGAGGCAAAACCGAAGGAGTACTACCAAAATGGAATCAAAAAATTTAAAGGTCTTTATAATCGTTGTATCGCTCTTGAAGGGAACTATGTTGAATAATAAAAACTAATTTTGACAAAAATATGTGTTTTTCTTTGTTAGACCGGGGACTTTTCAGCCAACCTGTTAAATGTGGTATCACAATGGGCTGAATAGTCTAAGTGAGCCTGAAACTCAATCGGGCTGCCACTGTAACTTAACCTAACCTAAGGACAATACGACTTCATTGAAAAGTTTATCGACTTTTGGACAAGGAAATAAACTTTATATTACAGAAATGCCTCTTCTATGCTAAGCAAAATTTGCATTCGTACGTCAAGGACATGAAATCTTTGGCCTCATGGCAATATTTTTTTCATTGTACTTTTGGACAAAAATCTTTATATCAGAGAAGCGTCTTCAATACTAATTAAAACGGAGATTAACATTTTTATGGAAAAGAAAGCAGTGCAGAAGGCACAAGGCGAACTGGTTTTGGATTTGAAAGGTCTTTTTAATTATTTTTATTTTATAGAAACTTGTCCTTAACATAATTATCTGTGTACTATTACCATTTCTTTAATTTTTTAACCAATACAGTAAAGGAACAAACAAAAAAATATATACAATCATAAATTTTATAAACTCTCTCTATTATGCACAACGATCCTATTTTGGATTTTTACTTTATAAATTTTCCTTTGTTGCCTGAATAATTTTTTCAGTTCGTTGATATTGGCAAAGGTTTCCATTTACAATTTATGTAGCATCCATATTCAATAGGGTATCATCGATATTTGAATATGATAAGTGAGTAAGTGAAGATATATTCACCGAATATAGGTTATAGCTCTTTTTCTCAATTTCACTTTTCATACACATGCATGTACTTATGCACACGTACTTATCGATAGGATATTTTATGTTAGTCTTCATATATACTATATTTTTTTGCTTCCAATTTGGTAAAGATAGAGGGCCGATATAAATGATGCAAAATGGGCTAACAAACATATTCTTTATATCGATGCCCACATTTCAGAGCACGCTAAGTCGACTTAGCGTATTTTGATGGAGTTCGCTTTGTTTTATTTGGAGATATGTGAATTACATCCTGTCAAAATTTCGAATTTATTGGACACTTCTATCAAAAGTTATGGTTAATATTGTACTTAGCCTGTGACTTAACTTTTAAAAAGTGTCCAATCCAAAAAGGGCAAAAACTTTGTTCGGTTAAAGTGGTCTAAGTCATTTTTAGCCATGTTCTATTATCGCTATTTTGAGTTCGTACATACTAAAAAAATTTATAATAAATATGATTTTAAGCCCGAAAAAGGAGAATTTCTATCTTATACGGTTTTTGAGAAATTCGAAGAAAAAAACTTTGAACTTGTTTCCTGTAAAATTCACTTTTCAGACTTATCGTAGTTTGGAATGAAGCCATCGATATATAATACAGAGGAACAAAATTTAACTTTTTTTGGTCTTTATTTGAAATTTATAACAAATTTTTATTAAATTGAGGATCGGTTTATATGAAGGCTATATATAATTATGGACTGATATAAACCAATTCCTGCATGGTTATTGGATACCATATACTAACATCACGTACCAAATTTCTACCGAATCGGTTGAATTTTGCTCTTCCAAGGGGCTCCGGAGGTAAAATCTGGGGATCGGGTTATATGGAGGCTATATATAATTATGGACCGATTTCGACCAATTTTTGCATTGGTGTTTGAGGCCATATATTAACACCACGTACCACATTTCAATTGAATCAGATGAATTTTGGTCTTCCAAGAGGCTCCGGAGGTCAAATCTAGTGATCGATTGATATGGGGGCTGTATATAATTATGGACCGATGTGGACCAATTTTTGTATCGTCATTAGAGACCATATACTAACACCATGTACCAAATTTCAGCCGGATCGGATGAAACTTTCTTCTCCTAGAAGCTCCGCAAGCCAAATCGGGGGATCGGTTTATATGGGGGCTATATATAATTATTGACCGATGTAGACCAATTTTTGCATAGTTGTTAGAGACCATATACTTACACCATGTACCAAATTTCTGCCAGATCGGATGAAATATGCTACTCTTATAGGCTCCGCAAACCAAATCTGGGGGTCCGTTTATATGAAGGCTATATGTAAAAGTAGACCGATATGACCCATTTGCAATACCATCCGACCTACATCAATAACAACTACTTGTGCCAAGTTTGAAGTGGATAGCTTGTTTCGTTCGGAATTTAGCGTGATTTCAACAGACGGACGGACGGACATGCTTAGATCGACTCAGAAGAGGGTATAGTAGGTATTATTGAAAATGCATTCCCACTTTTGGAAATTTTACGAAAATCTTCTTATGTTTTAGTTTAATTTTATTTATTTAAATGATCATGGAATTTTATATTCACATTTAGTTCATCAAGTTTTCACACATTTGGCTGCAGAAAGATTCGAAAAAGATATAAAACTAAAAAAATAAGAACAAAATATAATATTTTTTTACCATTAAAATAATTAATTTATTTTTCTATCGATTAATTACATTTGCAATAAAATTATAAATATAATTGTAAGCTTTTACTGCTGGGTCCTAAACATGTTAGGAATTAAAAAAATGTGAAAAAATAATTTAACTTCTCCTATTATTACAATTTTAATATGAGCTAATTGGACATTAAGGTTAAGGAATAGATATTATTGAAAAAATACCAGATACAAATCTGCATAAGCCTGACTATCGCTGGCCATGGTTAGGTTAAGTGGCAGCTCGATGTATCAGACTCCATCATGATACCACATTGGTGAACTTCTCTTTTATCACTGAGTGCTGCCCGATTCCATGTTAAGCTCAATGTCTTCCTTTTTATAGCCGAGTCCGAACGGCGTTCCACATTGCAGTGAAACCACTAATAGAAGCTTTGAAACCCTTAGAACTGTCACCAGCATTACTGAGGTGCGATAATCCACCGCTGAAAAACTTTTTGGTGTTCGGTCGAAGCAGGAATCGAACCCACAACCTTGTGTATGCAAGGCGGACATGCTAGCCACTGCACTACGGTGGCTCGCTGGCCATAGTCTTTAGTGTAGATCTGGCGAGAGGAGGTGACTCAATTTGGGCCTTATATGTTAATTTCTTATGGAAACTATATAAGAGAATTATTCCTCCCAAATTGAGACATTTTTATACCCTCCACCATAGGATGGGGGTATATTAACTTTGTCATTCCGTTTGTAACACATCGAAATATTGCTCTAAGACCCCATAAAGTATATATATTCTGGGTCGTGGTGAAATTCTGGGTCGATCTAAGCATGTCCGTCCGTCCGTCCGTCTGTCCGTCTGTCCGGCTGTCCGTCCGTCTGTGGAAATCACGCTAACTTCCGAACGAAACTAGCTATCGACTTGAAACTTGGCACAAGTAGTTGTTATTGATGTAGGTCGGATGGTATTGAAAATGGGCCATATCGGCCCACGTTTACGTATAGCCCCCATATAAACCGATCCCCAAATTTGGCTTGCGGAGCCTTCCGGAGCAGCAAAATTCATCCGATCCAGTTGAAATTTGGTACGTGGTCTAAGTATACGGTCTCTAACAACCATGCAAAAATTGGTCCATATCGGTCCATAATTATATATAGCCCCCATATAAACCGATCCCCAGATTTGACCTCCGGAGCCTCTTGGAGGGGCAAAATTCATCCGATCCGGTTGAAATTTGGTACCTGATGTTAGTATACGGTCTCTAACAACCATGCAAAAATTGGTCCATATCGGTCCATAAATATATATAGCTCCCATATAAACCGATCCCCAGATTTGACCTCCGGAGCCTCTTGGAGGAGCAAACTTCATCCTACCCGATTGAAATTTGGTACGTGGTGTTAGTATATGGTCTCTAACAACCATGCAAAAACTGGTCCATATCGGTCCATAATTATATATAGCTCCCATATAAACCGATCCCCAGATTTGACCTCCGGAGCCTCTTGGAGGGGCAAAATTCATCCGATCCGTTTGAAATTGGGTACCTGATGTTAGTATACGGTCTCTAACAAGCATGCAAAAATTGGTCCATATCGGTCCATAATTATATATAGCTCCCATATAAACCGATCCCCAGATTTGAACTCTGGAGCCTCTTGGATGAGCAAAATTCATCCGATCCAATTGAAATTTAGTACGTGGTGTTAGTATATGGTCTCTAACAACCATGCAAAAATTGGTCCATATCGGTCCATAATTATATATAGCTCCCATATAAACCGATCCCCAGATTTGACCTCCGGAGCCTCTTGGAGGAGCAAAATTCAACATTTTATTTCTATAGAAAATTTTGTCAAAATTTTATTGCTATAGAAAATTTTGTCAACATTTTACTTCCATAGAAAATTTTGTCAACATTTTATTTCTATAGAAAATTTTGTCAAACTGAATTATATACGTATTTAATCGGCCTTTTTTTGTTTAATATATACCCCTTATGGACTAACTTACAATTTAGAAGACAGTGTTAAAAAGTTTTACGATACCTTGCCATCGGCAAGTGTTATCGCAACCCAAGTAATTCGATTGTGGATGACAGCCTTTAGTAGAAGTTCCTACGCAATCCATGGTGGAGGGTACATAAGATTCGGCCTGGCCGAACTTACGGCCGTATATACTTGTTCACCACTAATGTCGTCTCATATAATCTTATTTTTATAAAAAAAGATATTTGAATGTAGCATCAGTTTAAAGATGGGTTTTTTCATATACCTATTCGTCACTCCTTGTTTTTGATAAGCCGTTTTTTCCAAGGAGCCCCGAATGCTAAATATTCGCCATCACACCTTGCGCAATGTTTGTTGGATTTTTAGTATTTTTGTTCCTTGTCCTATTTGGCTTTTTATGTGGATTGCTGTGTGAATATTGGGTTGTTTTGGAACTAGTTTCCGTAAAGTCCTTTTTCGATTCTTCGATGAGTTTTTGGTTAAGCACATTTTATTAGATATAGTCTAGAAGTATATAAGACAAACAAAGAAGTATACAAGAAGGGATATTGAAAAAAATCTCCTCATAATAGAACACGCTAGAATTTGTCCATATCGGTCCATAATTATGTATAGCCCCCATATAAATCGATCCCCATTTTCATTTGCATCATTTTTTATTACAATAAAGGATATGTATATACCGAATATTACTACTCTCGTAGACCAATTAGAAGAAATTAATAGAATGATCCTAGGCCTTCTTCAAGCCAATAGCCATAAAATATGCACATCCAGCGCAAACAACTCAACAAAACCTTAAAGGCCCAACTGTAGATACTCCAAACTCTTCAACCCAATGAAATACTGAGAGAAAGGAAATGCTGAGAAATCTTCAAAAAGTGAAAATGTTCTGTTTGGATCCGGACTTTTCATAGGACGGATGTCCACCATATCAACAGCCGTTGCATTGAATTTGCATCACATCTTAAGCTTTTGGCTGAATTGTGTGTTTTGGATGTGAATTAAAAAATTTTGCAATATTTTGCTTTGCGAAGTGCTTTTAAAGTTGGTCCTTCAGAATAATTTACAATTTTTTTTACTGAGTACTTTTAATTTTAATTTTTAAATATATATTTGTATACCCTCCACCATATGATGGGGTTATATTAACTTTGTCATTCCGTTTGTAACACATCGAAATATTGCTCTAAGACCCCATAAAGTATATATATCCTGGGTCGTGGTGAAATTCTAAGTCAATCTGAGCATGTCCGTCCGTCTGTTGAAATCACGCTAACTTCCGAACGAAACAAGCTATCGACTTGAAACCTGGCACAAGTAGTTGTTATTGATGTAGGTCGGATGGTATTGCAAATGGGACATGTCGGTCCACTCTTACATATAGCCTCCATATAAACGGACCCCCAAATTGGCTTGCGGTCGCTCTAAGAGAAGCAAATTTCATCCGATTCGGCTGAAATTTGGTACATGGTGTTAGTATATGGTATCTAACAACCATGCAAAAATTGGTAGACATCGGTCCGTAATTATATATATATCACTCATATAAACCGATCCCCCGATTTGGTTTGCGGAACCTCTAGGAGAAGCAAATTTCATCCGATCCGGCTAAAATTTGGTACATGGTGTTAGTATATGGTCTCTAACAACCATGCAAAAATTGGTCCATATCGGTCCATAATTACATATAGCCCCCATATAAACCGATCCCCCGATTTAGTTTGCGGAGCCTCTAAGAGAACCTAATTTCATCCGATCCGGCTGAAATTTGGTACATGGTGTTAGTATATGGTCTCTAACAACCATGCAAAAATTGGTAGACATCGGTCCGTAATTATATATATCACCCATATAAACCGATCCCCCGATTTGGTTTGCGGAACCTCTAGGAGAAGCAAATTTCATCCGATCCGGCTAAAATTTGGTACATGGTATCGGTATATGTTCTCTAACAACCATGCAAAAATTGGTCCACATCGGTCCATAATTATATATAGCCCCCATATAAACCGATCCCCCGATTTGGCTTGCGGAGCCTCTAAGAAACGAAAATTTCATCCGATCCGGCTTAAATTTGGTACATGGTGTTGGTATATGTTCTCTAATGACCATGCAAAAATTGGTCCATATCGGTCCATAATTATATATAGCCCCTATATAAATCGATTCCCAGATTTGTCCTCCGGAGCCTCTTGGAGGAGCAAAATTCATCCGATCCGGTTGAAATTTTGAACATGGTGTTAGAATGTTGTCTCTAACAAACACGCAAGAATTGGTACATATCGGTCCATAATTATATATAGTCCCCATATAAACCGTTCCCCAGATTTGATCTCCGGAGCCTCTTGGAGGAGCAAAATTCATCCGATCCCGTTGAATTTTGCAACGTGGTGTTAGTATAAGGCCGCTAATATCCATGCTAAAATTGGTCCATATAGGTCTATAGTTATATATAGCCGATCCCCAATCACACAAAAATTGGTCCATATCGGTTCATATTCATGGTTGCCACTCGAGACAAAAATAATCTACAAAATTTTATTTTTATGGAAAACATTGTCAAAATGTTATTTCTATAGAAAATTTTGTCAAAATTTTATTTCTATAGAAAATTTTGTAAAAATTTTATTTCTATAGAAAATTTTGTAAAAATTTTATTTCTATAGAACATTTTGTCAAAATTTTATTTCTATAGAAAATTTTGTTAAAATTTTATTTCTATAGAAATTTTTCTCTCCAAATTTTATTTCTATAGAAATTTTTTTCCAAATTTTACTTCTATAGAAAATGTTGTCAAAATTTTATTTTGTCAAAATTTTATTTCTATAGAAACTTTAAACTTAATTATATACGTATTTAATCGGCCTTTTTTAGTTTAATATATACTACGTATGGACTACCTTGTAATTTAGAAGACGATGTTAGAAAGTTTTAAGATTCCTTTGCCATCGGCAAGTGTTACCGCAACCCAAGTAATTCGATTGTGGATGACAGTCTTCAGTAGAAGTTTCTACGCAATCCATGGTGTAGGGTACATAAGCTTCGGCCTGACCGAACTTACGGCCGTATATACTTGTTTTATTTTCTTTTTTTTATATTTAATTGTTCAAAATTTAACTGTTGAGTTTAAATCACCAAATAGCGTATTTTCTAATACTGGTCCAAAAGAACTTCATCGGAAGTGGGAAAAATGATGGGGGATCCCAGGATTTTCTTACAAACAAATGTTTTTTCAGTGTACGTTTTATGTACTGTTCTGAATAGGAAATATTTTTGCCCTCCGATATTAAATATTTCGTATCTCATGCAATCTACCCTAATATATGTATATTCATTTTACACATATATCACAAATTGTTTGTTCTCAATTCCCCAGATGTAATGGAAAACCAGGATGATAGCATATCGAACATTGACTTTTATTTCAAAAGATTGAAATCAACCGAACACAACGGAACAGTTGAGTTGAGCATTGCCGCATTTCGCATTGGCAATGACAAGTGTTTGTGGTGAACTCTTTTTAAATTTTGCAAGACTATATGCGTTGAAACAAAAGAATGCGAATAAATAATCGATTATTTCAACAAATAATGTCGGTTTACTAAATTAAGGAAATTATGCTTTTGTTCCTTTTTATAGAACTAATAAATCAGTGGGTCGCTTTGAAATATGAAAGTCCATATTTGGCTCGAGAAAATCTTAATTAAAATATCCACGTAGGAAAATAAAACGTTCTTTTTTGAAAACAAATGTAGCAAACGCTGTTTGTCTGTTGCAGTTTTTTTATATAGCTCAAAATTTTATCTTAAAACAATTATATATGACAAACTTTCAATTTTTGCCTTATATAATCCCACGCTCGGTTTTCGATATAAATATGCTGTTCGTGGAATTTTTTCTACAAACAATGCGAATGTTAAATTACCCTTTCGAAATTGTATAAAAATGTTTTGGAATATATGGAAAATTGTTTTTGTTATACCCAAAAGTTTCTTCAAATGTGCTTGTGTGTGCATTACATATATAGATCTATTAATAGATCTGCTTGACTGTATTTATTACTTGTGAGCTGATGACTATAACGATATTTGTATGTTGATAACAATACGAGATAACAAAGTATCTACAATAAAAATTTAAATCGGATAACACCCTGGGACGAAACACAATGTTAATGAAAAATGTGAGTTTCTTTTTTTATGAACCAATTATTGCATGATTGTTAAAAGGCAGACATTGACATCTCGTACCAAATTTGAACAGGATCGGATGAAATTTGCTCCTCCAAGAAGTTCGGGTTGTCAAATTTGGGATCTATTTATATAGGGGTTATATATGGAAAGTATTGAAATATATGCAATTTAGCAAAAGTGCATATATGATTTATCGGGCGATACATATGTAGTGGAAGTATACGAAACATTGAGTAAATTTTAAATTTTTTCAAGGAAATTGGTCAGATGCACGGTTGCAATTGTTGGTAGAATTCTACCAAAACTGTTTTTACTGTTTGGTAGATTGGTAGAATTCTTGATGTTTTGGTAGATTTTGACAAGATTTCCTATAGAAATAAAATTTTGACTAACTTTTCTACAGAAATAAAATTTTGACAAAATTTCCTATAAAAATAAAATTTAGACAGAATTTTACATAGAAATAAAATGTTTACAAAATTTTATATAGAAATAAAATTTTGACAAAATTTTCTATAGAACTAAAATTTTGACAAAATTTTCTATAGAAATAAAATATTGACAAAATTTTCTATAGAACTAAAATTTTGACAAAATTTTCTATAGAAATAAAATTTTTACAAAATTTTATATAGAAATAAAATGTTGCAAACAATTTTTTGTTTGGTAGTTTTTTGGTAAAAATTTCTCCAAATCCTAGTAGAATAGTTTTGGCTCGATTGGTCAGATGTCGCCAAGATAGGTAAGGAATTGTTGGTTTTGGGCAGTGTTGCCAGGTCATTTTTGAATCTTTCCCCAAATCTTAAGAAAAAAAAGCCTAAATTAGTCTAGAGTTTTATCAGAAACCCTCAAAAATTTAAGAATGAAAAAATTACAAAATGGACTCCCAAATTTCGCGAATAAAAGTGAAGTGATACACTTTAATTTGTAGTGCAGTCTATGACATGACTATCCGAAATGAGTATTTTAAATTTTTGGCCTGAGAATTTATTCAATTGTTAACAACGATTTTACTTTTTTCGAGAACAAAATATGAAGTGACTTGCCTTTCGAAATAGAGGAACCAAAATCAATTTTCTTTCGTTTGGAATACGAAAGAAAGCTTTCGTTCGGTATATAGGAACAGGGCATAAGTCAATTGGAGAGATATCTAATTGTATCTCGGGGACTATATATATATATATATATATATATATATATATATATATATATATATATATATATATATATATATATATATATATATATATATATATATATATATATTTATGTATATATATTTATTCATTATTTATGCGTGCAAAAAAGGTCTTACTTTCACATTAGATGCCTATTGAACTCTATATTTAAAATTTAGGGCAATGTTTAATAAATAAAACAAGTATATACGGCCGAAAGTTCGGCCAGGCCGAATCTTATGTACCCTCCACCATGGATTGCGTAGAAACTTCTACGAAAGACTGTCATCCACAAATTTCAACTCATTCGGATCTCAAATCTCGGGATCGGTTTATATGGGGGCTATAAATGATTATGGACTGATATGGACCACTTTTGGCATGGTTGTTAAATATCATATACTACTACCACGTACCAAATTTCAACCAGATCGGATGAATTTTGCTTCTCCAAAAGGCACCGGAGGTCAAATCTGGCGATCGGTTTATATGGGAGCTATATATAATTATGGACTGATATGAACCAATTCCTGCATGGTTGGTGGATACCATATACTAACATCACATACCAAATTTCAACCGAATCGGATGAATTTTGCTCTTCTAAGGTGCTCCGGAGGTCAACTCTGGGGATCGGTTTATATGGGGCCTATATATAACTATGGACCGATATCGACCAATTTTTGCATGGTCATTAGAGACTATATACTAACGTCATGTACCAAATTTCAGCCGGATCGGATGAAAGTTGCTTTTCTTAGAGGCCTCGCAAGCCAAATTTGGGGGTCCGTTTATATGGGGGCTATACGTAAAAGTGGACCGATATGGCCCATTTGCAATACCATCCGACCTACATCAATAACAACTGCTTGTGCCAAGTTTCAAGTCGATAGCTTGTTTCGTTCGGAAGTTAGCGTGATTTCAACAGACGGATGGACGGACATGCCCAGATCGACTCAGAATTTCACCACAACCCAGAATATACATACTTTATGGAGTGTTAGAGCAATATTTCGATGTGTTACAAACGGAATGACAAAGTTAATATACCCCCCATCCTATGGTGGAGGGTATAATAATGATATAAGTACCCATCATAATATGAGAAGATACGAACACTATATGTTATGTATATGTGGACCAAAATTATTGGTACTATCTCAAATCCTTTAAATTTGTTGCGAGCTATATAAAGGCAAAATTTTCTATAGAAATCCAATTTTGGCGAAATATATAGAAGTAAAATTTTGAATAAAATTTTTATAGAAAAAAAAAATTGGCGAAATTGTTTATAGAAATTAAAGTTTGAAAAAATTATCAATAGAAATACAATTTAAAAAAAAAAATGTGTAGCAAGCAAAATTTTGCAAAATTTTGTAAAGAAATAAAATTTTGCAAAATTTTCTATAGAAACAAAATTTTGACTAAATTTTCTATAGAAATAAAATTTTTACTAAATTTTATATAGAAAAAAAAAATTCTATATTAGTAAAATTTTGAATGCATTTTTTATAGCAATGAGTATCAGTGAGCATCAGTTAGAAAAAAAATTTTGGGAAAATTTGCTATGGAAATAAAATTTGACAATTTTTTCTTATAGAAATAAAATTTTGAAAAAGTTATCAATAAAAATACAATTTTAGAAAAAATTTTGTGTAGTAAATAAAATTCTGCAAAATATTCTACAGAAACAAAATTTTGACAAAATTTTCTATAGAAATAAAATTTTGTCCAAGTTTTTTAATAAAAAAATCTATTGCTATACAATTTTGGCAAAATTTTCTGTAGAAATAAAATGTTGACCAAATTTTCTAATAAAAAGATCTATTACTATAAAATTTTGGCAAAATTTTCTATAGAAATAAAATTTTGACTTAAATTTTTATAGAAATAAAATTATCAATAGAAATAAAATTTTGAAAAATTTTTTGTTTAACAAACAAAATTTTGCAAAATTTTATATAGAAATAAAATTTTGCAAAATATTCTATGTAAACAAAATTTTGACTCAAATTTCTATAGAAATAAAATTTTGACTAAATTTTCTATAGAAAAAAATATTTCTATAGTAATAAAATTTTGAATTAATTTTTTTTTTGAAAATTTTCTGTCAATATTCCACATATGTATATGGCCTTAAAATAAAGTAAAAAAAATAATTTCGATTGTTCGAAATATTTCAAATAATTTGATATGGGCATTAAAATGGATCGATCCAGCCCATCTGCTAGTCTAACATTCTAGGAAACATAAAATGATAGCCGTAATTGGAAGTTTATTTTCATTTACAATCATGCTGTACATTGATCGAATGAATAACGCTATGGAAACTAATTTGCGTAAAAACTTGCTTAGTTACAAAAATGTGAAGTGTTTTAAAAAATTTGGTTTAACCGGAGTCGGAGTCGAGCAAAATTTTTACGACTCCGACTCCAGCAAAATCTTCAGACACCGACTCCAAGACTCAGACTCCGGCTCCACAGCCCTGATTTTAACAACGCTTTGTGGAAATCTCGAAATGTGGAGTATAATTTAGTTAAATTTTCGTTTGTTTCTGCGTGAAGCTGAACCGATTTCTATCAAATTTGTCATGCATAGCTTAAATGCTAATTGCACTCAATGTACACCATCGGAGTAAAACGTTGGCCTCTGTAGTTATATGAGTGTAAGTCGTGCGAAAGATATATCGATGGCAGCTATATATAGCTTGAATTTTAGATATGCATCCTAAAATTTTACAAAATGATATAAAATAATTCGAAGTAAAACGTTGTCCTCTGTGGTCATATTATGAGTATAATTTGGGAAACAAAGAAATTTATGTGAGCTATATGTAAATCTGAAGTGATTCCTTCCAAAATCAATAGGGTTCTAAACATACTTGTACCAAATTTGTAGCCAATGGGACAAAAATTGCGACCTAGACTTTAATTAAAACAAGTATATACGGCCGTAAGTTCGGCCAGGCCGAATCTTATGTACCCTCCACCATGGCTTGCGTAGAAACTTCTGCGAAAGACTGTCATCCACAATCGAATTACTTGTATTGTGGAAGGAATCACTTCAGATTTACATATAGCTCACATAAATATCTTTGTTTCCCAAATTATACTCATATGACCACAGAGCACAATTGGACAAAAATTGCGACCTAGACTTTAATTAAAACAAGTATATACGGCCGTAAGTTCGGCCGAATCTTATGTACCCTCCACCATGGATTGCGTAGGAACTTCTACGAAAGACTGTCATCGACAATCGAATTACTTGGGTTGTGGTATCTTAAAACTTCTTAACATCGTTTTCTAAATTGTGAGTTATTCCATACGTGGTATATATTAGACAATACGTACACGCTCACAAAAAATCGCTTCTGTAACATATACTCCCAAACATATTTTGCTTCAAGCATATACATTTTTGGGTATTGCCCAAACATTTATATGTTTGATCTCTACCAATATATAATATGTTTGAAAGCATATTGGTCTAAACAATATAAGTTTGGGTAGTCTAAGTTCCAAACATTTTGTATTTTTGCATCCAAATTCAATAATGTTGTCTTCCAAAAAACAATATGTTATTTTGTGAACATATAATATGTTTGGAAGCATTTTGCACCCAAAAATATTATATGCTTAAAAAAATTCTCCCAAACAATATTGTGCTCAAAATTTTATTTATTTATTTATATATTTACAATCATAGTGGATTATGAACATAAACAGGTAATATATGTGCTAACAACATACGTTTTCGACCTGAATGCTCAAAATTTTGTTTCTGCCTAATTGTATATTGCCCCACATCTTTCTCACTTCCAAGACATTTTTTAGTTCTTAGCACCTTTTTCTGTAATACAAACATTGTAGAAGAAATTATTCAATTTTTTTTATTTTAATTTTACCTTTTGCCGGACGGGGATTCGAACAGCGGACCACACAGTTTGTAAGGATCAAAGAAGTAGCTGATCAATTGCCCAAGGAAAAATAAAATGTAAATTTTGTAATAACAAGCAACAACCACCAACTTAATTCAATATCGCTCCCTGTTAAATAGCGCTCCAAGCTACTAAACACATATATGTTTATAGACTATTTCTAAATTAATATATGTTTGCATCCAAGCATATTATATTTACAAACATTTTATGTCCCAAACATAATATGTTCTAACATATTAACATATATGTCCCAAACATGTTATGCTAGTTTATGAACATTATATGCTTGCACTCAAAAATATTGTGTTTAAAAATTTGTGTTCCAAACATATAATGTTTATAGCCAAACATATGAAAAACAGTCTTTTTCATCCGTGTAGAGAGCCAGAATTGAAATATGAGGGTCGCTTATATGGGGGCTATATACAATTATGATATGGACCAATTTTTGTGTAATTGGGGATCGATTTATCTGAGGACTATATATAACTATAGACCGATATGCACCTAGTTAGGCATGATTGTTAACGGCACCTAGTTAGGCATGATTGTAACTAGCACAATGTACCAAATTTCAACTGACTCGTATGAAATTTGCTCCTCCAAGAGGCTCCAAAACCAAATCTCGGGATCGGTTTATATGGGGGCTATATATGATTATGGACTGATATGGACTACTTTTGGTATAGTTGTTAAATATCATATACTACCACCACGTACCAAATTTCAACCAGATCGGATGAATTTTGCTTCTCCAAAAGGCACCGGAGGTCAAATTTGGGGATCGGTTTATATGGGGGCTATATATAATTATGGACTGATATGAACCAATTCCTGAATTGTTGTTGGATACCATATACTAACTTCAGGTACCAAATTTCAACCGAATCGGATGAATTTTGCTCTTCCAAGAGGCTCCGGAGGTCAAATCTGGGGATCGGTTTATATAGGGCCTATATATAATAATGGACCGATTTCGACCAATTTTTGCATGCGTGTTTGAGGCCATATATTAACTCCACGTACCAACTTTCAACTGAATCAGATGAATTTTGGTCTTCCAAGAGGCTCCGGAGGTCAAATCTGGTGATCGGTTTATATGGGGGCTATATATAATTATAGATCGATGTAAACCAATTTTTGAATGGTCATTAGAGACCATATGTTAACACCATGTACCAAATTTCAGCCGGATCGGATGAAATTTGCTTATCTGAGAGGCTCCGCAAGCCAAATCGGGGGATAGGTTTTTATGGGGGCCATATATAATTATGGACCCCGCTGTGAACCAATTTATGCATGGTTGTTAGAGACCATATACTAACACCATCTACCAAATTTCAGCCGGATTGGATGAAATCTGCTTCTCTTAGAGGATTCGCAAGCCAAATTTGGGGTCCGTTTATATGAGGGCTATACTTAAAAGTGGACCGATATGGCCCATTTGCAATACCATCCGACCTACATCAATAACAACTACTTGTGCAAAGTTTAAAGTCGACAGCTTGTTTCGTTCGGAAGTTAGCGTGATTTCAACAGACGGGCTGACGGACATGCTCAGATCGACTCAGAATTTCACCACGACCCAGAATATATATACTTTATGGGGTCTTAGAGCAATATTTCGATGTGTTACAAACGGAATGACAAAGTTAATATACCCCCCATCCTATGGTGGAGGGTATAAAAAAGTGTTCACAGACAGATGGACATAGATAGATCGACTCAGGGCATTATTCCCAAAGAAAGCATGTGTCTATCTCATCTCTAGTTGGATGTTGGAAACATATACACTAAACTATAATACCATCTACCAGAGTGGTGTAGGGTATACGCTCGAGTGAGCGAATTATACTTTATAGTAGTTTAAATCTCAGCGGGATATATGTCATAAAGACCAGTTCTAACCAAATCATAGGCGACATCAAATTTGAAATAACATATCATATGTAATTTGTATTTGTTTTGAGACTAATATATTAAAATATTCTTCGCATCGAATTAAGAACAAATATGATATAAAATTTCTAATCTAGTGATCATAGTGTGTGGGATGGGTTTGTTGTTGTCATAAGAAATATGTTCTGCTAGATTCCATCATAATCTATAAAAATTGAAATTTGTTGTCTAATTAGTTACTAAATGTAACACCCAATGCAAATTTAATGTTTTGATGGATATTCAAATGCCAGGATTATATATGTATGATTTTCTATACAACTTTTGGAAATAAATAGCCCTAATTATGAATGTAAATTTGTACGATTTTTTTTTTTACCTACAAACAGTTATAAGGCATGGTTGTCTATATGGAAAAATGTCAATCATTTGAAATTGATGCTAGACAAGTTTTTTTATGGCCCTTTATATGATTTTAATTTGTTAAATTTGAATAATTATGTGATCGTTAATATTAAATCGTGAGCCTATTTCCCTTATAAGTTTATAAAATCGTCTAACGATGAATTTAGATGGAGTGTTGGACAAAACAAAATCGCTTGTATGGCTAAATTTGTTCTTTAAACGCCAACCACATGATGGAGACAAACGTGAGAACATTTGCCACGAATAAGTAAAACCAAAATAAATTCTAGGGATAGAAAAAAATCATTTTCAATAATTGTTTTTCATAACATCCTTTTGTTATGGATATTTAAAATTAAATTCACATGTAGAAACGGTAAACAATTCATATTAAAATTGAATTGTTTACCGTTTTGAGTTATATAAAGATTTACATTTCCATACACATACAGTATTTAAATCTAAATCGATTTGAGCAGTATGTTTTACACTTCTACAAATTCCCTGCAATTAAAATTTAAATCGGCTAACGCCCTGGGACGAAATACAATGTTAGTAAAAAAACAAGTATATACGGCCGTAAGTTCGGCCAGGCCGAATCTTATGTACCCTCCACCATGGATTGCGTAGGAACTTCTACTAAAGGCTGTCATCCACAATCGAATTACTTGGGTTGCGATAACACTTGCCGATGGCAAGGTATCGTAAAACTTTTTAACACTGTCTTCTAAATTGTAAGTTAGTCCATAAGGGGTATATATTAAACAAAAAAAAAAGACCGATTAAATACGTATATAATTCAGTTTGACAAAATTTTCTATAGAAATAAAATTTTGACAAAATTTTCTATAGAAATAAAAACTTGACAAAATTTTCTATAGAAATAAAATGTTGACAAAATTTTCTATGGAAGTAAAATGTTGACAAAATTTTCTATAGCAATAAAATTTTGACAAAATTTTCTATAGAAATAAAATGTTGACAAAATTTTCTATAGAAATAAAATGTTGACAAAATTTCCTACAGAAATAAATTTTTTACAAAATTTTCTATAGAAATAAAATTTTGACAAAATTCTCTATGGAAATAAAATGTTGGCAAACATTGTTATAGAAATAAACGTTTTACAAAACTTTCTATAGAAATGAAATTTTGACAAAACTTTCTATAGTAATAAAATTTGACAATTTTTACATGGCTGTTAGAGGCCATATACTAACGAAATGTACCAAATTTCAACCGCATCGGATGACTTTTGCTCCTCCAAGAGGCTCCGGAGGTCAAATCTGGGGATCGGTTTATATGGGAGCTATATATAATTATGGACCGATATGGACCAATTTTTGCATGCTGGTTAGGGACCGTATACTAACATCAGGTACCCAATTTCAAACGGATCGGATGAATTTTGCCCCTCCAAGAGGCTCCGGAGGTCAAATCTGGGGATCGGTTTATATGGGAGCTATATATAATTATGGACCGATATGGACCAATTTTTGCATGGTTGTTAGAGACCATATACTAACACCACGTACTAAATTTCAATTGGATCGGATGAATTTTGCTCATCCAAGAGGCTCCAGAGTTCAAATCTGGGGATCGGTTTATATGGGAGCTATATATAATTATGGACCGATATGGACCAATTTTTGCATGCTTGTTAGAGACCATATACTAACATCAGGTACCCAATTTCAAACGGATCGGATGAATTTTGCCCCTCCAAGAGGCTCCGGAGGTCAAATCTGGGGATCGGTTTATATGGGAGCTATATATAATTATGGACCGATATGGACCAGTTTTTGCATGGTTGTTAGAGACCATATACTAACATCAGGTACCAAATTTCAACCGGATCGGATGAATTTTCCCCTCCAAGAGGCTCCGGAGGTCAAATCTGGGGATCGGTTTATATGGGGGCTATATATAATTATGGACCGATATGGACCAATTTTTGCATGGTTGTTAGAGACCGTATACTTAGACCACGTACCAAATTTCAAACGGATCGGATGAATTTTGCCCCTCCAAGAGGCTCCGGAGGTCAAATCTGGGGATCGGTTTATATGGGAGCTATATATAATTATGGACCGATATGGACCAATTTTTGCATGGTTGTTAGAGACCATATACTAACACCACGTACTAAATTTCAATTGGATCGGATGAAGTTTGCTCATCCAAGAGGCTCCAGAGTTCAAATCGGGGGATCGGTTTATATGGGAGCTATATATAATTATGGACCGATATGGACCAATTTTTGCATGCTTGTTAGAGACCGTATACTAACATCAGGTACCCAATTTCAAACGGATCGGATGAATTTTGCCCCTCCAAGAGGCTCCGGAGGTCAAATCTGGGGATCGGTTTATATGGGAGCTATATATAATTATGGACCGATATGGACCAGTTTTTGCATGGTTGTTAGAGACCATATACTAACATCAGGTACCAAATTTCAACCGCATCGGATGAATTTTGCCCCTCCAAGAGGCTCCGGAGGTCAAATCTGGGGATCGGTTTATATGGGGGCTATATATAATTATGGACCGATATGGACCAATTTTTGCATGGTTGTTAGAGACCGTATACGTAGACCACGTACCAAATTTCAACCGGATCGGATGAATTTTGCTGCTCCGGAAGACTCCGCAAGCCAAATTTGGGGATCGGTTTATATGGGGGCTATACGTAAACGTGGGCCGATATGGCCCATTTTCAATACCATCCGACCTACATCAATAACAACTACTTGTGCCAAGTTTCAAGTCGATAGCTAGTTTCGTTCGGAAGTTAGCGTGATTTCCACAGACGGACGGACAGCCGGACAGACGGACAGACGGACAGACGGACAGACGGACGGACGGACGGACATGCTTAGATCGACTCAGAATTTCACCACGACCCAGAATATATATACTTTATGGGGTCTTAGAGCAATATTTCGATGTGTTACAAACGGAATGACAAAGTTAATATACCCCCATCCTATGGTGGAGGGTATAACAAGTACATACGGCCGTAAGTTCGACCAGGCCGAAGCTTATGTACCCTCCATCATGGATTGCGTAGAAACTTCTTCTAAACACTGCCATCCACAATCGAATTACTTAAGTTGCGGTAACGCTTGCCGATGGCAAGGTATCTTAAAACCTCCTAACACCATCTTCTAAATTGTATATAAGTCCATACGTGGTATACATTAAATCAAAAAAGATCGATCCAATACGTATATAATTCAGTTTGACAAAGTAGACATAAAATTTTGACAACATTTTCTACAGAAATACAATTTTGACAAAATTTTCTATAGAAATAAAATCTTGGTAGATTATTTTTGGCTCGAGTGGCAACCATGATTATGAACCGAATAAAATTTGAACAAAATTTTCTATAGAAATAAAATTTTGACAATGATGAAAAATTTATTATGAACCGAATAAAATTTTAACAAAATTTTCTCTAGAAATAAAATTTTGACAAAATTTTCTATAGAAATAAAATTTTGACAAAATTTTCTATAGAAATAAAATTTTGGTAGACTATTTTTGGCTCTAGTGGCAACCATGATTATGAACCGATATGGACCAATTTTTGTGTGATTGGACCAATTTTGGTATGGTTGTTAGCGACCATATACTAACACCACGTTCCTAATTTGAACCGGATCTGATGAATTTTGCTCCTCCAATATGGGGGCTATATATAATTATGGACCGATGTGCACCAATTTTTGCACAGTTGTTAGAGACCATATACCAACACCATGTACCAAATCTCAGCCGGATCGGATGCCATTTGCTTCTCTTTGAGGCTTCGCAAGCCAAATCTGGAGATCGGTTTATATGGGGTCTATATATAATTATGAACCGATGTTTACCAATTTTTGCATGGTTGTTAGAGACCATATACCAACATCATGTACCGAATTTCAGCCGGATCGGATGAAATTTACTTCTCTTTGAGGCTCCGCAAGCCAAATCAGGGGATCGGTTTATATGGGGGCTATATATAATTATGGACCGATGTGGACCAATTTTTGCATGATTGTTAGAGACCATATACCAACACCATGTACCAAATTTCAGCCGGATCGGATGAAATATGCTTCTCTTAGAGGCTCCACAAGCCAAATCTGGGAATCGATTTATATGGGGGCTATATCTAATTAAGGACCGATATAGACCAATTTTTGCATGTTCGTTAGAGGCCATATACCAACATCATGTACCAAATTTCAGCCGGATCGGATGAAATTTTCTTCTCTTTGAGGCTCCGCAAGCCAAATCTGGGGATCGGTTTATATGGGGGCTATATATAATTATGGACCGATGTGGACCAATTTTTGCGTGGTTGTTGGAGACCATATACTTACACGATGTACCAAATTTCAGCCTGATCGGATGAAATTTGCTTCTCTGTTAGGCTCCGCAAGCCAAATCTGGGGATCGGTTTATATGGGGGCTATATATAATTATGGACCGATGTGGACCAATTTTTGCATGGTTGTTAGAGACCATATACCAACACCATGTACCAAATTTCAGCCGGATCGGATGAAATATGCTTCTGTTAGAGGCTCCACAAGCCAAATCTGAGGGTCCCTTTATATGGGGGCTATACGTAAAAGTGGACCGATATGGCCCATTTTCAATACCATCCGACCTACATCGGTAACAACTACTTGTGCTAAGTTTCAAGTCGATAGCTTGTTTCTTTCGGAAGTTAGCGTGATTTCAACAGACGGACGGACGGACGGACATGCTTAGATCGACTCAGAATTTCACCACGACCCAGAATATATATACTTTATGGGGTCTTAGAGCAATATTTCGATGTGTTACAAACGGAATGACAAAGTTAATATACCCCCATCCTATGATGGAGGGTATAACAAGTATATACAGTAGTAAGTTCGGCCGGGCCGAATCTTAAATACACACCACCATGAATCAAATATAATAGTTTCCTTTGAAAATTTCAGGGGGGTTTGATGACAGATATTTTCGCAAGCAGATCAGTTCAACCAGTACGCTTCCCACAGAAAAATGTAAATATTTTACCTATGATGACTAGATCAGATTCTGAATTTGAATAAGAACCATTTTTTGTTTGAGTTTTAGAGGAATCATAAACATCTCTTGTAAGTGTGTAAGAAATGATGAAATAACGCCTTGATTTGAAATCTAAAATCTGTAGATTTTCATCCCAATTATTTAAATGATTACGAGAAGTAAAATCTGAAAATTTTGCATTCAGTTTCAAGCAATTTTCATGATCAGTGCGACTTCTATACCCTCAATAAGTAAAATCGATCTATATGGAAGCCTTACCAAATGGACACTTTGTTATGGGTCAAATCGGATAAAAACTACGGATTCTATAAGCCTAAGAAGTAAAATCGGGAGTTCGGTGTAACCGGGCTATACCAAAACATGGAAGGATACACACAGTATTCAGCACATTTAATTGTAGTTCTAGAATGTAGACCCCAAATCGGAGGGGGCTATATCAAAAACAGTACCGATACTCAATATATTCGGCACACCTCTTTATGGTCCTAGAATACCTCTAGATTTCCAATTTCAGGCAAATTGGATAAAAACTACGGATTCTAAAAGCATAAGAAGTAAAATCGGGAGATCGGTCTATATGGGGGCTATATAAAAACATGGGCCGGTACTCACAATTTTCGGCACACGTCTTTAGGGTTCTAGAGTACCTCTAGATTTCAAATTTCAGGTAAATTGGATAAAAACTACGGATTTTGGAAGCTCAAGAAGTAAAATCGGGAGATCGTACTATATGGTGGCTATATAAAAACATGGACCGGTAGTCACAATTTTCGGCACACGTCTTTAGGGTTCTAGAGTTCCTCTAGATTTCAAATTTCAGGTAAATTGGATTTAAACTACGGATTCTAGAAGCCCAAGAAGTAAAATCGGGAGATCGGTCTATATGGGGCCTATATCGAAACATGGACCGATACACGCCATTTTCGGCATATCTCTTTATGGTCCTAGAATACCTCTAGATTTCCAATTTCAGGCAAATTGGAAAGAAAATGCACTTTCTAAACGTCTAAGGAGCAATATCGGGAAATCGGTTCATATGAGGGCTATACCAAAACATAGACCGATAGGCACGCACTATTTTCGGTATACTTTTTGATGGCCCTAAAATACCTCTAGATTTCCAATGTCAGGCAAATTGGATAAAAACTACAGTTTCTATAAGTTCAAGACCCCAAATCGGGAGGTCGGTTTATATGGGCACTATATCAAAACTTGTCATATTGGTCATATAGCCCATTTTTGAACTTATTGAAGGCTGTAGCGTGATTACAACAGATAGGCGGACATGCTTATATCGTCTTAGAATTTCTCCCTGATCAAGAATATATATATATATATATATACTTTATATAGTCGGAAATCGATGCAAAAATTGCTCCACATCGGTCCATAATTATATATAGCCCCCATATAAACCGATCCCAGATTTGGCTTGCGGAGCCTCAAAGAGAAGCAAATTTCATCCGATCCTGCTGAAATGTGGTATATGATGTTGGTAACATATATGGTCTCTAACAACCATGCAAAAATTGGTCCACATCGGTCCATAATTATATATAGCCCCCATATAAACCGACCCCAGATTTGCCTTGCGGAGCCTCTAAGAGAAGCATATTTCATCCGATCCTGCTGAAATTTGGAATATGGTGTTAGTATATGGTCTCTAACAACCATGCCAGAATTGGTCCATAGTTATATATAGCCCCATATAAACCGTACTCCACATTTGACCCCCGGAGCCTCTTGGAGGAGCAAAATTCATCCGATCCGCTTTAACTCTGCTGTTAGGTTAGAAAAAACTTACGAATCCCAGGTTAAGGGACCATTTGGTTTATACTATAGTATTCATGCCAAATAATCATATAATAATCATAATATTCATGCCAAATATATGACAAAACGATCTAGATTACCTCAACAAGGATTCTCAGCCCAGTTATTGTCAAATATACGTACAACATGCACAGCTTCAGAGGCTTCCAAAAATAGTGCAACTTCCCATTCTGGTACTCGGAAGCGTTGAAATTGTGCTTGCTGCAAATCAAAGTGTGACGTAAATGCTCCATTTGCAGCAAATTTATTTGCAAAACTAACCGAAAAACATTGTGCATTACTTGTAATGAAAAATATGTACAAATAAAAAAATAAATTATAAAGTTTTTTAAAAAAATATCAATAAAAACTTACTATGGACCAAATGGTCCACTAACATATGATTCGTAATTTTGTGTTTTTCTCAGTATTGGAGAAAGTTAGAACTTTTTTTGTATATAATATTGTTGTATAAAATGAACCCATTAGCAGAAATTTTTTGTCAATATATACCACAGTTTCCAAGTTACAAAGGAAAAAAATGGACCAAATGGGCCTATCCTAACATCAGGGTTAAAGTTGGAACGTGGTGTTAGTATATGGCCGCTAACAACCATACCAAAATTGGTCCATATTGTTCCATAATTATATATAGACGATCCCCAATCACACAAGAATTGGTCCATATCGGTATAAAATCATGGTTGCCACTCGAGCCAAAAAATAACCCTACAGGAAGAAAGTTTTTCCTTAATTGCAGAAAATTACGCTTATTTTATTTGATATCACAAAAACAAGTAACTATTTTTCGACAAATTCAAGAAAATTTATTATACATTATTATGTTTTTTTTTTCACTTGTTAAAGAAAATTTTGTAGTTTGAAGGGAAATATGGGTTCAAAATTACAAGAATGTCGTTAGTGCCATGCGATGCGATGTTCACGATGGGCGCATTTGTTGACAAATTTACAAATTTAAAGAAATAGTGAAGTGCTATATTTCAATTAATTCGAAAATTTCAAGTAATTTGGGTTCCGGTGGTCATATGAATATATATGAGTAAGATATATATGGAGTCTATATCTAAATGTGAACCGATTCCAACCAAATTTTGCATACTTGACGATACCATCAGTTGTACTCAATGTGAAAAATTTGAAGCAAATTAAGGTGAAACTCTGGCCTCTGGGGCCATATCTAAATCTGAACAGATTCTGAGCAATTTGGCACTCATAGTAATAATATTAATTCTACTATCTCTGCAAAATTTCACGTAAATCGGAGTAAAACTGTTGCCTCCGTGGTCATAATA
The DNA here is from genome assembly GCF_050003625.1 of Haematobia irritans. NCBI lineage: Eukaryota > Metazoa > Arthropoda > Insecta > Diptera > Muscidae > Haematobia > Haematobia irritans. The sequence goes on along the minus strand of NC_134399.1, from coordinate 77,935,821 downwards.
GTGTAAATCGGACGAAAGATATATATTATAGTTATACCTAAATGTTAACCTTTTTCAACCAAATAGTCCTCGTGCAAAATTTGAAGCAAATTAATTTTTTTTAACGTGAAACTCTGGCATCTGAGGCCATATAAGTGTATATCGGATGAAAGATATATATGGAAGCTATATCTAAATCAGAGCCGATTTGACTGATATTTCCCAGTTTACGGGGCTTGTAAAATATTTTGATCTACGAAATTTGAAGAAGATCACTTCATAAACAGGTCATTTACGATCAAAGCGGTGATAAGTATATACACGCAAAAAAATAATTATTTCCTCCCAAACGAAATTTTAGACAAACAAAGTTCGTTTCTCATTTGCTGTTCGTTGAAAAGAAGTTTATTTGGAAGAAAAGTATATACTTTTTGTGATAAACGTTTATTCTTTTCCAGGATGTAAAAACAATTTCATAAAGACTGACTCAAAAAAATTTTTTTTCTGGCTAATTGCATTTTCCCTCACATCTTTCTCACTTCCACGAAGTTTTTTAGTTCTTAGGACCTTTTTCTGTAATACAAACAATGTAGAAGAAATTATACGATTTTATACTTTTTTAAATTTTTTTTTACCTTTCGCCTGGACGGAGAATCGAACCGCGGACCATGCAATTTGTAAGCCAACACACTATCCACTGAGCTATGTAGCCGTTATTGTCATCAATAGATAATTATCCATATAAGTTATATTTATATAGCATAGCTTGCGGCGCCCACGAGCCGATTAAACAAAGTTTATTTCACAGAAAAATACATTTAGTTGGGCACCATGGAGCAGTGGTTGCTACGCTGACTTGCATGCCAAGGGTCGTGGGTTCGATCCCTGCTTCGACCAAAGTTTTTTTTTTGTTTTTGTTTTTTTTTACATATATTCCAGATATGTTAGGAAGATTCCGAAAAAATGTTCAACATTACATTGTAGTATATTAAATTTTGAACTGTAAAATGTGTCTTATTAAAAACCTAAAGTCAGAAAAGAACAGTGTTTGATATAAACGAAATGGACTGTGTTGTTGGTTCAAAAATAACTTTTTTTATTAAAAAAAATTAACACTTTGTAACAAACGAATTTTTTTGGTGATAAAAGTGTATACTTTTCGAAGCAATTCAAAAAACACTAACAAAAGAAAAACGTTTTCGGTACACGTTTTCCAAACGTTTTTTTTTCTTTGCGTGTATGGCATCTCAGAATTGAATTCTAAGACGATCAGTATACTAAACGATGGATCTAAGACTGCTCTTTCTTGGAGTTACATACAAATGTACAAACTTATTATACCTTGTACCACACGACAATGAGTGGCGAACTATTCTACTACCCTTTCTACCTTGGAAATCTCATACAGCAACGCTCACTTGACACTTCACAATATATGTATGATTTTAATTTAACTAATACCATAATCTGAAAGTAGAAAGTCTAAGTATTACATGTTGCTATTTCGAAATGCGTAAATATTGAACGTAATCCTAATAATATACTTCAATTATATTATGCCTTGACTCCTTTGGTATATCTTAATAATAATTGTCTAATAAGTATGTTGTGTAAATGTGTGGGTGTACATATACAAATGTGTGTGTGTGTGCTAAGTAAGCACAATACCCAATACCAATATTGTCAGTTAGATATTATCAAACATTAATACATTTACTGCGATATGATGTAATGAGAAAAGGATTTAGTAGCTGAAGCAGAAGAAGTGCCAACTTATCGTTAACTACGATAAGTAATTTTAGACAATTGAAATAAATTAAAATGCTGCCACAGCGTCTACATCAGATAAAATACAATATTTTGCATAATACAAAGAAATTCTATTTAATCTTCATACAGGAGAACATTCGTTAAGAATTATTATGTAGGTCAGTTAAATTGTTAGCCTCTTTCAGCTACAAAACTAGACAAGGTTGTTATTAAGGATTTATGAACTATAACGAACGATTTTCTTAGATATAATAAGTGAATAAAATTTTGTTTTCTTTTTATTGGTACACTTACAAAAATATGTGCCAAAGTCAAAACTAATACGTTTACTTTTTAAGAGCAGATTTGTCACTTTTTATACTCTCCACCATATACTTAAAAAAGGCATGTACAGTTCCAAAGATTTTGTCTTTAAACTTATGTTTATGGTATTGATTCCGAGCCAAAGAAGTTGTATACAAATATAATGCACAATTTTACTAAAAAATAAAATAGTTCACATTTTCCTAAAATAGTAGAAGTTTGTTTAATTTGAGTTCATAAGTCTCTCAAATGAGTAAATTTTACTAAAATTGTACCTGCCTCGAACTTCGTACAGCGCTAAAGACATTTTAACAATTTTTAAATCCAATTTTTTCTTTCAACATATGCAATTTCCATAAACAACAGAAAAAAATTAATTAGTTTTAAAAAATTTTCTTCAATTTGACCAAAAGTATTAACTTATTTGTAAAATGTTGCAATTAGAAAACTATTTTAGTCAACATTTTCTAAAACAAACCTACATTTTCTTCCACGGTGGGTTCACTTTTTTTGGTGTATCAGAGTTCTTTAACATTATGTTAACGGCAACTTAATTTCCAAATTCGAACTCGAATACATGTAGAAATTATGCTTCGTTTCAAGCATAAAGTGTAGAAAAAATCTCCTAATTTTAAGTCGAATTCCTTAACTTTAAAAACAAAACGACTTCATTGAAAAGTCTATCGACTTTTCGACAAGGAAAAGAAAACTTTATATCAGAGATATGCGTCTTCTATGCTAATCAAACTTCGGAGTCGTATTTGAAAGACACGAAATCGTTAGCTTCACGACAATATGTTTTCTATGTGCACTGACAAAAGTATTTACGTGATATTAAAGATTACGCAGCCTCAATTTTAGCATGTGCAATTTATACACTAATAAGGACAAATTTCTTTAAAACAATGAAATTTTAATTAAAAGAAAGTTTTTAATCTTTGCTTAAAAAATTTTTCTCATTAAATTTAGGACACACATTTGGAAAATTTGCGTCCCTTCGTTAAAGTTTCATGTCTATAAACTTAGGCAAATTTTCCTTAAAGTACAGAAACACATTTTTGATTTAAAGAAATTGTGCTTAAATTAGCTGAAATATTGAATCTTTAGATTTAAGACAAAAACGCTTCAAATATAGGCAAAGACTTATTTTGAGGATTTAGCATCTTTGGTTTAAAGTTTTTTATACCTTTCACCACTACTGTGGTACAGGGTATAATAAGTTTGTGCATTTGTATGCATAAGCGTAGGAAGGCCTCTGGGGAGGGGGCTTAGACCCCCCCAGAAAAATTTTAGCCCCCCCCCCAGAATTTGAAACTCAATTTATGATTTTCCATTTTTCAATAAATGTCAATAGTTTTTTTTTTAATTTTTATAAAAATTAAACAAGTATATACAATCGCACAAAGTTCCGCTAAAGACTTTCATGAACAATCGAATTACTTGGTTTGTGGTAGCAGTTGCCGATGGCAATGTTTGAAGTCAGATATTTATGAAATAAAGCTGTGGTTGAACTTATGATTGATTTAGTTTCGTAAATGAATATCTTAATAATGCTGTAAAAAAGCGTTGCCAAAAAAGTAGTGAAAATGTTCTTTTTGGGTCTAAAAGTGGTGCAAAATTGGCGGAGAAGCAATGAATGTAATATGAGCTTGTCATAGGACAAATGTCCACCATTTCAACAGCCGTTGCACTGCATTTGCATCACTTCTTAAGGTGATATCCGAATTCAGTGTTTTGAATGTGAATTAAAAAGTTTTGTGATATTTTCCCAAATAAATAATTTTTATATTGTTTTTATAATTTTTAATGCATTCTGACGCTTGTTTGAAACGTTTTTCTTCGAATAATTTCCAAAATTTAGATTTTTCTATCATGGATTTATCAGTTTTGTGGCAAAGTTTGAATAATTTGTACCAATTTATTTATTCTTACTCTTTTTAACTATTTTATTTATTCTTACTCTTTTTAACTATTGACATTACACATTGAAATATGAAAGTAAGTAAAATATGTAGTTAAAATAATTGAGGACATTTTTGGAAGTACTTTTAAAGTTGTGCCTTTAGAACAACTCACATTTTTTTTTTGCTGGGAAAAGTGTGGAACTACTTTTAGTTGCTTTATAATAAATTAATTGTCGAGTTATTTTGATGTCTAATTTTTTATTCAATTTTGTGAAATAAAACATTAATTGAACCTATAAGTTCAGTCTATAAATTTTTAGCTAGGGGGGCTATAGCCCCCCCTAGGAAAATTGTCTAGCTACGCTAATGTTTGTATGTAACGCCAAGAAATAGTGGTCATAGACCCATCGTTTAGTATACCAATCGGCTTAGAATTGAATTCTGAGTCGATTTAGGGATGTCCGTCTGTCCGTCCGTCTGTCTATATATGTAATTTTGTGCACAAAGTACAGCTCGTAATTGAAGTCCGATCGTTCTCAAATTTGGCATAGGGCCGTTTCTTGGGACAGAGACAATCGCTATTGGTTTTGGAAAAAATCGGTTCAGATTTAGATATAGCTGCCATATATATATATCCCCGATTTGGTCATAGTTAGCCTGTTTATCAACCGATTTTCTTGAAATACCGTACATCCAAATATTTTATGAATCTCGAAAATCTTGCAAAATATCAGCCAAATCGGTTCAGATTTAGATATAGCTCCCATATATATCTTTCGTCCGATATAGACTCATATGACCACAGAGGCCAAAGTTTACTACCGATCTTCGTGAAATTTTGCACAGAGTGTAGAATTGACATTCTACCAATGCTTGGTAAATTTGATTGAAATCGGTTCAAATTTAGATATAGCTCCCATTTATATCTTTCGTCCGATTTGAACTTATATGGCCACAAAAGCCAGAGTTTTGCCGTGATTTTCTTCAAATTTTGCACAAGGGGTACGTTTAATAGTATCGTTAAGTGTGTCAAATTTAAAAAATCGGTTCAGATTTCGATATAGCCCACATATATATCTTTCGTCCGATTTGAACTTATATGGTCTCAAAAGCCAGAGTTTTGCCCTGACTTACTTCAAATTTTGCACACTGAAAAAAAGCATGCCCGGTTCCAAAGATTTTGTCTTTACTTTAAAAATGTTGGTATTGATTCCGAGCCAAAGAAGCGGAGAATACAAGTAAGGATACTTTTAAGACACAATTCTCTTTTAAATTTGGGTTTTGTGTACTTGCTTCTAGGAAGCAAATTTTAATTTTTCGCTTCTTCAGCTTTTTTTCTTCATATGCTATCAAAGTCCTTTAAAAACGAGTTAACGATAACTTTATTTTCCAAATTAAGACTTGACTTCCATTAGAAATTATGCTATGTTTCAAGTAATAAACGTCTTTAAAATGAAGTGTTGAAAAATATGTCCTATATTTGAACGATTTTTTGTTTAGTAGTCAAGATGCAAAAAGGCAACAAATTTAAAGACAATTTCATTAAATTTAAAGAATTTTTCTGAATTATTAAAGTCAAGTTGACCTTAGCCCAAACATTTTTTCCTTCATGTTATGATACCCATTTTTTAGTGAAATTACTTAATTATAAGGATAATACGACTTCATTGAAAAGTTTATTGACTTTTGGACAAGGAAAAAACTTTATGGTAGAGAATTGCGTCTTCCGTGCTAAGCAAAATTTGCATTCGTATTTTAAAGACATGAAATCTTTGACCTCACGACAATATTTTTTTCAGTGCATAAGCGGTACTTTTAACGATACTATTGTATGTGCCAAATATGGTCAAAATCGATTCAAATTTAGATATAGCTCCCATATATATCTTTCGTCCGATTTGAACTTATATGGCCACAAAAGCCAGAGTTTTGCCGTGATTTGCTTCAAATTTTGCACAACGGGTACGTTTAATAGTATCGTTAAGTGTGTCAAACTTTGTTAAAATCGGTTCAGAATTCGATATAGCCCACATATATATCTTTCGCCCGATTTGGACTTATATGGCCTCAAATGCCAGAGTTTTGCTCTGACTTACTTCAAATTTTGCATAAGCGGTACTTTTAACGATACTATTGTATGTGCCAAATATGGTCAAAATCGATTCAGATTTAGATATAGCTCCCATATATATCTTTCGTCCGATTTGAACTTATATGGCCTCAAAATTCAGGGTTTTGCCGAAGATATGGCTCCCATATATATCGTCCGTCCGATTTGTACTCATATGACCAGGGGGCCAAAGCTATACTCCCATTTAACATACGTGAAATTTCGCATAGATAGCAGAATTATTATTCTAACTATATATATCACATTTAGTCAAAATCGGTTCAGATTATATATAACTCACTAAAGCCAATTTAACTTTATCTTAGTTCATGCAATTATTATGTTTGGAGAAAGTTGCCTTTACTTTAATAATTTTTTGTTTACGTTAGTTAAATTAACTAAAACCGAGGAAAAAAATATACTCAAATGAAGCATAAAAATTAACTAAATTCGTGTATTCCACAAAATAGTTCAGAATTTCTTTAAATTTGTAAATTTTACCAAAAAGGCGTCCATCATGAACTTCGTATATCACTAAAGACATTCTTGCAATTTTGAACTCCAAGTTTTTCCTTCAAACTACAAAATTTTCTTTAACAAGTGAAAAAACTTAGTTATGTCTAATAAATTTTCGTGAATTTGTCGAAAAATATTTACTTATTTTTATGACATCGGCGTGATGCCAGCGTTTGTAATACTGTTTAGTTAAAATTTTCTACAAATATTCAAAATTTTCTAAAATTAACCGAAAGTTTTCTTCCTGGTGGGTTCACTGTTTTTTCAGTGAAGGACTTAAAGCCTTACATTCGGCCTGGTCGAATCGTAAATACGCCCACATGAATCAAATATAATAGTTTCCTTTCATAGCCCTTCGTTGTAGCGGCTTACTTGGAAATGTATCTAATTCCAGGGGATTTGAAGACAGATACTCTACCTATTAAACGCAATGGAAGATACACCTTTAATACCTTATACACCGTCAGGAGATTGATGTATACACTAAACTTTCCTCCGTAACGCAATTTTAACAAACGAAACTCCTCTGTTTTATGAAGTATTTTCTTTAAGAGAAAATCACCTTGATTTCATAATAAGCGATTCCACGATACCCTCTAAACTTCTTTGTTTGCTTTTAAAACAAAAAAAAAAAGTCAAAAGAAATCTTTGTTTGTCTAAAATTTCGTTCCGCAGAAAAGAAAATTCTACTCTCAGTGTATGTGAGATTTATATAAAACGCTTTCTGATATAAACCGAACTCGACACAGGCCTTCTTGATCCTAAAATACCTCTAGATTTCCAATTTCAACAAAATCGGATTAAAATTGCGTTTTCTTGAAGCCTATGAAGCCAAATCGGGAGATCAGTCTATATGGGTCCTATACTAAAACATAGACCTTGTGTATCGGTCTATGTTTTAGTATAGGACCCATGCCATAGTTGGCACAATTATTTTGGGAACAAATATATTTCTAGAAGCTCAAGAAGACACCTTACATACACGCACAGAAAAAAAAACATGTTTGGACATGGGTGCCGCATCCATGTTTATGTTTTAGTTAGGACCCATGCCATAGTTGGCACAATTATTTTTGGAACAAATATATTTCTAGAAGCTCAAGAAGACACCTTACATACACGCACAGAAAAAACATGTTTGGACATGGTTGCCGCATCCATTTAGTGCTTATCCACAGCATATAAATGTCGCAAAAACCATGCATTTTGTCTTTTTAAAAATAATTTTCGGGCAGAGAAAAATTATACTGGCAATAAGAATTTAAATGGTTCTCAAATGCCGCAATCATGTTCTACTATTTAAATGATAGAATTTGAGACCATTACATGATCAGGAAAATCATTTACCTAACCATTCAATTTTTCGACTTTTTTGCAGGGAAAAAAGTATTTTTATAGGTTAGGTATAGACATTTCTAGAACCATTACATGGCCATAAAGACCATGTACATTTTTTCGTGACCATTTAATTTTTTAAATTTTTTGCAGCGAAAACAATTTTATAAAAACATTGAGTAGGCGACGTCAGTCGCGTGTTGATTGTTGCTTGGAATGGACGGAGAATACGGAATTACTGTGTTTTGTGTTTATTTATTTAGTCAGAAGTGGCACATGGTTTTATGTGAATACAAAAAAAGGAAAGTGTAATTGAAAAAATGTACCTGGTTTTTGTTTTGCATTTTGATATATGGTATAATTTATTTTTATTTGTAGTTACATGATGTCTGAGTTGATGCATTTGATGGGCACACGTAAATATTGAATGATTTCTAATCATTGAAATTGAACCAAAATAGAGTGTGTAAAAATATATGATGTTTGCAAAGTTAAAAAATTAAATGGTCACGAAAAAAATGTACATGGTCTTTATGGCCATGTAATGGTTCTAGACATGTCTATACTTAACCTATAAAAATACTTTTTTTCCTGCAAAACAGTAAAAAAATTTAATGGTCAGGTACATGATTTTCCCGACCATGTAACTAATGGTCTCAAATTCTATCATTTAAATAATAGGACATGTTTGCGCCATCTGGGAACCATTTAAATGCTTATTGCCAACATATATTTTTCTCCGCTCGAAAATTATTTAAAAAAAGGCAAAATTCATGGTTTTCGCGACAATTACATACTCTAGATAAGCATTAAATGGATGCGGCAACCATGTCCAAACATGTTTTTTCTGTGCATGTATATACAATACATAAAAGAATTTACGTTATAGTTCAATCATATCAGTATTTTATTGTTAAAAAACTTCTTGTTAGGATAATTAGGATTTTACTTATCTACACTGAAAAAATATCAAACACAAATTTCTTTAAAATAATGAAATTTTAATTAAAATAAAGTTTATAATCTTTGACTCAAATTTTTTTATTAAATTTAGGACACCAATCGGGGAAATTTGCGTCTCTGCGTTAAAGTCGTATGACCTTGAACCAAGGAACATTTAAGTAAAGAAACACATTTTTGATTAACAGAAATCGTCCTTAAATTAACTGAAAAATGGAATCTTTACATTTAAGATAAAAACGCTTCAATTATAGGCTAAGACATATATTGAGGATTTAGCGTCTTTAGTTTACATTTTTATACCCACCACCATAGAATGGTGACGGGGGTATAATAAGTTTGTCATTCCGTTTGTAACGCATCGAAATATCGATTTCCGACTATATAAAGTATATATATTCTTGATCAGGGAGAAATTCTAAGACGATATAACGATGTCCGTCTGTCTGTCTGTCTGTCTGTTGTAATCACGCTACAGTCTTCAATAATGAAGCAATCGTGCTGAAATTTTGCACAAACTCGGCTTTTGTCTGCAGGTAGGTCAAGTTCGAAGATGAGCTGTATCGGTCCAGGTTTTGATATAGTCCCCATATAAACCGACCTCCCGATTTGGGGTCTTGGGCTTATAGAAACCGTAGTTTTTATCCAATTTGCCTGAAATTTGAAATCTGGAGGTATTTTGTGACCGTAAAGAGGTGCGCCAAAAATGGTGAGTATCGGTCCACGTTTTGGCATAGCCCCCATATAGACCGATCTCCCGATTTTACTTCTTGGGCTTATAGAAACCGCAGTTTTTATTCAATTTACCTGAAAATGGAAATCTAGAGGTATTGTAGGACCATAAATACGTGTGCCAAAAATTGTGAGTATTGGTCCATATTTTGGTATAGCCCCCATAAAGACCCATCTCCCGATTTTATTTCTTTGGCTTATAGAAATCGCAGTTTTTATTCAATTTACCGGAAATTGGAAATCTAGAGGTATTGTAGGACCACAAATACGTGTGCCAAAAATTGTGAATATCGGTCCATGTTTTGGTATGTTCCCCATATAAAACAACCTCCCGATTTGGGGTCTTGGGCTTATAGAAACCTTATTTTTTATCCAATTTGTCTGAAATTGGAAATCTAGAGGTATTTTAGGACCATAAAGAAGTGTGCCGAAAATGGTGAGGATCGGTCCATATTTTGGTATAGCCCCCATATAGACCGATTTCCCGATTTTACTTCCTGGGCTTCTAGAATCCGAAGTTTTTATCCTATTTGCCTGAAATTGGGAATCTAGAGGTATTTTCGGGTCATAAAGAGGTGTGCCGAAAACGGTGAGTATCGGTCCATATGTTAGTATAGCCCCCATAAGAACGATCTCCCGATTTAACTCCTTGGGTTTCTAGAAACCGTAGTTTTTATCTGATTTTCCTGAAATTGTAAATATTCTGGTATTTTAGGCTCACAAAAACGTGTATCGGATTAGGTTTTTATAGGTCCATTTGGTAATGCCTCCATATAGACCGACTTCACTTCTTGAGGGTGTAGAAGGCGCACTGATGATGAAAATTGCTTGAAACTCAATGTAAAATTTCCAGATTTTACTTCTACAGATATAAGATTTCAAATCAAGACGTTATTTTATAATTTTTTTGCACACTTACAAGAGATGTTAATGATTCCTCTAAAACTCAAACAAAAATGGTTCTTATAAATCCAGAATCTGATATAGTCCTCATGGATGAAATCTTTAAATTTATCTTCGGGAAGTGTCCTCAAGTCCTCAAGCCCTCCTGAAATTTCAAAGGACACCCTAATATTTGGTTCATGGTGGTGGGTATTTAAGATTCGGCCCGGCCGAACTTACTGCTGTATATACTTGTTTTACTTATGAAAACCTTTTTTACTTTGAGGTATCCGTTATAATTTGGATTTTTAAACTGACATTCTCAAAAAAAGTTTACTTGGATCCAAAGACTTTGACCTTCCCTTAAGGATTTTGGTATTGATTCCGAGCCAAAGATGCGGCTTCTTTAAAATAAAGACATTTTTAGCGACATATGTTGCTTTAAATCTAGGATCAATAAAATTAAGATGGAGATTCCATCTATCGAATTTTCATTCTCTTTTCGTGGCATATTCATAAAGCTATTCACGTACAAATAAATGACACTTTAAAAATTCAAATCATAACGGATACGTCAACGTACAAAATCTTTTCTTAATTCGAGTGTATACACTTGAGGCCAAAAGACTAATTGTCACAGTATATTCAGATACTCATTCGACACGTATTTGTGAAATTAAAGAAGCCTAGTCGTGTAGTTGGATTTGGATTCTTAGCTGTCGGCATGATGATAAAATATTATTACTCCATGGCATTTTCAAAATCTAATTACGAAATAATAATGAAGTAACCATGCCTATGGCTTGGACATAATAATTTCATGACGAAGATAGTAGGATTTGTTATACCAATACAGTCTACCTTATTATCCTTTTCTCAAAATCTGTTTTGTTACACAATATCCGCACATACACATAATTAGGATATCCTTATGTGGACTTTAGTCATTTTGTAATAATCTCTGGTGGACTAGATGGCAACTCAATTTAATACAAACGCATTTGCTTCGCACATTAAATAATGTGGAGCAAATATTAAAAGTAGTGGTTGTGGTGCGTATATGTGTGTGTTATCCTTATCGATATAGACTTAAACTCACAACCACACATTTGTATCGATAGAAAATTATTTGGTTTAAGATATTGGGTATGATAATTATTGATATTGGTCCAAAATTATATGTATATTTCACAGTGAATTTGAGTGCCCAAGATGTGACCCATTCGGTCACCTAGGATGAATATTCCAAGAAATTGCTGTTATATTCAAAATATGGTATACTGAGATAAATTTAGAGTTAAGTGAAAACTGTCACTTGAACTTCTCTATGATGTTTTGATATTATTTATATTGAGAGATTGTATTTTTATACCCTTTACCACTATTGTGGTACACAAGTGTAAACTCGTCATAAAAACATGCATGACCTCAAGCCTTACAAAATCTACAAATAAAATAAATATTTTCAATTAAAACTAAAATAAACAAGTATATACGGCCGTAAGTTCGGCCAGGCCGAATCTTATGTACCCTCCACCATGGATTGCGTAGAAACTTCTACGAAAGATTGTCATTCACAATCGAATTACTTGGGTTGTGGTATCTTAAAACTTCTTAACATCGTTTTCTAAATTGTGAGTTAGTCCATACTTGGTATATATTACACAAAAAAGTTATGTATAGTTAAGTCTACAAATAATTACGAATCGATATGGACTTTTTGCACGGTACGTAGAGAGCCAGAATTGAACTACGGGGGTCGCTTATATGGGGGCTATATGGAATTATGCACTTGATATGGACCAATTTTTGTGTGATTGGGTATCGATTTATCTGAGGGCTATATATAACTATATACCGATATGGACCTAGTTAGGCATGGTTGTTAACGGCCATATAATACTAGCACAATGTACCAAATTTCAACTCACTCGGATGAAAAGGGGGCTATATATAATTATGGACTGATATGAACCAATTCCTGCATGGTTGTTGGATACCATATACTAACATCACGTACCAAATTTCAACCGAATCGGATGAATTTTGCTCTTCCAATGGGCTCCGGAGGTCAAATCTGGGGATCGGTTTATATGGGGGCTATATATAATTATTGACCGATTTCGACCAATTTTTGCATGGTTATTCGAGACCATATACTAACACCATGTACCAAATTTCAGCCGGATCGGATGAAATTTGCTTCTCTTAGAGTCTCCACAAGCCAAATCGGGGGATCGGTTTATATGGGGGCTATATATAGTTATAGACCGATGTGGACCAATTTGTGCATGGTTGTTAGAGGCCATATACTCACACCATTTACCAAATTTCAGCCAGATCGGGGCTATATATAATTATGGACTGATGTGGATCAATTCTTGCATGGCTGTTAGAGATCATATGCTGACACCATGTGAAATTTGGTACATTTATAATTAAACCGATTAAAAAACAAGTAAGGAAAGTCTAAAGTCGGGCGGAGCCGACTATATTATACCCTGCACCACTTTTTAGATCTAAATATTCGATACCATATCACATCCGTCAAATGTGTTGGGGGGCTATATATAAAGGTTTGTCCCAAATACATACATTTAAATACCACTCGATTTGGAAGAATTTGATAGACTTCTACAAAATCTATGGACTAAAATTTTAAGTCGGCTAATGCACTATGGTGGAACACAATGTTAGTAAAAAATATGGGAAACATTTATATCTGAAGCAATTTTAAGGAAACTTCGCAAAAGTTTATTTATGATTTATCGCTCGATATATATGTATTAGAAGTTTAGGAAAATTAGAGTCATTTTTACAACTTTTGGACTAAGCAGTGGCAATTTTATAAGGAAAATGTTGGTATTTTGACCATTTTTGTCGAAATCAGAAAAACATATATATGGGAGATATATCTAAATCTGAACCGATTTCAAATTTGGCACGCATAGCTATAACTCTACTTCCTGTGCAAAATTTCAACTAAATCGGAGTTAAAAATTGGCCTCTGTGGTCATATGAGTGTAAATCGGGCGAAAGCAATATATGGGAGATATATCTAACTCTGAACTGATTTCAACCAAATTTGGCATGCATAGCTACAATGCTAATTCTACTCCCTGTGCAAAATTTCAATTAAATCGGAGTAAAAGATTGGCCACTATGGTCATATGGGAGCTATATATAAATCTGAACCGATTTCAAACAAATTTGGCACACTTAGCTACAATGCTAATTTTACTCCCTGTGCAAAATTTCAATTAAATCGGAGTAAAAGATTGGCCACTATGGTCATATGAGTGTAAATCGGGCGAACGATATATATGGGAGCTATATCTAAATCTGAACCGATTTCAATAAAATTTGGCACACTAGACTACACTACTAATTGAACTCCTAGTGCAAAATTTCAAGCAAATTTGTCCATATCTGGCGAAATATATATATATATATATATATATATATATATATATATATATATATATATATATATATATATATATATATATATATATATATATATATATATATATATATATATATATATATATATATATATATATATATATATATATATATATATATATATATATATATATATATATATATATATATATATATATGTATGTCTAACGCATGTTTTGGGGACACAAAAATTATGACATTATTGCCGGTTAATTCTGTTCAATATTTTTTTGACACTTATTACACACAAAATTAATAATTTTCGTTGATTTTTCCCCGATATTTAACCGATTTTCTCTTTTCCGCATATTTTCGGGACTTCCTCCTATATACCGCATATTTTGAGTACATGTCCCCATTCTATGCGCAACACATAAAGCGTTTAAGGATTGCCACCTTGCACATAATTTGGGGCAATTTTTACCGCCGTTAAATATACCGACGTCGCATTCTGACTACTGGTACAATGCCAATAAATACAAACGTTTGGAAAATGCTTAACTTCTACATTTCTTCAAACATTTTTCACATGAGTAAAAATAACATCTTCATAATTACCCTCAACAGTAAAATTCTATACATTAGCAATAATTCAATTGTAATCTTCAAATCGAAATGCATCGCTACTCAATAATTTGTCTAGCAATTTTCTATATGAGGCAAATTAAAAATTAAAATTGTTGTGGATATTTTTCAACCAAAATTTGAATAAATTTTAACCCCCCTTCTAACTAACATTACATTTTAAAATTTAAATATTGTCCGCCCATAATTCACAACAAAACTGGTGAAACTTTTGCTTATTGTTAAACGCAAGAAACGCAAATAGTATGGGAAATATCATAATTTTTTTAATATAGAGTCTATTTATTATGTAGCTATTTCTGATCTTAGCTTCCTTTTAAACACAGGATGAGCGTTTTTCAAATGCAACTCTTTTTAAGTTCGATGGTAAACATCATTTTCAATATAAATTCAAATACATATAATACATTTCCAAATTATGTGGGAATTACTTTTAATTTCCAAAATTTTGAAGAAATATGTTGAACATGGTGGAATAAAGCTTAAAAAAATACATACCTATATGCAACACAAAAACCAAATTGAAAACGCATATAACTTTTTTTGAAAAAGAAAATGTTAAGAAAAATCTTTTGTTAAAAGCTTTTCATTTTCAAATTATAGATCCTTGAAAATCAAATATTAAAACATTTTTGAAAAAATTGCTGCGTTGTTGACAAAATTTTAAAAAACGCATTTTGGAAATAGTGTATTTCAAACAGTAAATGTTAAGACAATTTGGTCGAAAAGCCTTAGTTTTCGACATATCGATCGTTTACACTTTTTGGAAAATTGCTGAATTTTTCACAAAATATAACAAAAGAAGTGCATATTGGGTATAAAATGTGTATTCTGACGAGAAAATGTTAAGTAACAATTTTGTCAAAAATGCTTAGTTTTCGAGATATCGATCATTGAAATTTTAAATATTTTAAGCTTTCAAGAAAATGGCTGCATTTTTCATGAAATGTAACAAAAAAGTGCATAATAGGCATACAAAGTGTATTTTAGAGAGAAAATGTTAAGTAACAATTTTGTCGAAAATGCTTAGTTTTCGAGATATCGATCATTGAAAGTTTAAATAATGTTATCTTTTTTTTTGGAAAATGGTTACACTTATCACAAAATGTGACAAAAAGGTGCATATTGGACATAACAAGTATATTTTAAAAAGAAAATGTTAAGTACCAAGTTTATCAAAAATGCTTAGTTTTCGAGATATCCATCATTAAAAGTTAAAATATGTTTAGTTCTTTTTTTCGAATATTGAGCATAAAAAGTATATTTTAAAAAGAAAATGTTAAGTAACAAGTTTGTCAAAAATGCTTAGATATCCATCATTAAACGTTGAAATATTTGTAGTTGTTTTTTTCGAAAATGGCTGCATTTTCCACAAAATGTAACAAAAAAGTGAAAATGTTATGTAACAATTTAGTCACAATTGGTTAGTTTTCGAGATATCGATCATTGAAAATTTAAATATTTTTAGCTTTTTTTAGAAAATGACTGCATTTTTCACAAAATGTAACAAAAAACGTCACACTAGGCATAAAAAGGATATTCTAAATAGAAAAATTTATGTAACAATTTTGTCAAAAGTGCTTAGATTTCGAGATATCAATCATTAAAAGTTTAAAAGTTTTTACCCTTGTCTTTTAGAAAATGGCTGCTTTTTTTCACAAAATGTAACGAAAAGGTGCATATTGGGTAAAAAAGTGTATTTTAAAGAGAAAATGTTAAGTAACAATTTTGTCAAAAATGCTTAGTTTTCGAGATATCGACCATTGAAAATTTAAATATTTTTAGTTTTTTTTTTAGAAAATGACTGCATTTTCACAAAATGTAACAAAAAAGTGCATACTGGACATAACAAGTATATTCTAAAGAGAAAATGTTAAGTAATAATTTTGTCAAAAGTGCTTAGTTTTCGAGATATACGTCATTGAAAGTTTAAATATTTTAAGCTTCTTTAGAAAATGTCTCCATTTATCACAAAATGTAACCAAAAAGTGCGTATTGGGCATAAAAGGTGTATTATAAAGAAAACATGTTATGTAACAATTTTGTCAAAAAGCTTAGTTTTCGAGATATCGATCATTGAAAGTTTAAATATTTTTAGCTGTTTTTTAGAAAATAGCTGCATTTTTCACGAAATGTAACAAACAAGTGCATATTGAGTATAAAGAGTGTATTTTAAAGCGAAAATTTTAAGTAACTATTTTATTAAAAAAGCTTAGTTTTCGAGATATCGATCATTTAAAATTTAGATATTTTTAACTATTTGTAGAAAATGACTGCATTTTTTCCCCAAATGTAACCCGTCAAAATTTAAATAATGTCCGCCCATAATTCACTATGAAAATGGTGAAACTTTTACATATTGTCAAATGCAACAAAAGCATCAGCATTTTTTAAATATAGAGTATCAAAATTCTTTATAGCAACAATAATATAAAAAATGTCGAATCCGTAGTGATGATTGTATACGCACAAATGTACCCTTTGTCTTTTATACCACACAGTTGATAATTCCCATCACTGATAACATCATAAGTGTGTAAATATAACCATAGCGATAGGCGGTAGGCGAACACTTATTTACGTGTATTTCTTATGGGAAGCCCAAAATCCGCGACGGAATACCGTGACGGCTAGCGGCGTGTCGCTCAATTAAAACTTATTCTAACTCCTTGGCGAAAACTGGTATAGTGTTGCCATCACTTATCAATTTTTTTAACTCACCACTAGGAATTGCTGTTGCCTGGACACGTGTAGATTATTTTTTCTTGAAATAACTCAACAAATAACAAGCCATTGTATGTTTTTATTCAACTTCATTGTTTAATATTGTCAAAGCGTGCTGTATTGACAACAAAAACGCTAGGAAACGTGAAAAAGGGAATTATTCGCCGTCAAGCTTATTGTATTTGCCGTTGCGGCAAAAATGTTTCGCCTACCGCCTATCGCTATGGTTATATTTACACACTAAGACGTGTGAGTGTCAGTGCTGTAGTTATTTTTAAGTTTGATTGTTAATATAATTCTAAACATGAATTCAACTTGAAACGGCTCATCTTCAAGTACTTATTCATATATTCATTATACAATAAATTTTGAATTAAAAAATGTAACAAAAAAGTTCATATTGGGTAAAAAAGTGTATTTTAAAGAGAAAATGTTAAGTAAAAATGTTGTTCAAAATTCTTAGTTTTCGAGATAGCGATCATTGAAAGTTTAAATATTTTAGCTTTTTTAAAAAAAGGCTGCATTCTACACAAAATGTTACAAAAAATACATATTGGGGATAAAAAGTGTATTTTAGAGAGGAAATGTTAAGTAACAATTTAGTCCAAAATGCTTAGTTTTCGAGATATAGATCATTCAAAATTTAAATATTTTTAGCTTTTTTTTTAGAAAATGACTGCATTTTTCACAAACTGTAACAAAAAAAGCATACTGGGCATAAAAAGTATATTCTAAAGAGAAAAAGTTAAGTAACAATTTTGTCAAAAGTGCTTAGTTTTCGAGATATCAATCATTAAAAGTTTAAAACTTTTGACTGCTTTTTTCACAAAATGTAACAAACAAGTGCATATTTAGTAAAAAAGTGTATTTTAAAGAGAAAATGCTTAGTAACAATTTTGTCAAAAATGCTTAGTTTCCGAGATATCAATCATTAAAAATTAAAATGTGTTTAGCGTTCTTTAGAAAATTGTTGCATTTTTCACAAAATTTAACAAACAAGTGCATATTGGACATAAAACTTGTATTTTAAAGAGAAAATGTTAAGTAATAATTTGGTCAAAAATGCTTAGTTTTCGAGATATCGATCATTGAAAATTTAAATATTTTTAGTTTTTTTTAGAAAATGACTGCATTTTTCACAAAATGTAACAAAACGTGCATATTGAGGATAAAAAGTGTATTTTAAAGAGAATATGTTAAGTAACAATTTTGGGAAAAATTCTTAGTTTTCGAGATATCGATCATTGAAAGTTTAAATATCATTTTCTTTTTTTTTAGAAAATGGCTGCATTTTTCACAAAATGTAACAAAAAAGTTCATATTGGGTAAAAAAGTGTATTTTAAAGAGAAAATGTAAAGTAACAATTTTGTGAAACATGCTTAGTTTTCGAGATATCGATCATTGAAAATTAAAATATTTTTAACTTTTTTCAGAAAATGGCTGCATTTTTCACAAAATGTAACAAAAAAGTTCATATTGTGTAAAAAAGTGTATTTTAAAGAGAAAATGTTAAGTAACAATTTGGTCAAAAATGCTCAGTTTTCGAGATATCGATCATTGAAAATTTAAATATTTTTAGCTTTTTTTTAGACAATGATTGCATTTTTCTCAAAATGTAACAAAAAAGTGCATATTGGGCATTAAAAGTGTATTTTAAAGAGAAAATGTTAAGTAACAATTTTGGGAAAAATGCTTAGTTTTCGAGATATCGATCATTGAAAGTTTAAATATTTTTACTTTTTTTAAGAAAATGGCTGCATTTTTCACAAAATGTAACAAAAAAGTTCATATTGGGTAAAAAAGTGTATTTTAAAGAGAAAATGTTAAGTAACAATTTTGTGAAACATGCTTAGTTTTCGAGATATCGATCATTGAAAGTTTAAATATTTTTAACTTTTTTTTGAAAATTGCTGCAGTTTTCTCATAATGTAACCCTTCAAAATTTAAATATTGTCTGCCCATAATTCACTACAAAGAATGTGAAATTGTTGCATATTGTCAAACGCAAGAAAGGCAGCAGTATATTTTAAATAAAGAGTATCAAATTTCTGTGTAGCAACAATAAAATAAAAATATCGAATCAGTGGTGATGATTGTACATGCATAAAAGTACCCTCTGAGTTTGTACCACACATTGTATAAATCCCATAACTGATAACATCACATAACGCGTGAGTGTCAGTGCTGCCAGCTTATCAATTTTGTAGTTATTTCTAGTCAGCTTCCCAGTAAACATAAGATGAGCGCTATTCAAACGTAACACTTTTTAAGTTTGATTATGAATGTAACCAAAAAGTTAATATTGGGGAAAAAAGTGTATTTTAAAGAGAAAATGTTAAGTAACAATTTTGTCAAAAATGCTTAGTTTTCGAAATATCGATCATTGAAAATTTAAATATTTTTAGCTTTTTTTAGACAATGATTGCATTTTTCACAAAATGTAACAAAAAAGTGCATATTGGGCATTAAAAGTGTATTTCATTTTTTGAACAATTTGGTCAAAAATGCTTAGTTTTCGAGATATCTATCATTGAAAATTTAAATATTTTTAGCTTTTTTTAGACAATGACTGCTTTTTTCACAAAATGTAACAAAAAAAGTGCATATTGGGCATTAAAAGTGTATTTTGAAGAAACAATGTTAAGTAACAATTTGGACAAAAATGCTTAGTTTTCGATATATCTATCATTGAAAATTTAAAATTTTTTTACTTTCTTAGGCAATGACTGCATTTTTCACAAAATGTAACAAAAAAGTGCTTATTGGACATAAAGAGTGTATTTTAAAGAGAAAATTTTAAGTAACCATTTGGTCAAAAATGCTCAGTTTTCGAGATGTCGATCATTGAAAATTTAAATATTTTTAGCTTTTTTAGACAATGATTGCATTTTTCTCAAAATGTAACAAAAAAAGTGCATATTGGGCATTAAAAGTGTATTTTAAAGAGAAAATGTTAAGTAACAATTTTGGGAAAAATGCTTAGTTTTCGAGATATCGGTCATTGAAAGTTTAAATATTTTTTGCTTTTTTTCAGAAAATTGCTGCATTTCTCACAAAATGTAACAAAAAAGCTCATATTGGGTAAAAAAGTGTATTTTAAAGAGAAAATGTTATGTAACAATTTTGGCACAAAATGCTTAGTTTTCGAGATATCAATCATTGAAAGTTTAAATATTTGAATCTTTTTTTCAAAAATGGCTACATTTTTCACAAAATGTAACAAAAAAAGTCCATATTGGGTAAAAAAGTGTATTTTAAAAAGAAAATGTTAAGTAACAATTTTGGGAAAAATGTTTAGTTTTCGAGATATCGATCATTGAAAGTTAAAATATTTTTTGCTTTTTTTCAGAAAATTGCTGCATTTTTCACAAAATGTAACAAAAAAGTTCATATTGGGTAAAAATGTGTATTTTAAAGAGAAAATGTTTAGTAACAATTTTGTGAAAAATGCTTAGTTTTCGAGATATCGATCATTGAAAGTTAAAATATTTTAAACTTTTTTCAAAAATGGCTGCATTTTCCCTAAATGTAACAAAAAAGTTCATATTGAGTAAAAACGTATATTTTAAAGAGAAAATGTTAAATAACAATTTTGGCACAAAATGCTGAGTTTTCGAGATATAAATCATTGAAAGTTTAAATATTTGTATCTTTT
Source organism: Haematobia irritans (assembly GCF_050003625.1). Lineage (NCBI taxonomy): Eukaryota > Metazoa > Arthropoda > Insecta > Diptera > Muscidae > Haematobia > Haematobia irritans. The sequence continues at coordinate 77,914,900 of NC_134399.1, read as the reverse complement.
TTTCAGAAAATGGCTGCATTTTGCACAAAATGTAACAAAAAGGTTCATATTGGGTAAAAAAGTGTAATTTAAAGAGAAAATTTTAAGTAACAATTTTGGGAAAAAATCTTAGTTTTCGAGATATCCATCATTGAAAGTTTAAATATTTTTAGCTTTTTTCAGCAAATGGCTGCATTTTCCCAAAATGTAACAAAAAAGTTCATATTGAGTAAAAACGTATATTTTAAAGAGAAAATGTTAAGTAACAATTTTGGCACAAAATGCTTTGTTTTCGAGATATCAATCATTGAACGTTTAAATATTTGTATCTTTTTTTTCAAAAATGGCTACATTTTTCACAAAATGTAACAAAAAAAGTCCATATTGGGTAAAAAAGTGTATTTTAAAGAGAAAATGTTAAGTAACAATTTTGTGAAACATGCTTAGTTTTCGAGATATCGATCATTGAAAGTTTAAATATTTTTTGCTTTTTTTCAGAAAGTGGCTGCATTTTTCACAAAATGTAACAAAAAAGTTCATATTGGGTAAAAAAGTGTATTTTAAAGAGAAAATGTTAAGTAACAATTTTGTGAAACATGCTTAGTTTTCGAGATATCGATCATTGAAAGTTAAAATATTTTTAACTTTTTTTTGAAAATTGCTGCAGTTTTCTCATAATGTAACCCTTCAAAATTTAAATATTGTCTGCCCATAATTCACTACAAAGAATGTGAAATTGTTGCATATTGTCAAACGCAGTAGCAGCAGTATTTTTTAAATAAGAGTATCAAATTTCTGTGTAGCAACAATAAAATAAAAATATCGAATCAGTGGTGATGATTGTACACGCATAAAAGTACCCTTTGAGTTTGTACCACACATTTTATAAATCCCATCACTGATAACATCATACAACGCGTGAGTGTCAGTGCTGCCAGCTTATCAATTTTGTAGTTATTTCTAGTCAGCTTCCCAGTAAACATAAGATGAGCGCTATTCAGACGTAACACTTTTTAAGTTTGATTGTAAACATGAATGTAACCAAAAAGTTAATATTGGGGAAAAAAGTGTATTTTAAAGAGAAAATGTTAAGTAACGATTTGGTCAAAATGCTAAGTTTTCGAGATATCAATGATTGAAAATTTAAATATTTTTTGCTTTTTTAGACAATGACTGCATTTTTCATAAAATGGAACAAAAAAAGTGCATATTGGGCATTAAAAGTGTATTTTGAAGAAAAAATGTTAAGTAACAATTTGGTCAAAAATGCTTAGTTTTCGAGATATCGATCATTGAAAATTTAAATATTTTTAGCTTTTTTTAGACAATGACTGCATTTTTCACAAAATGTAACAAAAAAAGTGCATATTGGGCATTAAAAGTGTATTTTGAAGAAACAATGTTAAGTAACAATTTGGAAAAAAAATGCTTAGTTTTCGATATATCTATCATTGAAAATTTAAATATTTTTAGCTTTTTTTAGACAATGACCGCATTTTTCACAAAATGGAACAAAACAAGTGCATATTGGGCATAAAAAATATATTTTAAAGAGAAAATGTTAAGTAACAATTTGGTCAAAAATGCTTAGGTTTCGAGATATCGATTATTGAAAATTTAAATATTTTTAGTTTTTTTTTAGGAAATGACTACATTGTTCACAAAATGTAACAAAACGTGCATATTGAGGATAAAAAGTGAATTTTAAAGAGAAAATGTTAAGTAACTATTTTGTAAGAAAATCTTTGTTTTTGAGATTTCGATCATTGAAAATTTAAATTTTTTAGCGTTTTTTTTTAGAAAATTGCTGGATTTTTCACAAAATGTAGCAAAAATGTGCATATTGGGTATAAAAGGTGTATTTTAAAGCGAAAATGTTAATTAACAATTTTGTCAAAAATGCTTAGTTTTCGAGATATCAATCATTTAAAGTTTAAATATTTTTTTCACTTTTTTTGAAAATGGCTGCATTTGTCACAAAATGTAACAAAATAACACATATTGGGTAAAAAAGTGTATTGTAAAGAGAAAATGTTAAGTAACAATTTTGTGAAAAAGGCTTAGTTTTCGAGATGTCTATTATTAAAAACTTAAAATATGTTTAGCTTTTTTTAAGAAAAGTTATGTCCGCCCTTTATTCACTACAAAATTTTGAAACTGTTGCATATTGTCAAACGCAAGAAAGGCAGCAGTATATTTTAAATAAAGAGTATCAAATTTCTGTAGGTGATGATTGTACATGCATAAAAGTACCCTTTGAGTTTGTACCACACATTGTATAAATCCCATCACTGATAACATCACACAACGCGTGGGTGTCAGTGCTGCCAACTTATCAATTTTGTAGTTATTTAAATGTTACACTTTTTAAGTTTGATTGTAAACAGTAACAATTTTGTTAAAAATGCTTAGTTTTCGAGATATCGATTGAAAATTTAAATATTTTTAGCTCTTTTTTAAAAAAAGGCTGTATTTTGCACAAAATGTTACAAAAAAGTTCAAATTGGAGATAAAAAGTGTATTTTAAAGACAAAATGTTAAGTAATAATTTTGTCGAAAATGCTTAGTTTTCGAGATATCGATCATTGAAAGTTTAAATATTTTCAGCTTGTTTTTAGAAAATGGTTGCATTTTTCACAAAATGTTACAAAAAAGTAGATACTGGTTATAAAAAGTGTATTTTAAAGAGAAAGTATTTAGTAACAATTTTGTCAGAAATGCTTAGTTTTCGATATATCGATCATTGACAATTTTTAGTTTTTTGTTTGTTTTAGAATTTCCTTTCCGGTCTATTGAGAAAAATATATCGATTTAAACCAATTTTATCATATAAAGGGTGATTCTTTTGAGGTTAGGATTTTCATGCATTAGTATTTGACAGATCACGTGGGATTTCAGACATGGTGTCAAAGAGAAAGATGCTCAGTATGCTTTGACATTTCATCATGAATAGACTTACGATCTGCCACAACGTCGAATTTTCAGTGAATGGGCCCTAGAAAAGTTGGCAGAAAATCCGCTTTTTTATCGACAAATTTTGTTCAGCGATGAGGCTCATTTCTGGTTGAATGGCTACGTAAATAAGCAAAATTGCCGCATTTGGAGTGAAGAGCAACCAGAAGCCGTTCAAGAACTGCCCATGCATCCCGAAAAATGCACTGTTTGGTGTGGTTTGTACGCTGGTGGAATCATTGGACCGTATTTTTTCAAAGATGCTGTTGGACGCAACGTTACGGTGAATGGCGATCGCTATCGTTCGATGCTAACAAACTTTTTGTTGCCAAAAATGGAAGAACTGAACTTGGTTGACATGTGGTTTCAACAAGATGGCGCTACATGCCACACAGCTCGCGATTCTATGGCCATTTTGAGGGAAAACTTCGGAGAACAATTCATCTCAAGAAATGGACCGGTAAGTTGGCCACCAAGATCATGCGATTTGACGCCTTTAGACTATTTTTTGTGGGGCTACGTCAAGTCTAAAGTCTACAGAAATAAGCCAGCAACTATTCCAGCTTTGGAAGACAACATTTCCGAAGAAATTCGGGCTATTCCGGCCGAAATGCTCGAAAAAGTTGCCCAAAATTGGACTTTCCGAATGGACCACCTAAGACGCAGCCACGGTCAACATTTAAATGAAATTATCTTCAAAAAGTAAATGTCATGGACCAATCTAACGTTTCAAATAAAGAACCGATGAGATTTTGCAAATTTTATGCGTTTTTTTTTAAAAAAAAAGTTATCAAGCTCTTAACAAATCACGCTTTATTTGCACTAAAAAGCTTTATACAATTTATCATTTGTTAAGTGTTTCCTTATTTATGAACGTGTTTTTCCACAAAACGAAAAGTTTGTGGAAAGTGAGTGGATTTGACATATCCGTTCATTAAATGCGAACGAATGGAGTTAGGGAACCCCAATTTTAATGGTAACGTTACGGTTTCGTCCCTATTAATTTTCGTCTCACTTACCGCTTAGATAGAGCTTAGATATTCAGCTGGTTTTAGTTTTGTATGTGAGCGAAGAGTAGTATTCAGCTATCAGAAATAGGCTTTTGGTTTTTTTGTTTTAGAAAATGTCCGCATTTTTCACAAAATGTAACAAAAACGTACATTTTAGATACCCATGATAATGTTGAGTAACCATTTTGTTAAAAAAGCTTAGTTTTCGAGATATCGTTCGTTTAAAATTAAAATATTTTTACCTTTTTGGAAAATGGCAGATTTTTTTACAAAATGTAACAAAAAAGTGCATATTAGGTATAAAAGCATTAATTTAGATCGATGAAAATTTACATATTTTAATTTTTTTTTGGAAAAATGAGCACATGTTTTACAACATTTAACAAAAAGACATGCATAATACGTTAAAATGGTGTATTTTAAAGAGCAAATGTTATGTAACAATTTGAAAATTTAAATATTTTAGCATTTCGTTTTTTAAAGTTTAGCTGTACTGTTAACGAAAAACGTTCATATTAGGTATAATATGTTTATTATCCCTAAACATCAAAATGTACCAAAAATATCCGATATATGAAAAAATGTCCCAAAAACATGCGGTATATAGGTTTGATACCATACGTGAGTCCAAAGCCGATCAGAAATTAAAACGTTGACGCCGTAAGAGAACAAATTTTCACGACAGGTCATGGCAACCCTGGCATAAGAATAATGAATTTAAATTTTAAAAAATGTAGTGCAAGATGAAAAATTTTACCAAAATAAATAGCAGAGCATGACTGAGAAAAGTGGAGAATTCACAATAACGCATAAAACAAAAAATTTAGAAAATGTACCGCAAATATCGGCGTCCCCGAAATATGCGGAAGATAAGAGAAAATATCGGGGACGGTCCCCGAAACATCGAAATGTACCCAAAATATGCGATATATAAAAAAAATGTCCCGAAAATATGCGGAAGGCATACATATATATATATATATATATATATATATATATATATATATATATATATATATATATATATATAAATCTGAACCGATTTCAATAAAATTTGGCACACTTGACTATAGTACTAATTGGTCTTCTTGTGCAAAATTTTAAGCAAATTAGGCTAAAACTCTGGCTTCTGGGGCCATATAAGTCCATATCGGGCAAAATATATATATGGGAGCTATATCTAAATCTGAAACGATTTCTTCCAAAATCAATAGGTATCTATTCTGAGCCAAAACACATACTTGTGCCAAATTTGAAGTCGATTGGCCTAAAACTGCGACCTAGACTTTGATTACAAAAATGTGTTCACGGACAGACGGCTATATCGACTCAGGAGCCCACCCTGAGCATTTTTGCCAAAGACACCATGTGTCTATCTCGTCTCCTTCTGGATGTTGCAAACATATGTACTAACTTATAATACCCTGTTCCACAGTGTGGCGCAGGGTATAATTAATTGAAAGTGCCGAATTAAATATTTAATCAAGTATATTTATACCCTTCACCACTACTGTGGTACAGGCATTAGCGTTCGATTAGGAGCCCAAATTGAAAGAGATTGTCCGAGACTTGTTCCTGAGGACCTATTTATGGGTTGCTCCTGCTAAAGTGTCCAAGGACTTGTCCTTTGGGATGAGTCCAAGACGCGTCCTAAAATGTAAGTTTACTCCGTCAATGACAAACCCATGTTAAAGTGGACGGTCCCTTCCATTCGTTTTGATCAGAACTGGGACTGGTCCATACACACCAGGGACTGGTCCTGTACCAGTTCTGTGGTTGATCCACTTCCCGTAGGGTAGTTCCACATTTTTCCCAGCAAAAAATTGGGAGTTGTTCTAAAGGCACAACTTTAAAAGCACTTCCAAAAATGTCCTCACAAAGAAGTTAACTATTTTAACTACACAGGAAGTTTGCTTACTTCATTTTTTTTTATATATTAATGCGTAATTTTTTGTTGTCTTTTTTCAAATAGTTTAAAAAAAAGAGTAAGAATAAATAAAATGGTACAAATTATTCAAATGTTGCCACAAAAATGCTAAATCCATTATAGAACAAGTAAGAAAGTCTAAAGTCGGGCGGGGCCGACTATATTATACCCTGCACCACTTTGTAAATCTAAATTTTTGATACCATATCACATCCGCCAAATGTGTTGGGGGCTATATATAAAGATTTGTCCCAAATACATACATTTAAATATCACTCGATCTGGACAGAATTTGATAGACTTCTACTAAATCTATAGACTCAAAATTTAAGTCGGCTAATGCACTAGGGTGGAACACAATGTCAGTAAAAAAATATGGGAAACGTTTAAATCTGAAGCAATTTAAAGGAAACTTCAAAAAATTTTATTTATGATTTATCGCTCGATATATATGTATTAGAAGTTTAGGAAAATTAGAGTCATTTTTACAACTTTTCGACTAAGCAGTGGCGATTTTACAAGGAAAATGTTGGTATTTTGACCATTTTTGTCGAAATCAGAAAAACATATATATGGGAGCTATATCTAAATCTGAACCGATTTCAACGAAATTTGGCACGCATAGCAACAATGCTACTTCTACTGCCTGTGTAAAATTTCAACTAAATCGGAGTTAAAAATTGGCCTCTGTGGTCATATGAGTGTAAATCGAGCGAAAGCTATATATGGGAGATAAATCTAAATCTGAACCGATTTCAACCAAATTTGGCACGCATAGCTACAATGCTAATTCTACTCCCTGTGCAAAATTTCAACTAAATCGGAGCAAAAAATTGGCCTCTGTGGTCATATAAGTGTAAATCGGCCGAAAGCTATATATTGGAGCTATATCTAAATCTGAACCGAATTCAACCAAATTTGGCACACATAGCTACAATGCTAATTCTACTCCCTGTGCAAAATTTCAACTAAATCGGAGCAAAAAATTGGCTTCTGTGGTCATATGAGTGTAAATCGGCCGAAAGATATATATGGGAGCTATGTCTAAATCTGAACCGATTTCAACCAAATTTGGCACGCATAGCTACAATGCTAATTCTACTCCCTGTGCAAAATTTCAACCAAATTGGGCTAAAACTATGGTTTCTGGGACCGTATTAGTCCATATCGGGCGAAAGATATATATGGGAGCTATATCTAAATCTGAACCGATTTTAATAAAATTTGGCACACTTGACTATAGTACTAATTGTTCTTCTTGTGCAAAATTTTAACCAAATTAGGGTAAAAGTCTGGCTTCTGGGGCCATATAAGTCCATATCGGGCGAAATATATATATGGGAGCTATATCTAAATCTGAACCGATTTCTTCCAAAATCAATAGGGATCTATTCTGAACCAAAACACATACTTGTGCCAAATTTGAAGTCGATTGGACTAAAACTGCGACCTAGACTTTGATTACAAAAATGTGTTCACGGACAGACGGACAGACGGACATGGCTATATCGACTCAGGAGCCCACCCTAAGCATTTTTGCCAAAGACACCATGTGTCTATCTCGTCTCCTTCTGGGTGTTGCAAACATATGCACTAACTTATAATACCCTGTTCCACAGTGTGGAGCAGGGTATAAATATGGGAAACATTTAAATCTGAAGCAATTTTAAGGAAACTTCGCAAAAGTTTATTTATGATTTATCGCTCGATATATATGTATTACAAGTTTAGGAAAATTAGAGTCAGTTTTACAACTTTTCGACTAAGCAGTGGCGATTTTACAAGGAAAATGTTGGTATTTTGACCATTTTTGTCGAAATCAGAAAAAACATATATATGGGAGCTATATCTAAATCTTAACCGATTTCAACCAAATTTGGCAGGCATAGCTACAATGCTAATTCTACTCCATGTGCAAAATTTCAACTATATCGGAGCAAAAAATTGGCCTCTGTGGTCATATGAGTGTAAATCGGGCGAAAGCTATATATGGGTGCTATATATAAATCTGAACCGATTTCAATCAAATTTGGCACGCATGGCTAGAATGCTAAATCTACTCCCTGTGCAAAATTTCAACCAAATTGGGCAAAACTCGGGCTTCTGGGGCCATATAAGTCCATATCGGGCGAAAAATATATATGGAAGCTATATCTAAATCTGAACCGATTTCAATCAAATTTGGCACACATGACTACCAATTGTGCTCCTTGTGCAAAATTTCAAGCTATAAAAAACGATAAAACTCTGGCTTCTGGGTCCATATAAGTGCATATCGGGCGAAAGATATATATGGGAGCTATATCTAAATCTGAATCGATTTCAACCAAATTTGGCACACATAGCTACAATGCTAAATCTACTCCTTGTGCAAAATTTCAACTAAATCGGAGCAAAAATTGGCCTCTGTGGTCATATGAGTGTAAATCGGGCGAAAGCTATATATGGGAGCTATATATAAATCTGAACCGATTTCAATAAAATTTGGCACGCATAGCTAGAATGCTAAATCTACTCCCTGTGCAAAATTTCAACCAAATTGGGTCAAAACTCTAGCTTTTAGGACCATATTAGTCCATATCGGGCGAAAGATATATATGGGAGCTATATCTAAATCTGATTCGATTTCAATCAAATTTTGCACACTTGACTATACTACTAATTGTACTCCTAGTGCAAAATTTCAACCAAATTCGGCCAAAAAACTGGCTTCTGGGGCCATATAAGTCCATATCGGGCGAAAGATATATATGGGAGCTATATCTAAATCTGAACCGATTTCAATCAAATTTTGCACACTTGACTATACGACCAAGTGTTATGCCAATACAAAATTTCAAGTAAATCCGTATAAAACTATGGCTGCTGGGTCCATATTAGTGCATATCGGGCGAAAGATATATATGGGAGCTATATCTTAATCTGAACCGATTTCAATAAAATTGGGCACACTTGACTATAGTACTAATTGTTCTTCTTGTGCAAAATTTTAAGCAAATTAGGGTAAAACTCTGGCTTCTGTGGCCATATAAGTCCATATCGGGCGAAATATATATATGGGAGCTATATCTAAATCTGAACCGATTTCTTCCAAAATCAATAGGGATCTATTCTGAACCAAAACACATACTTGTGCCAAATTTGAAGTCGATTGGACTAAAACTGCGACCTAGACTTTGATTACAAAAATGTGTTCACGGACAGACGGACAGACGGACAGACGGACATCGCTATATCGACTCAGGAACCCACCCTGAGCATTTTTGCCAAAGACACCATGTGTCTATCTCGTCTCCTTCTGGGTGTTGCAAACATATGCACTAACTTATAATACCCTGTTCCACAGTGTGGAGCAGGGTATAAAAATCGATAATATTTGAAAATATTCGAGGGAAAACGTTTCAAACAAGCGTTAGAATGCATTAAAAAAGTATAAAAATTATTTATTTGGGAAAATATCACAAAATTTTTAATTCACATTCAAAACACTGAATTCGGATCACACCTTAAGAAGTGATGCAAATTCATTGCAACGGCTGTTGAAACGGTGGACATTCGTTCTATTACAAGTTCATATTACATTCATCGCTTCTCCGCCAATTTTGTACCACTTCCAGACCCAAAAAGAACATTTTCACTTCTTTTTTGGCGACGCTTTTTTGCAGCATTACTAAGATATTAATTTATGAAAAAATAGTTTTAATATCAATTACTATTTTTTATTCAACTAAATCACAAGTTCAACCACAGCTTTATTTCATAAATATCAGACTTCTACCACAACCCAAGTAATTCGACTGTGCATGAAAGTCTTTAGTGGAACTTTGTGCGTAGTACGAGTATATACTTGTTTAATTTTTATAGAAATGTAACATCGTAAATAGGTTTTCAAATTCTGGGGGGAGGCTAAAATTTTTCTGGGGGGGGGGGTCTAAGCCCCCTCCCCAGAGGCCTTCCTACGCTTATGGGTACAGGGTATAATAAGTTTGTGCATTTGTATGTAACGCCAAGAAGGAAAAGTCTGAGACCCATCGTTTAGTATACCGATCGTCGATTTAGCGATGTCCGTCTGTCTGTCTGTCTGTCCGTCTGTCTGTCTGTTGATGTATTTTTGTGTGCAAAGTGCAGCTCGCAGTTTTAGTCCGATTGTCCTTAAATTTGGTACAGGTTCCTGTTTCGGCTCAGAGACGATCCCTATTGATTTTGGAAAAAATCGGTTCAGATTTAGATATAGCTGCCATATATATTTTTCACCGATCTGGTCATAATTGGCGTGTATATCAACCGATCTTCCTCAAATTCCGTACATTCGAATATTTTAACAGTCTCGAAAAACTTGCAAAATATCAGCCAAATCGGTTCAGATTTAGATATAGCTCCCATATATAGCTTTCGCCCGATTTACACTCATATGACCACGGAGGCCAATTTTTTGCTACGATTTAATTGAAATTTTGCACAGGGAGTAGAATTAGCATTGTAGCTATGCGTGCCAAATTTGGTTGAAATCGGTTCAGATTTAGATATATCCCCCATATTGCTTTCGCCCGATTTACACTCATATGACCACAGAGGCCATTTTTTAACTCCGATTTAGTTGAAATTTTGCACAGGGAGTAGAATTAGCATTGTAGCTATGCGTGCCAAATTTGGTTGACATCGGTTCAGATTTAGATATAGCTCCCATATATATGTTTTTCTGATTTCGACAAAAATGGTCAAAATACCAACATTTTCCTTGTTTTTTACTAAAATTGTGTTCCACCCTAGTGCATTAGCCAACTTAAATTTTGAGTCTATAGATTTTGTAAAAGTCTATCAAATTCTGTCCAAATCGAGTGATATTTAAATGTATGTATTTGGGACAAACCTTTATATATAGCCCCCAACACATTTGACGGATGTGATATTGTATCGAAAATTTAGATCTACAAAGTGGTGCAGGGTATAATATAGTCGGCCCCGCCCGACTTTAGACTTTCCTTACTTGTTTTTATTTCTATTTAATTTAGTGATTGATCTTATTATTTTCGTGATTGCAGCAATTTCAATTAATTCAATTCTAACACGATCGGTATACTAAACGATGGGTCTCTGACTTTTCCTTCTTGGCGTTACATACAAATGCACAAACTTTTATACTTTTATACTTTTGTACCACAGTAGTAGTGAAGGGTATAAAAATGGCCATATACTTAACTATTTCCCATATATTTTGCCAACATTGTGCTCCGCCCTAGAACATTAGCCGATTTAAAATTGCAGTCTAGAGATTTTATAACAAATCCAAAAATGTTGTGCAATTCGGTTCAGATTTAAATAAAATATGGGACCAGTACATAACTCCTAAAAAATTTGAAGGATCTGAGATGGTATCGAAAATGTTGTGGATCTACCACTGTAGATATAGGTATAGGTATAATATAGTCGGCCCCGCCCGACTTTAGACTTTTCTTACTTGTTATACCATCCACCATAGTATGGCGGTTATATTAACTTTGAAATTCCGTTTATAACATAAATATTGCTCTAAGACCCCATATATATTCTGGATCGGGCTAAAATTCTGAGTCGATCTAGATATGTCCGTCCATCTGTTGAAATCACCCTAACTTCCGAATGTGGAGCCTCTTAGAGAAGCAAATTTCATCCGATCCGGTTGAACATGCAAAAATTGGTCAATATCGGTCTATAATTGTATACAGAAGCAATATGAACCGATTCCTAGATTTTGCTTTGGGAACCTATTGGAGGAGCGAATTTTATTCGATCCAGTTGAAATTATGTATGTTGTGTTAGTGTATGGTCACTAATAACCATGCAAACTTTGGTCTATATCGGTCCATAATTATATATAACCCCCATATAAACCGATCCCCAGATTTGACCTCCGGAGCATCTTGGAGTAACAAATTTCATCCAATTAGGTTGAAATTTGGTACATTGTTTTAGAATATGGCCGGTAACAACCATGACAAAATTGGTCCATATCGGTCTATAGTTAAATATAGCCCCCATATAAACTGACCCCAATATTTTACTTCTGGCTCTCTATTTACCACCCAAAATGATTTCGTAATTATTTATAGACTCCCCTAGAGTATAGATACCTTACCATCGACAATTATTATCGCAACCCAAGAATTTCGATTGTGGATGACAACCTTTAAGATTCCGCTTAGCCGAACTTACGGCCGTATATACTTGTTTTGCACTAACATTGTGTTTCGTGCCAGGGCATTAGCTGATTTAAATTTTAATTGTAGAGAAATTGTAGAAGTGGAGAAAATTTTGTCCAAATTGGTTCAAATTTTAATACATGTATATGGCAGTATAAACCTTTATATAACTTACAATAAATTTGATGGAGTTGAAATGGTACGAAATATTTTGGTTTACACAGTGGTAAAAGGTATATTATGCTTGTGCCGCATTGTCCCTGTAATGTGTTCTCTCACACAAGCCAGTTAATACAAACTTTAAAGAAGTGTATACGCCAAAGTAGCCCATACACATGGAAATGTCTACCAAAAAGTTTGGTGTCCATGTATCTTGTCACATAACCTTTTATTCGAGAAGCAGTATACAACAATATCTTGTACGTAGCTTTGAGTGGGATCGCATTCTGAACAGCATTCACCAACAACGGATTCATCCATCCATCCATCTACTTGGCCAAAGAATATCCATCAGTGAAGAATCTCAAAATGTAGGAAAAATTTACACGAAACCTTTTTGTGTTGCTGCTTTGTAAATCTCTACCGAAATCATTTCAGATTTTCTACTGACATCAGCTTTGGAAGGGAGCTCATGTCTCCAACAAACAAATACAGCGTTAACACAAACCCCGAGAAAAACAACCGAATTTCTTAAGATTAGCTACTGCTACTGCCGCTGTTGGCAATATTTTGAATGAAAATGAAAACGGATCCTACGAGTGTGTCGCCTCCTTCAGCAGAAACACCCTCGATTTTAATTCAATGGTTTCAGTTGGAATAGATTTGGCCAAAGTATCCGATGTCATCGCTTACCTCATCCATTGTAAGCCAGCTACTGGGTAATGGGAATTGTGTCAAGTAGCATTTAATGGATAAATGGAAAAATAAAACGAAATAAATGTGGATGGGTAAATTCTCACCCAAAACCAAAAAACAAAAAAATCTTTCGCTATAACAATGGCACTGGTGTAGGATTACCATCGCAAACTGTGAACGGTGGTGGCCTAAAAGGTTTCATCTTCTTTTGTCCGAGATCATTGAACTGAAATTGGAAACATAATTTTTAAAGAGTTTCCACTGCATTCAAAAGTTGTTGTTTAACACACAAACCAGAGAAGAAGAAGTATTTAATATGGAAATATAATATATAGATGGGTGAATCTCTCATGCACCTTCAGCAAAAATCGCTATTGTAACATACGCAGAAAAAACTTAAAGAGAATTGAACTAAATTGTATTCCATTTTTTTTTAATATTTTCATAATGCATTATTAAAATATGGAGAATTTTCTGTTCGTTATTGAAATTTGTACTTTTCATAATAGCAAAAATATATTAACTTTGTCATTCCGTTTGTAACACATCGAAATATTGCTCTAATACCCCATAAAGTATATATTCTGGGTCGTGGTGAAATTCTGAATCGATCTAAGCATGTCCGTCTGTTGAAATCACGCTAACTTCCGAACGAAAGGAGCTATCGACTTGAAACTTGGCACAAGTAGTTGTAATTGACGTAAGTCTGATGGTATTGCAAATGGGCCACATCGGACCACTTTTACGTATAGCCCCCATATAAACCGTAATTATATGGTCTCCACACTGAAAAAAAAGCATGCCCGGTTCCAAAGATTTTGTCTTTACTTTAAAAATTTTGGTATTGATTCCGAGCCAAAGAAGCGGAGAATATAAGTAAGGATACTTTTAAGACACAAGTCTCTTTTAAATTTGGGTTTTGTGTATTTGCTTCTAGGAAGCAAATTTTAATTTTTTCCGTTTTCAGCTTTTTTTCTTCATATGCTATCAAAGTCCTTTAAAAACTAGTTAACGACAACTTTATTTTCAAAATTAAGACTCGACTTCAGTAGTAATTATGCTATGTTTCAAGTAAAAAGCGTCTTTAAAATGAAGTGTTGAAAAACATGTCCTATATTTGAACGATTTTTTGCTTTGTAGTCAAGATGCATAAAGACAACAAATTTAAAGACAATTTCACTAAATTTAAAGAATTTTTCTGAATTATTAAAGTCAAGTTGACCTTAGCCCTAACGTTTTTTCTTTCATGTTATGATACCCATTTTTAAGTGAAATCACTTAATTATAAGGATAATACGACTTCATAGAAAAGTTTGTCGACTTTTGGACAAGAAAAAAAAACTTTATATTAGAGAAATGCGTCTTCTATGCTAAGCAAAATTTGCATTCGTATTTTAAAGACATGAAATCTTTGACCCCACGACAATATTTTTTTCAGTGCAACAACCATGCAAAAATTGCTCCATATCGATCCATAATTATATATAGCCCGATCCCCAGATTTGAACCCCGGAGCGTAGTGTTGGAATATGGTCTCTAACAACCATGCAAAAATTTGCCCATATCGGTCCATAATTATATATAGCCCCCACATAAACCAATCCCTAAGATTTAACCTCCGGAGCCTCTTGGAAGAGCAAAAATCCTCCGATCCGGTTGAAATTTGGTGCGTCGTGTAAGAATATGGTATCTTATACCGTGCAAAAATTGCTCCATATCGGTTCTTAATTATATATAGCCCCATATAAACCGATCCAAAGATTTGACCTCCGGAGCATCTTGGAGTAGCAAATTTTATCCGATTCGGTTGAAATTTGGCACGTAGTGTTAGAATATGGTATCTAACAATCATGCAAAAATTGGCCCATATCGGTTCATAATTATATATAGCCGATCCCCAATCACAAAAAATTGGCCCATAGCGGTTCATAATCATGGTTGCCGTTCGAGCCAAAAATAATTTGCCAATATTTTATGGTTCTGTTCTTTCCCTCTTGTAGTTTAGTAAACGCAGTGGTTTTCTAGCTGAGATCAAAACAACAAATATGATTAAAGTACAAACCAACAATAACAAAACAAAACAAAATTTTATTTCTATAGACAATTTTGTTTCTATAAAAAAAAAATTTGTTTCTATAGAAAATTTTGTCAACATTTGATTTCTACAGAAAATTTTGTCAAAATTTTAATTCTATAGAAAATTTTGTCAAACTGAATAATATTCGTATTTAATCGGGATTTTTATA
Organism: Haematobia irritans; assembly: GCF_050003625.1. Taxonomy (NCBI): domain Eukaryota; kingdom Metazoa; phylum Arthropoda; class Insecta; order Diptera; family Muscidae; genus Haematobia; species Haematobia irritans. Next base: position 77,899,752 of record NC_134399.1, on the reverse strand, counting down.
CCCACCACCATAGAATGGTGACGGGGGTATAATAAGTTTGTCGACGGAGTCGAGCAAAATTGGCTCGACTCCACAGCCCTATTCGCGACAACATTTTTTTAGTATATGACAGATTTGTCTGCTAAGGTACTTTAAGAATACGAATTCTCCATCTTGTAAGTCATTTTATTTATTTAATTAGAATTATGAAGATTCGAGTGTATGCACTTTTAAACGGATCCTATTCAATTATAATACCCAAGTTGCATCGCTTGTTTTGCATATCAACACGCGGATGGTCTACAAATGGGCAATTGTTAACGCAAGCATGTGTCATTCGAACTTCCATTTGCTAGGGTGTACTAGGAATTACCATAATGAAAGCAAGTTCTGCTTATCCCCGAATTGAAGGTTGAAACCTTGAGTATGCTTTTCCATCGCCATTTCCCAGAAGGCATAGTAATTGAAAATAATTAAACGAATGCACCCCACGCTCCACAAGCACTTTAATTTTGTTCGTTTCCCCGCATTTGTTTTTGTTTTTGTTTTTTTTTTTTGCAACTTTACCCTACTTCTCCAATGTTTATGGTTAAAGAGTCACCCTTTGGTTCCCTACAATTCCTTTTCGTAGTTGTGGTAGTACGGTTTTTTATCTTTGCTAGGGGAGGTTCTATCGAAACTGCAAACATCAGCGGAATAAAATCAACAGCTTGGCATTGGCAGCAACTTTCTACCACTCTTTAGGATGCACTTAAAGTGTCGTTGAACTTAAGACCATCATGCACAAAGCACATAAAACTGAGCTCACAAGTCGCTCTCGTATTATCCTTTATGCCATTGTACAAATGATCACACATCCACAAACAAATAGGTTTAGTATCCCAGCGGGAAAATTGCTAAGTACCGCAAAAATCATGCCTTCTTAACCCATGATTTTGGGATCCTTAACACCTTCCCATATGCCTTCTCCTATCATGCATGCTAAAATGCCTTGCACTTCCTTTCTAAAAAATGCCGGCAAACATTATTCTGTGCCTTCTTTGGGAATTGGAAAAAGAAGGACCTATATTTTTGTTATAAGAACGAAAATTCAGTTTTACAGACAGTTTTAATCAAATCCTTGAGAGTTAAAGAAGCAAACAAATTGTCTTTGATAGTTCAGCTCCGCCCATTCTCTCTAGTAATTTTGACAACTTGTTTCACGGTATGAAATTGAAATCTTTTTTAATGCGAATCGTATGTATACCAACATCTTAACTCCTTAAATATGAACCGATTTGGGTATTTTTTTAAACATTCACAAAATGTCTAGACTCAAAATTTAAATTGGTTTATGACCGGGACGGACCACAATGTTACTAAAAAACAAGTAAGGAAAGTCTAAAGTCGGGCGGGGCCGAATATATTATACCCTGTACCACTTTCTAAATCCACATTTTCGACACTATATCAAATCGGTCAAATGTGTTGGGTGCTATATATAAAGGTTTTTGTTCCAAATACATACATTTAAATCTGAGTTCATCTGAACAGATTTTATAACCTATAGACTTAAAATTTAAGTCGCCTAATGCCCTGGAATGGTACACTATGTTAGTAAAAAATATGGGAAACATTTTAATCTGAACCAATTTTGAGGCAACTTCGCAAAAGTGTATTTATGATTTGTCGGTCGATAGACATGTATAAGAAATAATGTAAAATTTGAGTCACTTTTACAAGTTTTCGACTTACCAGTAGCGATTTTATAAGAAAAATGTGGGTATTTTGGCCATTTTTGCCCAAATCGTAAAAACATATATATAGAAGCTATATAGAAATCTGAACCGATTTTAACCAAATTTGACATGCATACTTAGTATTTTAATTCTACTCCCTGTGCAAAATTTAACGAAAACGGACTACAACTTTGAACTCTGTGGTCATATGACGGAAAATCTGGCGAAAGATATATGGGAGCTATATCAAAATCTGAACCGATTTCAATTAAAATTCGCTCGCATATCCAGAACCTTAATTCTACTCCCTGTGCAAAGTTTCAAGTAAATCGGGGTAAATCTTTGGTGTCTGTGGGTATAAATATGAGTCGAAATCGGTCGAAAGACATATTCGGGAGCTATATCTAAATCTGATCCGATTTCAACTAAATTTGGTATAATTAACGATACTATTAAACGCACTCCTGTGCAAAATTTGAAGCAAATCAGGGTAAAACTCTCTAAATACGTCAATTATGGCCATATCGGTGATAAATATATATGGCAGCTATATTTAAATCTGAACCGAAATCAATCGCGATTGTCTTTGAGCCAAGGTAAAACTCTGTGCCAAATTTGAAGACGATCGGACTTAAACTGCGAACTGTACTTTGCACACAAAATTACATATACAGACAGACGGACATCGCTAAATCGACTCAGAATTTAATTCTAAGACGACCGGTATACTAAACGACCTTCTTGACGGTACATACAAATGCACAAACTTATTATACCCTGTACCACAGTAGTGGTGAAGGGTATAAAAACGAACTAAAAATAAAGGACAAAATCATTGTAATTTCATTCTATTTTTGGAATCGTACGAAAATTTTCTTTTGCTTTAGTTCATATGGAATTTATGTGTACGGTCATTGAACTATATACCCACGTTTAGTTTATAAAATGTTTGAGACATACTTACAAAAAACGAAAATTTCATTGGGATGTGGAAAATTTCGAAAAAAAAAATAAATTTAACTACAAACAAATAATTTTTGTGCAATAAAAATAAGTTAAATTTAGCGTTCCGTTAACTACGGATTTTTTCGGTGTAGTAATATCATCTTTTCATTTTCCCCTAATCAAGTATATATACACTGTATATAGTCGGAAATAGATATTTTGTTGTGTTACGCACGGAATGACAAATTTGTTATTCCCCCAATACCATTCTGTGACGTCAGGTATAAAAAGGATCTCATAATCATTCTTTGTTGGCTGCCAAACTATTAATTTGTTTATGTCTAGTTACTCCTAACTTTGGCCTTCTAGAAGACATTCTCTGTAACATATAAAAGATCCGATACCCATTATACGTTCACTTCCAACAGAAGGGAACGCGGAATGATCTCACGTGTAGCTTAAGTTTACCTTTTGGCGCCCACAACACATAAATGTGTCGTAGGCCAGTGGATGAGTGTAGGACTACCAATAACGAGGACCCCGGTTCAAATCCCGACGGAGCAGAAAAATAAAAATACACTTGAGGTAAATATTAAAATCACAAAAATAAGATAAACTGTATAGGAAAAGTAAGTCAAATTAAATTCTAACGTAAAAGGTACGAGTATGAGGGCAAATGTTCAGTTCATAGACAACCTTGCCTTCAAAATATTTATTTTTACACGCTTTCTTTTATGCCTTCCTGTCCAGGCATTTTTGAGGGCCTTCTTTGGAAGGCATGATTTTTGTACTTAGTATGAAGGCCTGATAACATGGCATCGACGACACCACCTCTACAATTAAAAAATTAATTGATATAATTAACTTTTTTAATCAAATTCGGACTCAGTTAAAAAACAAGTAACGAAAATCTAAAGTCGGGCGAGGCCGACTATATTATACCTTGTACCACTTTGTAGATCTAAATTTTCGATACCATATCACATCCGTCAAATGTGTTGGGGACTATATATAAAGGTTTGTCCCAAATACATACATTTAAATATCACTCGATCTGGACAGAATTAGCTAGACTTCTACAAAACCTATAGACTCAAAATTTAAGTCGGCTAATGTACTAGGGTGGAACACAATGTTAGTAAAAAACAAGTATATACGGCTGTAAGTTCGGCCAGGCCGAAGCTTATGTACCCTCCATCATGGATTGCGTAGAAACTTCTTCTAAACGCTGCCATCCAGAATCGAATTACTTAAGTTGCGGTAACGCTTGCCGATGGTAAGGTATCTTAAAACCTCCTACCACCATCTTCTAAATTGTATGTAAGTCCATACGTGCTATATATTAAATCAAAAAAGATCGATCCAATATGTATATAATTCAGTTTGACAAAGTATACATAAAATTTTGACAAAATTTTCTACAGAAAAAAAATTTAACAAAATTTCTATAGAAATAAAATTTTCACAAAATTTTCTATAGAAAGAAAATTTTGACAAAAATTTCTATAGAAAGAAAATTTTGACAAAAATTTCTACAGAAATAAAATTTTAACAAAATTTTTTATAGAAATAAAATCTTGGTAGATTATTTTTGGCTCGAGTGGCTACCATGATTATGGACCGAATAAAATTTGAACAAAATTTTCTATAGAAATAAAATTTTGACAAAATTTTCTATAGAAATAAAATTTTGGTAGATTATTTTTGGCTCTAGTGGCAACCATGATTATGAACCGATATGGACCCATTTTTGTGTGATTGGACCAATTTTGGTATGGTTGTTAGCGACCATATACTAACACCACGTTCCTAATTTGAACCGGATCGGATTAATTTTGCTCCTCCAAGAGGCTCCGGAGGTCAAATAATCTGGAGAACGTTTTATATGGGGGCTATATATAATTATGGACCGATATGGACCAATTCTGGCACGGTTGTTAAAGATCATATACTAACACCATGTTCCAAATTACAACCGGATTGGATGAAATTTGTTTCTCTTGGAGACTTCGCAAGCCAAATCTGAGGATCTGTTTATATGGGGGCTATATATAATTATGAACCAATGTGGACCAATTTTTGCATGGTTGTTAGAGCCCATATACCAATATCATGTACCAAATTTCAGGCGGATCGGATGAAATTTGCTTCTCTTTGAGGCTCCGCAACCCAAATCTGGGGATCGGTTTATATGGACGCTATATATAATTATGGACCGATGTGGACCAATTTTTGCATGGTTGTTAGAGACCATATACCAACATCATGTACCAAATTTCAGCCGGATCGAATGAAATTTGTTTCTCTTTGAGGCTCCGCAAGCCAAATCTGGCGATCTGTTCATATGGGGGCTATATATAATTATGGACCGATGTGGACCGATTTTTGCACGATTGTTAGAGACCATATACCAACACCATGTACCAAATTTCAGCCGGATCGGATGAAATACGCTTCTCTTAGAGGCTTCACAAGCCAAATCTGGGGATCGGTTTATGTGGGGGCTATATATAATTAACGACCGATATGGACCAATTTTTGCATGGTTGTTAGAGACCATATACCAACATCATGTACCAAATTTCAGCCGGATCGGATGAAATTTTCTTCTCTTTGAGGCTCCGCAAGCCAAATCTGGGGATCGGTTTATATGGGGGCTATATATAATTATGGACCGATGTGAACCAGTTTTTGCACGGTTGTTAGAGACCATATACCAACACCATGTACCAAATTTCAGCCGGATCGGATGAAATTTGCTTCTCTTTTAGGCTCCACAAGCCAAATCTGGGGATCGGTTTATATGGGGGCTATATATAATTATGGACCGATGTGGACCAAGTTTTGCATGGTTGTTAGAGACCATATACCAACACCATGTACCAAATTTCAGCCGGATCGGATGAAATATGCTTCTGTTAGAGGCTCCACAAGCCAAATCTGAGGGTCCCTTTATATGGGGGCTATACGTAAAAGTGGACCGATATGGCCCATTTTCAATACCATCCGACCTACATCGATAACAACTACTTGTGCCAAGTTTCAAGTCGATAGCTTGTTTCGTTCGGAAGTTAGCGTGATTTCAACAGACGGACGGACGGACGGACGGACATGCTTAGATCGACTCAGAATTTCACCACGACCCAGATTATATATACTTTATGGGGTCTTAGAGCAATATTTCGATGTGTTACAAACGGAATGACAAAGTTAATATACCCCCATCCTATGATGGAGGGTATAACAAGTAAGGAAAGTCTAAAGTCGGACGGGGCCGACTATATTATACCCTTCACCACTATGTAGATCTAAATTTTCGATACCATATCACATCCGTCAAATGCGTTAGGTGCTATATATAAAGGTTTGTCCCAAATACAAACATTTAAATATCACTCGATTTGGACAGAATTTGATAGACTTTTACAAAATCTATAGACTCAAAATTTAAGTTGGCTAATGCACTAGGGTGGAACACAATTTTAGTAAAAAAAACCAGTAAGGAAAGTCTAAAGTCGGGCGGGGCCGACTATATTATACCCTGCACCACTTTGTCGATCTAAATTTTCGATACCATATCACATCCGTCAAATGTGTTGGGGGCTATATATAAAGGTTTGTCCCAAATACATACATTTAAATATCACTTGATCTGGAAGAATTTGATAGACTTCTACAAAATCTATAGACTCAAAATTTAAGTCGGCTAATGCACTAGGGTGGAACACAATGTCAGTAAAAAATTATACCCTGTACCACAGTAGTGGTGAAGGGTATAAATATGGGAAACGTTTAAATCTGAAGCAATTTTAAGGAAACTTCGAAAAAGTTTATTTATGATTTATCGCTCGATATATATGTATTAGAAGTTTAGGAAAATTAGAGTCATTTTTACAACTTTTCGACTAAGCAGTGGCGATTTAACAAGCAAAATGTTGGTATTTTGACCATTTTTGTCGAAATCTGAACCGATGTCAACCAAATTTGGCACGCATAGCTACAATGCTAATTCTACACCCTGTGCAAAATTTCAACTAAATCGGATTTAAAAATTGGCCTCTGTGGTCATATGAGTGTAAATTGGGCGAAAGCTATATATGGGAGCTATATCTAAATCTGAACCGATTTCAACCAAATTTGGCAAGCATAGCTACAATGCTCATTATACTCCCTGTGCAAAATTTCAACTAAATCGGAGTTAAAAATTGGCCTCTGTGGTCATATGAGTGTAAATCGGGCGAAAACTATATATGGGAGATATATCTAAATATGAACCGATTTCAACCAAATTTGGCACGCATAGCTACAATGCTAATTCTACTCCCTGTGCAAAATTTCAACTAAATCGGAGTTAAAAATTGGCCTCTGTGGTCATATGAGTGTAAATCGGGCGAAAGCTATATATGGGAGCTATATCTAAATCTGAACCGATTTGGCTGATATTTTGCAAGTTTTTCGAGACTCATAAAATATTCGGATGTACGGAATTTGAGGAAGATCGGTTGATATACACGCCAATTATGACCAGATCGGTGAAAAATATATATGGGAGCTATATCTAAATCTGAACCGATTTTTTCCAAAATCAATAGGGATCGTCTCTGAGCCGAAACAGGAACCCATACCAAATTTTAGGACAATCGGACTAAAACTGCGAGCTGTACTTTGCACACAAAAATACATCAACAGACAGACAGACAGACGGACAGACAGACAGACAGACGGACATCGCTAAATCGACTCATAATTTAATTCTAAGACGATCGGTATACTAAACGATGGGTCTCAGACTTTTCCTTCTTGGCGTTACATACAAATGCACAAACTTATTATACCCTGTACCACAGTAGTGGTGAAGGGTATAACAAGTAAGGAAAGTCTAAAGTCGGGCGGGGCCGACTATATTATACCCTGCACACATCCGTCAAATGTGTTGGGTGTTGTATATAGGTTTGTCCCAAATACATACATTTAAATATCACTCGATCTGGACAGAATTTGATAGACTTCTACAAATCTATAGACTCAAAATTTAAGTCGGCTAATGCACTAGGGTGGAATACAATATTAGTAAAAAAATATGTGAAACATTTAAATCTGAAGCAATTTTAAGGACACTTCGCAAAAGTTTATTTATGATTTATCGCTCGATATGTATGTATTAGAAGTTTTGGAAAATTAGAGTCATTTTTACAACTTTTGGACTAAGCAGTGGCGATTTTACAATGAAAATGTTGGTATTTTGACCATTTTTGTCGAAATCAGAAAAACATATATATGGGAGCTATATCTAAATCTGAACCGATTTCAACCAAATTTTGCACGCATAGCAACAATGCTAATTCTACTCTCTGTGCAAAATTTCAACTAAATTGGAGTTAAAAATTGGCCTCTGTGGTCATATGAGTGTAAATCGGGCGAAAGCTATATATGGGAGATATATCTAAATCTGAACCGATTTCAACCAAATTTGGCACGCATAGCTACATTGCTAATTCTACTCCCTATTCAAAATTTGAACTAAATCAGAGCAAAAAATAGGCCTCTGTGGGCAAATGAGTGTAAATCGGGCGAAAGCTATATATGGGAGCTGTATCTAAATCTGAACCGATTTCAATAAAAGTTGGCACACTTGACTATAGTACTAATTCTAAATTCTAAAAACTAATTCTAAAACTCTGGCTTCTGGAGCCATATAAGTCCATATCGGGCGAAATATATATATATATATATATATATATATATATATATATATATATATATATATATATATATATATATATATATATATATATATATATATATATATATATATATATATATATATATATATATATATATATATATATATATATATATATATATATATATATATATATATATATATATATATATATATATATATATATATATATATATATATATATATATATATATATATGGGAGCTATATCTAAATCTGAACCGATTTCTTCCACAATCACTAGGGTTCTATTCTGAGCCAAAGCACATACGTGTGCCAAATTTGAAGTCTTTGAATTGGATGAAAACTGCGACGTAGACTTTGATTACAAAAATGTGTTCACGAACAGACGGACATGACTATATCGACTCAGGAGCCCACACTGACCATTTTTGCAAAAGACACTATGTGTCTATCTCGTCTCCTTCTGGGTGTTGCAAACATATGCACTAACTTATAATACCCTGTTCCACAGTGTGGCGCAGGGTATAACAAGCATCTACAGCCGTAAGTTCGGCCAGGCCGAATCTTATGTACCCTCCACCATGGATTGCGTAGAAACTTCTACAAAAGACTGTCATCCACAATCGAATTACTTGGGTTGTGTTATCTTAAAACTTCTTAACATGGTTTTCTAAATTGTGAGTTAGTTCATACGTGGTATATATTGGTCAAAAAAGGTATGTATAGGTAAGTCTACAAATAATTACGAATCGATATGGACTTTTGCACGGTACGTAGAGAGAAATATGGGGGTCGCTTATATGGGGGCTATAAACAATTATGAACTTGATATGGACCAATTTCTGTGTGATTGGGGAACCACCACGTACCAAATTTGAACCAGATCGGATGAATTTTGCTTCTCCAAAAGGCACCGGAGGTCAAATCTGGGGATCGGTTTATATGGAGGCTATATATAATTATGGAATGATATGAACCAATTCCTGCATGGTTATTGGATACCATATACTAACATCACGTACCAAATTTCAACCGAATCGGATGAATTTTGCTCTTCCAAGGGACTCCGGAGTTCAAATCTGGGAATCGGTTTATATGGGGGTTATATATAATTATGGACCGATGTGAACCAATTTTTGCATGGTCATTAGAGACCATATACTAACACCATGTACCACATTTCAGCCGGATCGGATGAAATATGCTACTCTTAGAGGCTCCGCAAGCCAAATCTGGGGGTCCGTTTATATGGGGTCTATACGTAAAAGTGGACCGATATGGCCCATTTGCAATACTGTCCGACCTACATCAATTGCAACTACTTGTGGCAAGTTTGAAGTTGGTAGCTTGTTTCGTTCGGAAGTTAGGGTGATTTCAACAGACTGACGGACATGCTTAGATCGACTCAGAATTTTACCACGACCCAGAATATATATACTTTATTGGGTCTTAGAGCAATATTTCGATGTGTTACAAACGGAATGACAGAGTTAATATACCCCCCTTCCTATGGTGGAGGGTATAAAAAAGCGAATTGGAACCATTGACGAAGATTAATAAACTCCTGTATATTCTGAATGCCCAATCCGTAGATTTAAAATTATTTCAGCTTGTAACCGTATCACCCCTACAAAATAAAACAAACCTATTACCCTCAATGCTCACAATTTCTGTCAAATCCTCACAAACAATACGAAAAAAGTTGAAACGTTTCTATAGGGCCCCTCTCCGGTTCCACATTGAAAGTGAAAAAAAAAACAAATCCAACAAAACGGCCAGAGAGTAAACAATTTTTACTTTCTTTTGTAGCATTCCAAAGGTGTTGGTGGCAGGCGGTAACGGTGGTGTTGTGTTGCTGACGTTGAATTGCAACTTGCAAATACTACAGCAACAGCAAAATACAACTGAATGACATAACCCTACTACGATGAGTACAATTGCAGTCACTACCATTGCTCTGTGTACAATTTTACAATTACCGCTATGGGATTACTACTCACTACAATCATGAAAATACAAGAAAAGAGAGAAAAAAAATAAAAATCAAGGGAATTTTGTTCCTTTTTGTGCCACATATATAGAAGGACAATTTTTCATAAGGTCCTTAAAAGTCACATGCCATCACAGTTAAGCTTTATACAAAATTTTACGTTGCACGGTGTGTAACATACGAACAAAAATCGAGTAAATCGAAAATTGTATACCATTCACCACAAAATGAAGACAGTTTTTCGCCAAAATTCAATATTTGACTGTTTGTTATGCTCTAACCTAAGCCTGTAGAAATCTATTTTTTTCATTTATTTGGCAGAAAGATGCACTCATGGAAAAAATACCTTCCTCCGAAATGAAATTTCCCTTTGTTACAACAAAGGGAAATTTCATTTAGTATTTTCTTAAGTAACAAATCAACTCAAATGGTCCTAAACCTTTTTATTTGTATTTAAAGAAATTTTATTAGCGTGAAAAAAAAAACAATATACCTAAAACCTGTCTATGACCATTTATTTACGATAACTAAGGCAAAGAAATAAAACGTTTGGAAAATGGGTATCACAAATATATTTCTTTTGTTAGAGGTTTTCTCTCTTTTTTCAAAAAGTGTATACTTTTACCACCAATTTTTTTATACTCTCCATCAGGGCTATGAATAAAATTTCATGAAAAATTGCCATAAATCGCACTGAAAAAAAGCATGTCCGGTTCCAAAGATTTTGTCTTTACTTTAAGAATTTTGGTATGCTTAAAATCCAAACGATCCAAACAAGCTTGAGAAATGTTCATTCTTATGCGTTTTTGGTCGACTATTAACAAATGCGGCACCCATCTTGCAGAAAGATTTCACGCACTTTTATTCGTCGATCATTTAATACCATATCATGCACTTTGGCTACAATTTCTGTTGTTGTTGCTGTTTTTGGACGTCCACTACGTGGTTCATCTTCAATGCTTGTACGACCACGTTTAAATTCAGAAACCCAATTTTTTACAAAATTTTACGGTCAAAATTTGGTCAATATAAACTTGACGTATTTCTTTCAATTTTGCATTTAAAAAACCTGAACATCACTCATTTTGAAGGTGTGTGTGTGTAGAATGTTGCTCCTTCTTTGATTTTGGAATTCACTCTCCAGTTGTCAAAATGCCGTCCAAGCAAGAAGAGCAGCGTATCAAAATTTTGCTCGCGCATCCCGAAAGTCCGAGCTACTCGCACGCAAAGCTGGCAAAATCGTTAAAAGTTGTCAAATCAACCGTTACAAATGTAATTAAAGTGTTTGGGGAAGGAAGTATGGATCGGGAGGAAATCGAAAACTGGAAGGCGCTGAGACGACAAAGAGAGTTGCCGGTAGTTTCAAGCGAAACCCTAGCCTCTCTCTCCGAGATGCCGCAAATAGGCTGGGTGTATCGTCTACAACCGTGCATCGAGCCAAAAAACGAGCCGGACTATCGACTTACAAGAAAGTAGTGACTCCAAATCGCGATGATAAACAAAATACGACGGCCAAAGCGCGATCCCGGAGGCTGTACCTACGTCAAAGCCGACTACAAGCAGCTTCCGGGACAGGAGTTTTATACGGCAAAAGAAGGGGAAAGGTAGCAGATATTTTCAAGCACATAAACCTGTCAAAGTTCGCAAAGAAATATCTGGTTTGGCAAGCCATCTGTACCTGTGGCTTGAAAAGCAGCATTTTCATAGCTTCCGGGACTGTCAACCAAGAAATTTACGTGAAAGAGTGTTTGAATAAACGTCTGCTGCCTTTCCTGAAGAAACACGGTTGTTCCGTACTGTTTTCGCCGGATTTGGCATCTTGCCATTATGGTAAAAAGGCCATGGAGTGGTACGCCGCCAACAACGTGCAGGTGGTTCCCAAGGACAAGAACCCTCCCAACACGCCAGAGCTCCGCCCAATTGAGAAATACTGGGCTATTGTCAAGCGGAACCTAAAGAAGACCAAAAAAACTGCTAAGGACGAGCAGCAGTTCAAGGCAAACTGGCTTTCTGCGGCGAAGAAGGTGGACAAGGTGGCTGTACAAAATCTGATGGCAGGTGTCAAGCGTGAGGCCCGGCAATTCGGATTTGGAAAAGCGAAAGCCTAACTGAATACTTTTCCTGAATTTTATACTAATTGAACTTGAGAAAGAAATTTAATTTGATTTTTTAAATAAACGATTTCACCGATTTACACGCGTTTTCCATTGACCAAATTTTGACCGTATCACCCTTTAAAAAAGGCCGATTAAATACGTATATAATTAAGTTTGACAAAATTTTCTATAGAAATAAAATTTTGACAAAAGTTTCTATAGAAATAAAATTTTGACAGAATTTTCTATAGAAGTAAAATGTGGACAAAATTAAAAAATTTTAACAAAATTTTCTATAGAAATAAAATTTTGACAAAATTTTCTATACAAATAACATTTTGACAAAATTGTCTATAGAAATAATTGTTTTTTGGCTCGAGTGGCAACCACGTTTCAAATTTCAAACGGATCGGATGAATTTTGCTACTGCAAGGGGCTCCGGAGGTCAAATCTGAGGATCGGTTTATATGGGGGCTATATGTAATTATGGACCTATATTGACCAATTTTGGCGTGGTTGTTAGAGACCATATACTTACACCACGTACCAAATTTCAACCGCATCGGATGAATTTTGCTCCTCTAAGAGGCTCTGGAGGTCAAATCTGGGGATCGGTTTATATGGGGGCTATATATAATTATGGACCGATATGGACCAATTCTCGCGTGTTTATTAGAGACCACATTCTAGCACCACGTTCGAAATTTCAACCTGATCGGATGAATTTTGCTCCTCCTCCGGAGGACAAATCTGGAGATCGGTGTATATGGGGGCTATATTTAATTATAGACCGATATGGACCAATTCTTGCACGGCTGGTAGAGACCATATATTAACACCACTTACCAAATTTCAAACGGATCGGATGAATTTTGCTCCTCCAAGAAGCTTCGGAGGACTAATCTGGGGATCGGTCTATATGGGGGCTATAATACTTATGGACCAGTTCTTGCATGGTTGTTAAATACCATATACTAACACCACGTACCAAATTTCAAACGGATCGGATGAATTTTGCTACTGCAAGATGCTCCGGAGGTCAAATCTGGGGATCGGTTTATATGGGGGCTATATATAATTATGGACCAATATTGACCAATTTTGGCATGGTGGTTAGAGACCATATACTTCACCACGTACCAAATTTCAGCCGGATCGGATGAATTGTGCTCCTCTAAGAAGCTCTGGAGGTCAAATCTGGGGATCGGTTTATATGGGGGCTATATATAATTATGGACCGATATGGACCAATTCTTGCGTGTTTATTAGATACCACATTCCAGCACCACGTTCCAAATTTCAACCGGATCGGATGAATTTTGCTCCTCCAAGAGGCTCCGGAGGACAAATCTGGGGATCGGTTTATACACGCACAGAAAAAACATGTTTGGAAATGGTTGCCGCGTCCATTTATTGCTTATCTAGAGTATGGAATTGTCGCGAAAACCATGTATTTTGTCTTTGTAAAAATAATTTTCAAGCGGAGAAAAATGTATGGTGGCAAAAAGCATTTGAATGGTTCTCAAATACCGCAAACATGTTCTATCATTTAAATGATAGAATTTGAGACCATTAAATGGTCGGGAAAATCATGTACCTGACCATTCAATTTTTTACGTTTTTACAGGGAAAAAAGTATTTTTACAGGTTCAGTATAGACATGTCTAGAGCCATTACATGGCCATTAGACCATTAACATTTTTTTCGTGACCATCTAATTTTTTAACTTTTTTGCAACGAAAAGAATTTTATAAATACATTGAGCAGGTACACGCGATTTTTATTTGGCGTGTCAGTCGTGTGTTGATTGTTTCTTGGAATGGACGGAGAATACGGATTTACTGTGTTTTGTGTTAATTTATTTATTCAGAAGTGGCACGTGGTTTTATGTGAACACAATACTGTCTCTTTCATTTCCACTGGAAGTTCTTTTGGGAAGGTTTTGGAAAGTACTAGAATTTTAAATTTTTTATTGACCAAAAACAATCTTTTGAAAAATCATTTGTTAAAATAAAATTATAGCCTGTTTTCTTCATGTTTTCATTCATACTAAAAGAAGAACAACTCTAGAAGTAGTTAGAATATTAGTCCTTGGTGAAATTGGCGAAACATTTTTTTCGAGTTTTAAATTTCTTCATTCTAATGAAAAAGACTTCAATTGAAATGAAAATGCTATATATGCCTCCGTATAAACCGACGGCCAGATTTTACGTCCGAAGCCTCCAGGAGGAGAAATTTGGTACATGGTGCACATCTATGCCCTCTAACAACCATCCAAAAATTGCTCCATTTGGTTCGATACTCTTTAGCCATTGAGCTAAACATACAATCGGGCAGCACTCAGTGATGAGTGCTGTGGTGAATTTCTCTCTCAATTAGAATATAAGGCCTTGGTGAAATTGGCGAAAAAATTTTTCGAGTTTTAAATGTCTTCATTCAAATGAAAAAGACTTCATTTGATTTGAAAAAAAAAAAAAAACTTCATTTTAAGTGAAAATGCTATATATACCTCCGAATAAACCGACGCCCAGATTTTACGTCCGAATCCTCCTAGAGGGGAAATTTGGTACGTGATGCTCGTCTATGCCCTCTAACAACCATCCAAAAATTGCTCCATACCCTTTAGCCATTTAGATAAACATACAATCGGGCAGCACTCAGTGATAAGAGAGAAATTCACCGCTGTGGTGTCGCAATGGACTAAGTAGTTTAAATGAGTCTGAAACAAGGGGCTGCTACTATAACTAACCTAACCTAACGTTTCTTTGTTTGAATGTGTGCCCTGAAATCTTTTGAAATCTGAACTCTTTTTAAATATTTAGACAATCGACTCTTTCGTTCTACTGTAGAGGTGTTGCACTGTATACAGTTGGTGGAGCTAGTCTTACATTTGTTCATCCCTAACAATGGCAACAGTCGGAGCAAAAGCTTCTCGCTATTAGAGTCAACAACGTGTCCTCTTACCCAAGTTAGCGTTGTATGCATAAATGTGTGGAAATTCAATGTGGCATACCTACATCTAGGATTCAGTCATTTCACTCGCCGTTATGAATAAATGTACAATGAACTTGTACGTTTGATTCTATGCATGTGTAGGTGGTGTTGTGTTCGGCCGTTCCTGGGTGTGCCTCCCACCGTCCGTCCGTCGCTTATTATACCCGTCATCATAGAGGATTGGGGGTATAACAAATTTGTCATACAGTTTGTAACTCATCGAAATATCGATGTCCGATTATACATATAAGGCATAAATATAAATATGATATAAATATCAGTCAAGAGCACCATGTTACTTTTTCACGAGGAACATGTAACATGTTTGTCGCAACCATGTTATGCTCTCGAAAATTATGTATCTGATTTTGGCAAGTATGCTAGGTTTGCGGAGAAAAGAATATTTCTGTCACAAAAATGTTACATGTTTCCTGTTTGAAAAAGTAACATGGTACTCTTGAAACATCTTTGTGGTGATCATATCCCTTCCCTGGGTGTATAAACCCAGAATCTCTCGCTATATTTGGAAATTTTTGAACTGATATTCTTGAGGGAGTATGTTTCATCAAATCCCCCTGACATTTTATTTTTATTTATATAAATTTGAACCATGGTGTTGGGTATTTAAGATTCGTTGGGGCCGAACTTGTGACCATATGTACTTGCTTGTGTATTCGGATGGGTATATGCAAATGTATTTAAAGGATTAAATGAGATAGCTGTGGATGGCGTGAATGTTTTGATGGTGCGACGGTGCGGAGGAGATAGAGAGAATCCAACGGAGAGTCAACAAAAACTAAAGCATAATTTTAGATCTTTAAACCCAATGTAAGTGAAGCATACATTTAAGCGAATATTTTTCCTACTTTGCATTATTTGCTGTTGTTTATTTCTTGCTACTTCTCATCTATAAACCCTCATCATAATCGCCACTCTATTCTTGCAGAATTTAAAGACGTGTGCGGTTTATTGTTGTTAGGTTCTAAGGGTTGGTATTGGATGTCATCATAAATTTTCTTCTTCTTTTCGTTTTTCATTTCAGTGCATTTCTATGATTTTTTATTCTGGATTTTTTTTGGGGATAATGCAGTTGCATAGCATTTTGTGAATTATGTAGCAATTTAATTGTTTATACAATAACCAAATAGGGAAATTATATACTACGGCTACCTTGTTTTAGGGTAAATCCCCAATGTTTGGATAATTATTAATTTCGTACTAAATTCTTTTTTTTTTAATTGAATTTAAATTCCAGATAATTTAGAAGATGTGAATCACAATAGACGCGGGATAGATCATTAAATGGAAAGAGGTGTTAAACCTTTTTGGGCCAATAGATTTGAATTTTCCTTTATGTAAACAAATATTTTTGATCAAAAGAAACGTCAATTTCACTGAGATATCCTTAATTTAATTATTTAAAAAAATTACTTTGGAATGTTTAATATAATTTTGATTTCCATTAATATATATCGCAACAATAGAAAATAGAAAATTTAATAAATGATATTGATTTCTAATATTAATTTGTCCTAACAACCAGTCATAATATTCTTTTCTATTTCTTTTGTAAATGCATTTACACGAAAGAAATAAATAAATAACAAGTATATACGGCCGTAAGTGTCATCCTTAATCGAATTACTTGGGTATAGTTTTATTCCTTAACACTGTCTTCTAAATTGTAAGTTAGTCCATATGGAGTCTATGATAGACAAAATAAGAAAAGATGGCTGAAATTTCAGCCCTCCACCACACGCAGAGAAGAAACATGATTGTCACAATCATATTCGAAGAGCAAAATAATATGATAGGAGCTATTTTTGCGGCGACCATGTAACATTTTCACCTGCAACCATGTTGGCTCAGTGAACATGGTTCTAAGAAAAATAAAATTGTCCTCATCTAAAATGTTATTATATTGATTCAAATAATTTTGTTTGAATCAAAAGAAAATGGTCACGATCTAAAATGTTATAGTCTTCGTCAAAAAAAGCTTTCTTCCAGTTAAAAGAACATGGTCACAACCTAAAATATTTTGATCTTTATGAAAAAACTTTTTTCGTCGTCGAAAAAAGGACGCCACTTGAGAAAAAGAAAACACAAAATTAATTTTATTTATTGGTTTTTATTTATTTATATATTAAATCATTGTTTATTTGTAATTATAATGCCGTGCAAGCAAACATCACACATTTTTACTGACTCTATTTTGGTTCAATTTCAATAATAAGAAATCATTCAATATTTAATTGTGCCCATCAAATGCATCAACGCAGACATCATGTAACTACAAATAAAAATAATTATATAAAATTATATATATCAAAATGCAGAACAAAAACCAGGTACATTTTTTCAATTACACTTTCCTTTTTTGTATTCACATAAAACCACGTACCACTTCTGAATAAATAAATAAACACAAAACACAGTAATTCCGTATTCTCCGTCCATTCCAAGAAACAATCAATACACGAATGACGCGCAAAATGAAAATCGTGTGTACCTGTCAATGTTTTTATAAAATTCTTTTCGCTGCAAAAAAATTAAAAAATTAAATGGCCACGAAAACAATGTACATGGTCTTTATGGCCATATAATGGTTCTAGACATGTATATACGTATCCTATAGAAATACTTTTTTCTCTGCAAAAAAGTAAAAAAATTGAATGGTCAGGTACATGATTTTCCTGACCATGTAATGGTCTGTTCGCCGCAAGCGCAAATGAAAAGATATAAAAAATAAAACGCAAAGTTGGTTATGGTTTTATAATATTAAATAAGGGTAGCCGTAAGCTTTATTCAGGTTGTTTTTATTATGGGTAACGAGTTTACCTTTTAGTTTACAACGATATGTAAAGACCAATATGCAAAGTACGATCCGAGTGATCCAGAGGTTTATTTAGCATTAACAAAAACAATAATCAAGATGGAGAAGGTGGGGGCGTCAATCATATCAAAACCAACGAATTACTCGGTAAAATATGTGCAAAAGTCCCACAGGGTTGCAACAAGGTACGAAAATCAAAATGAAAGTTGCCAGTACACGTAGAAAACGAAAACGACAAATTAAGCAACTTATTTATTCTAACTTCAACATTGCCGCCCACCTTGCAACATCGTGATATGTTGTAACTATATACAAAGCTTATGACTAAAAGGCACAGTGCAGTGTTTCATATTTTCTATCTTTTATTCCATTATTTTTTCTTCAAATATTTAATTCAATTCTTTTCAAAATTCAACTTATAACTAATTGGCCAGTAGGGACCACAATAAGCACATAAGTGCTCCAAAAAAAAATTAATCGGCCAGAAAGGACCGCAGTGAGTCAGTAGGGACTCTAGGGTACTCTACGGGCAGCAACCACCACAACACCAACAAACGTGGGCCAGTAGGGACCCCGGCGAGCCAGAAAGGACTCAAATGTTGCACACTCCCGAGAGCACCCAACCAAATATGGTATAATGCGCCACGGGCAAAGCAGGCGCCGTATAGACTCGGTCCGTGACGATGCGCGCGTAGACCTCGGGACCAAAAACGACCGCTACTCGACCGACGCGGTAAAACTGGGGATCGGCCAACGGAAGGCCCAGAAACGAGTCCTTAATTCTCTCCGGAACAGATTCTGCCGGAGTACGGACATGCTCCAAATTAGCAACCCTCGCGAGCAATGTTATCCGCTGTAATGGGTCGTACGATGATGCCACGGTCAACCGACACATACGAGCGCCGTCAATGATTGACACCGGGAGACGCAAGTTTGCGACCATCGAGGCACAAATCTGGCTCTGGCGTGTGCAGTTGTCAATCACCGCTCGAACCGCCACCGATCCCCCCGACGAACTTATGCGGACAACCAGGCTCGGCGACAAAGAGACGACACATTGCAACGGCAGATGCCCAATCATCGTAGACGCAGCACACGCTCGCGTTCCGTCTTCACCGATGCGCGAAGAAACTACGGGAGTCCTAAAATGAGCCCGGCGGGAGGCTCGCGGCTTCCTAGCCCGGTCCGCCTTAACGGGATCCGAGTGTAACATGGTGTGATGGTCGTCGCCGCACCTCTCACACCCCTTAGGACTCACGCAATCCTTCGTTTGGTGGGTGTGAGCCAGGCAACGCGAACAATAGCGAAACCTCACAACCATCCTAATGCGCCGCTCGGAAGACATGCCTAAAAACTTCCTACAAAACCGAAGAGGGTGCTTCCGACCACACACCCTACACGAGAAAGATTCCGTGCCGCTGGGCCTCTCAATCGCAACCGCTTTCGAGGACGGTTCGGACTGTGCAAACACACATGTCGGTGGCAGGGTAGTAATTACTGACGACTTGGGAGGAGCCAGGACAGGTACCGGATTGACGAGTGCGGGAGTTTCCTCAGTTACTACAGCTTCCGAAATCGCCGTGGTCGCAGTTTCTCTACGGATCTCTTCCTCCGACATTTCCATCAATTCGTCGAAATCTTCCAAGCCGTCGTCGAAGAATGAGATCTTGTCCATGATACTGCGAGAGGAAACTAGGTTATTAACAAGCCGACTGATTGGTCAAAATGACCAATTTGGTTATGGGTCGCCTTACAACACCATTTGCGGTACGAACGTCAGCGACTCGAATGTGACCATCAACTCCCGGAAAAACGTCCACAACACGCCCCAACCTCCACGATGTCGGAGGGAGCTGTTCATGCCTAATAACAACCAGATCGCCCTGCGCTATACTACGTTCGGAACACTTCCACTTATACCGCATGTGCAAACTCTTCAAGTACTCTTCTTTCCATCTTATACAAAATTGATGGGCTAGGGCCTGCACTTTTCGAAACCGATTAACCAAGGACAACGGCTTCTCAGTAACAAGGACCTCCGCGGGTGCGAGAAGCGGGGCACCTATCAAAAAATGACCGGGAGTGAGCGCATCTAGCTCATCCGGATCCTCGGACAATGGACAAAGAGGGCGCGAATTCAAACAAGCCTCTATCCTAGCTAGAACCGTCGATAGCTCCTCGAACGTATACCTCAGATTCTGCGCCTCCTTCCGAAAGTGAACCTTAAAACTCTTGACCCCAGCTTCCCACAACCCACCCATATGTGGAGCTCCAGCTGGGATGAAACGCCACGACAGGCCCCGGTGAGCAAAAGTCGAAGAAACGGAATCACAACCTTCCCTAAGAAAAGCTTTAAAATCCCTCTCAATTTCCCGAGACGCGCCAACAAAATTGGTGCCATTGTCCGAAAAAATGGTGTCAGGACAACCGCGACGCGCAATAAAGCGATGAAATGCAGCCAAGAAGTTTGCAGTCGACAAGTCCGACACGGCCTCCAAATGAATAGCCTTCGTACCAAAACACACGAAAACGCAAACATATCCCTTTGTAATCTTACAATACCGACCAGTAAATGACTTTATCTCGAAAGGACCGGCAAAGTCCACCCCAGTAATAGTAAAAGGTCTGTCAGGAATAGTTCTCTCCGGAGGAAGCGCAGCCATAATCTGACTACATGACCGCTTCCTCTCCAAAATACAAGGCTTACAATTGTGAATAACCGTGCGCACCAGATTCTTCACACGCGGTATCCAATACTCGATCCTTAAAATCCGCAACACCAGCTGATTACCTCCATGAATGGAAACTAGATGAACAAAACTAACCAATAGTTTTGAAAATCGACACCCATATGGCAAAATTATGGGATGCCTCTCACTATAGGAAAGAGTGGGCGAACGAGACAACCGACCGTTCATCCGCATCACACCCTTATCATCCACAAAAGGATTGAGAGCCAGCAAAGAACTCTTAGCGTCTAAAGGCCTTTTCCTCAACAAATTCATATAATCCGACGCATAATTAGCCCTCTGTGCCAAAACCACCAAACGAAGTCTCGTTTCCCTAATCTCAGCCGACGAAATACACAGACTCGGAAATTCAACACGACCTCTATGTGCCGAATGAGTTCGCTGGAAAAAACGCAACATATACGATACAACACGTAGCGCACGGTCAAGCGAAGAAAACCGCTCCAGAATGTCCTCGTCCGCAGAAAAAAACGAAGCATGACTTCTGATGGAACGAACCTCAACATCGGTCTCACACTGAGCCAAGTCCCGAATGGACCATTCCGATCTATCACGGGATAACCAATGCGGCCCATGCCACCAAATACGAGATGCCGCCAAATCTGCAGGAGTAACACCACGGCTACCAAGATCGGCAGGGTTATCCTCAGACCTCACATGATACCAATTACCATGACCCACATTCTCCTGAATACGACAGACCCTATTGGCCACAAATGTCGTCCATGTGGATGGAGTCTTCCTCAACCAAGACAGGACAATAGTCGAATCCGTCCAACAATACACCTGACTGAACCCAATACCAATCTCGCGAACTATAGTCTTCAGCAACTCCGAAGCCAAAACCGCGCCACAAAGCTCCAAACGAGGCAGTGAAATTGACTTCAAGGGGGCAACTCTCGTCTTACATGATAGTAAGTGGACGAAAATCCGACCATCGGGCGTAACAACCCTAATATAAACTACCCCCGCATATGCCTTTTCCGAGGCATCTGAAAAAACATGAAGCTCGGTACTCGCCCCTGGAACATATTGAACCCATCTAGGTATACTAATAGAATTAACGCCAGGGTACAACTCAACAAAAGATTTCCATGCTCGCTCAGTGGAAGGCGAAAGAAATTCGTCCCAACCAATGTTATCCGACCATACCTTCTGCATGATGATCTTCGCAGTAACAATAACCGGGCCCAACCACCCAACGGGATCAAACAGCCTCGCGATGGCCGAAAGAACTTCCCGTTTCGTAAAATGCGACCTACTACTGATCGGATCCACCGAGAAATAAAACGAATCCAACTGGGCATTCCACCTAATACCCAAAGGCTTCGAACTGCTCGCCTCAACGAAAGACAAAACCTGGGCATCCACCAAATACTCCACAGGCAATCCATCTAAAAGGGCCCTATCGTTAGCTGTCCACTTCCTGAGCTCAAACTTCGCCGTAGAAAGAGCAGCCACCAACTGATCCCGCGCCGCCAATGCAGACTCAAGATCATGACCCCCCGATAGAACGTCGTCCACATACATAGATTTGCGCAAAATGTGCGCCGCGAGCGGACATCTGTCCTCCGTATCATCTGCCAACTGCAGAAGCGTCCGAATTGCGAGATAAGGGGCGCAATTAACGCCAAAAGTTACCGTCTGTAACTCATAGTCCCGAATTGTCCCATCTGGGGAGTCTCTAAAAAAAATCCTCTGCAGCGGAGTGTGAGCAGGATCCACACGAATCTGTCTATACATCTGAGTGATGTCACAATTGAAGACAAACTTATACAGTCGCCACCTCAAAATGAGCAACACAAGGTCAAGCTGCAAAGTCGGTCCAACATGAAGAATGTCATTCAAACTATTCCCATTAGACGTCTTATTTGACGCATTAAAAACCACACGAAGCTTAGTGGACTGCTTCGCAAGATTTATAACCGGGTGGTGAGGCAAATAACATGATAACGTGCCTGGCGGGACCGTGGAGGAGACTGGTCTCATATGATCCAATTCAAGATATTCCCTCACCACATTGTCGTACACAACCTTAATGTCCGGTTTCCGCAAAAGCGACGTCTCATTACGGAGATACTGTCGCAAAACGTTTGCTCGAGACTCCCCTAGATACCCGCCTGCAGAAAAATCCGCCTTGAGTGGTAGCGTAACAATATACCTACCATCCGAGTCCCTGCGGGTGGTCCGAACAAAGTTCTCCTCACAAAATCTATCCGAAGGGGACAAACTCTTGCCCCGTGGCGTCTCCTCCAACTCCCAAAAGCGCAAAAGCGTCTTTTCAATATCGTCCTCATCGCGAACCGAAATTGTTGTCGAAAACGAACGAACTTGAGCTACAGGAATAGGACCCGTGACAAGCCAACCAAAAATACTATTCTGTGCAAGTAAAGAAGCAGAAGTTATCTGACGACAACCTTCCAACAAAATCTTTGGATAAAGATCCGCACCCAACAAAACCTCGACAGGACGAGATACAAATAAATTCGCATCTGCCAACTGAATATTCGGTATCTCCGACCTAAGCTCCGTTGAAATCGAAAAGGTAGGCAAATTCCCCGAAATAGACGGTAGCACCCAAGCCGTCGTCTCCAAAAGAATTGAAGCATCAAGAGGAGATCCTATCTTCAAAGTACATAATCTATTCGACGTTGCCGAAACTGCACTATTAACACCCGAAATCGTCACCCTAGTTGTCTGTACCTCCAGTTTCAATCGATTTTGCAGGCGCTCGGTGATAAACGAGGCCTCAGACGCTGGATCTATAAGTGCACGAGCGGGATACGTAACTCCCTGATACACGATATTGATCATCGCCGTCCCCAAAAGTACCGACCTATTTTGCGATAAATGGAAAACTTGCCGTGATACCACACCGCTCGAAGTAGACGGTTGAAAACTAAGCGGATTCGGGTCAGACGGTTGTAAAGACTGGCCAGTGCTAGAAACATTGGTGGAGGCAGCGGCAGCCAACTCCGAACGGGCCGAAGCCAAACCATCGCGATGCAATAAAAAGTGATGCCTTTGATCACATTTCGAACAACGGTGTTTACTCGCGCAATCCTTAGCCTCGTGGCCCTTTACCAAACAATTCAAACACAGGCGATGACGTTTTATCGACGAAAATCGCTCCGCAGGCGAAAGTTTCCTAAACTTCTGACACGCCGAAAGTTTATGACTATGCTTCGGACATAATATACAGGCCGACTTCGAACTTAGACCGGGCTGAGGGGTCACCGTACTCGCCAAATGAGTCTTAACCCTCTGGTCCTTCGAATGAGACTTTTCCTCGCGTAGATCATGTAAACACATAAGAGTGCGAACCCTTTCCGTAAGGAAGCCGTCCAACTCATTCCACGATGAAAGAGCAGACTTGTCCCTAACACTCTGCTCCCACAGTGTCTGCGTGATCCTCGGCAAACGTTGAAGACAAATGAATACGAGTATCTGGTCCCAATTATCGGTGGAAACCTCATAAGTGTTCAATGCCGAAAGACATCCATTAATTCCGCGCTGAATTGACTTTAACCCCGAACTTGTCTCAATCGTTACCGCCGAAATGGCAAAAAGAGACTTAAGTTGGTTATGAACCAGGACCCGCTTATTGTCGTACGCATCAACGAGGGCCTTCCACGCCAGGGCGAAGCTCCGATGTGTAAGAGGAAATTTCGAGACGATTTCCCTTGCTTCACCGCTTGTTTTCCGCACTAGATGACACAAGCGTTCAACGTCAGTCAATCTCGAATTATTAACGTATACCGCTTGAAATAAATCCCGGAATGTGGGCCAACTTAGAAAATTTCCCTCAAATATATCCGTATCGCAAGGAGGCAAGGTTAAGTTGTGAACCATATCACAAAGTGGGGGGCCGCCCACGGCAACCTCACCTCCAAACTTCTCATTGCCATTACGAAGCCCCATTTCATCCCGATTAGCCGTCACCGAAGAAGAAGCATTGTTGATCAACACCGCTTCCGATCGTTCGCCCGATTTGTGCGACCCGATACTTTGTCGCGATACTGTAGCGACCGATGTCACAGATGAAGTAATCGAAGATCTACGTGACCGCCGAAACTGAGCCAATTTCCGATTTATCGCGGACAAACAATTCATATACACTTCATGCGAAGTCTCATATTTACCCTCCACGGAATCAATATCACTGGACGGTGTATCCCCGGAATCTTGTAACGCAGCTAAACACTCGTCAAATGTGTTCTGAACACGCTCCCACAATTTCCCTAATTCGACCTGACGAATCTCAAGACTAAAGACATCCAACTCCTCCTCTTTCATACCATTAAAATGAGCATGAAATTTAATCAGGGCGTCAGAAATCCTGATGAAGCGTTTAACCACCGAGACGGACATCCTATCTCAAGTTCAACTATCAATATGAAGCACGCAAAGAAAATTCGAAAATTCAATGTAGCCAAGAAGCAACAAAAACGACTCAAAAACTACAGCGGATCACCAACTATCCGAGACTCAAAATCAAACGGACAAACCCGAGAAAATCAAAAATCTTCAAAATATATCAAATTCCCGTAACCCGTACAGATAAAACGTACCCTATCTATCAAAAAATTGTCCAGGAACCAGAAATGCCGAATGTAGGGTGCACACGAAAGCTTGATACGATAAAAAATTTTATACACACAATAAACGGGAAATCAATAAATATAAAGTAAATCAATAATAATAATAAAGATTTATTCAATAAATACTCAAAATCAAATCAAATATCGAACGACCGAATAATTTCTCTCCGTGTGAAAGTGCAAAAAATCTCCCAGTGTACGGAGAATGAACGAAA
Source organism: Haematobia irritans (assembly GCF_050003625.1). Lineage (NCBI taxonomy): Eukaryota > Metazoa > Arthropoda > Insecta > Diptera > Muscidae > Haematobia > Haematobia irritans. The sequence continues at coordinate 77,873,925 of NC_134399.1, read as the reverse complement.
GCTTTGACTTAAATTCGAACTATATCGACAATTATTCACACCTTTGAATTCAACTTGAAATCTAATGTAGGCAAACCACGTAGTGTGCTGCCCCCTTAAGGATTTACTTGACGATCGATAACCGATAACCCGATAGTACGTAAAGTGCCCGATTAGTCACAACACTACAGAAATCGACCAAAAGCGCAACACTGATGAGAACAAAACAAATAAAGCTTTTTGTATGTTCTCAAATGTATGAAAATAAATGAAATAAAAATATGTAAACGTTATGTATGTAATTTCAGCTAAGGAAACGCGGAGAAGTGGTTAAATTACGAAAAAAAGAGAGTGATAAATATATGAAGTGAATACTGGTGCATAAAGTGGTGAACATAAACAATTCAAGTTATTTCTCAACGAGAATATTGGGACAGACGGCAAAATGGAAATACAAAAACAAAACACTGTAGTGCGTTTTGCCGTCGGCAAATGAGACTTTACTTTAAATCAATGAAAAACGATATTTTCACCAAACAAAAGCAAATAACCCACTTTAAATCAAACGAGCACCAATATTCACTGATATCACTGAACTTTTTATACCACTTTTAAGAATATTTACAATCCGATTTACATCCGAAAAATTAATTCAAATCGCGTAGTGTTGTAAGACAACCCCGAAATATATACGAAACCAAGCAAATTATTGTTGTTTCTCGCGATTCTATTACTTTTGCACAAAAAACACTGCACTACACCTACCTTGATATAAAATTTATTGAGGTTTGTGGTGATTTTTAAAAATGCAGGAGATGTTTATCGTGTGGGATGCTCGATGACGTCCAAGGCACTCTACGAAAACAAGACAAAACCAATTAGACCAACTTTTAGTTTACAGGCTCAGATAATCCGGTTCGATTGGGCCAAAATGTTCGCCGCAAGCGCAAATGAAAAGATATAAAAAATAAAACGCAAAGTTGGTTATGGTTTTATAATATTAAATAAGGGTAGCCGTAAGCTTTATTCAGGTTGTTTTTATTATGGGTAACGAGTTTACCTTTTAGTTTACAACGATATGTAAAGACCAATATGCAAAGTACGATCCGAGTGATCCAGAGGTTTATTTAGCATTAACAAAAACAATAATCAAGATGGAGAAGGTGGGGGCGTCAATCATATCAAAACCAACGAATTACTCGGTAAAATATGTGCAAAAGTCCCACAGGGTTGCAACAAGGTACGAAAATCAAAATGAAAGTTGCCAGTACACGTAGAAAACGAAAACGACAAATTAAGCAACTTATTTATTCTAACTTCAACAGGTCTCAAATTCAATCATTTAAATAATAGGACATGTTTGCGCCATCTGGGAACCATTTAAATGCTTATTGCCAACATATATTTTTCTCCGCTCGAAATAATTTTTAAAAAGGCAAAATACATGGTTTTCGCGACAATTACATACTCTAGATAAGCATTAAATGGATGCGGCAACCATATCCAAACATGCTTTTTCTGTGCGTGCATGGATTGCGTACAAAGTTCCACTAAAGATTGTTATCCCCAATTCGAAGTACGCGGGTTTTGGTAACAGTTACCAATGGCAAGCTATATTAAATCTTCTTAGCATTGTCTTCTAAATTGTATAATATTCCATATGGAGTCTTGGTTAGATCCACCATGGATTGCGTAGACACTTCTACTAAAGAGGGTCATCCACAATTAAATTACTTGGGTTGCGGTCGAGGCATCTTAAAACTTATTAACATCATCTTTTGAATCGTAAGTTAGTCCATGCGGGATATATAGTCGACAAAAGAAAGGTCGATTAAATACGTATATGTTCAGTTCTTGACCGGTATATATAGAAAAGAAATAATTACCAACCGATATGAACTTTTGTGCGGTAATAATAGAGCCAGAATTGAAATATGAGCGTCGCATTATTTGGGGGCTATAAACAATTATGAACACGAGTCTACCAAAAATGGCAGGTTTTTTACTGTTTGGTAGATTGGTAGAATTCTTGATGTTTTGGAAGATTTTGCAAAACATTCCTCTCCAACTATTTTTTTATTTTACATTTTAACAAAATTTTCAACAGAAATAAAATTCTGACAAAATTTTCTATAGAAATAAAATGTTGACACAATTTTCTATAGAAATAAAATTGTGACAAAATTTTCTATAGAAAAATATAATTTGGACAAAATTTTCTATGACAATAAAATTTTGGTAGATTATTTTTGGCTCGAGTGGCAAATTTGGCTCGAAATGTACCAAATTTCAACCGGATCGGATGAATTTGCTTCTTTATATGGGGGATAAATATAATTATGAACCTATATGGACCGATTTTTATGTGGTTGTTGGCGACCATATACTACACCACGTTCCAAATTTCAACCGGATCGGATGAATTTTTCTCCTTCAAGAGGTCTGACACATAGATGAAGTCGCTATTAGTAAATACATATTATTTTTATATAGTACCAATCTTCAAATGATTCAAATGAATGAAATTTTGACGTCTGTAAGTCAATTAGTTTGTGAGATAGAGCGTCTTTTGTGAAGCAACTTTTGTTATTGTGAAAAAATGGAAAAAAAGGAATTTCGTGTTTTGATAAAATACGGTTTTCTGAAGGGAAAAAATACGGTGGAAGCAAAAACTTGGCTTGATAATGAGTTTCCGGACTCTGCCCCAGGTGAAATGAGCACGGAGGACGGTGAACGCAGTGGACTCCCGAAAGAGGTGGTTACCGACGAAAACATCAAAAAAATCCACAAAATGATTTTGAATGACCGTAAAATGAAGTTGACCGAGATAGCAGATGCCTTAAAGATTTAAAGGAACGTGTTGGTCATATCATTCATCAATATTTGGATATGCGGAAGCTCTGTGCAAAATGGATGACCAAAAACAACAACGTGTTGATGATTCAGAGCGGTGTTTGCAGCTGTTAACTCGTAATACACCCGAGTTTTTCCGTCGATATGTGACAATGGATGAAACATGGCTCCATCACTACACTCCTGAGTCCAATCGACTGTCGGCAGAGTGGACAGCGACCGGTGATCCGTCTCCGAAGCGTGGAAAGACTCAAAAGTCCGCTGGCAAAGTAATGGCCTCTTTTTTTGGGATGCGCATGGAATAATTTTTATCGATTATCTTGAGAAGGGAAAAACCATCAACAGTGACTATTATATGGCGTTATTGGAGCGTTTGAAGGTCGAAATCGCGGCAAAACGGCCCCATATGAAGAAGAAGAAAAGTGTTGTTCCACCAAGACAACGCACCGTGGCACAAGTCATTGAGAACGATGGCAAAAATGCATGAATTGGGCTTCGAATTGCTTCCCCACCACCGTATTCTCCAGATCTGGCCCCCAGCGACTTTTTCTTGTTCTCAGACCTCAAAAGGATGCCCGAAGGGAAAAAATTTGGCTGCAATGAAGAGGTGATCGCCGAAACTGAGGCCGAAGGAGTACTACCAAAATGGTATCAAAAAATTGGAAGGTCGTTATAATCGTTGTAACCCTCTTGAAGGGAAATTTGTTGAATAATAAAAACGAATTTTGACAAAAAAATGTGTTTTTCTTTGTTAGACCGGGGACTTATCAGCCAACCTCTTATATAATTATGAACCGATGTGGACCAATCTTTGCATGTTTGTTAGAGACTATATACCAACACCATGTTCCAAATTTCAGGATGAATTTTGAATTTTTGCTTCTTTTGATGAATTTTTGCTTCTGGGGGTCCATTTATATGGGGGCTATACGTAAAAGTGAACCGATATGGTCAATTTGCAATACCATCCGACCTACATCAATAACAACCTGTAGGTCAATTCTGAGGATCGGTTTATATGGGGGCTATATATAATTATGAACCGATGTGGACCAATTTTTGCGTGGTTGTTAGAGTGCATATACATACAAAAAATTTTTTTCTGATTCAATCACGCAATTAATTGATCCAATTAGTTTTTTAAATTTTAATTGTAAAAATTTTCGTGAAATTTTGTTCTGTGTACTAACATCACGTTGATCGGATGAAATTTACTTCCCCAAGCGATTCCTTAGGTCAGTTCTGGGGATTGACTTATACACGCAAAAAACGTGAACCCTATATTTTGCTAAAGCCGGTTTGATTCTATTTAAGTTCACGGAATTATTGCGTTTTAAGAAAGCTGCTGTGATTTTTATAACTTTTTGCATATGTTAGTTAAATTAACTAAGACAGAAAAAAAATTATACACAAAGGTAGCATAAAGATTATCTAAATTCGTATCTCCCACAAAATAGTTCAGAATTTCTTAAAATTTTTACATTTTACCAATAATTTGCCCATCTTGAACTTTGTATGGCACTAAAGATATTTTTGCAATTTTTTCTTTAGAGCTGCGAAATTTTCTTTAATAAGAGATAAACAATAATTTTGTCTAATAAATTTTCTTGAAGTTGTCGAAAATTATATACTTAGTTTTGTGGGCGCGACATCTGCAGTTCTGATACAGTTGGTTAAAATTTTCAAAAATTAACTAAAATGTTCTGTTAACCCACTAAAGCTGTTTTTTCAGTGTGTGGGGGCTATATAAAATTATGGACCAATTTTTGCATGGTTGTTAAAGGATGAAATTTTCACTTCCAGGAGGCTCAGGAGGTCAAATTTGGGGATCGGTTTTAATGCATTTATGATAGAACGAAATATGGATCCCAAAACTGCGAAAAACTTAGCCCAATTTTGAATTTTTGAATAGCTAGATCGACTCAGCACTTGACTGCGACCCAGAATATATGTTATATACTTTTGGAGGTCTGAGACCACTATTTCGATGTGTTATAAATAAACAATAAAATTAATATAGAATCGAGTCGCCCAAAAAACTCTTTCACAAGGACAAAATTCATGGTTTTTGAAACAATTTAATACTCTACATAATTTAAAACTCCGCTCCCATCGTAAAATTACCGAGAAGTATTTATTATTGTCATTATAACTCACCGCAATGTAAGGCAATGTGTAATGACAGCTTTACTCCTGGTAATGTAAATTGTAATGAGATGTGGTTACCTAGTTTTTGTTGGGTAGTGTTCTTTTTCCACTTTTCTATTGCCCTTGTACGAGGTAAAAACAAACATACAAGTCAGATTCCAAATAGTTACTGAAACCAATCATTATGAGAAGAACAAATATAAATTGTTGCTTTTTAATTTGTTTAAATATAATTTCTGACAATATTCTCATCTTTCTCTAATCTATAGTCTTATGTTGTTTCAATAAAAGCGTACTCAAAATTTCTCTCTTCCATTAATTCACAGCAGTGTTACTCTTTTGTTCAGATTTACAATGTACTTCCATTAAAATTTTATGCAATTTAATTACAAGTGTTTTTCTTTTCGAAGAAATAATAAAACATAACACCAAATGCCTGCCAGTTATGTGAATGATTTAATTAAGTTGGTTTTGTACAATAGCTAGGGGTTTCCATTGAAAATACAATATAGTTAGGGAAAAGGATTTTTTAAGTGCATGTGGGATAGGAGATTTTCATAAATACAATATGAGTCGAGGCAAATATGTATTACTTTAAAAATTTCTTCCTAACTTATAGATATCATTCTTTTTCTGTAATACAAACAATGCTGAAGAAATCGGAGAATCGAACCGAGGGCCATACAGTTTGTAAACCAGCTGTTATAGTCACCAATAGACAATTATCGTTATAAGCTACATTTATATAGCATAGTTTGCAGCGCCCAAGAGCCGATGCAAACAAAATATTATTCACCAGAAACATATATTTGTTGGCCACATGGAACAATGGTTAGCATGTCCGCCGTGCATGCAAAGGATCCTGGGTTCAATCCTTGCTCCGACCGAACACCAAATTTATTTTTTTAATTTATATATTTATATTTGTATATTACTAAATTATTTTTTTACAATGAAACTACGAAATGTGTGTTATTAAAGATTTACAGTCACAAAAGAACAGTGCCTGATAGAAACGAAATGGACTTTTTGGATAAAATATTATTTTTTTATTGCAAAAATAACAATTTTGTAAAAAAAATGTTTTTGGTATAAAAGTTTGAAATTTTCGAATAAATTCGAAAACAAAAGAAGAACGTGAAGTCGAGTATAAACATAAATAATTTTACAATATAAACATAAATAATTTTACAACATAAACATAAATTCATTTAGGCGTGAAATATTTTTTATTAGCATTTAACACCATTTTAAATGCACTTAAAATTATCGTGTTTAGAAATACAAATAAATATGAATGTTTATTAACGAATAATTTTGTACTTAATTTAATTTTTACCTTTAGGGCCAGTATTAAGTTAGCATTATCGCTCTAAAATGGCCATGTTTTCACGTTTTCTTTTCTTTAATAATTAATTTTAAAGAAAATACACTTTTTCAATTGGTGCTTTGGATCATTTCCCACCAAGTTATAATACAATTTGCCAAACAAATTATGTTATTCTGCTTTGAGAGATTCGACTTTTGATAATTTTAGCGGCAAAACTTGAACTTAATGCCCGCTTTTATTTTGGAAAGTGTCCGTCAACTCAACTTGGACTACTTATTTATAAAGAGAAATTAAACTTATTTTTTTTTTGAAGATCCCTTTGCTAATTTATATATATTTTCCACTGTTTTTTATACCCTCCACCATAAACTGGGGGTATATTAACTTTGTCATTCCGCTTGTAACACATCGAAATATTGCTCTAAGACCCCTTAAAGTATATATATTCTGGGTCGTGGTGAAATTCTGAGTCGCTCTGAGCATGTCCGTCCGTCCGTCCATCTGTTGAAATCACGCAAACTTCCGAACGAAACAACCTATCAACGTGAAACTTGGCACAAGTAGTTGTTATTGATTTAGGTCGGATGGTATTGCAAGTGGCCATATCGGTCCACTTTTACGTATAGCCCCAAATATAAACAGACCCGTAAATTTAGCTTGCGGATCCTCTAAGAGAAGCAAATTTCATGCGATCCTGCTGAAATTTGGTACATGGTGTTAGTATATGGTCTCCAACAACCATGCCAAAATTGGTCAATATCGATCCATAATTATATATAGCCCCCATATAAACCGATCCCCAATTTGACCTCCGGAGCCTCTTGCAGTAGCAAAAATCATCCGATCCGGTTAAAATTTGATAAGTGGTGTTAGTATATGGTCTCAAACAACCATGCAAAAATTGGCCCACATCGGCCCAAATTATATATAGCCCCCATATAAACCGATCCCCCGATTTGGCTTGCGGAGCCTCTAAGAGAAGCAAATTTCATCCGATCCGGCTGAAATTTGGTACATGGTATTAATATATGGTCTCTAACAACCATGCACACATTGGTCCATATCGGTCTATAATTATATATAGTCCCCATATAAACCGATCCCCAGATTTGAACTCCGGAGCCTCTTAGAGAAGCAAAATTCATCCGATCCGGTTGACATTTGGTACGTGGTGTTAGTATATGGTCTCTAACAACCATGCCAAAATTGGTCAATATCGGTCCATAATTATATATAGCCTCCATATAAACCGATCCCCAGATTTGACCTCCAGAGCATCTTGCAGTAGCAAAATTCATCGGATCCGTTTGAAATTTGGTACGTGGTGTTAGTATATGGTCTCTAACAACCATGCAAAAATTGGTGCACATCGGTCCATAATTATATATAGCGCCCATATAAACCGTTCCCCAGATTTGATCTCCGGAGCATCTTGGAGGAGCAAAATTCATCCGACCTGGTGGAAATTTGCAACGTGGTGTTAGTATATGGCCGCTATAACCATGCCAAAATTGGTCCATATCGGTCTATAATTACATATAGCCACCATATAAACCTTTCCCCAGATTTGATCTCCTGAGCCTCTTGGAGGAGCAAAATTCATCCGATCTGGTGGAAATTTGCAACGTGGTGTTAGTATATGGCCGCTAATAACCATGCCAAAATTGGTCCATATCGGCCTATAGTTATATATAGCCGATCCCCAATCACACAAAAATTGGTCCATATCGGTTCATAATCATGGTTGCCACTCGAGCCAAAAAAAATTATTTCTATAGAAAATTTTGGCAAAATGTTATTTGTATAGAAACTTTTGTCAAAATTTTATTTGTATAGAAAATTTTGTTAAAATTTTATTCCTATAGCAAATTTTGTCCAAATTTTACTTCTATAGAAAATTTTGTCAAACTTAATTATATACGTATTCAATCGGCCTTTTTTAGTTTAATATATACCACGTATGTGGTATATATTACGGTGTTAGGAAGTTTTGAGATACCGTGCCACGGCAAGTGTTACCGCAACCCAAGTAATTCGATGGATGACAGTCTTCCGTAGAAGTTTCTACGCAATCCATAGTGGAGGGAACGTAAGCTTCGGCCTGGCCGAACTTACGGTCGTATATACTTTTTTTTTACTTTCTATTCTCTTGGTTCCGAATGTCTATTTTCTTTCCTCCACAATTTAATATTCAAATTAAAGAATATTTACTCTTAAGCATATCAATTTTTTGGCGAAGCTTTTCTAAAATGCCACGCGCATAGCCAAAACAAATGAACTCATAAAACAGTTTTCCGAAACTACATACAAGCAGTTTCACAGAAATTGCTCTCTTTTGATTCTCTCGCTGTATTATGTTGATATCTTTCGTCAACCTTCCCGGTTTCCATCACTATTTCTTTCTCTATACTCTTTCTCTGAATAAAATATCACAACGTATATTTGTTTACTCGAAATTTGTAAAGTTATATATGTTTACGTTAACACATATTATTTTTATGGAACATTCTGTTCCCAAACATAATATATTCTAACATATTAACATATGTGTCCGAAATATTTAATGCTAGTTTAGGAATATTACATGTTTGCACTCTTAAATATATTGTGATGATTAAATTGTGTCCGAAACACATTTTATTTATATCGCAATATATGAAAAACATATTTTTCTAACAGTGAAGGGCCTGTTTTTATAACCGAATTCGAATAGCGTGCGGTGAAACCACTTAGAGAAGCCTTGAAACACTCAGAAATGTCACCATCATTACTGAGGTGGGGTAATCCACCGCTGAAAACCTTTTTGTTTGTTGGTTGAAACTAGGTTTGAACCCATAACCTTGTGTATAGTAAGCGGGCATGCTAACCATTGCACCACGGTGGCTCCGTGGTAATCATATTCCTTCTCTGGGTGTCACCATCCATCAAATTATATCCGTAAAATGTCACTAGCATCAGCTGGGGAAATTGCATTCCTGTTAGGTTCTTCCTATTCAAAATTTGAAATTGATATCTCTACTGCTTCGTTCTATTGTTTACACCCTCCTAAACCACATAGTGGTCAGGGTATAATAGTTTTTTGCTCATAATGACCATTGTATATTTGTAGTTGCAACTGGCGTTGTATTCGTTGTTGATGTAGTTGGTTTGCAAAAGTAAATTTTTGCATTTAAAACAGAAGTTTTGATTAATTGTTGTAGCTACACTCTAGAAAACCCGCTTCCAAAACGTATGTTCCAAAATATATGCAAACATTGATTTGCTTGCATAGAAATATTCAAAACTATACTTGTGTTTGAATGCAAATAAAAAGAAGGGTTTGTAATATGTTTGAATACTACACCCGAAACGTAAGCAACATAACCATTGTCATCGATAAACACTGTAAACATTATCATTGCTAGTTTCTTACGTGGATACTTTCGTATAAGCATAGTAATCTTTCCCATCGCTCGTATCTTATGTGGAGATGGTCCCCTAAGCACGATAACCCTGCCGTTGTTCGTATCTTGGGTAGACGCTCCCATAAGCACCGTGAACATAAGCATTGTTCGCATCGAACGAAGACACGTTCTCGTAACCAATATAACTATTGCCCTCTCTTCAATCTTAAGTGGAGACGCTCCCGTAAGCAACTTAACCATCGTCATAGCTCGTATCATACGTACAAGCACTCCTGAAAACACTGTTGCATTTGCCTTTTTACCTCTCTTACATAGACACGTTCTTGTAAGCAACGTAATAATCGCCGACCCTACATTACGTGGAGACGCTTCCGTAAGCAACGTAACATTTGCCTTCGACTTGATCCTACGTGGATACGCTCCAGCAAGCCCTGTTTTAAGTCATTATATGCACAATGTGTTAAGACGTTCCCGTAGGTACCCTATCGCATCGTGTCGATCACCGTGCTGTATAACGCGCACCGCGGCAGAACCCCAGACGAACTGGACAGAACTGACGACCTGACAGACTAACGCAGATTCTTACCAACACCCGCTGTCCAACAACCCGAGGAACGGAGTATCGCAACAGGCCACGTCAGCCCAGCCCAGCACAGCCCGCAGCTAGCAATTCTATTAGAGGCAGTGTCGTTCCGGTCAAGTCCGCTCAGCAGAGGCCACACTTCCCTACCAAAGGACGCTACCCATTACCGATGCAGTGCCGTTCCAAGCCATGTCAAAATATGATTATAAGTTAGCCTTCTAAATTCCTAAAGTGGGAGCATTAACATCGAACTTAAAACCTTTTTATACCCTCCACCATAGGATGGGGCGTAACTTTGTTTTTCCGTTTGTAAGTCATCGAAATATTGGTCTAAGACCCCATAAAGTATATATATTCTGAGTCGATCTAGCTATGTCCGTCTGTCCGTCCGTCTGTGGAAATCACACTAACTTCCGAAAGAAACAAGCTATCGACTTGAAACTTGGCACAGGTAGTTGGTAGTGCAAATGTGCTATATCGTTTAAGTATAGCCCCCATATAAACCGACGCCCAGATTTGGCGTGCGGAGGCTCTAGGAGGATCACATTTCACCCGATCCGGTTGAAATTTGGTACGTCGGGTTAGTACATGACCTCTAACAACCATGCAAAAATTCGTCCACATCGGTCCATAATTATATATAGCCTCCATATAAACCGATCCCCAAATTTTGCTTGCGGATCCTCTTGGAGGAGCAAATTTTATCCGATCCCGTTGATATATGGTACGTGGTGTTTGAATATGGCCTCTAACATTCATACTAACATTGGTCCATATAGGTCCATAGTTATATAAAGCCCACATATAAACCGATCCCCAGATTTGACCTCCGGAGTCTCTTGGAGGAGAAAATTTCATCCGATTCGGTTAAAATTTTTTAAGTTGTATTAGTATATAGTCCCTAACAACCATGCACAAATTGGTTCATCTCGGTCCATAACTATATATAGTGCCCATATAAACCGATTCCCAGATTTTACCTCGGGAGCCTCTTGGAAGAGCAAATTTCTTGGAAGCGCAAATTTTATCCGATTGCTAAAATTTAGTACTCGTACTAATCACACCAAAATTGGACCATATAGGTTAATAACTGTATATAGCCCCCATAAAACCTCCCCATAAAACCTCGACCAAAAAGTAATGAAAATGTTCCTTTTGGATCCGGAAGTGGTGCAAAATTGACGCAGAAGCGATGAATTTAACAAGGGCTTGTCATAGGACGGAAGTCCTACATTTCAATAGCCGTTGCACTGAATTTGCATCACTTCTTTAGGTGTGATCCGAATTCAATATTTTGGATGTAAATTAAAAAACTCTGTGATATTTTGTCAAATAAATACTTTTTTATATTTTTTAATGGATTCTAACGCTTGTCGGGAACGTTTGACCTCAAATATTTTCAAAAATTCACAATTTTTTTCAGATTGGATTTAGCATTTTTTTCGACAAAATTTAAATGATTTGTACCATTTTAGGAATTCTTACACTGTTTTTAACCTATTTGAAGAAAAAAAGTTAAAATTACCCATTAAAAGTATGAAAAAAAAAACAGTTATACAAAATTGAATTAAAAGAACTTCCTGGGTAGTTAAAATAAAGAACATCATTGGGAGTGCATCTTCTGGAAGTGCTTTTAAAGTTGTGCCTTTGGAAGAACTTCCAAATTTTTTTGCTGGGCTAATATATATCCCGTATGGACTAACATCCAATTTAGAAGATGATGTTAAGAAGTTTTAAGATACCTGGCCATCGGTAAGTATTACCACAATCCAAGTAATTCGGTTGTGGATGACGGTCTTTAGTAGAAGTTTCTTCCCAATCCATGGAGGGGGGGGGGGGTACATAAGATTCAACCTGGCCGAACTTACGGGCGTATATATTTGTTTGTTCTGCATTTTACTATATGGTGTCATTTACTTTTATTTGCAGTTAGATAATTTCTGCGTTTGTACATTTGATGGGCACGACGTAAATATTTTTTTTTTTATTCTTAAATATTAAAAATAGAATGTTTAAGTTATAATACTACAACTAGTCTATTTACAAAGGGACTAACTAGTAGTTTTTTAATATTGATATGAAAATTTACAGAGTTAAAGTATCATATTGTGCCTTGTTCATTGAATCGAAATTTCAAATCAAGTAGATATATGTTGCAATATATGTGGTATCTCTTCATTTTTGTGACTTAACAGTCTCATTTCATGCGCTTCTGCTTGATGATAGATTTCTTCTCTCACTGTTTTTATATTCAGATCCCTATGCAGATCGTTGTTCCTTATATACCACGGAGCGTCCACTATTTCTCTCAACACTCTGTTTTGAAATTTTTGAATCATATCTATGTCTTGATTTTTAGCACAACCCCATAGTTGTAGACCGTATATCCGCATAGGCTTCAATATTTGTTTGTACACCATTAGTTTATTTGCAATTGACAAATTAGATTTTCTCCCAATTAATCATTTTAACTCACGGTATTTTATTTCCAATACTTTTTTCTTACTCTTTATGTGCTCGTTCCATTTCAGCTTTTCATCAAGTGTCATATCAAGTGTCATACGAAGATGGTTGCAGGTGAAAATATTACATGGTCGCCGAAAAAATTGCTCCTTTCATACACTGAAAAAAAAAGCATACTCGGTTCCAAAGATTTTGTCTTTACTTTAAAAAATTTGGTATTGATTCCGAGCCAAAGAAGAGGAGAATACAAGTAAGGATATTTTTAAGACACAATTCTCTTTTAAATTTAGGTTTTGTGTACTTGCTTCTAGGAAGCAAATTTTGCTTTCTCAGCTTTTTTTCTTCATATGCTATCAAAGTCCTTTAAAAACGACTTAACGGCAACTTTATTTTCCAAATTAGGACTCGACTTCCAGTAGAAATTATGCTATGTTTGAAGTAAAAAACTTCTTTAAAATAAAGTTTTGAAAAACAAGTCCTATATTTGAACGATTTTTTGCTTTGTAGTCAAGATGCAAAAAGACAACAAATTTAAAGACAATTTCATTAAATTTAAAGAATTTTTCTGAATTACTAAAGTCAAGTTGACCTTAGCCTATAAATTTTTTCTTTCATATTAAGATACCCATTTTTAAGTCGAATCACTTAATTATAAGGACAATACGACTTCAATGAAAAGTTTATCGACTTTTGGACAAGGAAAATAACTTTATTTTAGAGAAATACGTCTTCTATGCTAAGCAAAATTTGTATTCGTATTTTAAAGACATGAAATCTTTGACCTCACGACAATATTTTTTTCAGTGTATTCACAGAGCAAAATAATATTACAATTATGATACAATTATGACAATTATGTTTCATTTCTGCTTGTACTTACCATGCGAAAATTGATTCATATCGGTTCATAATTCATATCGTTTCATATAGAGAAGTCTCTACAAAAAACGATAAAGAACTAAAGAGGTTTATATAGGTAATTAGTTTATTTTTGGAGTCTAAAAATCCATATGGACTAAAATAACATTTTGAAGACAATGTTAAGAATCTTGCAAACTCAAACTCTCCAGGCGAAGCCTGTCGTTACAATTTAAACGAAATTTCTGAATAAATAGATAATTTTATACACACATAGTGTATGTTATTTGAGAAAATTCGATGTCCGAAACATTATACATTTCAATCCATTCAAATAGATATGTCTCAAACACATATTTTTTACATCAAAAACACCCTTTCTGTCGGTGTAGTTGCTATGTTTGAATAAAGAATTCTTTAATACACATATTTGTTTTACACAAATATTTCATTGACATCAGAAATTAATTCTTTTAAAGCTTTTAGCAATACTTCGTTCAGTTTTTAGGTGTCAAAATATATATTACTGTTATGCATTTAAGTTAAAAAGTATTTTGTTGAAAAGTAAAAAAGTACTATGTGTGTCTGAGTATTATGAAAAAGATATATAGGTATGGTTCTAATAAAAGAATTGAATTGAATATGACACATTGCATTGTGCAATATAATAAAATTGCCAGTTGGAATGTATCAACAAAGAGAGAAGAGATATTGGTTGGAAAACGTATTCAATAACGTAGATACGCTTTAAATAAGAATTGCATCGTCAAATTTCAATGTTGGTCACGAGCAGTGTTGCCATTAGAAATTTTGAAAAAGTCGCACATAAGCGAAAAAATCGGTTATATCTTTGAAGTATTTTTAAAATTCTTTTATAGCATAACATAAGACGTAGAAGTAGTTTTAAAATCCTTTTATAACATAACATAAGACATGTAATAAAAAACAATAAAAACAAAACAACTATAACCCTATTTGTTTACCCTAAACCATATTGTGGTCAGAGTACAATAACTTGTTTGCAGGTCAACCAAAAAATGTGCCACAAATACTAATTTTAGACTCCGTAAAATATATTCCGATCGACCCAGAATCACCTCCTGAGTCGATCTAGCACTTGTCCGTCCATCTGTCCATGTATGTGTTGTTTGCAGGATTCCTCAATTATTAACCGATTTTGATGAAATTTGGTACAGCATGTTATTTTGGCACAAGGACGAACGCTTATGAATTTGATAATATTGGATCAAATTTAGATATAGCTCTCATATATGCATCGCACGAATTCGACAAATGGGGATATATTACCCTTATTAACTATCCGAGAGTCGCAAAAATTAACACAGTCTAAGTTTTGGTAGTACCCTTGAAGTCTGCAAAATCTGAAATCGGTTCAGATTTATATATAGCTCTCATATATGTATCGCCCGGTTTTCCCAAATTTTACCATACAACAGTTATTTATTAACAGATCTCTCTCAAAGTTAACAAACTCGTAGCTTCTATGTACTTCTATACGTGCTAGAGGTGTGCACGTGACACGAAATTTTCGTGACTCACGCGTGAGCCGTGAGTCACGATGGAGTAAATCTCGTGAGCGTGCGTGAGCGTGATCAAGCTGAAAATTTTCGTGCGTGAGCGTGAGTCACGAAAAAAAAATTCTTCGTGAATGTGCGTGAGTAAAAATGTTTGATAATTACACTCACGAAAACAAAATTACGATCACGATTTGAATCACGATAACTACTTTAATCACGCTCACGATTTAAATCACGCTCACGATTTTAATCACGCTCACGATTTGAATCACGCTCACGACTTGTATCACGCTCACGATTTGAATCACGCTCACGAGTTGAATCACGATCTCGATTTGAATCACGATCACGATGTCAATCGCACTCACGATGTCAGTCACGCCCACGATTTGAATCACGCTCACGACATTGGTCACACTCACTACTTTGGTCACACTAAACCTTCCAATGTATGGATTGTGTAATAGTTTTTCATTTAAAATTAATTGATTAAAAAAGTAATGTTGAAGCGCTGGTTTTCGGTGCAAAAACCGAGTATAGTGCCGTTCCTTAAACAATAAAACCTTTTATAAAATATTGCTTTGTTTTTTTTTCTAACGAAATGAGAAATATTGTCGAAAAAGTGTACCATAAAAAATTGGTAGATTAAATAAAATTCGAATTAACGATTAAGTAGAAAGTCGGGCCGGGCCGACTACATCATACCCCAAATCACCCCTACTGAATTAGTGAACATTGTTTGTAGGGTATCAATGATATAGGTTTGGGGAAAACCACATTTCCATATTTAATAACATTACTGGGTACATGGGAGTTTTATCATAATCTGAACAGAAATGTCTGATATTAACATAGGAGTATAGTTGATTCTGAACCTACAGAGTTATTTAGTATGCTACTAATATTGAGTCCTTCATTAAAAAAAAACTGGAAATCGCTGAATTAGTGTGGGTAGTAAATTCAAATTTCTGAAAATAGGGTAATAGATTTATGTAATAGCTACATACAAGTCTCAATACGATCGGCTAATACATGTTTATTTGAAATTTGAGCAACATAGGTTAATGAATAAGAGTATTATGGTCAAATTTGGGAAAATCGATCGATGCATTTATATGGGAGCTATATCCATATATTGGTTGATACCACAGAGGGTTGCCTTGTGCTAAATTAGAGTAAGATCGGGTATTAGATAAGGCTACTATGGTTAGAAATAAAGTTACAAGGGGTACATTTTTCAAAAACGGGCGAACAATATATATAAGAGCTATATCTAAATATGACCCGATTTGGATTATATTTTGCAGGTTTTCTTGATATTAAAGGAGATTACCTTGTGCTAACTTTGAGTAAGATCGGTTAATAAATGAGACCACAATAGTCAACAATAAGGTTATAAGGGGCAAATTTTGAAAATTGAGCGCTACATTTATATGACAGCTATATCCAAATCTGCACCGATTTTGATGATATTTTGCACATAGAGTCAGGGGATTACATTGTGACAAATTTGACGCCGATTGGTTAGTAAATGAGCGCAATCTGACCCCATTTATCGAAATCGGGCGATACATATACACAATCTTACACAAGTTTACATACGGTTTAAGAAATTGTATTTTCTTTAATTATTAAAATATAATAAAATATGCATAGATTTTGTAAATTAATTTGAAAAACAAAGTATTTGTCCATTTTCAAGAAGATGTTTTTAGTCTGGATTATAAACAACAACAAGAAACATGTTTAGTTATAAGGTAAAAACCTCAAGGGTATGTAAACTTATGTGAGACTGTGTATATGGGAGCTATATCTAAATTCAATAGCGTTCGTCCTTGTGCCAATAAAGAGCCACATACCAAATTTAATCAATTGCGACCGGAATCCTGCGAACAACAAATACATGGACGGACACCAAGGGCTAGATCAACTCAGGAGGTGATTCTGAGTCGATCGGTATATATGTATTTTAATTTCCATTAAGTTAGCATAGAAAAATATTTTAGTTCATTCGTACTAAGAAGTATTCAACCTTTCAATGCCAACTGCCTAAACATTTGAGAATAACAATTGGAAAATTATCAAGAGTATTTATTTTTGTCATTACAAGTAAGTCATTATAACTCATCGCAATGTAATGCAACGTGTAATGACGGCTTTACTCCTGGTAATGCCAATTCTAATGAGATGTGGTTGCCTAGTTTTTGCTGGGTATATATATTATTTATCGTCAAATTAGCATTTCTACAGTCGTGAATGTGCGTGAATTCTTCACAAAATTTTTCGTGCATTTGTAACAATTCTCTGTCGCGAGTGTGAGCGTCAAGAACAATTTTCGTGCGTGAGTTTTGGAAAATAAATTCCTTCGTGAGTGTGCGTGAGCAAAAAATTTCTTTCGTGAGTGTGCGTGAGCGTGATTTTTTAAAATAAATCCATTCGTGAGTGTGCGTGAGTGTGAGCGGCTCGAATATTTTTCGTGCGTGAGCGTGCGTGAGCAAAAATTTTCTTTCGTGAGTGTGCGTGAGCGTGAATGCCTCGAATTTTTTCGTGCGTGAGTGTGCGTGAATAGAATTTTTCTATCGTGAGTGTGCGTGAGCGTGATTTTTTAAAATAAATTCATTCGTGAGTGTTCGTGAGCGTGAGCGGTTCGAAAATTTTTCGTGCGTGAGTGTGCGTGAGTAAGATTTTTCCGTCGTGAGTGTGCGTGAGTAAAATATTACTCACGTGCACACCTCTAATACGTGCCAAAAATCAACCAAATCGGTTTAGATTTAGATATAGCTCCCATATATATTTATTGCTCGATTTTCAAAAAGTTCGCCCCATTTATCTATCTGGTCAAGGTTAGATTATGTGGCTGCCCGATGTATCAGGCTCACTTAGACTATTAAGTCCATTGTGATACCACAGTGGTGAACTTCTCTCTTATCACTGAGTGCTGCCCGATTCCATGTTAAGCTCAATGACAAGGGACCTCCTTTTTATAGCCGAGTCCGAACGGCGTTCCACATTCCAGTGAAACCACTTAGAGAAGCTTTGAAACCCTCAGAAATGTCACCAGCATTACTGAGGTGGGATAATCCACCGCTGAAAAACTTTTTGGTGTTCGGTCGTAGCAGGAATCGAACCCACGACCTTGTGTATGCAAGGCGGGCATGCTAACCATTGCACCACGGTGGCTCCCTTATATGGTCAAAGTTGACGTGTGTATCAATCGTCTTCTTAAAATTGCGTATATTGGACTGTTTGGTGAGCCTTGCAAAGCTTGAAAAATATCATTCAAATCGTTTAAAATATAGACATAGCTCCCATATATATTTTTATCCGATATACACTTATATGACCCCAGACACCACAGTTTCATATTGATGTGCTTGAAATTTTGAACAAGGAGTACAATTAAGAGTATCGTCAAGTGTGCTAATTTTGATCGAAATCGCTTCAGATTTAGATACAGCTACAATACGAGTATATATCCTTCGATTCATATGACCACCGAAGGACAAAGTTGTATTCCGATTTACCTTGAACTCAGAGTAGAATTACCATTTTATCAATATATGCCATATTTAGTTAAAATCGGTTAATATATGTATATGTACGTCGGTTTTTGGAAAGTATATTGGGTATACTATTTCACATTTACAACCATTTTCAATGCGATTGCACTCCAATTGACTTGATATTTTACACAGAGAATAGATTTGACATTATTTGTATACCCTCCATCATAGGATGGGGGGTATATTAACTTTGTCATTCAGTTTACAACTCATCGAAATATTGCTCTAAGACCCCATATTCTGGATCTTGGGGAAATTCTAAGTCGATCTAAGCCTGTCCGTCCGTCTGTTGAAATCACGCTAACTTCCGAACGAAACAAGCTATCGACATGAAACTTGGCAAATGGGCCATATTGGATCACTTTTACGTATAGCCCCAGTATAAACCGACCCCCAGATTTGCTTTGCGGAGGCTCTTAGAGAAGCAAATTTCATCCGATCCGGTTGACATTTGGTACGTGGTGTAATATAGGGTCTCTAACAACCGTGCAAAAATTGGTCCACATTGGTCCATAATTATATATAGCCCCCATATAAATCGATCCCCAGATGTGAACTCCGAAGCCTCTTGGAGAAACACAATTCATCCGATCCGGTTGAAATTTGGTATGTAATGTTGGTATATGGTCTCTAACAACCATGCAAAAATTGGTCCATGTCGGTCCATAATTATATATAGCCCCCTTACAAACCGATCCCCAGATTCCAACTCTGGAGCCTCTTAGGGGAGCAAAATTCATCCGATTCGGTTGAAATTTGGTACGTGGTGTACGTATATAGTCTCTAACAACCATACAAAAATTGGTTCATATCGGTTTATAAATATATGTACCCCCCTATAAACCGATCCCAGAGATTTGATCTCCGGGAGCAAAATTCATGTGATCCGGTTGAAATTTGGTACGTGAGGTACATATGTACTCTCTAATAACCATACCAAAATTGGTCATTATCGGTCAATAATTATTATAGCACCCATATAAACCGATACCCAGATTTGACCTCCGGAGCCTCTTGGAGATTAAGTATATGATCTTTAACAACCATACCAAAATTGGTCCATATCGATTCATAATCATTTATAGCCCCAATTTAAACCGATCCCCAGATTTGGTTTTGGAGCCTCTTAGAGGAGCAAATTTCATCCGATTTAGTTGAGATTTGGTACATTGTGCAAGTATATGGCCGCTAGCAACCATTCCTAACTAGGTCCATATCGGTCTATAGTTATATACAGCCCTCGTATAAACTCGTATAAACCGATTCCCATACTAATAGAAAAAATTACGTTTCACAATCGTGAACGGACGTTGTCACAATGAAACGGAAAGGTTCACAAAAAATCAAATCGGAATGTTCACGATTTCGTCCACGGGCGTTCACGATTTCATGAAAGGCATTCCTTTTTCTTTGGCCATTAAAAATCTTAAAATAATCGTTAGACGTTGTTATGGCAACTCCGCCATTGGTGCAATGTGCTAAGGCGACTGTTAACGCGTATCGTGCAGGCAACACAGGTTCGAGTCACGGTAGCGAAAATATTTTTTTTATTTTATTTATAAATTCGTAACCATTACGTTTTCAGATCATGAACGCTGGTTGTTGTTTTGACAACGTATGGTGTCATTTTTACGTTGTCAGATTGACCACATCTGTTCTCAGTTTGACAACACATGTGTGTTGATTCACTTTCATGAACGGATCGTTTCGAAATGACCACGCCGTTCATGATTTTTTCTATGGGTGCAATCACACAAAAATTGGTCCATATCAGTTTATAATTGTATATTGCCCCCATGCAAATCGACATCTATATTTCAATTCTGGCTCTCTAATTACCGCGCAAAAGTTGATACCGGTTCGTAATTATTTGTGGACTTCCCTATATATAGCGGTCAAGAAATGAATGATATACGTATTTAATCTGCGTTTTTTGTCTAATATATATCACATAAGGGCTAACTTACAAATTAGAAGACGATGTCAAGAAGAATTAAGGTTACCCCAACCCAAGTAATTCGATTGTGGATGACAGTCTTTCGTAGAAGTTCCTATGCAATCTATGGTGGAGGGTACATAAGATTCGGCCTGGCCGAACTTACGGCCGTATATACTAGTTAATTGTGGCTATATACAAGTATGGGCCTATATGAGCCAAGTTTTCATGGTTGTCATTTAGTATGTAACATAACATCACGTATCAAACTTCAACCGAATCGTCTGAAATATGCTCCTCCAAGAGGCTCCGCAACCCAAATTTCAAGTCTACCCTCCACTACCCAGAATATGAGGTCTGAGACCCCCTAATATTTCGATGTGTAACAAACGGAACGTCAAAGTATGTTAGTATATCCCGCATTCTATGTTGGAGGGTTTCTAAAGATGTACTGAATATGGTGTGTATCGGCACATGTTTTGGTATTGCCCCTATGGACAAAATTTATATTTGGTATAGAAAATGTTTCAGTTGAAATTTCAATTGGTTTGGTAAAGTTTCCATTTGATTAAAAAAGAAGTTTTATTTGGTTTGAAGAAGCTTTCATTTGAAGTAAAAATGCTTTATATACGGGTTGTTTTTATGTGAGAATATTTAAACATTCTAAAAAAATTTTCGAGTAAACTGCTCATAATCTTCATTGTGCTTACCATAACGGAGACCTACAATATTTCAACTTATGTACTAAATAGCTACATAATAACGTTTCGCCTATGTAGTTTTGAACTCACTAAACCATATTACTTATCCAATTCAATATAAATTTCCACTTGTTTCCGTTTCCTTTCACTTTCAACCTCCGGTTTTCCTTTTTTAGTTTGTTTAGATCTTACGTCAGTGGTTTCGTGTCTAGGTTGAGCATTCAATAGAAATTCAATCCATACCTCTCCTCCTACACCACATTGCCGTTGTCAATGCTGCATTCTTCTTTTCCAATAAATTATTATTCTTTTCTCCATGTTTCGTTAACAATTTATTAATCCAACAATAAATAAATCAAAATTTCGCTTTTCTTGTTGTTTTCGTTGTCAGTTCTGTTAGAATTTTTATGCTGGCATCTCTCTCATGCCTAAGTATAGCCTTTGCGAACAATTTCACTAGCCTACAATTGGTGTTGATGTAATGGATCCAAAACGGAAGAAAAAATGTTTTATATTTTTTGCTATAAAGAAATTAAATAAAGTAATAAAGAAACCAAGAAGGGCGAAAAGTTTGACCATATACCTACCATAATATATTTGAATCACGCCTTTTTAGATTTGTTATACCCTCCACCATAGGATGTGGGGTATTAACTTTGTCATTACGTTTGTAACACATCGAAATATTGCGCCAAGACACCATAAAGTATATATATTCTGGGTCGTGGTGAAATTCTCAGTCGATCTAAGCATTTCCGTCCGTCCGTTCGTCGGTTTATATGGGGGCTATATATAATTATGTACCGATATGGACCAATTTTTCCATGGTTGTTAGAGACCATATACTAACACCATGTACCAAATTTCAACCAGATCGGATGAATTTTGCTCCTCCAAGAGGCTCCGAAAGCCAAATCTTTTTTCTTTGTTAGACCTGGGACTTATCAGCCAACCTGTTCTATAGCCGATCCCCAAAAGAAATCTACCAAAATTTTACTTATTTATTTATTATACCCTGCTCCCCACTGTGGAACAGGGTATTATAAGTTAGTGCATATGTTTGCAACACCCAGAAGGAGACGAGATAGACACATGGTGTCTTTGGCAAAAATGCTCAGGGTGGGCTCCTGAGTCGATATAGCCATGTCCGTCTGTCCGTGAACACATTCTTGTAATCAAAGTCTAGGTCGCAGTTTTAGTCCAATCGACTTCAAATTTGGCACAAGTATGTGTTTTGGCTCAGAATATATCCCTATTGATTTTGGAACAAATCGGTTCAGATTTAGATATAGCTCCCATATATATATTTCGCCCGATATGGACTTATATGGCCCCGAAGCCACATTTTTACCCCAATTTGCTTAAAATTTTGCACAAGAAGAACAATTAGTACTATAGTCAAGTGTGCCAAATTTTATTGAAATCGGTTCAGATTTAGATATAGCTCCCATATATATCTTTCGCCATATATGGACTAATACTGTCCCAGAAGCCAGAGTTTTACCCCAATTTGGTTGAAATTTTGCACAGGGAGTAGAATTAGCATTGTAGCTATGCGTTCCAAATTTGGTTGAAATCTGTTTATATTTAGATATAGCTCCCATATATAGCTTTCGCCCGATTTACACTCATATGACCACAGAGGCTAATTTTTTGCCCCGATTTAGTTGAAATTTTGCACAGGGAGTAGAATTAGCATTATTGCTATGCGTGCCAAATTTGGTTGAAATCGGTTCAGATTTAGATATAGCTCCAATATATAGCCTTCGGCCAATTTACACTCATATGACCACAGAGGCCAATTTTTTGGTCCGCTTTAGTTGAAATTTTGCACAGGGAGTAGAATTAGCATTATAGCTATGGGTGCCAAATTTGGTTGAAATCGGTTCAGATTTAGATATATCTCCCATATATAGCTTTCGCCCGATTTACACTCAAAAGACCACAGAGGCCAATATTTTGCTCCGATTTAGTTGAAATTTTGCACAGGGAGTATAATTAGCATTGTAGCTACGCGTGCCAAATTTGGTTATATCGGTTCAGATTTAGATATAGCTCCTATATATAGCTTTCGCCCGATTTACATTCATATGACCACAGAGGCCAATTTTTAACTCCGATTTATTTGAAATTTTGCACAGGGAGTAGAATTAGCATTGTAGCTATACGTGCCAAATTTGGTTGAAATCGGTTCAGATTTGGATATATTTCTCATATATAGCTTTCGCCCGATTTACACTCATATGACCACAGAGGCCAATTTTTAACTCCGATTTAGTTGAAATTTTGCACTGAGAGTAGAATTAGCATTGTAACTATGTGTGCCAAATTTGGTTGAAATCGGTTCAGATTTAGATATATCTCCCATATATAGCTTTCGCCCGACTTACACTCATATGACCACAGAGGCCAATTTTTTAACTCCGATTTAGTTGAAATTTTGCACAGGGAGTAGAATTAGCATTGTAGCTATGCGTGCCAAATTTGGTTGACATCGGTTCAGATTTAGATTTAGCTCCCATATATATGTTTTTCTGATTTCGACCAACATTTTCCTTGTTTTTTACTAATATTGTGTTCCACTCTAGTGCATTAGCCGACTTAAATTTTGAGTCTATAGATTTGTAGAAGTCTATCAAATTCTGTCCAGATCGAGTGATATTTAAATGTATGTATTTGGGACAAACCTTTATATATAGCACCCAACACATTTGACGGATGTGATATGGTATCGAAAATTTAGATCTACACAGTGGTGCAGGGTATAATATAGTCGGCCCCGCCCGACTTTAGAATTTCCTTACTTGTTTTTTTTTTTTTTGTAATTTTATTACTATAGAAAATTTTCTCAAGATTTTATTTCTATAGAAAATTTTGTCAAAATCTTATTTCTATAGAAAATTTTGTCAAAATACCTTGCCATCGGCAAGTGTCACCGCAACCCAAGTAATTCGATTGTGGATGACAATCTGTAGTACAAGTTTCTATCCAATCCATGGTGTTGGGTACATAACATTCGGCCTGGCCGAAATTACGTTCGTATATACTTGTTCTTTATTGATACATTAAAAAAATATTTACGTGATATTAAAAATTGCACAACCTAAATTTTAGGATGCGGAATTTACAGAATATTAAGGAAAAAATTTCTTTATAATAATGAAAATTTAATTAAAACAAAGTTTATAATCTTTGCTTTTAATTCTTATACCCTCCACCATAGGATGGGGCTATATTAACTTTGTCATTCCGTTTGTAACACATCGAAATATTGCTCTAAGACCCCATAAAGTATATATATTCTGGGTCGTGGCGAAATTCTGAGTCGATCTGATCATGTCCGTCCGTCCGTCCGTCCGTCTGTTGAAATCACGCTAACTTCCGAACGAAACAAGCTATCTACTTGAAACTTTGCACAAGTAGTTGTTATTGATGTAGGTCGGATGGTATTGCAAATGGGCTATATCGGTCCACTTTTACGTATAGCCCCCATATAAACGGACCCCCAAATTTGGCTTGCGATTGCGCCAAAAGAAGCTAATTTCATCCGATCCGGCTGAAATTTGGTACATGGTGTTAGTATATGGTCGCTAATAACCATGCAAAAATTGGTCCATATCGGTCCATAATTACATATAGCCCCCATATAAACCGATCCCCCGATTTTCCTTGCGGAGCCTCTAAGAGAAGCAAATTTCATCCGATCCGGCTGAAATTTGGTACATGGTGTTGGTATATGTTCTCTAATGACCATACAAAAAGTGGTCCACATAGACTTATAATTATATATAGCCCCCATATAGGCCGATCCCCAGAATTGACCTCCGGAGCCTCTTAGAGGAGCAAAATTCATCCGATCCGGTTGAAATTTGGTACGTGGTGTAAGTATATGGTCTCTAACAACCACGCAAGAATTGGTCCATAGCGGTCCATAATTATATATAGCCCCCATATAAATCCTCTTGGAGGAGCAAAATTCATCCGATCCGGTTGAAATTTGGAACATGGTGTTAGAATGTGGTCTCTAACAAACATGCAAGAATTGGTCCATATCGGTCCATAATTATATATAGCCCCCATATTTCCCCAGATTTGTTCTCCGGAGCCTCTTGGAGGAGCAAAATGCATCCGATCCGGTTGAAATTTGCAACGTGGTGTTAGTATAAGGCCGCTAATAACCATGCCAAAATTGGTCCATATCGGTCTATAGTTATATATAGCCGATCCCCAGTCACACAAAAATTGGTCCATATCAGTTCGTAATCATGGTTGCCACTCGAGCCAAAAATAATCTACCAAAATTTTATATTTATAGAAAACATTGTCAAAATGTTATTTCTATACAAAATTTTGTCAAAATTTTATTTCTATATAAACTTTAAACTTAATTATATACGTATTTAATCGACCTATTTTAGTTTAATATATACCACGTATGGACTATGTGGTATATATTACGGTGTTAGGAAGTTTTAAGTTACCTTGCCATCGGCTTCAGTAGAAGTTTCTACGCAATCCATGGTGGAGGGTACATAAGCTTCGGCCTGGCCGAACTTACGGCCGTATATACTAGTTTTTCATAAAATTTAGGACATTTATTTTGTAAATTTGCGTCCCTACGTTAAAGTCGCATGTCTTTTAACTAAGGCTAATTTTCCTTAAAGTTAAGAAACATATTTTTGATTTAAAGTAATTGTCCTTAAGTAAAATGAAATTTTGAAACTTTAGATTTATGATAAAAAAAGCTTCTAAGGGAAGGTCAAAATCTTTGGATCCAAGTAAACTTTTTTTTGAGTGTAGGCATGTTAATTTTCTTTTTATATGAAATGAATGCTTTTATATGGTTTATTTTAATATTACTTAAATTCCCGATCTAAATGCATGTGCCGATTATTATGATTTTATCATAATTGGCAGCTAGAGTTGCCAGACGAGCTTGATTTGATTTTGTTTCTTTTACATTGTTTCTGTTATTTCTACTTTTTATGATATAATTGCTTTTATTCTAATAATTTTTATGAAAAAAAAAAATAATAATAATAATAAAAATTTAAATTAAATTAAATTTCTTTTGGTCAATGTCAACCTTTTTGACGAATTGTATCTGGCAAGTCTATTGGCAGCCATGCAAATATGGTTATAAGCAATTTCTAAATTGTTATCTCTTTGCTCATTTATGAACATTATATGCTTGCACTTAAAAATAATGTGCTAAAACTTTAAGTTCCAAATATATCTTTTTTACACCCAAACATATGAAAAACAGTCTTTTTCGTAGGTGTTATTGAACGATTTCCTCTTTTTATTCCCTTCAATATTAGTGACAATCAGTATTAGTGGCATACTAACTCTGTAGGTGCAAAATAGCTCCCAGCATCAGACATTTCTGTTCAGATTGAGATAAATAACCCATAAACATGTACCCCTCAATGTTCTTAAATATGGAAATGTGGTTTATATCCCAAACATATACCATTGATACCCAAAAAATGCTTATGTTTACTAATTCTGTGGGGATGGTTTAGGGTATGTTTCATAATATATTTGACCACAAATCAGTGTCGTACGTAGACTTTTGTCACCAACTGCATTTGTAAATGGTAATAATCTACTTTCTAGAGTATGTTCTATCAAGTATTGGCTGCACAGTGTAACCACATTTTAGCTTGAATAACTAAAAGGAAGTTAACCAAATAACGAAAGCCTTATGAAAGTGAACTTTATTCTCTAACTGGCAGAACAGTCATAAACCCCAACAAGTTGCGATGGTTGGTGGCACCGGCGGTTATGACGTTGATGTTGAAAACCACCATGATTGTGGCATTCCACAGAACGCAACGACCAATGAGAAGAATCGCTAGTAACAAGCCAGCCATCAAGTCAGTCAGTTGTTTGGTCTGACTACGATATGACGTTTACTACGATTATTTGAATATTTTCTTAGACCGGCTAACTAAAAACAAAAAAACAAATGGCCAACAACAACGGAAGATACTTTTTTTCAACATGACAAACACTACTGAAACATGTACAAGGAGAGTGCAAAAAACTTTTTCCCTATAACGAACAAAGTCACGTTATTTACCGGAAATTACTTTAATGAATTTTTTCCCACTTTGTTTATACCCACCAACATAGGGTGGTAATGGGGGTATAATAAGTTTCCCGTTCTGTTTGCGACTACCTATATTCTTGATCAGGGAGAAATTTTAAAACGATATCTGTATATTGTAATAACCCTATAGCCTTCAATAATGACTGTCGTTCTGAAATTTTGCAAAGATTTTTTCTTCAAGCATTTCGTAGATAAGCTATATCGGTACTGGTTTTCATATAGATCTAGGTGTACCAATTATTATGGGTGTATAGCCTCCATATACACAGATCTTACTACGTGACATTTTAAGCTTTTGATAGTATTTTATGTTCTACGGATATGTGTCGAATTTGGCTCCGGGAAATAAGCTAAACGAAATAATGCCCCAAATTTTAGGGGTTTGTTTAGTAACGAAATAATGCCTCATTTTGAATATGCAACAAGTATATACGGCCGCAAGTTCGGCCAGGCCGAATCTTATGTACCCACCACCATAGATTGCGTAGAAACTTCTACGAAAGACTGTCATCCACAATCGAATTACTTGGGTTGTGGTAACTTAAAACTTCTTAACATCGTTTTCTAAATTGTGATTTAGTCCATACATGGTATATATTAGACAAAAAAGTTATGTATAGTTAAGTCTACAAATAATTACGAATCGATATGGACTTTTTGTACGTAGAGAGCCAGAATTGAAATATGGGGGTCGCTTATATGGGGGCTATATACAATTATGAACTTGATATGGACCAATTTTTGTGTGATTGGGGATCGATTTATCTGAGGGCCATATATAACTATAGACCGATATGGACCTAGTTAGGCATGGTTATTAACGACCATATACTAGCACAATGTACCAAATTTCAACTCACTCGGATGAAATTTGCTCCTCCAAGAGGTTCCAAAACCAAATCTCGGGATCGGTTTATATGGGGCTATGTACGATTATGGACTGATATGGACCACTTTTGGCATGGTTGTTAAATATCATATACTACCACC
Source organism: Haematobia irritans (assembly GCF_050003625.1). Lineage (NCBI taxonomy): Eukaryota > Metazoa > Arthropoda > Insecta > Diptera > Muscidae > Haematobia > Haematobia irritans. The sequence continues at coordinate 77,845,464 of NC_134399.1, read as the reverse complement.
GCGTACCAAATTTCAAGCAGATCGGATGAATTTTGCTTCTCCAAAAGGCACCGGAGGTTAAATCTGGGGATCGGTTTATATGGGAGCTATATATAATTATGGACTGATAGGAACCAATTCCTGCATGGTGGATACCATATACTAACATCACGTACCAAATTCCAACCGAATGGGAAGAATTTTACTCTTCCAAGGGGCTCTGGAGGTCAAATCTGGGGATCGGTTTATATGGGGCCTATATATAATTATGGACCGATATCGACCAATTTTTGCATGGGAGTTTGAGGCCATATATTAACACCGCATACCAAATTTCAACTGAATCAGATGAATTTTGGTCTTCCAAGAGGTTCCGGAGGTCAAATCTGGTGATCGGTTTATATGGGAGCTATATATAATTATTAACCGATATGGACCAATTTTTGCATGGTTGTTAGAGACCATATACTAACATCACGTACCCAATTTCAGCCGGATCGGATGAAATTTGGTTCTCTTAGAGGCCTCGCAATCCAAATCGGGGGATCGGTTTATATGGGGGCTATATATAATTATGCACCGATGTGGACCAATTTTTGCATGGTTGTTAGAGACCATATACTGACACCATGTACCAAATTTCAGCCGGATCGGATGAAATTTGCTTCTCTTAGAGGCCTCGCAAGCCAAATCGGGGGATCGGTTTATATGGGGGCTATATATAATTATGGACCGATTTCGACCAATTTTTGCATGGTTGTTTGAGACCATATACTGACACCATGTACCAAATTTCAGCCGGATCGGATGAAATTTGCTTCTCTTAGAGGCCTCGCAAGCCAAATTTTGGTGTCCGTTTATATGGGGGCTATACGTAAAAGTGGACCGATATGGCCCATTTGCAATACCATCCGACCCACATCAATAACAACTACTTGTGCCAAGTTTCAAGTCGATAGCTTGTTTCGTTCGGAAGTTAGCGTGATTTCAACAGACGGACGGACGGACATGCTCAGATCGACTCAGAATTTCACCACGACCCAGAATATATATACTTTATGGGGTCTTAGAGCAATATTTCGATGTGTTACAAACCCCTACAACAACGTAAATAAAACCCCAAGAATCATAAAGTAGGGCCCCATGGGAATAACATTTATTGATTTTGGAGAAAATAAGTATATATTTATATCTTATATTTGGCCAGAAATCCAGTGATATTCGGTTCAAGTTGTTAAGCTAATTAGACCAATTTAGTTTTGTAGATAAAAACAAGTTTTATTATATTTTGCCCAACGTTACGAAAATTCCTTGTTGTCTTCCTCAAGGGCTTCATATAGATATGGTTAAAGTTTGTTTTTACTTTAACCATACGAGTATCTATACGAAGAACCAAGATTTATTCAGATGGTAGGCTTCCCGAAGATACATTTAGAGTATCTATATATGGAGATTACATCAGATTCTGGAATTATAAGAAAAATGTTTGCTTGAGTTTTAGATGACTCTTAAACATCTCGGGTAAGCGTAAAAAATTAATAAAATAACACTTTAATTTATAATCTATGTTTTGAAGAATTTCACCATAATTATTCGAATGAATAAAAAGGTAAAATAGGGAAATTGCAATTCAAACTTTCATTTGATAGAAGCTCAAGGACGCATATCGGGATATCGGTCTATATTGGGGCTATACCAAATAATGGGCCGATACACAATATATTGCTAACATATATCTGGGGACCCGAAATATCCCTAGATTTCAAATTTCATGCACATCGGTTAAAAATTGGGGTATATAAAACCACGAATTCTAATCGGGGGTCGATCTTTTGAGGGCAATACCACAACATAGACCGATATATATCATTATACCCTAAACCACATAGTGGTCAGGGTATAATAACTTTGATCTGCCAAAAAATTTGCCTACCAGAAATATTGATTTTAGATCCCATAAAATAACAGGTTGGCTGATAAGTCCCCGGTCTGACACATAGATGGCACGTTAGTATTAAATTCAAATTATTTTTATATAGTACCAACCTTCAATTGATTCGGGTCAAAATTTGACGTCTGTAAGTCAATTAGTTTGTGAGATAGAGCGTATTTTGCGAAGCAACTTTTGTTATTGTGAAAAAAAAATGGAAAAAAGGAATTTCGTGTTTTGATAAAATACTGTTTTCTGAAGGGAAAAAATACGGTGGAAGCAAAAACTTGGCTTGATAATGAGTTTCCGGACTCTGCCCCAGGGAAATCAACAATAATTGATTGGTATGCAAAATTCAAGCGTGGTGAAATTAGCACGGAGGACGGTGAACGCAGTGGACGCCCGAAAGAGGTGGTTACCGACGAAAACATCAAAAAAATTTACAAAATGATTTTGATTAAATGATGAAACATGGCTCCATCACTACACTCCTGAGTCCAATCGACAGTCGGCTGAGTGGACAGCGACCGGTTAAACGTCTCCGAAGCGTGGAAAAACTCAAAAGTCCGCTGGCAAAGTAATGGCCTCTGTTTTTAGGATGCGCGTGGAATAATTTTTATCGATTATCTTTAGAATGGGAAAGCCATCCACAGTGAAAAGACAACGCACCGTGCCACAAGTCATTGAGAACGATGGCAAAAATTCATGAATTGGGCTTCGAATTGCTTCCCCAATGATCCCAATGGGTGATACGGTCAAAATTTGGTCAATGTAAACTTGACGTATTTCTTTCAAGTTTGCATTTAAAAAACCTGAACACCCCTCATTTTGAAGGTGTGTGTGTGCAGAATGTTGTTCCTATTTTGATTTTGGAATTCACTCTTCAGTTGTCAAAATGCCGTCCAAGCAAGAAGAGCAGCGTATCACAATTTTGCTCACGCATCGCGACAATCCGAGCTACTCGCACGCAAAGCTGGCAAAATCGCCAAAAGTTGCCAAATCAACCGTAACAAATGTAATTAAAGTGTTTGGGGAAGGTTTGTCGACAGCCAGGAAGTCTGGATCGGGGGGAAATCGAAAACCGGAAGCCGCTGAGACGACAAAGAGAGTTGCTGGCTTGAAAAGCAGCATTTTCATAGCTTCCGGGACTGTCAACCAAGAAATTTACGTGAAAGAGTGTTTGAATAAACGTCTGCTGCCTTTCCTGAAGAAACACGGTTGTTCCGTACTGTTTTGGCCGGATTTGGCATCTTGCCATTACGGTAAAAAGGCCATGGAGTGGTACGCCGCAAACAACGTCCAGGAGGATCCCAAAGACAAGAACCCTCCCAACACGCCAGAGCTCCGCCCAATTGAGAAATACTGGGCTATTGTCAAGCGGAACCTAAAGAAGACCAAAAAAACTGCTAAGGACGAGCAGCAGATTAAGGCAAACTGGCTTTCTGCTGCGAAGAAGGTGGACAAGGTGGCTTTACAAAATCTGATGGCAGGTGTCAAGCATGAGGCCAGTCAATTCGGATTTGGAAAAGCGAAAGCCTAACTGAATATTTTTCCTGAATTTTATACTAATTGAACTTGAAAAAGAAATTTAATTTGATTCTTTAAATAAACGATTTCACCGATTTACACGCGTTTTCTTGACCAAATTTTGACCGTATCACCCTTTATTCTCCAGATCCGGCCCCCAGCGACTTTTTCTTGTTCTCAGACCTCAAAAGGATGCTCGCAGGGAATAATAAAGAGGTGATCGCCGAATCTGAGGCCTATTTTGAGGCAAAACCGAAGGAGTACTACCAAAATGGTATCAAAAAATTGGAAGGTCGTTATAATCGTTGTATCGCTCTTGAAGGAAACTCTGTTGAATAATAGAAACGAATTTTTACAAGAAAATGTGTTTTTCTTTGTTAGACCGGGGACTTATCAGCCAACCTGTTATATACCGATCGACTCAGAATCACCTCCTGAGTCGACCTAGCGCTTGGTGTCCGTCTGTCCATGTATTTGTTGTTCGCAGGATTCCGCTATTGAATTTGGGAAAAATCGGATCAAATTTAGATATAGCTCCCATATATATGTATCGCCCGATTTCGATAAATGGGGTCATATTGCGTTCATTTACAAAACGATCGGCGTCAAATTTGCCAAAAAGTAATCTAATTGGCCACCCTTTAAGTGTGCAAAATTTCATGGTAATCGGTTCAAATTTAGATATAGCTCCCATATATATGTATCGCCCGATTTTCCCAAATTTGGCCGTAAGTTCCTTATTTATCAACCGATCTTACTCAAAAGTTGGCCAAATCTAATTTTCTATAGTTCTCACTATATGCGCAGAAGCTCATCGAAATCGGTTCAGATTTAGCTATAGCTTTCATATATATGTATCGCCCGATTTTAACAAATTTGGTTATATATTTATTATATATCAACCGATCTTACTCAAATTTGGCTTACTGTGATCTTCTGTAGTACTGACTATATGCGCAAAATATCATCCAAATTGGTTCAGATTTAGATATAACTCCCATATATAAAGGGTGATACGGTCAAAATTTGGTCAATATAAACTTGACGTATTTCTTTCAATTTTGCATTTAAAAAACCTGAACACCCCCCATTTTGAAGGAGTGTGTGTAGAATGTTGCTCCTATTTTGATTTTGGAATTCACTCTTCAGTTGTCAAAATGCCGACCAAGCAAGAAGAGCAGCGTATCAAAATTTTGCTCGCGCATCGCGAAAATCCGAGCTACTCGCACGCAAAGCTGGCAAAATCGCTAAAAGTTGCCAAATCAACCGTTACAAATGTAATTAAAGTGTTTGGGGAACGTTTGTCGGCAGCCAGGAAGTCTGGATCGGGGGGAAATCGAAAACCGAAAGCCGCTGAGACGACAAAGAGAGTTGCCGGTAGTTTCAAGCGAAACCCTAACCTCTCTCTCCGAGATGCCGCAAATAACCTGGGTGTATCGTCTACAACCGTGCATCGAGCCAAAAAACGAGCCGGACTATCGACTTACAAGAAGGTAGTGACTCTAAATCGCGATGATAAACAAAATACGACGGCCAAAGCGCGATCCCGGAGGCTGTACACGACGATTCTAACGAAGTTTGACTGCGTGGTAATGGACGACGAAACCTACGTCAAAGCCGACTACAAGCAGCTTCCGGGACAGGAGTTTTATACGGCAAAAGGAAGGGGAAAGGTAGCAGATATTTTCAAGCACATAAAAAAAGTTCGCAAAGAAATATCTGGTTTGGCAAGCCATCTGTACCTGTGGCTTGAAAAGCAGCATTTTCATAGCTTCCGGGACTGTCAACCAAGAAATTTACGTGAACGAGTGTTTGAATAAACGTCTGCTGCCTTTCCTGAAGAAACACGGTTGTTTCGTACTGTTTGACCAAATTTTGACCGTATCACCCTTAAGATTCGGCCTGGTTCAACTTTCGGTAATATATACTTGTTATATTATATACTGTCCTCAATTGTTATACTGTCGCTGAATTTAGTTCGTTCCGGAGGAATGTATTTGTTCTGTGGGTGTACATACTAACATTTTTGATTTGCTAGAAATTCGATTCCTTGCCTATGACATTCGTCTATTTCTCCATTCTCGAAAAAATATTATTTGCGATATTTGATCACAAATTAGGGAAATTTTAGTCTCTAATAAATTAGAGGGTATACCCCATTCGTTGTAAACCTACATTTAAATTAAAGATATATCCCCTTCGCTTTGCTCGCTTTCTCTGTATCCACAGAAATTCCGCTTAAACACCCACAACAACTACTCGCAATATTCACATGGCACAAAAGCTAAGAAAAACTATGGTAAATCACTTACAACAACGTGACAGTACCAATGGGTCAGCACATGGATGCTATGTTCACTGTGATTAGCAAGAAAACACCTTCTCCTTCTCGATAGCAGAGATTTTACCTCTTTTGTATTATTTGTTTATGATAAACTTTCTACATGCATTTCCTTTTCCCGAGTTTTACACAAACCCAATTATTGTTTTGCCTTCATCATTCTTTCTATGTGGGGTATGGTATTTAGAAATATGGTGACTTTAACACCATACTTACTAAGTTGTTGTTAGTACCAAAGGAAAAAAACAGATGACAAGTATTAAGGTCTATTGGCGTTTAATGGAAGGAACGTAGATTACTTATTTGTGATGATTTTCCATGTGTTTTAAATTTGTGCCTACTAGAAATGTTTATTTTAAAGCCCATAAAATATATACCGATCGACCCAGAATAATCTCCTGAGGCGATCTAGCCTCTCCATATTTTTCTTTTTCTTATGTCACTGAAGACACTAAAAAAGGACAAATTTTATTATAGGTAAGGTTTGGTGGCAGCCCGATGTATCAGGCTTACGTCGACTATTCAATCCATATCACATTGATATCACATATCACATTGGTGAACTTCTCTCCTATCACTGAGTGCTGCCCGATTCCATGTTAAGCTCAATGACAAGGGACCTACTTTTTATAGCCGAGTCCGAACGGCGTTCCACATTGTAGTGAAACCACTAGAAGCTTTGAAACATTGAGAAATGTCACCAGCATTACTGAGGTGCGGTCGAAGCAGGAATCGAACCCGCGACCTTGTGTATGCAAGGCGGGCATGCTATCCATTGTACCACGGTGGCTCCAAATAATATTATACTCAAGGAAATTCTGATTTATGGCATATTTTTTACGGGACTCTTCCTGGAAGCGGGACTCTTCCGGGGCTATCCAGGCGTATTCCGGCCATCAGGTAAGTCTAGAAGTAACGGCCTATATCGTTCCCTGCTCATATTCATCGACCGGAGGTAAATATAAATGCCGAGTATTATCGGGAAAATGATGTAGTTAAATATAGGATTGAAGTCTTGGGCCTCAGCACCTCTCAAGCACTCAACATGTGTAAACTAGAGGTGTGCACGTGAATACTATTTTACTCACGCTCACGCACACTCACGACGGAAAAGTCTTACTCACGCACGATATTGTTTGGTAGGACTCACGCTCACGCACACTCACGAAAGAAAACTGTTACTCACACACGAAAATGTCGTGACTCACGAAAAATATCGTGACTCACGAATAATTTTATGAGTAATTTACCTGAGGGACGTGTCTGAAATCATGAGCACGATTAAAATCGAGAGCGTTATTAAACTCTCAACATCCTAGGTGACACTAAAATATCAAATGAATTTAACTTTGAAGCGTTTTATTTTGGAGAGCGGGATTATTTTCGTGAGCGTAATTCGTTATTCACGCACACTCACGAAAATATTGTTTTCGTGACTCACGCTCACGCACGACATTTTGGTTTGTTAATCACGCTCACGCACACTCACACCGCTGACATTAGCCACGACAATTTCGTGTCACGTGAACACCTCTAGTGTAAACCAAGAATGGCTTAAAAATGACCAACAAATTCTCCACAGTGACCAACAAATTCTCCTTAGTTGGTAAAATTCTATCAAAAATGGCAGATTTTTTATTGCTTGGTAGATTTTGCGAAACATTCCTTTCTAACTAAGAGTACTTCAATTCTCTATAGAAGAAGAATTTTGACAAAATCTATAGAAATAAAAATTTTCCATTCGTTTTGTTTTGTTATTTTGATACAAATTTTCTATACAAATAAAATTTTGATAAAAATTTTCTATACAAATAAAATTTTGACAAAAATTTTCTATAGAAATAAAATTTTGACAAAATTTCTTTAAAAATAAAAATTTTACAATATTTTCTCTCTGTTGGTTAAGCTATCCTTGTAGTGGTGTTATGCTGAAATCAAAGCGATAAGAAATACAATTTTGACAAAATTGTCTATAGAAATAAAATTTTTATTGTTGTTTTGATTTCAGCTTAAAACCATTGTGTTGACTAAACTACAGGAGTAGCCTAGCCAACATAGAAAAAGTATTTTATGTCAAATTTAATTTGGTAGATTTGTGGTAAAATGTTCTTCAAATTTTGGTGGATTATTTTTGGCACGTGTGGTAACCGTGATCTCAATCCGTTGGATTTTTGCGCCTGGGACATTTTGATGTGAAACGTTGGCATCAAAAGATAGCAAAGTGTCGATTTTATCAAAGCAACCCTTGGAAGAGAATGGGCAGCATAGCCACTATCGAGCTATTTTCGACAAAATTTGTTTTTATACCCTAAACCACATAGTGGTCAGGGTATAATAAGTTTGATCTGCCAAAAAATGTGCCTACCAGAAATATTGATTTTAGACCCCATAAAATATATACCGATCGACTCAGAATCACCTCCTGAGTCGATCTAGTGCTTGGTGTCCGTCCGTCCGTGTGACCATGTATTTGTTGTTCACAGGATTCCGCTCGCAATTATTACCCGATTTTGATGAAATTTATTACAGGGAGTTTTTTGGCCACAAGGACGAATGTTATTGAATTTGGAAGAAATCGGATCAAATTTAGATATAGCTCCCATATATATGTATCGCCCGATTTCGACAAATGGGGTCACGTTGCGCTTTTTTTTCAAACGGATCGTCACCAAATTTGGCAAAAGGTAATCTGTTTCATCGCCCTTCAAGTCTGCAAAATTTCATCCAAATCGGTTCAGATTTAGATATAGCTCTCATATATATGTATCGCCCGATTTTCCAAAGTTGGCTAAATGTAATCTTCTATAGCACTAACTATATGTGCAAAAAATCATCGAAATCGGTTCAGATTTAGTTATAGCTCCCATATATAGGTACCGCCCGATTTGTCTAAATTTGGCCATAAAACCCTTATTTATCAACCGATCTTACCCAAATTTGGCTAAATGAGTCATCTATAGCACTAACTATATGTGCAAAAAATCATCGAAATCGGTTCAGATTTAGATATAGCTCCCATATATATGTATAACCCGATTTTGAAAAATTCGCCCCTAATAACCTTATGTTTGACCATACAGGCCTCATTTCTTAACTGATCTTACTCAAATCTTGCACAAGGTAACCTTTTGTAGTATTAATCAAACCCTCAAAATATTATGCAAATTGGTTCAGATTTAGATATATCTTCCATATATATGCATCGCTCGATTTTCCCACATTTGGCCATAGTACGCTTATATATTAACCAATGTTACTCAAAATTCAAATTTTGATGTACTAGTCGATCGTATTTATACGTACTTGAAGCTCTTACATAAGAATATTGCTTGATTTTTACAAATTTGGATTTATTACCCACACCAATTGAACGATTTTCTATTTTTTTAATAATGGGCTCAATATTAGTGGCATACTAACCCCGTAGGTGCAATATCAACTACAGCCCTATATATATAGGGTTTTTCTAATATTTAGCGTCTTGTAGGTACGTTGGACCACAATGTAGGGACATTTTCACTCAACACAATTTGTAAAAATTTTTACTCTAGAGGAGGAAATTAGAAGCCGGCAAGGCTTGGTCTTTAACAACATTTTCCACTCGTGCCAAAAAAATCTAACAAAATTTAAAGATTACCACAAATCTACCAAACAAATATTTCTATAGAAATTTTTGTCAAAACTTTATTCCTGTAGAAAATTTTGTCAACATTTTTTTTCTATAGAAAATTGTGTCAAAATTGTATTTCTATAGCAATTTTTTTCAAAATATTATTTCTATAAAAAATTTTCTCAAAATTTTATTTCTATGGTATTTTTTCTCAAAATTTTATTTCTATAGGAAAATTTCTCACAAAAATTTGTTTATAGAAACTTTTTCCAAAATTTTATTTTTATAGAGATTTAACAACAACAAAAATACTGTTTTGGGTAGAATTCTACCAACTTTGTATTACCACCACGGTTGCCACGGTTGCCAATTTATATTCAAAGTTATATACGTTGCATATTCATGTTTTAAGATAATAAATTACTTACAACCATTTTTGGTTTGTAAAATTTGTTTAAATTAAACGAAAAATATTGTGGGGAAAATTGTTTGGGAATGCATGGGAAAGTAGGGAACTTTTTTTGTCATTGTAGGGTAAACCGAACATTTTCCCTGGCAACACTGACTATGAGCTATAGTCGGATTGAAACAAAGCACCTGTAAACATGTACCCCTTAATTTTCTTAAATATGCAACTGCGGTTTATCTCCCATACCTATATCAATGTTACCCCACAAATGCTTATGTTTACTAATTCAGCAAGTGTGGTTTAGGGTATGATATAGTCGGCCCCGCCCGACTTTCTACTTTACTTACTTGTTGAATAATAAAATTAAAACAAGTAAGGAAAGTCTAAAGTTGGGCGGGCCCGACTATATTATACCCTGCACCACTTTGTAGATCTAAATTTTCGATACCATATCACATCCGTCAAATGTGTTGGGGGTTATATATAAAGGTTTGTCCCAGATACATACATTTAAATATCACTCGATCTGGACAGAATTTGGTAGACTTCTACAAAATCTATAGACTCAAAATTTAAGTCGGCTAATGCACTAGGGTGGAACACAATCTTAGTAAAAAACAAGTAAGGAAAGTCTAAAGTCGGGCGGGACCGACTATATTATACCCTGCACCACTTTGTAGATCTAAATTTTCGATACCATATCACATCCGTCAAATGTGTTGGGTGTTATATAAAGGTTCGTCCCAAATACATACATTTAAATATCACTTGATTTGGACAGAATTTGATAGACTTTTACAAAATCTATAGACTCAAAATTTAAGTTGGCTAATGCACTAGGGTGGAACACAATTTTAGTAAAAAACAAGTATATACGGCCGTAAGTTCGGCCAGGCCGAATCTTATGTACCCTCCACCATGGATTGCGTAGGAACTTCTACTAAAGGCTGTCATCCACAATCGAATTACTTGGGTTGCGATAACACTTGCCGATGGCAAGGTATCGTAAAACTTTTTAGCACTGTCTTCTAAATTGTAAGTTAGCCCATACGGGGTATATATTAAACAAAAAAAGGCCGATTAAATACGTATATAATCTAGTTTGAAAAAATTTTCTATAGAAATGAAACCTTGACAAAATTTTCTATAGAAATAAAATTTTGACAAAATTTTCTATAGAAATGAAACCTTGACAAAATTTTCTATAGAAATAAAATTTTGACAAAATTTTCTATAGAAATAAAATTTTGACAAAATTTTCTATAGAAATAAAAATTTGACAAAATTTTCTATAGAAATAAAAACTTGACAAAATTTTCTATAGAAATAAAATGTTGACAAAATTTTCTATGGAAGTAAAATGTTGACAAAATTTTCTACAGCAATACAATTTTGACAAAAATTTCTATAGAAATAAAATGTTGACAACATTTTGTATAGAAATGAAATTTTGACAAAATTTTGTATAGAAATAAAATGTGTACAAAATTTTCTACAGAAATAAATTTTTTACAAAATTTTCTATAGAAATAAAATTTTGACAAACATTTCTATAGAAATAAACTTTTGACAAAACTTTCTATAGAAATGAAATTTTAACAAAACTTTCAATAGTAATAAAATTTGACAAAATTTTCTATGGAAATAAAGTTTTGGTAGATTACAAAATTTTCTATAGAAATAAAATTTTGACAAAATTTTCTATGGAAATAAAATTTTGACAAAAATTTTATAGAAATAAACTTTTGACAAAACTTTCTATAGAAATGAAATTTTGATAAAACTTTTTACAGTAATAAAATTTGACCAAATTTTCTATGGAAATAAAGTTTTTGTAGATTATTTTTGGCGATATGGACCAATTTTTGTGTAATAAGTCATCGGTTATATATAACTAAAGACCGATATGGATCAATTTTTACATGGCTGTTAGAGGCCATATATTGACAAAATGTACCAAATTTCAACCGTATCGGATGACTTTTGCTCCTCCAAGAGGTTCCGGACGTCAAATCTGGGGACGGTTTATATGGGAACTATATATAATTATGGACCGATATGGACCAATTTTTGCATGGTTGTTAGAGACCATATACTAACACCATGTACCAAATTTCAACTGGATCGGATGAATTTTGCTCTTCCAAGAGGCTCCGGAGGTCAAATCTGGGGATCGGCTTATATGGGGGCTATATATAATTATGGACCGATATGGACCAATTTTTGCATGGTTATTAGAGGCCGTAAACTAACATCAGGTACCAAATTTCAAATTTCAATCGGATGAATTTTGCTGCTCCGGGAGGCTCCCCAAGCCAAATTTGGGGATCGGTTTATATGGGGGCTATACGTAAACGTGGGCCGATATGGCCCATTTTCAATACCATCCGACCTACATCAATAACAACTACTTGTGCCAAGTTTCAAGTCGATAGCTTGTTTCGTTCGGAAGTTAGCGTGATTTCCACAGACGGACGGACAGCCGGACAGACGGACAGACGGACAGACGGACAGACGGACGGACGGACGGACATGCTTAGATCGACTCAGAATTTCACCACGACCCAGAATATATATACTTTATGGGGTCTTAGAGCAATATTTCGATGTGTTACAAACGGAATGACAAAGTTAATATACCCCCATCCTATGGTGGAGGGTATAACAAGTAAGGAAAGTCTAAAGTCGGGCGGGAGCTATATCTAAATCTTAACCGATTTCAACCAAATTTGGCAGGCATAGCTACAATGCTAATTCTACTCCATGTGAAAAATTTCAACTAAATCGGAACAAAAAATTGGCCTCTGTGGTCATATGAGTGTAAATCGGGCAAAAGCTATATATGGGAGCTATATATAAATCTGAACCGATTGCAATAAAATTTGGCACGCATAGCTAGAATGCTAAATCTACTCCCTGTACAAAATTTCAAAAAAATTGGGCCAAAACTCGGGCTTCTGGGGCCATATAAGTCCATATCGGGCGAAAAATATATATGGAAGCTATATCTAAACCTGAACCGATTTCAATCAAATTTTGCACACTTGACTATACTACTAATTGTACACCTAGCGCAAAATTTCAACCAAATTCGGCCAAAACTCGGGCTTCTGGGGCCATATAAGTCCATATCGGGCGAAAAATATATATGGAAGCTATATCTAAATCTGAACCGATTTCAATCAAATTTTGCACACTTGACTTTACGACTAAGTGTTATGCTAATACAAAATTTCAAGCAAATCGGTATAAAACTCTGGCTGCTGGGTCCATATTAGTGCATATCGGGCGAAAGATATATATGGGAGCTATATCTAAATCTGAATCGATTTGAACCAAATTTGGCACACATAGATACAATGCTAAATCTACTCCCTGTGCAAAATTTCAACTAAATCGGAGTTAAAAATTGGCCTCTGTGGTCATATGAGTGTAAATCGGGCGAAAGCTATATATGGGAGCTATATATAAATCTGAACCGATTTCAATCAAATTTGGCACGCATAGCTAGAATACTAAATCTACTCCCTGTGCAAAATTTCAACCAAATTGGGTCAAAACTCTAGCTTTTAGGACCATATTAGTCCATATCGGGCGAAAGATATATATGGGAGCTATATCTAAATCTGAACCGATTTCAATCAAATTTTGCACACTTGACTATACTACTAATTGTACTCCTAGTGCAAAATTTCAACCAAATTCGGCCAAAAATCTGGCTTCTGGGGCCATATAAGTCCATATCGGGCGAAAGATATATATGGGAGCTATATCTAAATCTGAACCGATTTCAATCAAATTTTGCACACTTGACTATACGACTAAGTGTTATGCTAATACAAAATTTCAAGCAAATCGGTATAAAACTCTGGCTGCTGGGTCCATATTAGTGCATATCGGGCGAAAGATATATATGGGAGCTATATCTAAATCTGAACCGATTTCAATAAAATTTGGCACACTTGACTATAGTACTAATTGTTCTTCTTGTGCAAAATTTTAAGCAAATTAGGGTAAAACTCTGGCTTCTGGGGCCATATAAGTGCATATCGGGCGAAATATATATATGGGAGCTATATCTAAATCTGAACCGATTTCTTCCAAAATCAATAGGGATCTATTCTGAGCCAAAACACATACTTGTACCAAATTTGAAGTCGATTGGACTAAAACTGCGACCTAGACTTTGATTACAAAAATGTGTTCACGGACAGACGGACAGACGGACAGACGGACAGACGGACATCGCTATATCGACTCGGGAACCCACCCTGAGCATTTTTGCCAAAGACACCATGTGTCTATCTCGTCTCCTTCTGGGTGTTGCAAACATATGCACTAACTTATAATACCCTGTTCCACAGTGTGGAGCAGGGTATAAATATGGGAAACATTTAAATATGAAGCAATTTTAAGAATATTTCGCAAAAGTTTATATATGATTTATTGCTCGATATATATGTATAAGAAGTTTAGGAAAATTTTTTTACAACTTTTCGACTAAGCAGTGGCGATTTTACAAAGAAAATGTTGGTATTTTGACCATTTTTTTTCGAAATGGGAGCTATATCTAAATCTGAACCGATTTTATCAAAATTTGGCACGCATACACGCTCACAAAAAATCGCTTCTGTAACATATACTCCCAAACATATTTTGCTTCAAGCATATACATTTTTGGGTATTGCCCAAACATTTATATCTTTGATCTCTTCCAATATATAATATGTTTGAAAGCATATTGGTCTAAACAATATATGTTTGGGTAGTCAATTTCCAAACATTTTGTATTTTTGCATCCAAATTCAATAATGTTGTCTTCCAAAAAACAATATGTTATTATGTGAACATATAATATGTTTGGAAGCATTTTGCACCCAAAAATATTGTATGCTTAAAAAAAAATCTCCCAAACAATATTATGCTCAAAATTTTATTTATTTATTTATATATTTACAATCATAATGAATTATGAAAATAAACAGGTAATATAGGTGCTAACAACATAGGTTTTCGACCTGAATGCTCAAAATTTTGTTTCTGCCCAATTGTATATTCCCCGACATCTTTCTCACTTCCACCAGATTTTTTTTGTTCTTACCACCTTTTTCTGTAATACAAACATTGTAGAAGAAATTATTCAATTGTATGATTTTTTTTATTTTAATTTTACCTTTTGCCGGACGGGGATTCGAACAGCGGACCACACAGTTTGTAAGGATCAAAGAAGTAGCTGATCAATTGCCCAAGGAAAAATAAAATGTTAATTTTGTAATAACAAGCAACAACCACCAACTTAATTCAATATCGCTCCCTGTTAAATAGCGCTCCAAGCTACTAAACACATATATGTTTATAGGCAATTTCTAAATTAATATATGTTTGCATCCAAGCATATTATATTTACAAACATTTTATGTCCCAAACATAATATGTTCTAACATATTAACATATATGTCCCAAACATGTTATGCTAGTTTATGAACATTATATGCTTGCACTCAAAAATATTGTGTTTAAAAATTTGTGTTCCAAACATATAATGTTTATAGCCAAACATATGAAAAACAGTCTTTTTCAACCGTGTAGCTACAATGCTTATTCTACTCCCTGTGCAAAATTTCAACTAAATCGGAGTTAAAAATTGGCCTCTGTGGTCATATGAATGGAAATCGGGCGAAAGCTATATATGGGAGATATATCTAAATCTGAACCGATTTCAATAAAATTTTGCACACTTAGCAGCACAACTAATTGTACTCCTAGTGCAAAATTTCAAACAAATTGGGCCAAAACTCTGGTTTCTATGACCATATTAGTCCATATCGGGCGAAAGATATATGGGAGCTATATCTAAATCTAAATCGATTTCAACCAAATTTGGTACGCGTAGCTACAATGCTAAATCCACTCCCTGTGCAAAATTTCAACCAAATTGGGCCAAAACTCTGGCGTCTAGGAGCATATTAGTCCATATTGGGCGAAAGATATATATGGGAACTATATCTAAATCTCAACCGATTTCAATCCAATTTTGCACACTTGACTGTACGACTAAGTGTTATGTTTGTACAAAATTTCAAGCAAATCGGTATAAAACTCTAGCTGCTGGGTCCATATTAGTGCATATCGGGCGAAAGATATATATCGGAGCTATATCTAAATCTGAACTGATTTCTTCCAAAATCAATAGGGTTCTATTCTGACCCAAATTAGGAACATGTGCCAAATTTGAAGGCGATTGGACTTAAATTGCGTCCTAGACTTTGATCACAAAAATGTGTTCACTGACAGACCGACGGACGGACGGACATGGTTATATCGACTCAGGGACCCACCCTGAGCATTATTGTCAAAGACACCATGTGTCTATCTCGTCTCCTTCTGGGTATTACAAACATATGCACTTACTTATAATACCCTGTTCCACAGTGTGGCGCAGGGTATAAATATAGCGCTTTACATTTTGTATTATATGACTATCACCCTGCTTATCATTTAAACCATTCTTCAGATTTATTTATGGCTATGGGCATTGAACCTTACAGATTTGCTTAAACTAAAAATAATATAAAACTAAAATATTTAAAAATATATACAAAGCAAATGAAAAATCTTTTAGAATTAAAAACATTAAAAAATCATTTAGAATTTAAAACATTAAATTTCTTTAACGACCAAAGCAAAGCATCATTACATGAATAATTTCAATTCTTGATCCTTTTATACGTAGAGTTTAAACCGATCACAAAAAAATCTCATCATAATAATGAAATATATGGCGGCTGTGATTATAGTATGTTGTTTATGAACATAATATATGATTATTGTTGTGATCATTCTATTGAAGGGGTTGCCAAAAAGTAAAGGGTGATACGGTCAAAATTTGGTCAATATAAACTTGACGTATTTCTTTCAATTTTGCATTAAAAAAAACTGAACATCCCTCATTTTGAAGGCGTGTGTGTGTAGAATGTTGAATATTTTGATTTTGGAATCACTCTTCAGTTGTCAAAATGCCGTCCAAGCAAGAAGAGCAGCGTATCAAAATTTTGCTCGCGCATCGAGAAAATCCGATTTCTTCCAAAATCAATAGGGTTCTATTCTGACCCAAATTAGGAACATGTGCCAAATTTGAAGGCGATTGGACTTAAATTGCGACCTAGACTTTGATCACAAAAATGTGTTAACTGACAGGCCGACGGACGGACGGACATGGTTATATCGACTCAGGGACCCACCCTGAGCATTATTGTCAAAGACACCATGTGTCTATCTCGTCTCCTTCTGGGTATTACAAACATATGTACTTACTTATAATACCCTGTTCCACAGTGTGGCGCAGGGTATAAATATAGCGCTTTACATTTTGTATTATATGACTATCACCCTGCTTATCATTTAAACCATTCTTCAGATTTATTTATGGCTATGGGCATTGAACCTTACAGATTTGCTTAAACTAAAAATAATATAAAACTAAAATATTTAAAAATATATACAAAGCAAATGAAAAATCTTTTAGAATTAAAAACATTAAAAAATCATTTAGAATTTAAAACATTAAATTTCTTTAACGACCAAAGCAAAGCATCATTACATGAATAATTTCAATTCTTGATCCTTTTATACGTAGAGTTTAAACCGATCACAAAAAAATCTCATCATAATAATGAAATATATGGCGGCTGTGATTATAGTATGTTGTTTATGAACATAATATATGATTATTGTTGTGATCATTCTATTGAAGGGGTTGCCAAAAAGTATTAAGCATTTAAAAAAGAAAAGTCTATTAAATTAAATTTAAAGACATACTCGTAGTGATTCATGGTCAAGTCAGAAGTTACTTTGAGCAACCAACAAACAGTGGGTGAACTGACATCTTTTCATCGAATTAACTTTCAAGTTTTCTGATTGTAAAGAATCGTCCAGGATTGTGACATTTGTCCTTTGTAGAAAAATATGTTTTTTTTTGTTTTCATTCACATCTTTTGTTAAGAAACGTACGTTTTAGATACATTTTTCTTTGGCTATTGTTCTGGTTCTTTGGCTCTTTTGTTTCTATGCCATTGTTTGGCATGGCTTTTGTCCATGAAATTGATGTTTTGTAAGTTCCCCTCAAACGAAACCATTTAATTAGTCTCAATCTTAATTGTTGGAAGCTGTGAAAACTTGCCTTCGATGTCTGCATTGTGGGGCTTGGTTTTTGCTAGAGCTAGAGCTAAAAACAAAAAATAATTGAGAATAAAGAAAAATTGGCAAAAAATCGGTCATGTTGACTTTTTCATTGTGTCGCTTTTAAGTTCATTAGGAAATTTTCCGAAATTGGTCCGAAAGTTTTTTCTCAAGTAGGCTGATGTAGGAGCAATATCCTGCTAGAAATGAAGTCATGTTGAAAATCTTAATAAATTTTTTAAGATAAATTATTCGATTATTGTTTGTTGATGCCTTGGCCAAATATGCATCCTAACTAGTTTAACCCAGTTTTGCTAAAAGTAATTAAAAGCCATTTGTAACCAAGTGACCAAGGCACATAAATTTAGCTGCAGGGCCGAATGACAGTTGTAATTCCAAAATACACTGGGAGAAGATTTGGTAAATATATTGAAGTAATTGCAAATATTTTCAAGGACATTTTGACAGATTGGAGTAGCAAATTTCCTTAAGCGTTGATGAGTTATGTCAATATGGGGAATATAACCATCTAGACTGATGTAAACTTAATTGGTTTATTTCGCAGTACCAGAAGCAGTACCAATTGCTTACAAAACAACCGAATCATCGCTGATTTTTGTGGGCGATGTCCCGATTTAGAGCAGTTCTACATAGCGCTGATATAATTGCTCACTTTAATAGAAATATTGCTCAGAAGTGATATATGTAATCATGAGTATAGAATTGTTGGCGTTAAGGGAAACAGCACTACTTTTTATGTATCTATACTGCATGAATTGGTCGCAAACAAATGATCATAAAACAGTTTGATTAATCGTTTACGTTATTGCCACCGATTCATGCAGTGTGGAGGCACTGCCTACTTTATTGTATACCAAAAAGCTCAACTAAACTTTTACTGCTGAAGTATTTTTGGCTGGGAATGCTCCATTTTTTGCTGAGATATAGTCCCCATATAAACCGATACCCAGAATTGAACCGCTTCCTGCACGTCAAAATTTCATCCAATCCGTTTGGTATTTAGTAAGTGATGTCAGTATGTGCTTTCTGATAATCGTCCACATCGGTTCATAATATTTATATTTATATTTATTTATTTAGTTCATTTCTAATACAGCAAGACTAATATCTTATTAACGTAGTACTAGGATAATGTGCGTTATGTGCATTAATAGTTAGTACCTTGAACTTATTCAATACTAATTTTAATTTAAACAAAAAGAAAAAATATATATATTTTATAGTTTTTAACAATAGTATAATTTCAATAATAAGTATTTAAATCTACGAAGAGTTTTGTAGGAAGTTTTTTAAACAAGTTTTAAATTTAGCTGTGTTGGCGATAGTTTGAATATCGTTTGGTAATTGATTCCAGAGACGAATAGCTCTAACATAGAATTGTCTTTCCGATATTTGACTATTGTGAAATTGTTGGGTGACATTTCTGCCTCTCCTTGATCTAGAGAAGGTTATCCTTTCATAAAGGTGACTCGGTTCTTTTGTGTATATTATTTTATGGAAAAAGGAGAAAATTATATATGTTATATAGCATTGGAACGGCATGTTAAATATTTGATTCGCATGCACGGAAATTCTATCGAATCTTCTGATTCCATAAACATATCTGGCTATATTGTTGAAAGTTTTAGTGAGTTTGTCAGCGTCTCTAAAATTACAACCAGCAAAAATTTCGCAGCAGTATGTAAGTGTAGGAGTTAAATATGTTTTTGTCAATAGCATTCTGATTTTGAATGGAGTAAAATATTGGGTTAACCACAGGTTTCGCAGTTTGGCATACACACTTGCGCACGCCATGTTTATATGGTCAGTCCAGCTGAGATGTTCATTAAATACAACTCCCAAATTTTTTGCCTTGGGTACAATTTCAATGCGGGTGCCCCCTAGGTGTATATTGACATCTCTAATCTCAACATTCTTTCTGCGAACAATCATTGCTTTTGACTTTCTAGGGTTCAATAAAAGTCCGTTTTTACTCGCCCATTGCAATATATTTGAGAGATCGTGGTTTACCATATAAATGCAATCCTCAAGCATTGAAATTTTGGATGAAATAAATAGTTGTACATCATCCGCGTACATTCTGACGCTACAGTGTCGGATCACATTCGGCAAATCGTTAGAGTACATTGTGTATAACAGTGGTCCCAATATAGAGCCTTGAGGTACACCTCTTTTTAATGGAAGCGACGACGAAGATTGACCTTGATGTACAGTAAATTGTTGGCGACCTTTTAGGTAGGAAGCTATCAGTCTTGTAGCAGTATCGGAGAAGGCAAACATGTCGGATAGTTTCCGACACAATGTAGGGTAATGCACTGAATCAAATGCCTTAGAGTGATCTAATAAGATAAGTACAGAGACTTCATTATTGTCGAGGCTATAACGCAAAGATTCGGAGACACCAACCAGGGCCGTAAGACAACTATGATTCGATCTGAAACCTGACTGGGAAATTGAAAGTAGTTTGCGATTTTTCAGATGTGTATAAATTTGTTCATGTATTAGTTTTTCGAAGACTTTGGATAAAAAGGGCAGGATGGATATAGGTCTAAACTCTTTAGGGGCCCTTTCTATTGGGATGACTTTGGAGCATTTCCAAATATTTGGAAAAGTGCTAGTTGTTATGATAAAGTTGATGACATGGGTTAATGGTCTTAGAATTAGTGGTGCTACAAGTTTAACAAATTTAGGATTTATGTCATCGTATCCTGCAGTGTTTGACTTTATCGATATTAAGGCACACAGTACATCTTCTTCCTCCACATTATAATATAATATCACTTATATATATATATATATATATATATATATATATATATATATATATATATATATATATATATATATATATATATATATATATATATATATATATATATATATATATATATATATATATATATATATATATATATATATATATATATATATATATATATATATATATATATATATATATATATATAAGTTATTCATTCAGTTATTCAACATTGATATCATAACTAACAATTGTTCGTTTTATCATAACTAATAATTGTTCTTTAATTATATATAAACCGAACCCCAAGTTGGACTTTTGGATTCTCATATGGACTAAGACAATGTTAAGAAGTTTTACGATACCTTGCTATTGGCAAGTGTTATCAAAACCCAATTAATTCGATTGTTGATGACAGTCTGAAATAGAATTTTCTTCGCAATCCATGGTGGAAGATACATAAAATTCGGCCAGGCCGTATATACTTGTTTTCTTTTTGTGGCGTTAAAACAGATCGAGTTTACAGTTTACTTGTTTTCTGTGGACTTTCCAATTATTTTCTTACATGAGGATATAAAGCCGCAGAGGCTTCCTCTACTATAAAACTACAATATTTAGCCCAATAGTGAAATGCTGTAACTGTAGTTGCGTCTGTATATTGTTTTGTAAGTTAATTTATAAAACGACAAAGTTCCCGTTAAAAATTCTTATGAATCTTACCACCACCACCCCACACAACTCCAATAATTAATGTTTACTTATAAAAATTTTTGTTTCATCTGACACATGACATTTGTCGTGTGCTTCATAAACAAATTCTTTTAAGTATATTCAAAGGCCATGGCAAGAAAAAAGCTTCCGGTTTATATGTTCATTAGTGTGTACAGTCGACTATCTTAAGATTTTTGTATTGATATTAGCATTAAGTTGAAAATTATTTATATTAAAAATTATTTATATTAAATTATTGGGTATATTAAAAATTCTTAAAAAACTCAAATCAAGGACGTAACATCCTCAACATAAATCTAACTTTATATTTAAAAATTTTCCTTATCATTAATCCAAAGATTCAATATCCTAATAAAATTAAATACAGCATTTCAAACAAAAACATTTTCCTTATTCAAATTTCAAAAAATAATATCCTAAATTTAACGAAGCAAGCGTGTACGGTCCTAAGTACAGCAAGGTCGAATCTTAAATACCGACCACACGGATGAAAAAGACTGTTTTTCATATGTTTGGCTATAAACATTATATGTTTGGAACACAAATTTTTAAACACAATATTTTTGAGTGCAAGCATATAATGTTCATAAACTAGCATAACATGTTTGGGACATATATGTTAATATGTTAGAACATATTATGTTTGGGACATAAAATGTTTGTAAATATAATATGCTTGGATGCAAACATATATTAATTTAGAAATAGCCTATAAACATATATGTGTTTAGTAGCTTGGAGCGCTATTTAACAGGGAGCGAATATACAATTGGGCAGAAACAAAATTTTGAGCATTCAGGTCGAAAACCTATGTTGTTAGCACCTATATTACCTGTTTATTTTCATAATTCATTATGATTGTAAATATATAAATAAATAAATAAAATTTTGAGCACAATATTGTTTGGGAGAATTTTTTTAAGCATATAATATTTGTGGGTGCAAAATGCTTCCAAACATATTATATGTTCACATAATAACATATTGTTTTTTGGAAGACAACATTATTGAATTTGGATGCAAAAATACAAAATGTTTGGAACTTAGACTACCCAAACATATATTGTTTAGACCAATATGCTTTCAAACATATTATATATTGGAAGAGATCAAACATATAAATGTTTGGGCAATACCCAAAAATGTATATGCTTGAAGCAAAATATGTTTGGGAGTATATGTTACAGAAGCGATTTTTTGTGAGCGTGCACCATGAATGAAATATAATTGTTTTCTTTTTAAAACACCCCGCCCTAAAAGCGTTAGGTTAGTAGCGTGATACCTAATCGTGGAAACGGATTTGGTGTTCACTCAGACCATATTGGTCTTTTGTGGTTCTTCTTCAAGGTACGAGATGGAGCCTCTTGCTGTAAGTACTAATCTATAGAGACTGATCTATAGATCTATAGAGGGTTGTCCCTTCTCATGTGGCTTTATACAGCGTTAATAAAATCTGTAGCTACACAGAAAAAAGTAAACTGTTTTATAGCAAGAATGAACTACGTCGTCGTCGATTGAACTAAATTATCCTTCACGTTTTGAAATTTCCACAAATAGTTGTTAAAACCGAGAAAACTTTGTGCCCTGTTGTACTTTTTAACTGCAATACACGAAATTACACCCTCTCATAGAAGAAACAAGTAAGGAAAGTCTAAAGTCGGGCGGGGCCGACTATATTATACCCTGCGCCACATCCGTCAAATGTGTAGGGGGCTATATAAAGATTTTTCCCAAATACATATATTTAAATATCACTCGAGCTGGACAGAATTTGATATACTTCTACAAAATATATAGACTCAAAATTTAAGTTGGCTAATGCATGGAAACATTTAAATCTGAAGCAACTTTAAAGAAACTTCGCAAAAGTTTATTTATGATTTATCGCTCGATATATACGTATTAGAAGTTTTAGGAAAATTAGAATCATTTTTACAACTTTTCGACTAAGCAGTGGCGATTTTACAAGGAAAATGTTGGTATTTTGACCATTTTTGTCGCAAACAGAAAAACATATATATGGGAGCTATATTTAAATCTGAACCGATTTCAACCAAATTTGGCACGCAAAGCTATAATGCTAATTCTACTCCCTGTGCAAAATTTCAACTAAATCGGAGTAAAAAATTGGCCTCTGTGGTCATATGAGTGTAAATCGGGCGAAAGCTATATATGGGAGCTATATATAAATCTGAACCGATTTCAACCAAATTTGGCTCGCATAGCTACAATGCTAAATCAACTCCTTGTGCAAAATTTCAACCAAATTGGGCCAAAACTCTGGCTATTAGAACCATATTGGTCCATATCGGGCGAAAGATATATGTGGGAGCTATATCTAAATCTGAACTGATTTCAATCAAATTTTGCACACTTGACTATACTACTAATTGTACTCCTAGTGCAAAATTTCAACCAAATTCGGCCAAAAATCTGGCTTCTGGGGCCATATAAGTCCATATCGGGCGAAAGATATATATGTGAGCTATATCTAAATCTGAACCGATTTCAATCAAATTTTGCACACTTGACTATACGGCTAAGTGTTATGTTTGTACAAAATTTCAAGCAAATAGGTATAAAACTCTGGCTGCTGGGTCCATATTAGTGCATATCGGGCGAAAGATATATATCGGAGCTATATCTAAATCTGAACCGATTTCTTCCAAAATCAATAGGGTTCTATCCTGACCCAAATTAGGAACATGTGCCAAATTTGAAGGCGATTGGACTTAAATTGCGACCTGACTTTGATCACAAATATGTGTTCAAAGACAGACGGACGGACGGACAGACGGACAGACGGACATGGTTATATCGACTCAGGGACCCACCCTGAGCGTTATAGCCAAAGACACCTTGTGTCTATCTCGTCTCCTTCTGGGTGTTACAAACATATGCACTAACTTATAATACCCTGTTCCACAGTGTGGCGCAGGGTATAAAAAATATGGGAAACATTTAAATCTGAAGCAATTTTAAGGAAACTTCGCAAAAGTTTATTTATGATTTATTGCTCGATATATATGTATTAGAAGTTTAGGAAAATTAGAGTCATTTTTACAACTTTTCGACTAAGCAGTGGCGATTTTATGTTGGTATTTTGACCATTTTTGTCGAAATCAGAAAAACATATATGTGGAAGCTATATCTAAATCTGAACCGATTTCAACCGAATTTGGCACGCATAGCTACAATGCTAATTCTACTCCCTGTGCAAAATGTCAACTAATTGGAGCAAAAAATTGGCCTGTGTGGTCATATGACTGTAAATGGGGCGAAAGCTATATATGGGAGCTATATCTAAATCTGAACCGATTTCAACCAAATTTGGCACACATAGCTACAATGCTAATTCTACTCCCTGTGCAAAATTTCAATTAAATGGGAGCAAAAAATTGGCCTCTGTGGTCATATGAGTGTAAATCGGGCGAACGATATATATAGGAGCTATATTTAAATCTGAACCGATTTCAATAAAATTTGGCACACTTGACTACACTACTAATTGTACTCCTAGTGCAAAATTTCAACCAAATTGCGGTAAAACTATGGCTTCTGGGACCGTATTAGTCCATATCGGGCGAAAGATATATATGGGAGCTATATCTAAATCTGACCCGATTTCAATAAAATTTGGCACACTTGACTACACGACTATGTGTTATGTTTGTACAAAATTTCAAGCAAATAGGTATAAAACTCTGGCTGCTGGGTCCATATTAGTGCATATCGGGCGAAAGATATATATGGGAGCTATATCTAAATCTGAACCGATTTCTTCCAAAATTAATAGGGTTCTATTCTGACCCAAATTAGGAACATGTGCCAAATTTGGAGGCGATTGGACTCAAATTGCGACTTTGATCACAAAAATGTGTTCACAGACAGACAGACGGACGGACGGACAGACGGACATGGTTATATCGACTCAGGGACCCACCCTGAGCATTATTGCCAAAGACACCTTGTGTCTATCTCCTCTCCTTCTGGGTGTTACAAACATATGCACTAACTTATAATACCCTGTTCCACAGTGTGGCGCAGGTTATAAAAATGAACTAAAAGTAAAGAAAAAAATCATTGGCACCAAATCATGACCATTGGGATTCGTACGAAAAATTTCTACTGCTTTGGTTCATATTGAACTTATGCGTACGGTCATTGAACTTTATAACCACGTTTAGTTCATGAAATGTTTGAGACATACTTAAAAAATGGAAAATTTCGTTGGACTTTGGAAAATTTCGAAGAAAAATAATAAAATTGATCTTCAAATAATTATGTTCATTATAATAATTATTTGAATAATTATAATATCTTACTCACACACACTCACGCACGAAAATGTCGTGACTCACGAAAAATACCGTGACTCACGCAAAATATCGTGACTCACGAAATATGTCGTGACTCACGAATAATTTTATGAGTAATTTACCTGAGGAACGTGTCTGATATCATGAGCACGATTAAAATCGAGAGCGTTATTAAACCCTTAACATCGTAGATGTCACTAAAATTGTAAATGAATTTAACTCTTAAGCGTTTTATGTTGGTGAGCGGGATTGCTTTCGTGAGCGTAAATCTTTACTCACGCACACTCACGAACATAATATTTTCGTGACTCACGACTCACGCGTGAGTCACGACAATTTCGTGTCACGTGCACACCTCTAGTTGGTACATTTTTTGACAGATTAAAATTTATTATACCCTGGCCACTATGTAATTTAGGGTATAATAAAGAAGAAAACCATTTGCCCCAAATCACGACCACATTAATTCATTCCTCCAATTTTGGGAATCCTACGAAAATGTTGTGCTTTAGTTAATATTGATCTTGTATTATATTATTGATCTTCATATTGAACTTTACACCCACGTTTAGTTCATAAAATACTTGAGACATACTTTATAGAAGTAAGATTGCATTAGCTGTGCAAAATTTCGAAAAGCATTAAATTTTATTACATACATTTTATAAAATTTTATTATTGGTAGCAAATAATTTTTTTGCAATAAAAATAAGTTAAATTTAGAGTTAGTTTAACCGAGGAATGGTTTTTCTCGGAAACTTTTCGTTGCACTCTGTTATACAATTAAATATTTTGCCAAGAAAATTCCACATCCAGAATAAACTTAAACACTCTCCAACATTCACATTAAAACCCACCCACTCAGGCGGCATCATTTCCAGTACAAAACTGATGCTGAGGCTTGCTGTTCCAAAATATAGCACGAGTTAAATGTTAAAATATTTTGAAAATAATTAATTAGCGCCTAGCGCGTATAACGCGTCAATGCAATGCACTTCACTGGCACTCCATTTAACACTTTTGCCACCACAGCACACCACAGCCCGCCATAGCATTGGCAAATGGCATTATGCCACAATGTCATAGCTCAACAGAAGAATACCCCCACTCAACCCACTATGCTGTTATTGCCGGCATAGTGCAGCATTGTATCGCATCTTGGTCGCCTTAGAACAACCATTAAATGGGCACATATAAATCTAAAAAATCCCATGAATGGAACCATGCCGAATAGAATGGAAAACGATAATACAAGGTTGGCGGTTAAATTGTTTGTGCCCCTTTGGTGGAGAGGTCGGCATTAGAGAGAGAGAGAGAAAAATGAAGAAACAAAAAAAGAAAGGAGTTGTTTCTATGAAGCATCTCGTTTGCCATTCATCGTCATGCTGAAAAGCGTGATGGTTGCGTTAAGACCAACATTGCGTGGGATTAAGCATCTCAAAGTCATTTCTAGAATTTCGGATTTGTCTCATTGCCAACATTACTCTTTCACTGGTTGGATAGATAAAAACAGAGGCTAATGATGGGTATACCTACCACCAATAAGGCCTTTATTTGGCCTCAAACACATTCATATATTTTCAGATTTTTGTTTTCAAACAAACTTTTGCTTGTATAGTGAAAACTAAAGGTGTTATGATATATTTGGTTGGACTCACGTTCACACACACTCATGGAGAGAAAATCCGTGAAAACTAAAGGTGTTATGATATATTTGGTTGGACTCACGTTCACACACACTCATGGAGAGAAAATCCGTATTCACGCACTCTCACCAACGAAAATCTTTTAATACTCATTCTCACGATCAGAAATGTCGTGATTCACGAAAAGTCTTGCTTCTCACGAAAAATTGCGTCATTAAAGAACATTTTAGTGACTCACTATTGAGTCGCATCCCAGCAAATAAAGCGTCGCCAAAAACGTAATGAAAATGTTCTTTTTGGATCCGGAAGTGGTGCAAAATTGACGCAGAAGAGATGAAGTTAGCATGGGCTTGTCATAGGACGGATGTCCACCATTTCAACAGCCGTTGCACTTAATTTGCATCACTTCTTAAGGTGTGATGCGACTCCAGTGTTTTGTATGTGAATTAAGAAATTTTGTGATATTTTGACAAATAAACAATTTTTAAATTTTTTTTTATGATTTTTAATGCATTACAACGCTTGTCTGGAACATTTGACATCAAATCAAATTTATCAAATAACATCAAATTCAAAAAGTCGAATTTTTTCAAGAAAGGAGTTAGCATTTTTTTTTTTGCAAAATTTAAATAATTTGCACCATTTTATTAATTCTTAATTTGTTTTTAACTTTTTTGAAACAATAACTTCCTGTGTAGTTAAAATAAAGAACATCTTTGCGATGACATTTTTGTGCTTTTAAAGTTGTACCTTTAGTAGAACTTCTATTTTTTTTTTGCCGGGAAGTTAGTCCATGTATTAGAAAAAAGGCAGATTAAATGCAAGTTCTTCGATATATAAATATGGGGAGTATAAAAATAATTACGATCCGATATGATCTTTTGCGCAGTAATAAGAGAACAAGAAGTGAAATATGGGGGTTGGTTTATATGGAGGCTATACATAACTATGAAACGATATGGACCTATTTTTTGCAGGATCATGGTTGTTGAAGGCCGCATACAAGCAAAAAATACCGAACTTCGGCCGAATAGGATGAAATTTGCTGCTCCAAGAGGCTGCGAATATACTAAAACCACCTACTACATTTCAACCGGATCGGATGGAATTTGCTCCTCCAAGAGGATCCCGAGCACAAATCTATGGATCGTTTTATATGGGAGCTATACGTAAAAGTGGTCCTATATAGACCATTTGCACTACCATCAGACCTACATCAATAGCAACTACATGTGCCAAGATTCAAGTCGATAGCTTATTTCGTTCGGAAATTAGCGTGATTTCAACAGACGGACGGACATGGCTAGATCGACTCAGAATTTCACCACGATCCAGAATATATATACTTTGTGGGGACTTAGACCAATATTTCGATTTGTTACAAATGGAATTACAAAGTTAATATACCCCCCTTCCTATGGTGGAGGGTATAAAAAATAAAACAAGTATATACGGCCGTAAGTTCGGCCAGGCCGAAACTTATGCATCCTCCACCATGGATTGCATAGAAACTTGTACTAAAGACTGTCATCCACAATTGAATTACTTGGGTCGTGGTATCTTAAAACTTCTTAAGATCGTTTTCTATATTGTGAGTTAGTCCATACGTGGTAGAGAGCCAGAATTGAAATATGGGGGTCGCTTATATGGGGGCTATATACAAATATGAACTTGATATGGACCAATTTTTGTGTGATTGGGGATCGATTTATCTGAGGGCTATATATAACTATAGACCGATATGGATGGTTGTTAACGGCCACATACTAGCAAAATGTACCAAATTTCAACTGACTCGGATGAAATTTGCTCCTCCAAGAGGCTCCAAAACCAAATCTCGGGATCGGTTTATATGGGGGCTATATATGATTATGGACTAATATGAACCACTTATGGCACGGTTGTTAAATATCATATACTACCACCACGTACCAAATTTCAACCAGATTGGATGAATTTTGTTTCTCCAAAAGGCACCAGAGGTCAAATCTGGTGATCGGTTTATATGGGGGCTATGTATAATTATGGACTGATATGAACCAATTCCTGCATGGTTGTTGGATACCATATACTAACACCACGTACCAAATTTCAACTGAATCAGATGAATTTCGGTCTTCCAAGAGGTTCCGGATGTCAAATCTGGTTATCGGTTTATATGGGGGCTATATATAATTATGGACCGATGTGGACCAATTTTTGCATGGTTGTTAGAGACCCTATACTAACACCATGTACCAAATTTCAGCCGGATCGGAAGAAATTTGCTTTTCTTAGAGCAATCGCAAGCCAAATTTGGGGGGTCCGTTTATATGAGGGCTATACGTAAAAGTAGACCGATATGGCCCATTTGCAATACCATCCGACCTACATCAATAACAACTACTCGTGCCAAGTTTCAAGCCGATAGCTTGTTTCGTTCGGTAGTTAGCGTGATTTCAACAGACGGACGGACGGACATGCTCAGATCGACTCAGAATTTCATCTAAAACGAAGAATGAGCTGGCTTTGTTGTGGCCTCTGCATGTCGGGCCCTTGAACTCAACACCACTGTACACATTTTAATATTTGTCTTTCAAGCACTCATCTTTCTATGAATGTTCCATTTTTAAAAGAGGAAATGTTTTTCTACTTTTTTTTTTGGAAAGTGTGAGCGATGAAAAAGAACATCAACATAAAGACATAATAGAAACATAAAAATTAATTAATTGAAAAACAAAAGTTTTTTCTTTGGGTTGTTTTAACTTTATGTGTTTAAAAGTTGTTTTTATCATCAGTTGGTAGATTAAGATTTTCCAAGTCATTTGATATTAAAAAAAAAAACAAATATTTACCAAATTTAACTTATTTAACAATAAAACTGCAATATATTTATTGTAGGCTAATCATCGATCGGCTGGCATGTGTATAGACTGATTACCATTACGCTACAGCCTTCAATAATGAAGCTTTTACCCTGAGAAGGAACATGATCACCTCAATTCTGTTTCAAGTGCAATATGTTATTTTTAGACGGAGAACATGTAACAAGTTTGTCTCAACCATTGTATTTTCTCGGAAATTGTGTACTTGATTTCAGCATTCATGTATATGTTTGGCGAGAAAATAACCTTTTTGCAACAAACATGTTCCATGTTCCACGTCCAATAAATAACATTTTGCTCTTGAGGTGATCATATTCCTCCTCTGGGCGATTTTTTTTTCGATTTGTAAAAGTTCGCCTTTTGTCTGCAGGCAATTTCCAATTTCTAACGATTTTGTCCTCGGGTGATATTGCAAATGGATCATGTTGGACCACTGTAGTTTGGATCCCCCATTTGTGATCTGGAAGTAGTGCAAACTTGGAAGTACTCCATTTTTGGATCCTTTGCATTTAGAAGTTGGGCATGGGAAGTTCATTTGGATGAAGAAAATTAAAAAAAAAACCAAAAAAATTCCAATTTCACTCTTTATTTTTAGCAAACTCAGCCACAGAACAGCCATTAAACACGATGCATCAAAACGTCCATACAAATGTTTGTGATATGAACCTAATATGACACCATGGCATGACATTCTAACTACTTCCTGAGATGTTCTTTAGTATTATGAATGAAAAAATAAAGAACTCTGGTTAAAATTTCACCAGTGGCACATTTTTAATTAAACAGGTTTCCAAAATATGATATCTTTTATGTTATACAATGTTTTTATTGTGTTTGTTTTTTTTTTTTTCGGCATATATTTTTATATAAATGTATTGTTTCCATTAAAAATAAACCAAAAATTAAAAATTACCGAAATTTGCAAAACCTTCTCAAAATAACTTTCTTGGAAGTGGAAAACCAAAAGGCACAAGTTCAAATCACACCGGCAGCGTTACGTTGGGAATTTTCGAAAAGTGGCCCAAATATTTTTGAAAAGTGGCACATTCTTTCTATTAACTTATACCAACAAAACTTTAAAAATAAATGCCCTTATGAGGTAAAATTAAAATATATTTAGCGAAATCATATAAATTGGAAAACAATTGCTCTTTAAAATTGTTTTTAAGCGTTTTTAAATCATCGGGCCTTTTAATTATATCTTCAAATTCATTTACGATATCAAAATAATTTATACGATCATTGGTTTTTAAGTAATACGGATCTAAGAATTTTGTATTATTAAATTTCTTGCCATTTATATAAATTTATGATAAAATTTTAGAATATTAGATTTAACTGCAATATTATCAGTATTTGGGATGTTTTCTGAAATAATTTGTGATTTGGCTTCGTGGTCTACATATATTTTCGTAACTTCTTTAATACAGATATTCAATATTAAATTTCTTTATGGCGTGAACTTCGCAAAAAGTTAAACTTTAGAAAAAGTGGCACAAAATCGTGAAAAGAATCACATTTAGTGGCACCAAAAAAAAAAAAAGGCACAAAAGTGGTACCGGCCAAAAAAAGTAGCACATATGCCACTAAAGTGGCACAACGGTAAGGCTGCCCACCGGCGATGAATTTCCATAATGCGTTGTTATGCGTCGTGGTGAAATTCTGAGTCAATCTGAGAATGTCCGTCCGTCCGTCTGTTGCAATCACGCTAACTTCCGAACGAAATAAGCTATCGACTTGAAACTTGGCACAAGTAGTTGTTATTGATGTAAGTCGGATGGTATTGCAAAGGGGCCATAATGGTCCACTTTTACGTATAGTCCTTATAAACGGACCCCCAAATTTGGCTTACGGGGACTCTAAGAGAAGCAAATTTCATCCGATCGAGCTGAAAGTTGGTACATGGTGTAAGTATATGATCTCCAACAACTGTGCAAAAATTTGTCCACATCGGTCAATAATTATATATAGCCCCATATAAACCGATCCCCGGATTTGGCTTGCGGAGCCTCAAAGAGAAGCAAATTTCATCCGATCCTGCTGAACTTTGGTACATGGTGTTAGTTTATGGTCTCTAATGACCATGCAAAAAACGGTCCACATCGATCCATAATTATATATAGACCCCATATAAACCGTTCCCCAGATTTGAGCTCCGGAGCCCCTTGGAAGAGCAAAATTCATCCGAATCGGTTGAAATTTGGTATGTGATGTAAGTATATGGTATCCAACAACCATGCAGGAATTGGTTCATATCAGTCCCCAATTATATATAGCCCCCATATAAACCGATCCCCAGATTTGACCTCCGGTGCCTTTTGGAGAAGCAAAATTCATCCGATCTGGTTGAAATTTGGTACGTGATGTTAGTATATGGTATCCAACAACCATGCAGGAATTGGTTCATATCAGTCCCTAATTATATATAGCCCCCATATAAACCGATCCCCACATTTGACCTCCGGTGCCTTTTGGAGAAGCAAAATTCATCCGATCTGGTTGAAATTTGGTACGTGGTGGTATTATATATGTTATTTAACAACCATGCCAAAAGTGGTCCATATCAGTCCATAATCATATATAACCCCCATAAAAACCCATCCCGAGATTTGGTTTTGGAGCCTCTTGGAGGAGCAACTTTCATCCGAGTCAGTTGAAATTTGGTACATTGTGCTAGTATATGGACGTTAACAATCATGCCTAACTAGGTCCATATCGGTCTATAGTTATATATAGCCCTCAGATAAATCGATCCCCAATCACAAAAAAATTGGTCCATATCAAGTTCATAATTGTATATAGCACCCATTTGGACTAACTCACAATTTAGTTAAGAAGTTTTAAGATACCACAACCCAAGTAATTCGATTGTGGATGACAGTCTTTTTTTTTTTTTTTTTTTTTGAGGCGTGCAAAATATAACCCTCATAGGTTCAAATTTTGACAGCTCCTATATCGATGCCCTCATTCCAGAGTACGCTAAGTCGACTTAGCGTGTTTTGATGGAGTTCATTGTATATTATTCGGATTTTTGTGAATTACATCCTGTAAAAATTTTTTGGAAACTTCTATCAAAAGTTATGATTAATATTGTACTTAGCCTGTGACAAAAGTAAAAAAAAAATCCAATGTAAAAAGGTCAAAAGGCTTTGATCGGTTAAAGTGGTCTAAGTAATTTTTAGCCATGTTATATTATTACTATTTTGAGATCGTAAATACTAAACACAACTATAATAAATATGATTTTAGAGCGAAAATAAGGCAATTTATATCTTATTCTGGTTTTGAGGAATTTCAAAAACAAAACATTGAACTTGTTTTCTGTAAAATTCACTTTTTAGACTTAGCGTACTTTGGAATGGAGCAGTCGATATATGAGTAAACAATATTATGTAAATTTTCCTATACAATGTTTTTGTTACTAAACAAAAGTTGATAAATATGAATAAAATTATGGTGTAATCGCATGACGGTGGGTTGAATAACTTTGGTCATATTTTTCACTGACCCACGATTTTATGTTAGTGCATATGTTTGCAACACCCAGAAAAAGACGAAATAGAGACATAGTGTCTTTGGCAATATTGCTCAAGGCCGGCGCCTGAGTCGATCTACTCATGCCCATCCGATCCTTCTGTCCGTGTATATGTGAATATATTTTTGTAATAAAATTCTAGGTCGCTGTTTTGGTCCAATCAACTTCAAATTTAGCACATAGGTCTATTTTGCGTCACAATGGAACCCTATTTAAATTGGTTCAGATTAGCTCCCATATATATGTTTCGCCCGATATGTACTTACATGGCTCCAGAAGCAAGTGTTTTCCCTGATTTGCTTTAAATTTTACAAGGATTTAGCTCCCATATATAGCTTTCGGACGATCTGCTCTCATATGGCCTCAGAGACCAAAATTTTACTCCGATTTATGTGAAATTTTACACAGGGAGTAGTATTAACATTGTTGTCACGCAAGCCAATTTTGGTTGAAATCGATTCAGATTTAGATGAACATCTCATATATATCTTCCGGCCGATTTAGATTCATATGACCACGGAGGCCAAAGTTTCATTCCGAAATTTTGCACAGAGAGTGCAATTAAAATGTTAGCGTTTTGTGCCAAATTTGGTCAAAATCGGCTCCCACATTTTCTTTACAAAATCCGTACTGCTAAGTCGAAAACTCGTAAAAATGTTGATTATGATGAAAGGGGACATAAACATTTATATGCAGCACCCAACAAATTTAAAGAATTTGAAATGGTGTGCATCTACAAAATGGTACAGGGTATATTATGGTCGGTCCCGTCTTGCTTTAGACTTCCCTTACTTGTTTTTATATTGACTCAGATTTCTTTATTATGCCAAAAAATAAATGTAAATTTCACGATGATATGAGAGTTTATTGTAGTTTCCCATACAATCGATCCCCAGCATGAGTTTTTGATTGAAATATTTACTGTCACTCAACGCCCATTGTGTGAATTGTGAATATGTCTTTCATTTTCCCTCCACCTTCCTTCTTTATATTTTCCTATACATTGTGCTTGTTCATTCACATGGGTGGAGACTGGAAGTTTTAGCCAACTCCATTTCAATAAGGAGTATTAGTTCACACAAATGTCGGAACATGTATTTGGACAACTTAATACCACCTCATCATTTTCATATCCGGCCAAAAAGCAATATTCGATGATGATGTTCATGTTGCGTGTTTCACGCAAATCTTAGCCACACAAAAACACCGTAGGAATAATGACATTGCTTTTGTCAGGAGCAAGAAGAAGAATGTATGAAGCCAAATAATCCTGAATCCAGAGTAACCAGATGCCTCTTCTGTTTGCTTTTCCGTCAGTATCATGGAATATCAATGTTGGAAAAAACGTGGATTACAATCCTATTGCTGCCCTAAAACCCCGGTAGTTTGACGAATTCTATCCTTGAGGTCTTGAATCGACGCTCCCATAGACCTCATCATTGACGTGGCTCCAATGCATAAAGTCGCAAGGTGGCAAATCCCACACGCAAAAAATTAATCTATTTTCTGAGAAACGAAATTTTAGTGTAATGAAATTTTTTGTCATTAGTTTCAGTAGTTTCATTCAACATTAAAAAAATGTTTACTTGGATCCAAAGAATTTGACCTTCGCTTAAGGATTATGGTATTGATTCAGAGCCAAAGATGCGGTTTCTTTAAATCGAGTAATTTTTCTGCTACCTATCAGGCTTTAAGTCTAGGACCAATAAAATTAAAATTAGGCTACAAATCTCATTTAAATATTTACTTTCTTTGATTTATTTGATAGGAAGCATAAGGTGTTTTTATTCAGGTACTTAATAATCGGATATGTTAAGATGAGAGATATCATACCTTGAAAAATTATGCTTGGAATTAACACGTAATGTACAGGGGGTCCAAATGCATGTTTACAGTACATTTCTTACCTAACCTAAAACAAAAATATACAGCAGTAAGTTTGCCTGGGCCGAATCTTATATACCCACCACCATGAATCAAATATTATAGTTTCCTTTGAAATTTCAGGGGTTTTGATGACAGATATTCTTCCAAACAGAGCAGTTCAACCAGTACACTTCCCCAAGATAAATTTAAAGATTTTACCTATGAAGACTATATCATATTCTAGATTTATAAGAACCATTTTTGTTTGAGTTTTAGAGGAATCATTAACCTCTTGTAAGTGTGCAAGAAAATGATGAAATAACGCCTTGATTTGAAATCTAAAATCTGCAGATTTTCACTCCCATTTTGTAAATGATTACGAGAAGTAAAATCTGGAAAATGTGCATTCAGTTTCAAGCTATTTTCATGATCAGTGCGCCTTCTATACCCTCAATTGATAATGAGTTTCCGGACTCTGCAAAATTCAAGCGTCGTGAAATGAGCACGGAGGACGGTGAACGCAGTGGACGCCCGAAAGAGGTGGTTACCGACGAAAACATCAAAAAAATCCACAAAATGATTTTGAATGACCGTAAAATGAAGTTGATCGAGATAGCAGAGGCCTTAAAGATATCAAAGGAACGTGTTGGTCATATCACTCATCAATATTTGGATATGCGGAAGCTCTGTGCAAAATGGGTGCCGCGCGAGCTCACATTTGACCAAAAACAACAACGTGTTGATGATTCTTAGCGGTGTTTGCAGCTGTTAACTCGTCATACATCCGAGTTTTTCAGTCGATATGTGACAATGGATGAAACATGGCTCCATCACTACACTCCTGAGTTCAATCGACAGTCGGCTGAGTGGACAGCGACCGGTGAACCGTCTCTGAAGCGTGGAAAGACTCAAAAGTCCGCTGGCAAAGTAATGGCCTCTGTTTTTTTTTGGGATGCGCATGGAATAATTTGTATCGATTATCTTGAGAAAGGAAGAAGCATCAACAGTGACTATTATATGGCGTTATTGGAGCGTCCGAAGGTCGAAATTGCAGCGAAAAAATTTGGCTGCAATGAAGAGTTGATCGCCGAAACTGAGGCCTATTTTGAGGCAAAACCGAAGGAGTATTACCAAAATGGTATCAGAAAATTGGAAGGTCGTTGTAATCGTTGTATTGCTCTTGAAGGGAAATATGTTGAATAATAAAAACGAATTACTTGTAGATTTCGAATTTCAAGTAATTGGATAAAAAAATAAGGATTCTCTAAGTCCAAGAAGTGAAATCAGGAGATCGGTCTATATGGGGGCTACACCAAAACAAAGACTGATACTCACCATTGTTGGCACAAATCTTTATGGTTCTAAAATACCTCTAGATTTTGAATTTCAGGCAAATTGAATAAATCGGGAGGTCGGTTTATATGGGGACTATATCAAAACCTGGACCGATATAGTCCATCTTCGAACTTGACCTGCCTGCAGTGCAAAATTTCAGTACGATTGCTTCATTATTGAAGACTTTAGCGTGATTACAACAGACAGACAGACGGACATGCTAATATTGTCTTAGAATTTCACCCAAGAATATATATACTTTATATAGTCGGAAATCGATATTTCGATGTGTTACAAACGGAATGACAAACTTATTATACCCCCGTCACCATTCGATAAAAAGCCACCAAGCCATAAAAAGCCACCAATAAATGGAAACCGTGTTCGTGTGAATTTGGTAATGAATTCACATTCTTTGGATTTTTTTTTTTCGGAAGGATAATTGTATTTTCTTATTCTTCGAAATAATCTCTAAGTATATGATTAACGCAAAAAAGTTTACATCGAAGTAAATGCGATATTTTTTAACAACTCTCTCAATTTTTAAAAAAATTAGGAAGTCGCCCCCTGGGTTGGGCAAGCAACCAATTAAAGGAAACTTGTAATTTAGGACGTGATGTCGGTATACATCCCTCTGGAGGAAACATAAGATTTGGCCGTATTTACTACCCAGCAAGTAAATTTGGAAGTTCATCCAAAGGCACAACTTTAAAATCACTTCCAGAAGATGCACTCCCAATGATCTTCTTTATTTTAACTACCCAGGACGTTCTTTTAATTAAATTGTTTATAACTTGGTTTTTTCATACTTTTAATGGATTTTAACTTTTTATACCCTCCATCATAGGATGGGGGTATATTATACCCTCCATCATAGGATGGGGGTATATTAACTTTGTCATTCCGTTTGTAACACATCGAAATATTGTTCTAAGACCCCATAAAGTATATATATTCTGGGTCGTGGTGAAATTCTGAGTCGATCTAAGCATGTCCGTCCGTTCGTGT
The DNA here is from genome assembly GCF_050003625.1 of Haematobia irritans. NCBI lineage: Eukaryota > Metazoa > Arthropoda > Insecta > Diptera > Muscidae > Haematobia > Haematobia irritans. Next base: position 77,807,406 of record NC_134399.1, on the reverse strand, counting down.
GTTGAAATCACGCTAACTTCCGAATGAAACAAGCTATCGACTTGAAACTTGCCACAAGTAGTTGTTATCGATGTGGGTCGGATGGTATTGAAAATGGGCCATATCGGTCCACTTTTACGTATAGCCCCCATATAAAGGGACCCTCAGATTTGGCTTGTGGAGCCTCTAACAGAAGCATATTTCATCCGATCCGGCTGAAATTTGGTACATGGTGTTTGTATATGGTCTCTAACAACCATGCAAAAATTGGTCCACATCGGTTCATAATTATATATAGCCCCCATATAAACCGATCCCCAGATTTGGCTTGCGGAGCCTAAAAGAAAAGCAAATTTCATCCGATCCGACTGAAATTTGGTACATGATGTTGGTATATGGTATCTAACAACCATGCAAAAATTGGTCCATATCGGTCCATAATTATATATAGCCCCCTCATAAACCGATCACCAGATTTGGCTTGCGGAGCCTCAAAGAGAAGAAAAATTCATCCGATCCGGCTGAAATTTGGTACATGGTGTTGGTATATGGTCTCTAACAATCATGCAAAAATTGGTCCACATCGGTCCATAATTATATATAGCCCCCATATAAACCGATCCCCAGATTTTGCTTGCGGAGCCTCAAAGAGGAACAAATTTCATCCGATCCGCCTGAAATTTGGTACATGATATAAACCGATCCCCAGATTTTGCTTGCGGAGCCTCAAAGAGGAACAAATTTCATCCGATCCGCCTGAAATTTGGTACAAAAATTGGTCCACATCGGTTCATAATTATATATAGCCACCATATAAACCGATCCCCAGATTTGGCTTGCGAAGTCTCCAAGAGAAGCAAATTCTATCCAATCTGGTTGTAATTTGGAACATGGTGTTAGTATATGATCTTTAACAACCGTGCCACAATTGGTCCATATCGGTGCATAATTAGATATAGCCCCCATATAAAATGTTCTCCAGATTTGACCTCCGGAGCCTCTTGGAGGAGCAAAATTCATCCGATCCGGTTCAAATTATGAACGTGGTGTTAGTATATGGTCTAACAACCATACCAAATTGGTCCAATCACACAAAAATTGGTCCATATCGGTTCATAATCATGGTTGCCATTAGAGCCAAAAATAATCTACCAAAATTTTATTTCTATAGAAAATTTTGTCAAAATTTTATTTTTATAGACAATTTTGTTAAAATTTTATTTCTAGAGAAAATTTTATTCGGTTCATAATAAAATTTTCATCATTGTCAAAATTTTATTTCTACACGCAAAAAAATAATTCTTTCCTCCCAAACGAAATTTTAGACAAACAAAGTTCGTTTCTCATATGCTTTTCGCTGTAAGGAAGTGTATTTGGAAGAAAAGTATATACTTTTTGTGATAAACGTTTATTCTTTTCCAGGATGTAAAAACAATTTCATAAAGACAAACTAAAAAAAAACATTGTTTTCTTGCTAATTGCATTTTCCCTCACATCTTTCTCACATCCACGAGGTTTTTCAGTTCTTAACACCTTTTCCTGTAATACCAACAATGTAGAAGAAATTATACGATTTTATAAATTTTAAAATTTTTTTTACCTTTTGCCTGGACGGAGAATCGAACCGCGGACCATGCACTTTGTAAGCCAACACACTAACCACTGAGCTATGTACCTGTTATGGTCATCAGTAGATAAATGTCCATATAAGTTATATTTATATAGCATAGCTTGCGGCGCCCACGAACCGAAGAAACAAAGTTTATTTAACAGAAACAAACAATTAGTTTGGCACCGTGGAGCAGTGGTTACTACGTCCGACTTGCATGCCAAGGGTCGTGGGTTCGATCCCTGCTGCGACCAAAGTTTTTTTTTGTTTTTTCTTTTTTTTACATACATATATTCCAGATATGTTCGGAAGATTCCGAAATAATTTTAAACATTACATTGTAGTATATTAAATTTTGAAGTGTAAAATGTGTCTTATTAACGACCTAAAGTCAGAAAAGAACAGTGTTTGATATAAACGAAATGGACTGTGTTGTTGTTTCAAAAATAACTTTGTTTATTGAAAAAATACACATTTTGTAACAAACGATTTTTTTTGGTGATAAAAGTTTAAAATTTTCGAAGCAATTCAAAAAACTCTAACAAAAGAAAAACGTTTTCGGTACACGTTTTCCAAACGTTTTTTTTCTTTGCGTGTAGAGAAAATTTTGTCAAAATTGTATTTCTATAGAAAATTTTGTTCAAATTTTATTCGGTTCGGAATCATGGTTGACACTCGAGCCAAAAATAATCTACCAAGATTTTATTTCTATAGAAAATTTTGTCAAAAGTTTATTTCTATAGAAAATTTTGTTAAAATTTTATTTCTGTAGAAATTTTTGTCAAAATTGTATGTGTACTTTGTCAAACTGAATTATATACGTATTGGATCGATCTTTTTTGATTTAATATATACCACGTATGGACTTACATACAATTTAGAAGATGGTGTTAGGAGGTTTTAAGATACCTTGCCATCGGCAAGCGTTACCGCAACTTAAGTAATTCGATTGTGGATGGCAGTGTTTAGAAGAAGTTTCTACGCAATCCATGATGGAGGGTACATAAGCTTCGGCCTGGCCGAACTTACGGCCGTATATACTTATTTTTGTTTCAAATAGGTTAAAAACAGAATAAAAATTCCTAAAATGGTACAAATCATTTAAATTTTGTCGAAAAAAATGTTTAACCCAATCTGAAAAAATTGTGAATTTTTGAAAATATTTGAGGTCAAACGTTTCCGCCAAGCGTTAGAATCCATTAAAAATTATAAAAAATTATAAATGACAAGCCTATCTTAAATTCATCGCTTCTGCGTCAATTCTGCACCACTTCCCGATCCAAAAAGAACATTTTCATTACTTTTGTGGCGACGCTTTTTTTGCTGGGTAGTTATACACACCATGATGGTGGGGTATACAAATTTTTCATAATTATTAAAGCCAAGTTGACCTTGGTTAAACAAAAATTTTCTTTCATGTAAAGATATCCATTTTTAGGACGCATCGCCTAAGTATAAGGACAAAACGACTTCATTGAAAAGTTTATCGACTTTTGGACAAGGAAAAAACCTTTATTTTAGAGAAATGCGTCTTCTATGCTTATCAAAATTTGCATTCGTTTGTTAATCTTTGGCATGACGATAATATATATTTTCTGAATAGAAGCCGTAATTTTTATCCAATTTTTCTGAAAATTGAAATCTAGAGGTATTTTATGCTTTGTATTTGCATGCTTTGGTACAGCTCTCATATTAACGGATATCTCGATTTGACTTCTTGAGTTTGTAGATCGTACCCATACACGAAATATCTAAGTTTTCTCTAAAATTCAAACAAAACTGTTTCTTATAAATCTAGAAACTGATGCAGACTCCATATGTAGAAAGTCTAAATTTAACTTCCGGAAGCATATCATTTGAACCGATCTTATCGAGGTAGTGTGTTTTATGAAATCACCCTGAAGCACAATAATATATTTTCACGAGGGCTTTCTGAGGGAACTATTATATTTGATTCATGATGGTGGGTACATAAAAGTGCGGCCCCTCGGAATTTTCTGCTGTATTTAACTGTTTCTTATTTACGACGCCACCGTGGTGGAAATGAGTCTCATCTTCGTAAATGATTTTTCCATGGAATTTCGTTTCGTTTTCGTATTTTTCCAGGACAAAGACAAGACATTTTTTATGATCGGCCGGTTTGAGTTCTCATTTTAACTGAACTATATTATCAATTACTTTATTTAGCACCCACAACGTCTGGCAACTCAATTTCCCTTGTACGAGTGAAGCAATAGAACATCAAATTCACATCATCTGAAACAATGAAGCAACACCAAAAGAAAGGAAATAATACATCCTACGAGGGGAATTGTGATTTTTTTAAGTGAATTTCATACAAACGGGAATACACCTGGCACGAAACAATGCTGTTTTGACATACATGTGGTTATCACCAAAAGCTTACGTGTCCGTATCATATTCCACATGACACTATTCAGGTGTTTTGGAAACAGTCATAGAAGAAAGTGTCTTTTTGCACGCGTACAGCTATTAATTGTTTTAATCCATACTGGAGTTGCTAGTATAAAGAGGCATATTAGAGGTTAACAAGTACATACGCCCGTAAGTTCGGCCAGGCCGAATCTTATGTACCCTCCCACATGGATTGCATAGAAACGTCTACTAAAGACTGTCATCCACAATCGAATTACTTGGGTTGCGGTAACACTTGCCGATGGCAAGGTATCTTAAAACTTCTTGACACCGTCTTCTAAATTGTAAGTTACTCCACACGGGGTATATATTAAACAAAACATGTATATACGGCCGTTAGTTCGGCCAGGCCGAATCTTACCCTCCACCATGAATTGCGTAGAAACCTCTACGAAAGACTGTCATCCACAATCGAATTACTTGGGTTGTGGTATCTTAAAACTTCTTAACATCGTTTTCTAAATTGTGAGTTAGTCCATACATGGTATATATTGGTCAAAAAAGGTATGTATAGTAAGTCTACAAATAATTACGAATCGATATGGACTTTTCCACGGTACGTAGAGAGAAATATGGGGGTCGCTTATATGGGGGCTATATACAATTATGAATTTGATATGGACCAATTTTTGTGTAATTGGGGATCGATTTATCTGAGGGCTATATATAACTATAGACCGATATGGACCTAGTTAGGCATGGTTGTTAACGCCCATATACTAGCTCAATGTACCAAATTTCAACTGAGTCGGATGAAATTTGCACCTCCAAGAGGCTCCAAAACTAAATCTCGGGATCGGTTTATATGGGGGCTATATATGATAATGGACTGATACGGACCACTTTTGGCATGGTTGTTAAATATCATATAATACCACCACGTACCAAATTTCAACCAGATCGGATGAATTTTGTTTCTCCAAAAGGCACTGGAGGTCAACTCTGGGGATCGGTTTATATGGGGGCTATATATATTTATGGACTGATATGAACCAATTCTTGCATGGTTGTTGGATACCATATACTAACATCACGTACCAAATTTCAACCGAATCGGATGAATTTTGCTCTTCAAAGTGGCTCCGGAGGTCAAATCTGGGGATTGGTTTATATAGGGGCTATATATAATTATGGACCAATTTTGACCAATTTTTGTGGGTGTTTGAGGCCATATATTAACACCACGTTTCAAATTTCAACTGAATCAGATGAATTTTGGTCTTCCAAGAGGCTCCGAAGGTCAAATCTGGTGATCGGTTTATATGGGGGCTTTAAATAATTATGGACCGATGTGGACCAATTTTTGCATGGTCATTAGAGACCATATACTTACATCATGCACAAAATTTCAGCCGGATCGGATTAAATTTGCTTCTCTTAGAGGCTCCGCAAGCCAAATCGGGGGATCGGTATATATGGGGGCTATATGTAATTATCGGCCGATGTGGACCAATTTTTGCATAGTTGTTTGAGACCATATACTTAAACCATGCAACAAATTTCAGCCGGATCGGATGAAATTTGCTTCTCTTAGAGGCTCCGCAAGCCAAATCGGGGTATCGGTTTATATGGGGGCTATATATAATTATTGACCGATGGGGACCCATTTTTGCATAGTTGTTAGAGACTATATACTTACACCATGTACCAAATTTCAGCCGGATCGGATGAAATTTACTTTTCTTAGAGGCTCCGCAAGCCAAATAGGGGGATCAGCTTATATGGGGGCTATATAATTATGGACCGATGTGGACCAATTTTTGCATGGTTGTTAGAGATTATATACTTACACTATGTACCAAATTTCAGCCGGATCGGATGAAATTTACTTCTCTTAGAGTTCCCGCAAGCCAAATTTGAGGGCTATACGTAAAAGTGGACCGATATGGCCGATTTGCAATACCATCCGGCCTACATCAATAACAACTATTCGTGCCAAGTTGCAAGTCGTTAGCTTGTTTCGTTCGGAAGTTAGCGTGATTTCAACAGACGGACGGACGGACATGCTCAGATCGACTCAGAATTTCACCACGACCCAGAATATATACATACTTTATGGGGTCTTAGAGCAATATTCCGATGTGTTACAAACGGAATGACAAAGTTAATATACCCCCATCCTATGGTGGAGGGTAGGTTAAAGTGGCAGGCCGATTAAGATTCAGGCTCACTTAGACTATTCAGTCCATTGTGATATGGTGGAGGGTATAAAAAGTTAAAAATACCCATATTTAAGGCTCACTTAGACTATTCAGTCCATTGTGATACCACATTGGTGAACTTCTCTCTTATCACTGAGTGCTGCCCGATTCCATGTTAAGCTCAATGACAAGGGACCTCCTTTTTATAGCCGAGTCCGAACGGCGTTCCACATTGCAGTGAAATCACTTAGAGAAGCTTTGAACCCCTCAGAAATGTCACCAGCATTACTGAGGTGGGATAATCCACCGCTGAAAAACTTTTTGGTGTTCAGTCGAAGCAGGAATCGAACCCGCGACCTTGTGTATGCAAGGCGGACATGCTAACCATTGCACCACGGTGGAGAGAATCTATCATCAAATCCTCCTGGAATTCTTACACCCATCACCTAACTTTAAGGAAAAGGCGCTTACTATGTATATTTTGTCAAATTTTGATTTAGTAAAAGAGATTTACAGCAGAGAAATGTGTCTTCTATGCTAAGCAAAATTGGCATTTATTTTTGTGCTTACTCAACTTTTTTCTCAGTGTAGATTTATTACATTCGAACTTATCATCCAGATGTTTTCAAGGCCTTGTATGGCATTGAATGAATAACATTAAAGTTGTAACAATTAATAACTTTAATTCGAAAAACTACAATATTTGGCCATAGTTGAATTATGGCCATAAATCGCTCCAGTTATTAATCATAAAGGCTCGTAGCGTTCTCAGCACCCATCTTTGATGGACAATCCTCAAATTTCATTTGCATTTTTGGGGCTTAGCGTAACCTAATGACACCTGTATGAGCTTTACGCAGTCTACAAAAAATAATTGTAATTCGTTTTTCTGACAAGGGCCTACATTAAAAATTATGAGTTTAGGAAACATTTAACGAAATGGAACAGTGAAAAAAAAAACACCATTAATATTTTTTTTATATTTTTGGTGGTAGTACCAAATAAATATAGTTTTTTTCGGTTGCTATGTAGCCGCTTTTTTTCTGGGTGGCATTAAAAGCCATACAAAGTTTTTTTTTCCCAAAATATTTCCTTTCTTTGAAGGTACTTTATGCCACGCACCTCAGCGCCATTTAAGTGAATTACACTACAAATGTTGTTGAATTGTAGTAATTTTTGTTAATTTGTTCAACACATGCCGCGTTGCCAGTTGTTTCCGCTGTCGTTATGGCTTTTATTACAAAAATTACAGGTTTTTTATGGATGTAGGTAAATGCGATACTTGATTCCCTTTTGCTATGATGTTATATTTAGGTGTAACCAAAATTAGGAATCACACCCAAATATTATTGGATATTAATCATTCAATGGATTTAATTGTAGATATTTAAATCAAATATGAGATTTTAAATCGGAGTTTGGTAAACAATCTTCTCGCATAGGTTAATTTTAATATTTTTAAATAATAAAATATGTAACTACTCTAGTATTGAAACATGTGAGTAACATAAAGTAGAAAGTCGGTTAATAATGGACATACGGACGGATATACGGACGGACATCAAGGGCTAGATCGACTCAGGACGTGATTCTGAGTCATCCAGTATATACTTTGTGGGGTTCTAAAATCAATATTTCAGGTAGACACATTTTTTGCTAGATCAAAGTTTTTATATCCTGACCACTATGCGGCTTGGTGTATAAAAAACAAAATTACTTTCTCCAATTTCACTTTTAATTTTTACAAATTGAAAAACTTATTTGCTTCCACCGGTGGTTGAACCTGGGTCTGTTGGCACCATAACAGAACGCCTTAGCACACTCGGCCACAAACACCATTAAACACGACGCATCAAAACGTCTATTCAAGTGTTTGTGATATGAACCTAATATGACATACGGCAGACATTCTATCTACGTCCTGAGATGTTCTGTATTATTGATGAAATTTGGAACACGGTGTTCCAAAGGTGATGCTGGTGGTTTTCAAACTTCTCTAAGTGGTTTCACTGCAATGTGGAATGCCTTGTCATTGAGCTTAACATGGAATCGGGCATCATTCAGTGATAAGAGAGAAGTTCACCAACACACAAAAAATAAAATATGAATTTGTACATAAATTTGTACATTTTTATAAATTTATGGACTTTTTCATAAAAAATGTGTACACTTACAAAATATATTGTTTTACTAAATCCTTGTTAAGAAATTATGAATCTTTTAATAATATATAGAGACGGTTTCATAAAATTAATGAAATTTTACTTAATATATCAAAAATACTGGTTTCCTCTTAGCGTGAGAGAGCCACAACATAGAGTTACTCTCATATGTATACAATACAAGCATGTAATACGAGACAGCAAAAAACGAAACATAACATTTTGAAGGTAACACGCGAGTTTGATGTATTTGAGTTTTTCAGTAGAGTTTGAGTCGCCGTCGCGATTTGAAGATTTTTTATTGCTGTAAAAAAAATACGAAAAAACAATATTAATTGGAGGCGCTGGTGCTCATGTTTATCAATAATATAAAATATTATAAAATTATGTTCTTTGCTGGCCGGACTTTAATGCGGGTTTTAATAAAAGTTTTCATACATTTTACCAATTATGCAGGTATTAAAAATCAGGGGGAAAAAATTAAAAGAAAAGTTGCATATAATGCATGACGTTTTTAGTACATATTATGTAAAGGTACATATTTTTCAATGACAAAAATATGTATACTTCATTTGTAATATTAAAATTTCCATTCATATTATGTACACATTCAATGAAAACCGGTATTTTTGATTTTATGAATTGTTTTCATTTAATTTATGAATCCCGTGTTTGGAAAATTTTTGTGAACACTATTCATAAAATAAATGTATTATTTTTTTGTGTGAATGTAGTATCACAATGGAGTCTAAGTGAGCCTGATACATCGGGCTGCCACCTAATCTAACCTAGTATATGGTCTCTAACAACCATGCCAGAATTGGTCCATATCGGTCCATAATTATATATAGCCGCCATATAAACCGTTCCCCAGATTTGACCTCCGGAGCCTCTTGGTCTTGGTATATGGTCTCTAACAACAATGCATAATTATATATAGCCCCCATATACACCGATCCCCAGATTTGGCTTGCGGAGCCTCTAAGAGAAGCAAATTTCATCCGATCCGGCTGAAATTTGGTACCAGGGTTGGCCTGTCACAAACTGTGACTTTTGCGACATACATTTGCGACGGTATAATACGTATGTCGCAAAAGTCGTAAACCTACTGTAGAAAACCTAATTTTGAATAGAAGAAATCCTGAACATTTTTTAATTTAGCATGACAGCATTCGCTGTGAGTTTCTGCAGAAATTTGTGAAAGTTTTTCCACCGTCAAGCCTATTTTCTTACGTGGTATCGAAATTCCCGTTGGTGAGTGTGCAAAATACCTTGGGGTTATATTGGACAGGAGACTGAACTTAAAGCTAAGAAAGGACGAGAAAATCCACGGTTACCCTGTACTCGTGCAAAAGGCAATAGGGAAAATGTGGGGACTAAAACCTTCTCTTCGCACATACCATCGTCTTGGATATCATCGAATTTGCTGCCTAGCTGACGCGACTGAAGTATTTTGAGTTTGCGACTTTTGTTACTTTTCCTACATTTACGACACGTATGTGCCGTTTACGACGTTTACAACTTTGCGACAGTCGCAAACCTAAAAAAGTTTGATACAGACCATCTCTGTTTGATACATGGTGTTAGTATTTGGTCTCTAACAACCATGCAAAAATTCACCCGATCCGGTTGAAATTTGGTACGTGGTGTTAGTATATGGTCTCTAACAACCATGAAAAAGTAGGTCCACATCGGTCTATAATTATATATAGCCCCCATATAATCCGATCCCCCGATTCGGTTGAAATTTGGTACGTGATATTAGTATATGGTATCTAACAACCATGCAGGAATTGGTTCATATTAGTCTATAATTATATATAACCTCCATATAAACCGATCCCCAGATTTGACCTCCGGTGCCTTTTGATGTCTTTTGATATATGATATATAACAACCATGCCAAAAGTGGTCCGTATCAGTCCCGATCCTGAGATTTGGTTTTGGAGCCTCTTGGAGGAGCAAATTTCATCCGAGTCAGTTGAAATTTGGTACATTGTGCTAGTATATGGCCGTTAACAACCATGCCTAACTAGGTCCATATCGGTCTATAGTTATATACAGCCCTCAGATAAATCGATCCCCAATCACACAAAAATTGGTCCATATCAAGGTCATAATTGTATATAGCCCCCATATAAGCGACCCCCATATTTCCATTCTGGCTCCCTACGTACCGTGCAAAAATCCATATCGATTCGTAATTATTTGTAGACTTACCTACACATACCTTTTTTGTCTAATATATACCACGTATGGACTAATTCACAATTTAGAAAACTATTTAAGATACCACAACCCAAGTAATTCGATTGTGGATGACAGTCTTTCGTAGAAGTTTCTACGCTATCCATGGTGGAGGGTACAAAAGATTCGGCCTGGCCGAACTTACGGCCATATATACTTGTTTTTTGTTGGGTTATCTCAAAATTTGGAATACAATTTGGTTCAATTTTCGCACGAGATAGTTCATTTTCGCATAAAATAGTTTACTTTTTTGTGTGTACTTACTGATGACACTGAAAAAAAAAATATTGTAGTGAGGCCAAAAAATTTCTTGAACTTAGAGTTCTTTTTCCTTGTCCAAAAGCCGATAAACTTTTCAATGAAGTCATTTAGTCCTTATAATTAAGTGTTTCGACTTAAAAATGGGTATCTTAACAGTGGGTATCTTAAGAATATTTGGTTTGACTAAGGTCAGCTTGCTTTTAATATATCTGAAAAATTCTTCAAAATAATGAAATCGTCTTTAATTTTGTTGATTTTTGTAGCTGGACTGCAAAGCAAAAAAGAGTTTATAGGAGATGTTTTTCTACACTTTATTATACCCTAAACCACATAGTGGTCATAACCCCATAAAATATATAGCAATTGGTGTCTGCACGTCTGTCCATATATTTGTTGTTCACAGGATTCCGATCGCAATTATTAACCGATATTGATAAAATTTGGTACAGTGTGTTTTTTAGGCGCAAGGACGAATGCTATTTAATTTGAAAGAAATCGGATCAAATTTATATACAGCTCCCATATAAATGTATCGCCAGACTTAGACAAATGGGGTCACGTATGCACTTTTTCACTAACCGATCTTCATTAAATTTGGCACAAAGTAATCATTTTCATCATCCTTTCCCCTTCATTGGCTCGTAATCATTACCAAAATCATTAGTGTAAGGACAAGATCTTTGAAATCGGGCGTGCTTTTTTTTCAGTGTACCTGTAAAAGTAAATTTTGTACCCACCTCGAATAAACACTTCTATATGGTATCTCCAAGCTTTAATGAACCTATTGTAAGACCTTATAAATATTTTCTCATTAGAACATAATTAAATTTCCCTGCACCGAATATTTTCTGCATTAATCTTAAATTACTCAAACACTCTTGTGGTTAGCCCACCTTGTATGGATCGGATACAAACAAATGGGCCAACTCATTAGCCATGAGGCAACTGCTGGTCTACATTGTTCCCAATATTGTTGAAAAGTCATAAACTCTAATTGCTTTACGATTTGAGCATACCCGCCCCAATCACCGCTAGCCATATTTCTTTCCAAATTCGTTTTCAATTTGAGATTTATTTACTTATGGATTTCCATAATGCATTCGAAAGGTTAAAGATACTTTGGTTTTTCCCCCTGCTGAAAGTAGGTTCGTCTAAATGTGTATGTGTGTGTGAGTGTCTAATTTTGTGTCTTAGGGCCACCATCAGCACCATTACCAAAACTGCTGCTTTTCAGAGCTCAAAGCTTAAAAGTGGTTCTTGCCAAAAGGCAGACGAATGATAAAATTGTGAGTCAAATGGACGGACCAATGAACAAATAGAGAGACAGACAAACCATCATTTAGACAATGGGTGTCAAAGTTAATTAACCTCAAATTTGTTTTATTTATGTTTTGTTTTTTTTTTCTTCTTCTTCTTCCCTGCCTGCCATTCTTGCAAAGAGTGGAATATCTACTAACAGAAAAAACACAACATTTGAGATATTTGTTTTAATTTTTTTCTTCTTGTTGATTTTTTACAGTTCTACTTTGTAAGTTCCTGGTTGGTTTATTTTTTATAAGGCGGGATAGGTGAAACAAAACAAGATAAATAAAATTTAAGGGAAATTAATTGATATTTAGTTTTTGCCACGAAAAATGCGCTTTACCACAATTCTCTATATTTTCTTTTCTTTTTTTAGAATGAACAAAAACAAATATTTTCCAAAAAAATTTGGCAAAAAATCTCGGTTTTAGATACGGGTACTTACCTACGATAAAAATAACATTTGATGCGATAAAACTGTTGTGGAGATAAATTTTTTAATATTTCGAATCGCGATACCGATACCATGTTTTATTTGCACGAAAATTCGATTTTTAACCATAACAATATATGATATTTAATTTTTTTTATTTATTTATTTGTCGTTACTTGGCAACGTCATACGCAGTATTGTTTGGCAATTACGCCTTATAACATACTTAAAACCAAGGCAGATTTAGTAACGTAGTTTTAGTATTACAGTGTTCCTACTTGTTAAACACTATGTTCAACAAGTGGGAAATATGAAATAGAGAAAATCTGGAAATATATCGATGTATGTTTCGAAATATGAGGAAATGTGTTATGGTTCGCAAGAATAATTGAAGTAATTCTTACCATCAATTATGAGGACAATTTATAGATTCCTTTCTGTCATAAATTTAAAGCAAATTGAAAATTGAAAAATTTTTTGAATCAAATAATAATATTTCGAATTTTTATTTTTATTTGTCACAATTGTGCAGTAAACATTGGCGTAGGTTAGGTTAGGTTATGTGGCATCCCGATGTAACAGGCTCACTTAGACTATTCAGTCCATTGTGATACCACAGTGGTGAACTTCTCTCTTATCACTGAGTGCTGCCCGATTCCATGTTAAGCTCAATGACAAGGGACCACCTTTTTATAGCCGAGTCCGAACGGCGTTCCACATTCCAGTGAAACCACTTAGCGAAGCTTTGAAACCCTCAGAAATGTCACCAGCATTACTGAGGTGGGATAATCCACCGCTGAAAATTTTTTTTGTGTTCGGTCGTAGCAGGAATCGAACGCACGACCTTGTGTATGCAAGGCGGGCATGCTAACCATTGCACCACCATTGGCGTAGCTAGCAACATTTTCGTAAGGGGTAAAAGCTACAATGTGTGCTCATTGTAAAGATACCTCAAAACGAAAAAAAAACAAGTAAGGAAAGTCCAAAGTCGAGCGGGGCCGACTATATTATACCCTGCACCACTTTGTAGATCTAAATTTTCGATACCATATCACATCCGTCAAATGTGTTGGGGGCTATATATAAAGGTTTGTCCCAAATACATACATTTAAATATCACTCGATTTGGACAGAATTTGATAGACTTTTACAAAATCTATAGACTCAAAATCTAAGTTGGCTAATGTACTAGGGTGGAACACAATTTTAGTAAAAAACAAGTAAGGAAAGTCTAAAGTCGGGCGGGGCCGACTATATTATACTCTTCACCACTTTGTATATATAAATTTTCGATACCACATCACATCCGTCAAATGTGTTGGGTGCTATATATAAAGGTTTGTCCCAAATACATACATTTAAATATCACTCGAACTGGACAGAATTTAACAGACCTCTACAAAATCTATAGACTCAATGTTAGTAAAAAATATGGGAAACATTTAAATCTTAAGCAATTTTAAGGAAACTTCGCAAAAGTTTATTTATGATTTATCGCTCGATATATATGTATTATATTAAGTTTAGGAAAATTAGAGTAATTTTTACAACTTTTCGACTAAGCAGTGGCGATTTTACAAGGAAAATGTTGGTTTTTTGACCATTTTTGTCGAAATCAGAAAAACAGATATATGGAAGCTATATCTAAATCTGAACCGATTTCAACCAAATTTCGCACGCATAGCTACAATGCTAATTCTACTCCCTGTGCAAAATTTCAACTAAATCGGAGCAAAAAATTGGCCTCTGTTGTCATATGAGTGTAAATCGGGCGAAAACTATATATGGGAGCTACATCTAAATCTGAACCGATTTCAATAAAATTTAGCACACTTGAATACACTACTAATTGTACTCCTAGTGCAAAATTTCAAGCTAATCGGGCCAAAACTCTGGCTTCTGGGGCCATATAAGTCCATATCGAGCGAAAAATATATATGGAAGCTATATCTAAATCTGAACCGATTTCAATCAAATTTGGCACACATGGCTATATTACAAATTGTACTCCCAGTGCAAAATTTCGAGCTAATCGGGCCAAAACTCTGGCTTCTGGGGCCATATAAGTCCATATCGAGCGAAAAATATATATGGAAGCTATATCTAAATCTGAACCGATTTCAATCAAATTTGGCACACATGACTATACTACCAATTGTACTACTTGTGCAAAAAGTCCATATCGGGCGAAAGATATATATGGGAGCTATATCTAAATCTGAATCGATTTCAACCAAATTTGGCACGCATAGTTACAATGCTAAATATACTCTCTGTGCAGAATTTCAACCAAATTGGGCCAAAACTCTGGCTTTAAGGACCATATTAGTCCATATCGGGCAAAAGATATATATGGGAGCTATATCTAAATCTGAACCGATTTCAATCAAATTTTGCACACTTGACTACACTACTAATTGTACTCCTAGTGCAAAATTTCAACCAAATTCGGCCAAAACTCTGGCTTCTGGGGCCATATAAGTCCATATCGGGCGAAAAATATATATGGAAGCTATATCTAAATCTGAAGCGATTTCAACCAAATTTTGCACACTTGACTATACGACTAAGTGTTATGTTTGTACAAGATTTCAAGCAAATCGGTATAAAACTCTGGCTGCTGGGTCCATATTAGTGCATATCGGGCGAAAGATATATATGGGAGCTATATCTAAATCTTAAACCGATTTATTCCAAAATCAATAGGGTTCTATTCTGACCCAAATTAGGAACATGTGCCAAATTTGAAGGCGATTGGACTTAAATTGCGACCTAGACTTTGATCGCAAAAATGTGTTCGCAGACAGACGGACGGACGGACGGACGGACGGACAGACGGACAGACGGACATGGTTATATCGACTCAGGGACCCACCCTGAGCATTATTGCCAAAGACACCATGTGCCTATCTCGTCTCCTTCTGGGTGTTACAAACATATGCACTAACTTATAATACCCTGTTCCACAGTGTGGCGCAGGGTATAAATATGGGAAACATTTAAATCTGAAGCAATTTTAAGGAAACTTCGCAAAAGTTTATTTATGATTTATCGCTCGATATATATGTATTAGAAGTTTAGGAAAATTAGAGCCAGTTTTAAAATTTTTCGACTAAGCAGTGGCGATTTAATAAGGGAAATGTTGGTATTTTGACAATTTTTGTCGAAATCAGAAAAACATATATATGGGAGCTATATCTAAATCTGAACCGATTTCAATCAAATTTGGCACACATGACTATATTACTAATTGTACTCCTAGTGCAAAATTTCAACCACATTGGGCCAAAACTCTGGCTTCTGGGGCCATATATAAGTCCATATCGGGCGAAAGATATATATGGGAGCTATATCTAAATCTGAACCGATTTCTTCTAATATCAATAGGGTTCTATTCTGACTCAAATTAGGAACGTGTGCCAAATTTGAAGGCGATTGGACTTAAATTGCGACCTAGACTTTGATCACAAAAATGTGTTCACAGACAGACGGACGGACGGACGGACGGACAGACGGACATGGTTATATCGACTCAGGCACCCACCCTGAACATTATTGCCAAAGACACCATGTGTCTATCTCTATCACCATGTGTCTATCTCGTCTCATATGCACTAACTTATAATACCCTGTTCCACAGTGTGGCGCAGGGTATAAAAACAAGAATATACGGCCGTAAGTTCGGCCAGGCCTAACCTTATGTACCCTCCGTAGAAACTTCTACGAAAGACTGTCATCCGCAGTCGAATTACTTGGGTTGTGGTATCTTAAAACTTCTTAACATCGTTTTCTAAATTGTGAGTTAGTCCATATGTGGTATATATTAGACAAAAAGGTATGTGTAGGTAAGTCTACAAATAATTAACAATCGATATTGACTTTTGCATATGGGTGTCGCTTTTATTGGATCTATATACAATTATGACTGATATGGACCAATTTTTGTGTGATTGGGGATCGATTTATCTGAGGGCTATATATAACTATAGATGGATATGAACCTGGTATGGTTGTTAACGGGCATATACTAGCACAATGTACCAAATTTCAACTGACTCGGATGCAATTTGCTCCTCCAAGAGGCTCCAAAACCAAATCTCGGGATCGGTTTATATGGGGGCTATATATGATTATGGACTGATATTGACCACTTTTGGCATGGTTGTTAAATATCATATACTACCACCACGTACCAAATTGCAAACAGATCGGATGAATTTTGCTTCACCAAAAGGCACCGGAGGTCAAATCTGGGGATCGGTTTATATGGGGGCTATATATAATTATGGTCTGATATGAACCAATTCCTCCATGGTTTTTGAATACCATATACTAACATCAAGTACCAAATGTCAATCGAATCGGATGAATTTTGCTCTTCCAAGGGGCTCCGTAGGTCAAATCTGGGGATCGGTTTATATGGGAGCTATATATAATTATGGACCGATTTCGACCAATTTTTGCATGTGTGTTTGAGGCCATATATTAACACCACGTACCAAATGTCAACTGAATCAGATGCATTTTGGTCTTCCAAGAGGCTCCGGAGGTCAAATCTGGTGATCGGTTTATATGGGGACTATATATAATTATGTACCGATGTGGACCAATTTTTGTATGGTTGTTAGTGACCTAACACCATGTACCAAATTTCAGCCGGATCGGATGAAATTTGCTTCTCTTAGAGGCTCCGCAAGCTAAATCGGTGGATCGGTTTATATGGGGGCTATATATAACTATTGACCGATGTGGACCAATTTTTGCATAGTTGTTAGAGACCATATACTAACACCATGTACCAAATTTCAGCCGCGCCGGATGAAATTTGCTTCTCTTAGAGGGTCTGCAAGCCAAATTAGGGGGTCCGTTTATATGGGGGCTATACGTCAAAGTGGACCGATATGGCCCATTTGCAATACCATCCGACCTACATCAATAACAACTACTTGTGCCAAGTTTCAAGTCGATAGCTTGTTTCGTTCGGAAGTTAGCGTGATTTCAACAGACGGACGGATTGACGGACGGACGGACATGCTCAGATCGACTCAGAATTTCACCACGACCCAGAATATATATACTTTATGGGGTCTTAATGCAATATTTCGATGTGTTACAAACGGAATGACAAAGTTAATATACCCCCATCCTATAGTGGAGGGTATAAAAAAACAACAAGTATATACGGCCGTAAGTTCGGCCAGGCCGAAGCTTATGTACCCTCCATCATGGATTGCGTAGAAACTTCTTCTAAACACTGCCACCCACAGTCGAATTACTTAAGTTGCGGTAACGCTTGCCGATGGCAATGTATCTTAAAACCTCCTAACACCATCTTCTAAATTTTATGTAAGTCCATACGTGGTATATATTAAATCAAACAAGTATATACGGCCGTAAGTTCGGCCAGGCCGAAGATTATGTACCCTCCATCATGGATTGCGTAGAAACTTCTTCTAAACACTGCCACCCACAGTCGAATTACTTAAGTTGCGGCAACGCTTGCCGATGGCAATGTATCTTAAAACCTCCTAACACCATCTTCTAAATTTTATGTAAGTCCATACGTGGTATATATTAAATCAAAAAAGATCGATCCAATACGTACATAATTCAGTTTGACAAAGTAGACATAAAATTTTGACAAAATTTTCTACAGAAATAAAAATTTAACAAAATTTTCCATAGAAATAAAATTTTCACAAAATTTTCTATAGAAATAAAAATGTTCACAAAATTTTCTATAGAAAGAAAATTTTGACAAAAATGCCTACAGAAATAAAATTTGAACAAAATTTTCTATAGAAATAAACTTTTGACAAAATTTTCTATAGAAATAAAATCTTGGTAGATTATTTTTGGGTCGAGTGGCAACCATGATTATGGACCGAATAAAATTTGAACAAAATTTTCTATAGAAATAAAATTTTGACAATGATGAAAATTTTATTATGAACTGAACAAAATTTTAACAAAATTGTCTCTAGAAATAAAATTTTGACAAAATTTTCTATAGAAATAAAATTTGTACAAAATTTTCTATAGAAATAAAATTTTGGTAGATTATTTTTGGCTCTAGTGGCAACCATTATTATGAACCGATATGGACCAATTTTTGTGTGATTGGACCAATTTTGGTATGGTTGTTAGCGACCATATGTGTTCCTAATTTGAACCGGATCGGATGAATTTTGCTCCTCCAAGAGGCTCCGGAGGTCAAATCTGGAGAACGTTTTATATGGGGGCTATATATAGTTATGGACCGATATGGACCAATTTTTGCACGGTTGCTAGAGACCATATACCAATACCATGTACCAAATTTCAGCCGGATCGGATGAAATTTGCTTCTCTTAGAGGCTCCGCAACCCAAATCTGGGGATCGGATTATATGTGCGCTATATATAATTATGGACCGATGTGGACCAATTTTTGCACGGTTGCTAGAGACCATATACCAATACCATGTACCAAATTTCAGCCGGATCGGATGCAATTTGCTTCTCTTTGAGGCTTCGCAAGCCAAATCTGGGGATCGGTTTATATGGGGGCTATATATAATTATGGACCGATGTGGACCAATTTTTGCATGATTGTTAGAGACCATATACCAAAACCATGTACCAAATTTCAGCCGGATCGGATGAAATATGCTTCTCTTAGAGGCTCCACAAGCCAAATCTGAGGATCGGTTTATATGGGGGCTATATATAATTATGGACCGATGTGGACTAATTTGTGCATGGTTGTAAGATACCATATACCAACATCATGTACCAAATTTCAGCCGGATCGGATGAAATTTGCTTCTCTTTGAGGCTCCGCAAGCCAACTCTGGGTATCGGTTTATATGGGGGCTATATATAATTATGGACCGATGTCGACCAATTTTTGCATGATTGTTAGAGACCATATACCAACACCATGTACCAAATTTCAGCCGGATCGGATGAAATATGCTTCTCTTAGAGGCTCCACAAGCCAAATCTGGGGATCGGTTTATATGGGGGCTATATATAATTAAGGACCGATATGGAGCAGTTTTTGCATGGTTGTTAGAGACCATATACCAAAACCATGTACCAAATTTCAGCCGGATCGGATGAAATATGCTTCTCTTAGAGGCTCCACAAGCCAAATCTGGAGATCGGTTTATATGGGGGCTATATATAATTATGGACCGATGTGGACTAATTTGTGCATGGTTGTAAGATACCATATACCAACATCATGTACCAAATTTCAGCCGGATCGGATGAAATTTGCTTCTCTTTGAGGCTCCGCAAGCCAAATCTGGGGATCGGTTTATATGGGGGCTATATATAATTATGGACCGATGTCGACCAATTTTAGCATGATTGTTAGAGACCATATACCAAAACCATGTACCAAATTTCAGCCGGATCGGATGAAATATGCTTCTCTTAGAGGCTCCACAAGCCAAATCTGGGGATCGGTTTATATGGGGGCTATATATAATTATGGACCGATGTGGACTAATTTGTGCATGGTTGTAAGATACCATATACCAACATCATGTACCAAATTTCAGCCGGATCGGATGAAATTTGCTTCTCTTTGAGGCTCCGCAAGCCAAATCTGGAGATCGGTTTATATGGGGGCTATATATATTTATGGACCGATGTCGACCAATTTTTGCATAATTGTTAGAGATCATATACCAACACCATGTACCAAATTTCAGCCGGATCGGATGAAATATGCTTCTCTTAGAGGCTCCACAAGCCAAATCTGGAGATCGGTTTATATGGGGGCTATATATATTTATGGACCGATGTCGACCAATTTTTGCATAATTGTTAGAGATCATATACCAACACCATGTACCAAATTTCAGCCGGATCGGATGAAATATGCTTCTCTTAGAGGCTCCACAAGCCAAATCTGGAGATCGGTTTATATGGGGGCTATATATAATTATGGACCGATGTGGACTAATTTGTGCATAGTTGTAAGATACCATATACCAACATCATGTACCAAATTTCAGCCGGATCGGATGAAATTTGCTTCTCTTTGAGGCTCCGCAAGCCAAATCTGGGGATCGGTTTATATGGGGGCTATATATAATTATGGACCGATGTCGATCAATTTTTGCATGATTGTTAGAGATCATATACCAACACCCTGTACCAAATTTCAGCCGGATCGGATGAAATATGCTTCTCTTAGAGGCTCCACAAGCCAAATCTGGGGATCGGTTTATATGGGGGCTATATATAATTAAGGACCGATATGGACCAATTTTGCATGGTTGTTAGAGACCATATACCAACACCAAGTACCAAATTTCAGCCGGATCGGATGAAATATGCTTCTGTTAGATGCTCCACACGCCAAATCTGAGGGTCCCTTTATATGGGGGCTATACGTAAAAGTGGACCGATATGGCCCATTTTCAATACCATCCGACCTACATCGATAACAACTACTTGTGCCAAGTTTCAAGTCGATAGCTTGTTTCGTTCGGAAGTTAGCGTGATTTCAACAGACGGACGGACGGACGGACGGACGGACATGCTTAGATCGACTCAGAATTTCACCACGACCCAGAATATATATACTTTATGAGGTCTAAGAGCAATATTTCGATGTGTTACAAACGGAATGACAAAGTTAATATACCCCCATCCTATGATGGAGGGTATAAAAAGATCGATCCAATACGTACATAATTCAGTTTGACAAAGTAGACATAAAATTTTGACAAAATTTTCTACAGAAATAAAAATTTAACAAAATTTTCCATAGAAATAAAATTTTCACAAAATTTTCTATAGAAATAAAAATGTTCACAAAATTTTCTATAGAAAGAAAATTTTGACAAAAATGCCTACAGAAATAAAATTTGAACAAAATTTTCTATAGAAATAAACTTTTGACAAAATTTTCTATAGAAATAAAATCTTGGTAGATTATTTTTGGGTCGAGTGGCAACCATGATTATGGACCGAATAAAATTTGAACAAAATTTTCTATAGAAATAAAATTTTGACAATGATGAAAATTTTATTATGAACTGAACAAAATTTTAACAAAATTGTCTCTAGAAATAAAATTTTGACAAAATTTTCTATAGAAATAAAATTTGTACAAAATTTTCTATAGAAATAAAATTTTGGTAGATTATTTTTGGCTCTAGTGGCAACCATTATTATGAACCGATATGGACCAATTTTTGTGTGATTGGACCAATTTTGGTATGGTTGTTAGCGACCATATACTAACACCACGTTCCTAATTTGAACCGGATCGGATGAATTTTGCTCCTCCAAGAGGCTCCGGAGGTCAAATCTGGAGAACGTTTTATATGGGGGCTATATATAATTATGGACCGATATGGACCAATTTTTGCACGGTTGCTAGAGACCATATACCAATACCATGTACCAAATTTCAGCCGGATCGGATGCAATTTGCTTCTCTTTGAGGCTTCGCAAGCCAAATCTGGGGATCGGTTTATATGGGGGCTATATATAATTATGGACCGATGTGGACCAATTTTTGCATGATTGTTAGAGACCATATACCAAAACCATGTACCAAATTTCAGCCGGATCGGAGGAAATATGCTTCTCTTAGAGGCTCCACAAGCCAAATCTGGGGATCGGTTTATATGGGGGCTATATATAATTATGGACCGATGTGGACTAATTTGTGCATGGTTGTAAGATACCATATACCAACATCATGTACCAAATTTCAGCCGGATCGGATGAAATTTGCTTCTCTTTGAGGCTCCGCAAGCCAAATCTGGGGATCGGTTTATATGGGGGCTATATATAATTATGGACCGATGTCGACCAATTTTTGCATGATTGTTAGAGACCATATACCAACACCATGTACCAAATTTCAGCCGGATCGGATGAAATATGCTTCTCTTAGAGGCTCCACAAGCCAAATCTGGGGATCGGTTTATATGGGGGCTATATATAATTAAGGACCGATATGGACCAATTTTTGCATGGTTGTTAGAGACCATATACCAACACCAAGTACCAAATTTCAGCCGGATCGGATGAAATATGCTTCTGTTAGAGGCTCCACACGCCAAATCTGAGGGTCCCTTTATATGGGGGCTATACGTAAAAGTGGACCGATATGGCCCATTTTCAATACCATCCGACCTACATCGATAACAACTACTTGTGCCAAGTTTCAAGTCGATAGCTTGTTTCGTTCGGAAGTTAGCGTGATTTCAACAGACGGACGGACGGACGGACGTACGGACGGACGGACGGACGGACATGCTTAGATCGACTCAGAATTTCACCACGACCCAGAATATATATACTTTATGGGGTCTTAGAGCAATATTTCGATGTGTTACAAACGGAATGACAAAGTTAATATACCCCCATCCTATGATGGAGGGTATAAAAACGGATTACGTACGTATATAATTTAGTTCTTGACCGGTAAATATAGAGAAGTCTACAAATAATTACGAAACTATAAACTGATATGGACCAATTCTTGCATGAATTTTAGAGACGATGGACGTAAACCACGTACCAAATTTCAACCGGATCGGATGAATTTTGTTCCTCCAAGAGGCTCCGGGGTTCAAACCTTGGGATCGGTCTATATGGGGGCTATATATAATTATGGGGCGATATGGATAAATTTGTGCCGGGTTGTTAGAGACCATATAGTTACACTGCGTACCAAATTTCAAACGGATCAGATGAATTTTGCTCCTCCAAGAGGCTCCGGAGGTCAAATCTGGGGATCGGCTATATATAATTATGTACCGATATGGACCAATTCTTGCATGAATTTTAGAGACGATGGACTTACACAACGTACCAATTTTCAATGGGATCGGATGAATTTTGCTCCTCCAAGAGGCTTCGGAGATCAAATCTGGGGATGTATTTATATGGGGGCTATATGTAAAATTTGTCCGATATGGCCCATTTGCAATTCATCCGACCTACATCAATAAGAATCACTTCGTTCGGAATTTCACCACTACCCAGAATATACATACTTTATGGGGTCTTAGAGCAATATTTCGATGTGATACACAGAAAAAAATTTCATCAAAAATTTTCCAATTAAAATTTTAATTGAGTTTTAAAAAATATTCAATTAAAAATTTAATTGATTTAACAAATTTTTTAATTGATACAAAAATCAATCACAAAAATTAATAGTATTAATTAATTTTTTAATTGGATCAATTAATTTTTTAATTGACCTCCAATTAATTTTTTAATTGATACTATCATTTCTGTGATTGAAGACATTTCAATTAAAAAATTAATTGGATCAATTAATTTCGTGATTGAATCAGAAAAAAATTTTTTTGTGTGTACAAACGGAATGACAAATTTAATATATCCCCCATCCTATGGTGGAGGGTATACACAGTATTTTGGGTGTAATTTCGTCATTTGTAATTTGTCAATAATGCTTGTTTTCTGATTAGCCCTTGCCTCTATCTTGTATGGGCTATAAATCTTAGGGAGTGTGATATGACCAATGCCCTCCATCGCCTATAGCATTGCTCAAATCTGAACATATGAAGAGGTGTAGGCGGAAAAATGTTCAGCTAATTGTTTAAATTGTCTATAATCAAATAAAAAAGTTCACTTTAGTGTGTAGCAAAACACATCAAAAATAATTTATAATAAGCCCTAGATGAGCCAAGCAACAACCAGCCACACATATTGCCCGGTGGCCCCAGAGGTCAGCTCCAAAGAGCCGAAATCTCAAAATAATCGCCACCATCCACAAAAAAGTCAGGGGCGGAAGGAACCTAACAGAAAAAAACCACACAGTCTTGTGGTTTCCTCTTTTATTCAAAATATTTTTATGGGTTTGCCAGCACCACAGTGATGTTTGCTTGGTACTTTTCAATGCTCGTAAATATAGTGACCAGATGTTGTTCACGCGCTGTTTTCTTTCTTTTTCCACAATAGCACTTTAAGTTTTTTAATGGGCCACAATTATTTGAATTCATGGCGATGTGTTCTGTGTCTTGAGCATTTGTCTCCGACAAAAGTAAATGGGATGACCGTCAGTCTAAAATGAATGTCATTTGTTTGGTTTATATTTGATCTTTCGAGGACGCAACATTACAATGATGATGCGAATGCAATCAAATTTTGTGACCTACTTTAACAAAAGAATGAGAACAAAAACTGTAATACCTCTACAATATTTAATTCGATTTAAAGGCTATAGGAATTAGGTCATATGAATAACTAACTTAAGATCCATTGAATCCACTGTTATAACATACCTATGAAATTTGAGGAATTTGAATTAATCTCTGATGAGACAACCATATTGTTTTCGATTCCGGGGGCAAGCAAATAAGGTGCCATTACGAACCATACTGGAATGAGCAAGAGGACGAATCAGCATTATATGATGGGGTACAACAGAACCTGTGCCAAATATACATAAATGCGAAACGAAGATAGGGAAATGCATCAACAAAACAAACTATAAATAAAACAAGGTAAGTTCGGCCGATCCGAATCTTAAATACCCACCACCATGAATCAAATATAATAGTTTACTTTGAAAACTATTCGCGTAGAGGGTTACTTTATAATATAGAGAATTTCAGGAGGGTTGATGACAGATATTCTCCCAAGCAGATAAGTTCAACCAGTACGTTTCCCGAAGATAAATTTAAAGATTCTACCTATGAAGACTAGATGAGATTCTGGATTTATAAGAAACAATTTTGTTTGAGTTTTAGAGAAATCATAAATATATCGTATAATTGATAAAAGAAAGCCTTGATTTGAATCCTTAATTTTGTAAATTTTTACCTCCATTATTTAAATGATTACGAGAAGTAAAATCTGGAACTTCTACTTTGCGCCCGCTATACCCTCAAGATGTGAAATCGGTCAATATCGATGCTTTACCAAATGGATTTTTGAGGGTCTAAGATACCAGTTTATTTACATTTTTATACCCTCCACCATAGGATGGGGGTATATAAAATTTGTCATTCCGTTTGTAACACATCGAAATATTGCTCTAAGACCCCATAAAGTATATATCTTCTGGGTCGTGGTCAAATTCTGAGTCGATCTGAGCACGTCCGTCCGCCCGTCCGTCCGTCTGTTGAAATCACGCTAACTTCCGAACGAAACAAGCTATCGACTTGAAACTTGGCACAAGTAGTTGTTATTAATGTAGGTCGGACGGTATTGCAAATGGGCCATATCGGTCCACTTTTACGTATAGCCCCCATATAAACGAACCCCCAAATTTGGCTTGTGATTGCTCTAAGAGAAGAAAATTTCATCCGATCCGGTTGAAATTTGGTATATGGTGTTATTATATGGTCTCTAACAACCATGCAAAATTTGTCCATACCGGTCCACTTTTACGTATAGCCCCCATATAAACGGACACCCAAATTTTGCTTGGGGAGCCTCTAAGAGAAGCATGGTACATGGTATTAGTATATGGTTTCTGACAACCATGCAAAAATTGGTCCATATCGGTCCACTTTTACGTATAGCCCCCATATAAACGGACCCCCAAATTTGTCTTGCGATTGCTCTAAAAGAAACAAATTTCATCCGATCAGGCTGAAATTTGGTACATGGTGTTATTATATGGTCTCTAACAACCATGCAAAAATTGGTCCATATCGGTCCACTTTTACGTATAGCCCCCATATAAACGGACACCCAAATTTGGCTTGGGGAGCCTCTAAGAGAAGCATGGTACATGGTGTTAGTATATGGTCTCTAACAACCATGCAAAAATTGGTCCATATAAGTCCATTTTTACGTATAGCCCCCATATAAACGGACCCCCAAATTTAGGCTTGCGATTGCTCTAATAGAAGTAAATTTAATCCGATCCGGCTGAAATTTGGTACATATTGTTAGTATATGGTCTCTAACAACCATGCAAAAATTGGTCCATATCGGTCCACTTTTACGTATAGCCCCCATATAAACGGACCCCCAAATTTGGCTTGCGATTGCTCTAAGAGAAGAAAGTTTCATCCGATCCGGCTGAAATTTTGTACATGGTGTTAGCATATGGTCTCTAAAAACCATGCAAAAATTTGTCCATATCGGTCCATAATTATATATAACCCCCATATAAACCGATCCCCAGATTTGAACTCCGGAGCCTCTTAGAGGAGCAAAATTCATCCGATTCGGTTGAAATTTGGTACGTGGTGTTAGTATACGGTCTCTAATAACCATGCAAAAATTAGTCCATATCGGTCCATAATTATATATAGCCCCAATATAAACCGATTCCCAGATTTGGTTTGCGGATCCTCTAAGAGAAGCAAATTTCATCCGATCCCGCTGAAATTTGGTACATGATATTAGTATATAGTCTTTAAGAACCATTCAAAAATTGGTCCATATCAGTCCATAATTATATATAGCCCCTATATAAACCGATCCCCAGATTTGAACTCCGGAGCCACTTGGACGAGCAAAATTCATCCGATCCGGTTGAAATTTGCAACGTGGTCTTAATATATAGCCGCTAATAATCATGCCAAAATTGGTCCATATCGGTCTATAGTTATATATAGCCGATCCCCAATCACACAAAAATTGGTCCATATCGGTTCATAATCATGCTTGCCATTCGAGCAAAAATAATCTAGCAAAATTTGTCGAAATTTTATTCCTATAGAAAATTTTGTCAAATTTTATTTCTATAGAAAACTTTGGAAACATTTTATTTCTGTAGAAAATTTTAATTCTATAGAGAATGTTGTCAAAATTTTAAATCTTTTGAAAATTTAGTAAAAATTTTATTTCTATAGAAAATTTTGTCAAAATGTTATTTCTATAGAAAATTTTGTTAAAATCGTATTTCTATAGAAAATTTTGTCCAAACTTTACAAAATTTTATTTTGTCAAAATTTTATTTCTATAGAAAATTTTGTCAAACATAATTATATACGTATTTAATCGGCCATTTTAAGTTTAATATATACCACGTATGGACTACGTGGTATATATTACGGTATTAGGAAGTTTTAAGATACCTTGTCATCGGCAAAAGTTACCGCAACCCAATTAAATCGATTGTGGATGACAGTCTTTAGTAGAAGTTTCTACGCAATCCATGGTGGAGGGTACATAAGCTTCGGCCTGGCCGAACTTACGGCCGTTTATACTTGTTTTTATTCGGCTGACATATTTGTGGTCCTAAAATACCCGTAGGTTTCCAATTTCAGGCGAAGTGGATAAAAACTACAGATTCTAGCAGCCCAAGAAATTCGAAAGTTAGGTCTATATGGAGGCTATACCAAAACAAGGACCAATACCCACTATTTTCGACACAATTCTTAATGGTCCTCAAATACCTCTAGAATTCCGATTTCAGACAAATTCGGTAAAAACTACGAATTCTAGAAGCCCAAGAAGTAAAATCGGGAGATCAATCTATATGGGGGATATACCACAACATAAACCGACACGGACAATTTTCGACACACCTCGTTATGGTCCAAAAATACCCCCAGATTTCCAATTTCAGGCAAATCGGATTGTAAATACAGTTTCTAGACGCCCAAGAAGTAAAATCGACAGATCGGTCTATATGTGGACTATACCAAAAAATTGACCGATAGGCAGCATTTTCGGCACACCTTTTTACGGTCATAAAATATATCTAGATTTCAAATTTCAGGCCATTCGGATAGTAAATACAGTTTCTCGACGCCCAAGAAGTAAAATCAGGAGATCGGTCTATATGGGTGCTATACCAAAACATGGACCGGTACCCCCCATTTTCGACACACCAATTAGTGGTCTTAAAATACCTCTAGACTTTCAATTTCAGGTAAATTTGATAGAAAATACACTTTCTAGACGCCCAAGAATCTAAATCGGGAAATCGGTCCATATGAGTGCTATACCAAAACATGGAGCGATAGGTACCATTTTCGGTACACTTTTTGATGGTCCTAAACTACCTCAAGATTTCCAATTTCAGGCAAATTCGATGGTTTTTATAAGCCCAAGACCCCAAATCGGGAGGTCGGTTTATATGGAGACTATATCAAAATTTGGACCGATATAGCTCATCTTCGAACATTTCATTAAAACTCAGCCAACGAAAAATTTTCATTGATATAACGTAACATTTTCATTAATACAATGAAAATATTCGTTAATAGTACGAAGCGTTACGTAAATTAATAGAAAATTCGTTATAATAACGAAATATTGCGTTGTATTAACGAATTTGTTTCGTTGGCTGACTTTTAACGACACATTCCGTTAATATAACGAAACTTTTTCTATTAGTGTACCTGTACAAAAAACGAATATGCTCCAAATTTCAGGATAATAGCGCAATTATTGAAGGCTGTAGCATGATTACAACAGACAGACAGATGGACGAACATGCATATATCGTCTTAGAATTTCTCCGTGATCAAATTGGAAGTCGATATTTCGATGTGTTACAAACGGAATGACAAACTTATTATACCCCTCATCACCATTCTATGGTGGTGGGTATAATTATGCTGATATCTTTATCCGTTCAAGTTGCAGAATTATTAAAAAATAAAAAAAAATAAAACAAAACAAAACCATTTGGAACCACTGTGCGCCGTGTCGAAACTGTGTGTCAGTATCGGTTTTGGGACAGGGAACATGCAGTTTTTTGGACAAGAGACAATTTTCTTTAGATTCCAATTATTCGGGAATTAAACCTTTATAACGTTTGAACTAATTGTGATATGATATTTTTAATAGGCTTTGCGAGGAAAATTGTTTTAAGAAATATTGCTGAATATACCATTCCCAAAATTCATATAAAAAATCTTCAAAATCTGCATATTTCTCAGTTCTTTACCGATAGGATTTGAAACCATTTACAGTTACACCCTCAAAAAAAATCGCTTCTGTAACATATACCCCAAACACATTTTGCTTCAAGCATATATATTTTCAGGATTGCTGCAAATAAAATATTGTTTGTATTGTTCAAACATATTATGTTTCACCTTAGGGCATACACTTTTCTTTGTGTGGATATATTTTTAAGGCGCCAATTGGTTTCTTCCATTATTTTACTTGCACCATACTCTCTATGTTAGGTCTCTCTTTCTAAACACATATATGTTTATAGGCTATTTCCAAATTAATATATGTTTGCATGTAAGCATATTATATTTACAAACATTTTATGTCCCAAACACAATATGTTCCAACATATTAACATATTTGTCCCAAACATGTTATGCTAGTTTATGAACATTATATGCTTGCACTTAAAACGATTGTGTTAAAAAATTTGAGTTCCAAACATATAATTTTCACACCCAAACATATGAAAAATAGTCTTTTTCGTCCGTGTAGTTACTGAGTCGTGAGTCATACTGATAGCAACGCCGTGAGTATGTGTGATTAACAAACCTAATGTCGTGCGTGAGCGTGAGTCACCAAAATATTTTTTTTGTGAGTGTGCGCGAGTAACGAATTTCGGAAAACTACGCTCACGAAAATAATCCCACGCACGGACGTAAAACGCTTACGAGTTGAATTCATTTAAAATTTTAGTGACACATGGGGTGTTAAGAGTTTAATAACGCTCTCGATTTTAATCATGCTCAGAAACGTCGCTAAGGTAAATTACTCATAAAATTATTCGTGAGTCATGAAATTTTTCGTGAGTCACGGTATTTTCTTTTCGCGAGTGTGCGTGAGACCTACCAAACAATATTGTGCGTGAGTGTGCGTGAGTAAGATTTTTCCGTCGTGAATGTGCGTGAGCCTGAGTAAAATATTACTCACGTGCACATCTCTAGTGCATACAAAGAAAATTTCATTAAAATTGAGCCAACGAACATTTATCATTGACGCAGCGAAACATTTTCATTAAGACAACGAAAATATTTGTTAATACTACAAAACGTTTCGTTGATTAACAAATTATTCGTTATAATAAAGAACAATTTCTTTATATCAATGCATTTGTTTCATTGGCTCAATTTTAATGTCACATTTCGTTAATAAAGGGTGGTTAAATTAAAGGGCCGATGTTTAATGTGAACCACACCTAAACGCCAAGATTTTTTCCGAATTTTATTTGACATTTATCTATTTCAGACTTACCCAATTTGAACCATGGAGAGATACACAATCCAACAACGTGTTAAATGGTTCCAAGAAATGGCAACAGTGGATGATCAATTTTCGAAGAAAATCATCTTCAGTGATGAGGCACATTTGGGCGAATGTGAATCCAAAAGTGATTGTCGAAAAATCAATGCACCCACAAAGAGTGACTGTTTGGTGCGGTTTATGGGCTTGCGGCATCATCGGGCCGTATTTTTGCCAAAATGAGGCCGGTCAGGCAGTTACTGTGATTGGTGTTCGCTATCGTGAGATGGTAACGAAATTTTTATGGCCCGAATTGGAAGATATGGATGTGGACGATTTGTGGTTTCAGCAGGACGGTGCCATTGTCACACAGCTAACGAATCAATGGCCCTTTTGCGCAACAAATTCAATGGCCGTGTTATCTCACGTAATGGCGATGTCAATTGCCCGCCAAGATCATGTGATTTGACACCGAACGAAACTTTTTCTACCATTGTGGGCACATGAGGCTTTTTGGAAAAGAGAACGGTTTAGCAATCGATGTTTTGACAAATGAGATTTTTTTAAAACAATTTATTTATTTTCTTTGGAAAATTGCAGATGCATCGATTCAGATTTGGATATAGCTCCCATTTACATCTATCGCCCAATTTTCCAATATTGGGCCATAATAGTCTTATTCCTTAGCCGATATTATTCAAAGTTAGTACAAGGTAAACTTCTGGGGTATCAACCAGCAAAATATCAATCAAATCCGTTCAGATTTAGATATAGCTACCTTCAATATGTATCGACCAATTTTCGCAAATTTGGCCATCCAGTTCAGATTTATATAATAGGTTGGCTGACAAGTCCCCGGTCTGACACATAGATGGCGTCGCTTCAAATGATTCGTGTCAAATTTTGACTTCTGTAAGTCAATTAGTTTGTGAGATAGAGCGTCTTTTGTGAAGCAACTTTTGTTATTTTGAAAAAATGGAAAAAAAAGATTTTCGTGTTTTGATAAAATACTGTTTTCTCAAGGGAAAAAATACGGTGGAAGCAAAAACTTGGCTTGATATTGAGCTTCCGGACTCTGCTCCAGGGAAATCAACAATAACTGATTGGTTACCGACGAAAACATCAAAAAAATCCACAAAATGATTTTGAATGACCGTAAAATGAAGTTGATCGAGATAGCAGAGGCCTTAAAAGGAACGTTTTGGTCATATCGTTCATCAATATTTGGATAGGCGGAAGCTCTGTGCAAAATGGGTGCCGCGCGAGCTCACATTTGTCCAAAAACAACAACGTGTTGATGATTCTGAGCGGTGTTTGCAGCTGTTAACTCGTAATACACCCGAGTTTTTCCGTCGATATGTGACAATGGATGAAACATGGCTCCATCACACTCCTGAGTCCAATCGACAGTCGGCTGAGTGGACAACGACCGGTGAACGGTCTCCGAAGCGTATAAAGACTCAACAGTCCGCTGGCAGAGTAATGGCCTCTGTTTTTTGGGATGCGTATGGAATAATTTTTATCGATTATCTTGAGAAGGGAAAAACCATCAACAGTGACTATTATATGGCGTTATTGGAGCGTTTGAAATCGCGGCAAAACGGCCCCATATGAAGAAGAAAAAAGTGTTGTTCCACCAAGATAACGCACCGTGCCACAAGTCATTGAGAATGATGGCAAACATTCATGAATTGGGCTTCGAATTGCTTCCCCTCCCACCGTATTCTCCAGATCTGGCCCCCAGCGACTTTTTCTTGTTCTCAGACCTCAAAAGGATGCTCGCAGGGAAAAATTTGGCTGCAATGAAGAGGTGATGCCTATTTTGAGGCAAAACCGAAGGAGTACTACCAAAATGGTATCAAAAAATTAGAAGATCGTTATAATCGTTGTATCGCTCTTGAAGGGAACTATGTTGAATAATAAAAACGAATTTTGACAAAAAGATGTGTGTTTTCTTTGTTAGACCGGGGACTTATCAGCGAACCTGTTATAGCTCCCATATATATGTACTGACCACAACAATCTTATTTATTAACCAATGTTACTAAAAGTTCAAATTTACATCTATTAGCCGATTTTATTCACACTTACATAAAGCTCTTACATAAATGTATTATCAAATTTTCACAAATTTGTCTGCATTAGCCACACTAATTGAGCGATTTCCAACTTTTATACCCTGCGCAATATTGCTCAATGGCCAAAATACCCATATATTCCTTGTAATCACCATTGCTAAGTTGAGAACTTGTTAAAATGGCTCAAATTTTCTAATTAGAAACAATGATATTCGCAGATTTCTTTTCTGGGGAACAAAATGTTAGACCAAAAAAGTTTTCTTTTGGTGTAAAAACAAATATGAGCTACCAATGACATTTTTTGCACTCATTTTCATAAATTCAGTCTTATTTGCTTTTAATAAAAATCCTAATAATTCCGTTCCGGTGCAAAGTATTTTTCTTTGGGTGAACTATGGGCTCCACAAATAGCGCTGGCCTCATTAGAAGGGCTTCTGCCCCGTCACCATACCGCTTTCTCTTGTAAAACAAAAGCTTTAAAAATCCCAATTTTAATGTGTCTCGATTTTATTGTCATGCCATTCTGGCGGAATAACTGAAGTTTATAAATTGATGGCCCTTAATCAATTGTTGATTTACGTGTAAATTAATCGTATTAAAATGCTGAACTCAGATGCCACTTTTTTTTTTGCATGATTTTCTTCTATCCGATGTCCATTATAAAATATTTTAATATACTCACATGACAACCTGGACAATTGAAAATCGTAGAGAAGCCATTTCCACCTAACCCCGCCGAACGAGAAATAAAAATTGTTGTCACATAAAACACAGTAAAAACAGAATTACCCACTCTACCTTTACCTTCCGCATTCAATTTCCTTAATGAAAATTCAAGGAATTTTTTGCGAGAATTTCTTGGAACCACAGAACAAAAAAAAAATACTAAAGCTTTGGTAACGTTACATTTGGTAGTGACCAGAGATTGAAGGCGGTCGGTCAACCAGTGCTACGAGTACGATCCATGATGCAAAACCTCCATCTCTCAAAAAAACAACAAACGAACGTTTTAAGAGGAGGATAAAATGGAACTTTTCTCCATTTGCCATGAATGCGTAACATAATATTAAACGTTATTTTCGGGTAATAAAAAAAGGAAGTCAAAATTGACGAACCCAACAGAAAAAAAGCAAAAAGAACATAAAACTTTAGTTACAGTTTCCTGGAAATTCTCTCCTTCCCCCCACCAAGTGCCGCCATCTATGCATTCATGTATCCGTCCAACCCTCGGTTATCTGCAGACCATGGCTTTAATGTCATCTATAGCCACGAGAGTTTTGTTTGACAAAGCATTGACCAGAAGAAATAAAAATCGTCTGCAATTCTAATCATGACATTTAGAAGGAGGAACAAACCAGGACCCTTGCCAACGCAAAAAAAAAACGTAGCAAAAATAGAAGGCAAAAGCCCGACAGATGAAAACCATAAAAGGCTATAATAGCCATGAGGTGTGTTACTGGGGTGACAGTGAATTTCGCTTAAAACTCCTCTTTGATGTTGGGGATTTCCTTAGAAGTAAAGCTCTTCCCTGTCAGCTTGTATCATGCCAAATATTGTCGCATTTTCTATTTTTTGACAGAGGAAAAAATAAATGAAAAGAGAGGGAGAGAGAGAGAGAACAAGCTGTTAAACTTTTGCGAAGGCGTTGACAAGTTTTTTTCAAAAGCGTAGAAAAGTGATGACTCCACTGTCCACCAAGTGAAGTGGATATTTCAAGATTTGTGGTGCCATCGTAAAATTTTTATTTTGTACCAAGGGAAGTAAATGATGCCCTTGCCTTTTATATTTTCCTGTAGGATTTCTATACATACATATATTATTTTTTTGCCCAATAGAACTTTGGAAATTCTCAAAATAGTTATTTCTATTTATGGGTAACTATTTTCAGTTCATATTCTATTTGCAGCTTGTCATGGATTTGCTTAACATTATAGGGTTTTCGCCATAGGATGGTTGGTATAATCAGTATTCCATTGCATTTGCTTGTCGGTCGGCGTCTGAGGGGAGGTAAACTTACAAGATTTCCTACAAAGGTCCTCTATGTATAATGGTCCACATTTTAATTTTCTGCGTTCTTGGGCACACATTTAGACCACGGAAAATGCTGTAGCCGCCCTAGCTAAAAATTAACAAGTATATACGGCCGTAAGTTCGGCCAGGCCGAAGCTTATGTACCCTCCATCATGGATTGCGTAGAAACTTCTTCTAAACACTGCCACCCACAATCGAGTTACGTAAGTTGTGGTAACGCTTGCCGATGCCAAGGTATCTTCAAACTCCTAACACCATCTTCTAAATTGTATGTAAGTCCATACGAGGTATATATTAAATCAAAAAAGATCGATCCAATACGTATATAATTCAGTTTGACAAAGTAGACATAAAATTTTGACAAAATTTTCTACATAAATAAAATTTTAACAAAATTTTCTAAAGAAATAAAATTTAACAAAATTTTCTATAGAAAGAAAATTTTGACAAAAATGTCTACAGAAATAAAGTTTTAACAAAATTTTCTATAGAAATAAACTTTTGAAAAAATTTTCTATAGAAATAAAATCTTGGTAGATTTTTTTTGGGTCGAGTGGCAACCATGATTATGAACCGAATAAAATTTGAACAAAATTTTCTATAGAAATAAAATTTTGAGAATGATGAAAATTTTATTATGAACCGAATAAAATTTTAACAAAATTTTCTATAGAAATAAAATTTTGACAAAATTTTCTATAGAAATAAAATTTTGGTAGATTATTTTTAGCTCTAGTGGCAACCATGATTATGAACCGATATGGACCAATTTGGTATGGTTGTTAGCGACCATATACTAACACCACGTTCCTAATTTGAACCGGATCGGATGAATTTTGCTCCTCCAAGAGGCTCCGGAGGTCAAATCTGGAGAATGTTTTATATGGGGGCTATATATAATTATGGACCGATATGGACCAATTCTGGCACGGTTGTTAAAGATCATATACTAACACCATGTTCCAAATTACAACCGGATTGGATGAAATTTGCTTCTCTTGCAGACTTCGCAAGCCAAATCTGGGGATCGGTTTATATAATTATGAACTGATGTGGACCAATTTTTGCATGGGTGTTATACCAATATCATGTACCAAATTTCAGGCGGATCGGATGAAATTTGCTTCTCTTTGAGGCTCCGCAACCAAAATCTGGGGATCGGTTTATATGGGCACTATATATAATTATGGACCGATGTGTTTCAATTTTTGCTCGGTTGTTAGAGACCATATACCAATACCATGTACCAAACTTCAGCCGGATCGGACGCAATTTGCTCCTCTTTGAGGCTTCGCAAGCCAAATCTGGGGATCGGTTTATATGGGGTCTATATATATTTATGGACCGATGTGGACCAATTTTTGCATGGTTGTTAGAGACCATATACCAACATCATGTACCAAATTTCAGCCGGATCGGATGAAATTTGCTTCTCTTTGAGGCTCCGCAAGCCAAATCTGGGGATCGGTTTATATGGGGGCTATATATAATTAAAGACCGATATGGACCAATTTTTGCATGGTTGTTAGAGACCATATACCAACATAATGTACCAAATTTCAGCCGGATCGGATGAAATATGCTTCTCTTAGAGGCTCCACAAGCCAAATCTGGGGATCGGTTTATATGGGGTCTATATA
The DNA here is from genome assembly GCF_050003625.1 of Haematobia irritans. Lineage (NCBI taxonomy): Eukaryota > Metazoa > Arthropoda > Insecta > Diptera > Muscidae > Haematobia > Haematobia irritans. Next base: position 77,770,989 of record NC_134399.1, on the reverse strand, counting down.
TATTTATGGACCGATGTGGACCAATTTTTGCATGGTTGTTAGAGACCATATACCAACATCATGTACCAAATTTCAGCCGGATCGGATGAAATTTGCTTCTCTTTGAGGCTCCGCAAGCCAAATCTGGGGATCGGTTTATATGGGGGCTATATATAATTAAAGACCGATATGGACCAATTTTTGCATGGTTGTTAGAGACCATATACCAACACCATGTACCAAATTTCAGCCGGATCGGATGAAATATGCTTCTCTTAGAGGCTCCACAAGCCAAATCTGGGGATCGGTTTATATGGGGCCTATATATAATTATGGACCGATGTCAACCAATTTTGGCATGATTGTTAGAGACCATACACCAACAACATGTACCAAATTTCAGCCGGATCGGATGAAATATGCTTCTGTTAGAGGCTCCACAAGCCAAATCTGAGGGTCCCTTTATATGGGGGCTATACGTAAAAGTGGACCGATATGGCCCATTTTCAATACCATCCGACCTACATCGATAACAACTACTTGTGCCAAGTTTCAAGTCGTTCGGAAGTTAGCGTGATTTCAACAGACGGACGGACGGACGGACGGACGGACGGTGGTTCCTTGGGAACCACCTGCACGTTGTTGGCGGCGTACCACTCCATGGCCTTTTTACCGTAATGGCAAGATGCCAAATCCGGCCAAAACAGTACGGAACAACCGTGTTTCTTCAGGAAAGGCAGCAGACGTTTATTCAAACACTCTTTCACGTAAATTTCTTGGTTGACAGTCCCGCAAGCTATGAAAATGCTGCTTTTCAAGCCACAGGTACAGATGGCTTGCCAAACCAGATATTTCTTTGCGAACTTTGACAGTTTTATGTGCTTGAAAATATCTGCTACCTTTCCCCTTCCTTTTGCCGTATAAAACTCCTGTCCCGGAAGCTGCTTGTAGTCGGCTTTGACGTAGATTTCGTCGTCCATTACCACGCAGTCAAACTTCGTCAGCATCGTCGTGAACAGCCTCCGGGATCGCGCTTTGGCCGTCGTATTTTGTTTATCATCGCGATTTGGAGTCACTACCTTCTTGTAAGTCGATAGTCCGGCTCGTTTTTTGGCTCGATGCACGGTTGTAGACGATACACCCAGCTTATTTGCGGCATCTCGGAGAGAGAGGTTAGGGTTTCGCTTGAAACTGCCGGCAACTCTCTTTGCCGTCTCAGCGGCTTCCGGTTTTCGATTTACCCCCGATCCAGAGTTCCTGGCTGTCGACAAACGTTCCCCAAACACTTTAATTACATTTGTAATGGTTGATTTGGCAACTTTTAGCGATTTTGCCATCTTTGCGTGCGAGTAGCTCGGATTTTCGCGATGCGCGAGCAAAATTTTGATACGCTGCTCTTCTTGATTGGACGGCATTTTGACAACTGAAGAGTGAATTCTAAAATCAAAATAAGAGTAACATTCTACACACACACACCTTCAAAATGAGGGGTGTTCAGGTTTTTTAAATGCAAAATTGAAAGAAATACGTCAAGTTTATATTGACCAAATTTTGACCGTGTCTCCCTTTAGTCTGAAATTATTAATGTTTATACCCTAAACCACATAGTGGTCAGGGTATAATAAGTTTGATCGGCCAAAAAATGTGCCTACCAGAAATATTGATTTTAGACCCCATAAAATATATACCGATCGACTCAGAATCACCTCCTGAGTCGATCTAGCGCTTGGTGTCCGTCCGTCCGTCCGTCTGTCCATGTATTTGTTGTTCACAGGATTCCGGTCGCAATTATTAACCGATTTTGATGAAATTTGGTACAGGGAGTTTTTTGGGCACAAGGACGAAAGCTATTGAATTTGGAAGAAATCGGATCAAATTTAGATATAGCTCCCATATATATGTATCGCCCGATTTCGACAAATGGGGTCGCGTTGCGTGTTTTTTCAAACGGATCGTCACCAAATTTGGCAAAAGGTAATGTTTTCCATCGCCCTTCAAGTCTGCAAAATTTCATCCAAATCGGTTCAGATTTAGATATAGCTCTCATATATATGTATCGCCCGATTTTCCCAAATTTGGCCACAAAACCTTTATTTATCAACCGATCTTACTCAAAGTTGGCTAAATATAATCTTCTATAGCACTAACTTTATGTGCAAAAAGTCATCGAAATCGGTTCTGATTTAGCTATAGCTCCCATATATATGTACCGCCCGATTTTTCTAAATTTGCCAATAAAATTCTTATTTATAGACCGATCTTACCCAAATTTGGCTAAATGTAGTCTTCTATAGCACTAACTATATGTGCAAAAAATCGTCGAAATCGGTTCAGATTTAGATATAGCTCCCATATATAAATTTGGCCATAGAACCCTTATTTATTAACCGATCTTACTAAAAGTTGGCTAGATCCAGTCCTCTATAGTACTAACTATATGTGCAAAATTTCATCGAAATCGGTTCACATTTAGATATAGCTCCCATATATGTATCGCCCGATTTTGAAAAATTCGCCCCTAATAACCTTATGTTTGACCATACAGGCCTCATTTCGTAACTGATCTTATTCAAATCTTGCACAAGGTAACCTTTTGTGGTATTAATCAAACCCGCAAAATATTATGCAAATTGGTTCAGATTTAGATATAGCTTCCATATATATGCATCGCTCGATTTTCCCAAATTTGGCCATAGTAATCTTATTTATTAACTAATGTTGCTCAAATTTCAAATTTTGATGTACTAGCCGATCTTAGTTATACGTACTTGTAGCTCTTACATAAGAATATTGCTCGATTTTTACAAATTTGTATTTATTACCCACACTAATTTAACGATTTTCTCTTTTTTAATAATGGGCTCAATATTAGTGGCATACTAACTCCGTAGGCGCAATATCAACACAGCCAGTACGGGAAATTCCCTATATGTAGGGTTTTTCTAATAAAGGGTGATTCTTTTGAGGTTAGGATTTTCATGCATTATTATTTGACAGATCACGTGGGATTTCAGACATGGTGTCAAAGAGAAAGATGCTCAGTATGCTTTGACATTTCATCATGAATAGACTTACTAACGAGCAACGCTTGCAAATCATTGAATTTTATTACCAAAATCAGTGTTCGGTTCGAAATGTGTTTATCGACAAATTTTGTTCAGCGATGAGGCTCATTTCTGGTTGAATGGCTACGTAAATAAGCAAAATTGCCGCATTTGGAGTGAAGAGCAACCAGAAGCCGTTCAAGAACTGCCCATGCATCCCGAAAAATGCACTGTTTGGTGTGGTTTGTACGCTGGTGGAATCATTGGACCGTATTTTTTCAAAGATGCTGTTGGACGCAACGTTACGGTGAATGGCGATCGCTATCGTTCGATGCTAACAAACTTTTTGTTGCCAAAAATGGAAGAACTGAACTTGGTTGACATGTGGTTTCAACAAGATGGCGCTACATGCCACACAGCTCGCGATTCTATGGCCATTTTGAGGGAAAACTTCGGAGAACAATTCATCTCAAGAAATGGACCGGTAAGTTGGCCACCAAGATCATGCGATTTGACGCCTTTAGACTATTTTTTGTGGGGCTACGTCAAGTCTAAAGTCTACAGAAATAAGCCAGCAACTATTCCAGCTTTGGAAGACAACATTTCCGAAGAAATTCGGGCTATTCCGGCCGAAATGCTCGAAAAAGTTGCCCCAAATTGGACTTTCCGAATGGACCACCTAAGACGCAGCCACGGTCAACATTTAAATGAAATTATCTTCAAAAAGTAAATGTCATGGACCAATCTAACGTTTCAAATAAAGAACCGATGAGATTTTGCAAATTTTATGCGTTTTTTTTAAAAAAAAAAGTTATCAAGCTCTTAAGAAATCACCCTTTATTTAGCGTCTTGTAGGGACCTAGCTAGGACCACAATGTAGGGACATTTTCACTCAACAACATTTGTAATAATTTTTACATTTTGGTGGCTCTATAGGAGGAAATTAGAAGCCGGCAAGGCTTGATCTTTAACAATGTGTGGTAAACTTTATTCCTGGAGAAAATTTTACATTTTATTTCTATAGAAATTTTTTTCAAAATATTATTTCTATAAAAAATTTTCTCAAAATTTTATTTCTGTGGAATTTTTTCTCAAAATTTTATTTCTATAGAATTTATTGTCAACATTTTATTTCTATAGAAAACTTTCTCACAAAAATTTGTTTATAGAAACTTTTCCAAAATTTTATTTTTATAGAGATTTAACAAAAAAGATTACTAATTTGGGTAGAATTCTACCAACTGTGGCAACCGTGGTGGTAATACAAATTTATATTCTAAGTTATATACGTTGCATATTCATGTTTTAAGATTATAAAGTACTTAGAACCATTTTTGTTTTGTAAAATTTTTTAAATCTAACGAAAAATATAGTAGGGAAAATTGTTTGGGAACGTATGGGAAAGTAGGGAACTTTTTTTTGTCCTTGTAGGGTAAACCGAACATTTTCCCTGGCAACATTTACTATGAGCTATAGTCCGATTGACACAAAGCACCCATAGACATGTACCCCTTAATTTTCTTAAATATGTAACTGCGGTTTATCTCCCAGACCTATATGTTACCACAAATGCTTATGATTACTAATTCTGTAATGGTGGTTTAGGGTATGATATAGTCGGCCCCGCCCGACTTTCTACTTTACTTACTTGTTTAAATTATAAAAATGAATAAAAAATCAGACTTCAACAATTCAATTAAAGCAATTCAATTAAAAGCAACTAAAAGTAGTTCCACACTTTTTCCCAGCAAAAAATGGAAGTTGTTCTAAAGGCACGATTTTAAAAGCACTTCCAAAATGTCCTCACAAAGAAGTTAATTATTTTAACTCTTCAATGGCAATCGATATTAATTTTTGAAAAAAATCGGTTCAGACTTAGATATAGCTACCACATATATTTATCACCGATCTGGTTACACGTGACGCGCTTATCAGCCAATGAGGGGCTATATGACTATGGATCGATATGGACCCATTTTTACATGATTATTAGGTTTCAATTCGAAAGCTTATTGCGTTCGGAAGTTGACATGATTTCCACAGACGGACAGACACATACTGCTTCGAAAACGGCAAAAAAATTATATCTCTCAATAAAGTATTTTATTGAATAAAAAATAAAATTTAGCCATTTTTGTTTAGAAATATATTTAAAATATTTTTTAATTTTGGAGTATAATTTTGGTAATAACTCCTCATTTATAACAACAAAGGGATTTTGGATGAACGAGTTTTTGTCATGTATTGCGTTTTGTACTAATTTTATTTGGTTTTTTTTTCGATTTTAGTTTATGTATGTTGTTAACTATTAACCACAAAATACACACCTATGGGCTTGTAAGAAATTAACGTTATTTTTTATATTTTGGTAGCATTGTGAGGACTGGTGACAAACTATTATATCTCTGAATTTCATTTCTGTCTTTGATTTTGGTTTATATTTGTTGCTGGCTTTCAATCCAAAAAATAGAAAGTTTCGCTTTCCTGTGGTGCATCCTTCTATTTTTGTCCATTCGTTGTATGGGATCGAAGAACCGTAGGACATCGCTAGATCGACTGGGAATTTCACCACGACCCGGAATATATATACTTTATTGGGTCTGAGACCAATATTTCTATGTATTATAAACGGAATGGCAATGTTAGTAGACCTCCCAACCTCTGGTGAAGGGTCGTAAAACAACGTTTGAGACACTTGTTTTTCAAACGTTTTATTTTGTTTTGCATGTAGTAGCCAAAGATGTGGAAAATGCGGCCAACACAAAACGCCTTTGTTCCAATACTCAAAGATTTAAAATATCTTTTGAATTTTACAACATTCAGGTCACCTTGGATTCTCCCCAATGAATAGAATATCTTAGAGTTTCCTTTTATTGCAAACCACAAAATTAGGCTGATAAAATGATTTGATTTCAAGAGAACAATCACAAAGACAGTGAAGAAATTCACTTTGAATTCACGAATCACGATTGTGAGATGAATTGTAAGTGACACATAAATCTGTTTGGAATAATTTCATTTATCTCAGAAAATGCTGATGTAGACAAAATAGGTCACTTGGAAACTGATAGGATATAAATTTTTAAAACAATTATTGCTGTCGCTGGAAGCCGACAAAACAAAAATCATATTGGCAAAGAATAACCCACTTTCTCACATATTATTGTGGGTAAAATTCAAGGGAATTTTAAAAATTACTGCTTTCTGAGGCAGTTCTGTTTTAGGCCCACCACCATAAGGTGGGGATGAATAAATTGGATAAGTTTGCTATTCCGTCGATATATTGGTTTCCGATTATATAATGTACATATATTCTTGATCAGGGGATATTTCGAAGACGATTTAAGGAGATCCGCCAGCCCGTCTGTCTGTTAGAATTACGCTACAGCCTTCAATGTTTAATTTCTTCGTATACTGAAAAAATGTATGACCGGTTCTAAAGATTTCGTCTTTACACTAATGATTTTGGTATTGATTGCGAGCTGAAAGTGGATAACTGAAGGATACATTTAAGACAATATTCTCTTTTAAATTCGAGTTATGCGTACTGGATTCTAGGAAATAAATTTTAATTTATTCGGTATTCACACATCGAAATTTTGGTCGGGTGGTATTGCAAATGGGCCATATCGGACCACGTTTACGTATAGCCCCCATATAAATCGATCCCGAGATTTGAACTACGGAGCCTGTTGGAGAAGCAAATTTCATCCGATCCGGTTGAAATTTGGTATGTGGCGTATATATATGGTCTGTAACAACCATGCAAAAATTTATTCATATCGGCCTCCATTATACACCGATCCCCATATTTGACCTCCAAAGCCTCTTGGAGGAGCAAAATTCATCCGATCCGGTTTAAATTTGGTACGTGGTGTTAGTACAGTTGAAGCTCGGTTTAACGTACGATATATTGTCAGGCCCTTTCGTTATTTAGAAATATTCGTTAAATCGAACGGGAATATTAAATGTTAACTTTTATTGCAAATCGTAGTTTTTTTGCCAGATGAGTAAAAATTCAGAAGCATGTGGCAATATTAAACTACAGAGGCATTTAAAAAAATTTTACTTTAATTAATCCTTAAAAACTGATGAACTTGATATATCTAGGTTAACTTGAAAAGAGGATCCAAGATTCGCTGTATCAGGAGAGCCTGTATACACCCATGACAATATTCGCCTCGATGAGTGCTCTACCTTCTTAGACGAATTCCCTAATTTGTTTCCAGTCCCCAGTTTCAAGATGGACCAGGCATAGGTAGTGTTCATAGTAACATCTTCCGAAAATGTCCAACATACACATTACATTACTCTGCTGCCCTTGTCTGCATAGATGTACTCTCAACGCTAGATTACAGTTTCGGCCGAGCACCAAGAAAGTTTTTCAGCGGTAATTTATGCCTCTATGTAATTATGCTGACATTCCTGTGTATTGCATAGTTTCTCTTCAGCCATAAGAAGTAGGTTCCTTATCATTGATACAAAATATACAATCGGGTAGCACTCATTAATAAGAGAAAAATTCACCACCTGGCCAACTGGCGATCCTACGAAAATTTGGTGCATATTGCCACCTATCACAGGACTAGTACCAGTGCTCCAGTTTGTCGCAGATTTTAAATTTGTATATAATTTTTTGATTTATATTCTCTATTGATTTTAAAATCTTATTGGATTTACCTATGGGGTAGCATATTCCAAATTTTTCCTTCCTGGTGCAATTGGGATGCGCAAAATAATACGGGTTCCTAAGGGTTTATGCCAGACTGGTTAATGAGGACCTGTCTAGTCCTATTAAGTTCTCCTAGGTCATGTCCTTTGGAATGAGTCCAAGCCGTGTCCTACATTGTAAATTTATCCGTCAATGACAAACCCGTGTTAAAGTGACCAATCCCGTCCATACGTTTCAACCAGGCCTGGGACTGGTCAATTCACATCAGGGAGTATTCGTATACCGGTTCTGGGGTATATCCATTTTCCGTAGCGAAGCTGTCTCTCTATCTAACCTATGTTTACCCGGCCATTGAATTTGTGTTTCCAAATATTTGATGGAATAGAAATATCATGGGAATGCCGTACTTTGTAGACATTTCGGGAGGACTTAATCACTCTCACAATCGTGAAATATTGCTGATTTTTAGTTGTTTATTTTCTTAAGATTAAAAGCGTTTTCGTTAAATCGAACGTAAATTTTACTCAACCGTTCGTTATTTAGAATACTCAATATTAGGAATTTAGACGTTCGTTAAATTGGATATTCGTTAAACAGATCTTCGACTGTATATGGTCTCTAACAACCATGCACAAATTTATCCATATCAGTCTATAATTATAGATTTGATCACCGGACCCTCTTGGAGGAGCAAATTTTATCCGATTAGGTTGAAATTTGGTACGTGGTGAAAATATATAGTATCTTGCAACCAGGGCTGTGGAGCCGGAGTCGGAGTCTGAAGATTTTGCTGTAGTCGGAGTCGTAAAAATTTTGCTCGGCTCCGACTCCGGCTAAACCAAATTTTTTAAAACAATTTCCATTTTTGTAACTAAGCAAGATTTTACGCAAATTAGTCTCCATTGCTTTATTCATTCGATCAATGTACAGCATGATTGTAAATGAAAATAAACTTCCAATTACGGCTATCTTTTTATGGTTCCTAGAATGTTAGACTAGCAGATGGGCTGGATCGATCCATTTTAATGCCCATATCAATTTATTTGAAATATTTCGAACAATCGAAATTATTTTTTTTTTTAAATTTTATTTTAAGGCCATAACATATACATATGTGGAATATTGACAGAAAAATTTTTCAAAATTTTGTCAAAATGTTATTTCTATAAAAAGTTTTGTCAAAATTTTATTTCTATAGCAAATTTTGTCAAAATTTAGTTAGTGGCACTAACCGAAATATTGGAAATAAATATTAAAACAAATCAATAATCGATTGTTTCTATGACCTCAAGCCGAACAAAATTAATAATCAGAATAAACATAAAATAGGTCAACAACACTCAAAAATATTTTTAAAAAACAAGCGGAAGGCACGCCGCAAATATTCACCAAAAATGACTATCTACACAAGAATTAAAAGAAATTATAATGCTCACTCTTACAAAATCACCAAACAGTATTCCAGACATAACAAACAGAAAGCTAACTTAAAATCGTCTGTGACTTTTCTGATAAAATGCAGAGAAAGCGGCATTATCCCTAACTTTATTGTCAATACTACCAAACACATATATGATATATTTACAGACAGCAACAACAAAATCGCGCCAAATGTAGAAAAAACATTAGCAAATCATAACTACAATTTTCACTTAAAAATTTTGAAGCTTCTAATACAAGAAAAACACAAACAAATCAAGTTCAATAGTGAGAAAATTACATCAATACATACTCAATTGAGAGACCTCTTGATCAATGAGGATCTAAAACTATTTATCGACAGCGAACTTTCTCTTTTCAACAGTCAAATCAACAAAAACAAAACCACACACAGAAAGAAATTTGAGAATCTACTACAACAGCACAACAAAGAGATCAACATAAAGTTCAACGAGCAATGGTTTGTAAATACAACGAACAAACACATACCAACAAATGTGCAGTGGCTTCTCTCACTAGGCCCGAAGTATTCGCTCCCTTTGACGAGAGCTCAATTTCCTCTACTGAAAGTCATCGCAGAAGGAGAAGACTTGGTGAGAACTACAGATGACAAAGAAGAGCAAGAAATAGCAAGAACAAAGTTCACAACACTGATAGATGACCATTTACACAAGACAAACGTAAACTAAAGAGACAAATTTATACTAGGTACAGTGGCTCAAACGAAGAAATATTTGAAAGACAACAAGGATGTTTTAATATTAAGTGCGGATAAAGGTGGAAAAACTGTTGCTATGGACAGCAAAGAATACAAATCCAAAATGCATACGATAATACACGACATGTGTAGTTACAAACGGTTAAAAATTGATCCAACATCGAAATTTCAAACCAAGAATAATAAATTAGTGGAAAAATTATATAAAGAAAACTTAATCAGCATCGAGGAAAAGAATAAATTGACGAGTAAAACTGCTATAGCCCCAAGGATTTACGGCCTTCCGAAGGTACACAAGGAAGGAACACCATTGAGACCAATTTGCTCATCGATCAATGCACCATCGTATAAGATGTGCAGATATATATCTAGTATCTTAAAGAACGTCACCAAAGATTCAAAATACAATGTAAAAGACGCGATTGACTTTAAAACGAAGATTAAGAATGTAAGGCTAACAGATGATGAAATCCTGATATCGTTTGATGTTGTATCACTGTTTCCCAGTATACCGGTAAACCTAGCCATTACAATGATTGAGAAGAAATGGGACTTAATCAAAAATTATACAAAAATACCTCGTGATATTTTCAAGGAACTAGCACTATTTTGTATCAAAGACAGTAGGTACTTCAAATATGAAGATAAGACATATGAACAATTGAAAGGAATGCCAATGGGATCTCCAGCATCTCCAATAATTGCTGACATCATCATGGAAGAGCTACTAGACGTGTCCTTAAGCAAGATACCGAAACCTCGAATTATAACAAAATATGTGGACGACATATTTGCGATAGTAAAGAAAACCGACGTGGAAAGTACTCTTGACGCATTAAACTCATTCCACAGTCAAATACAATTTACAATGGAGTTAGAGAAGGATAACAAGCTACCATATTTAGACTGTAACATACTGAGAGATGATAATTGTTTGAGGCTGAATTGGTATCAAAAACCTACAGCAACTGGACGACTAATAAATTATAATTCAAAACACAATAAAAGTATAATCCATATGACAGCAATCAATTTTATAGATCGAATCTTAAGGATAAGTGATGCAGAATTCCACAAGGAGAATGAAATAAAGATAAGACAAATATTGACCACAAACGATTTTCCAAATAGAATAATAAGCAGACTAATAAATCGCGTTAAAAATAAAACACTTGACGAAAACATTAAAACTAAGACTATTGAAGAGCCGGACCATAATAAGGATAAGTCATACAAACCCATGACTTACGTTGAAGGATTCTCAGAGCGTTTTTTCAAATCGGACGTATATAACAAGGACAAGATTCAAATTGCTTCACGCACATCGAGAACAGTAAAGGAATTATTCAGCAACACAAAGTCAAAAATAAAGAATGAGGACAGGAGTAACATAGTGTACAAAATTAAATGTAATGGAGACAAGTCCAACATATGCCCAATGGCATATGTTGGCACTACAATGACCAAACTTAAGACAAGACTTTCGTCGCATAAATCAGACCTTAAAGCTGTAGACAAATCAGTAGAGCAAAAAACAGCACTTGCAGCTCACTGTGCAACAACAGGACACAAGCCCAACTTCACAGACGTCGAGATACTTGCTCAAGAGAATAATCATAGGCGTAGATACACTCTTGAGATGCTTAATATAATAGATCTCTCTCCTGACAAGAGAATGAATTTCAAAAAAGACACGGAAGAATGCGCGAGAATGTATCGACACATCATAAACAAGCATCGACACAAACGAAGCTTAGTGTACGGTGGCTTGCAGAACGAACAGCATCACACGAACTCACGTTAGTTATTTTCAATATATTATATCTAAAATAATATTGTGATTTGTGAACATTAAAAGTAATTTAATTTTTGTAATTTATGTAGATACAAAATCCCAGAAGATGGTTAGTGGCACTAACCGAAATATTGGAAATAAATATTAAAACAAATCAATAATCGATTGTTTCTATGACCTCAAGCCGAACAAAATTAATAATCAGAATAAACATAAAATAGGTCAACAACACTCAAAAATATTTTTAAAAAATTTTATTTCTATAAAAAATTTATTCAAAATTTTATTACTATAGAAATATTTTTTTCTATAGAAAATTTAGTCAAAAATATATTTCTATATAAAATTGTGTAAAAATTTTGATTCTATAGAATATTTTGCAAAATTTTATTTTTATAGAAAATTTTGCAAAATTTTGTTTGTTGCACAACATTTTTTTTCAAAATTTTATTTCTATTGATAATTTTATTTCTATAAAAATTTAAGTCAAAATTTTATTTCTATAGAAAATTTTGCCAACATTTTATAGTAATAGATTTTTTTATTAGAAAATTTGGTCAAAATTGTATTTCTATAGAAAATTTGGTCAAAATTTTATTTCTATAGAAAATTTAGTCAAAATTTTGTTTCTGTAGAATATTTTGCACAATTTTAGTTACTACACAAAAATTTTTCTAAAATTGTATTTTTAATGATAATTTTTCAAAATTTTATTTCTATAAGAAAAAATTGTCAAATTTTATTTCTATAGCAAATTTTCTCAAAATTTTTTTTCTTACTGATGCTCACTGATACTCACTGCTATAAAAAAATGTATTCAAAATTTTATTACTATAGATTTTTTTTATATAAAATTTAGTCAAAATTTTATTTCTATAGTAAATTTAGTCAAAATTTTGTTTCTATAGAATATTTTGCAAATTTTTTTTTTTCTATAGTAAATTTTGTTTACTACACAAATTATTTAAAATTGTATTTCTATTGATAATTTTTTCAAACTTTTATTTCTATAAAAAATTTTGCCAAATTTTATTACTATAAAAATTTTATTTCTATATATTTTGATCAAAATTTGATTTCTATAGAAAATTTTGCCAAAATTTTATTTCTACAGAAAATTTAGTCAAAATTTTGTTTCTGTAGAAAATTTTGCAAAATTTTATTTCTATATAAAATTTTGCAAATTTTTATTTACTTAAAATTTTTCCAAAATTGTATGCTCACTGATACTCACTGCTAAGTCGAAAACTTGTAGAAATGACTCAAATTTTCAAATTTTTCAATGAATGAATCATAAATGCATTTTTGCGAAATTGTCTAAACAATTATAAATATTTCCCAAATATTGCCTGAGATTGTGTAGAAGTCTGGTTTGAGATTTTATCAAAATGTAGATCTAAATACAAAGTTGTGCAGAGTGTATTATAATCGGCCCGCCCGACTTTAGAATTTCCTTGCATTTTTATTTTTTGTTAACATTGTGTTACGTCCCATAACGTTAGATTTAAATTGTAAGTACATAGATTTTGTAGAAGTATATACAATTTTGTCTAAATCGATTCAGATTCAAATTCATGCATATGGGAATATAAACCTTTATATAGCTCGCAACAAATTTGAAGGATTTGAGATAGTATCAATAATTTTGGTCCACAAATACATATACTGTTGGTATCTTCTCATATTATGATGGGTATTTATATCGCTATTTTATTTATTAAACATTGCCCTAAATTTGAAATATAGAGTTCAATTGGAATCTAATGTGAAATTAAGACCTTTTGTGTGCACACATAAATAAATACGATACTTTATATCGATCCACTTACGGTACCCCCACAATAGAACTACAAATTAGTGGTATTAAAATGAGATTTAGTTATATTTCCCGGAGTCGGAGTCGAGCTGATGAAAAATGCTGGAGTCGGAAATAAAATATATTTGAAAAGTAATGGTGCGGTATTCTGAGTAGTCGTTGATAATCGTCTGGTAACCGTGACTATATGTATGATATCACAAATAAATATTATCTTTCGTTACAAACAGAATGAGAAAATTACTATGCTGGATGGTATACAAATCATGGTTGAAATATTCATACATCATGCTGGGCAACTTAAAGTTGCTTCAATAGCTTCCAATTAAGATGTGCTCATAAAAATTTCGCCGACAAAGTCAAACTCTTCAGTGCATGAAATTGTCACAGGTAAAGCACAACAGGCATCGTTTAAAAAAAAATCCCCTACTAAAAAATTTGTGGATAAATTTACACGTTGCGGTTTTATGCGAATGACACTTTAGAGGATTTCAGGGAACTTTTATTATATTGATTTTAAATATATTTTATTTGAGCATTTAAGACTTGTTAAGGCGTTTAATGAGCGATGAAGAAAGGAACCAAAAAAAAAAAAAACGACGCATTATTAATTCCATTAGCAGTCTCATAAATGTAATAAAAAATCATTTATGGCCGATTTTTTACCTTCCCGTTTCATAAATACCTGTTCCACATTGGCGCCATGGTGCCTATAAAAAATTTGTGTTTATGCCTTTGATAAATTGGATGCGTGTCCATGTAGCTGGTTTTGTACTCTGATCTTTTCAATGATTTTGCTTAATGACGTCGCTGACGATGGTGATGATGATTATGATGACGACGACGACGATGGTGTTATGAAAAAGCTACAAAGCGCACACAAAGACCTATAAAAGGCAGGAAAATTCTTTTAATATTCCCTTTTCGCACCCCACTTGTCACTATAGTCTGTGTAGCCACCTGAATTGGGATAGAAGCCATCACTGAGTGATCTACTAATGAAGGAAAATACTGAAAACTACAGTGGGAATGTTGTAGATAACAGGAAGTGGCTTTTAGGACCACACATGGATTCCAATGCTGTCTACTACTTAGCTGACACCTTGAATGGAGAAAAGATGGTCTTGGAAAAAATATTTAAAAATTTTGTTCAATTATTTTGTGCTAGAAAATTAATTTCATAACAAAATTTTGAATTTCGTATCAAATTCTGTTCAAAATAATACGTGTTGTTAAAATAATACGAGGGTGGTCCGATAACGAAAACGCCATTGAACACAAAGCGTCGAAACATCAATTCAAATCTTTGTGATACACAGAACAAAAAGTAAACTGTTTTAGCAAGAATGAACTACCGTGTGCGGAAATTGCACTAAATTATACTCTACATTTAGAGATTTGCACAAATCGTTGTTAAAACCAGGAAAATGTATTGCCCTTGTATACGTTTTAACTACACGCAAAAAAATAATTCTTTCCTCCCAAACGAAATTTTAGACAAACAAAGTTCGTTTCTCATTTGCTTTTCTCTGTAAGGAAGTGTATTTGGAAAAATGTATATACTTTTTGTGATAAACGTTTATTCTTTTCCAGGATGTAAAAACAATTTCATAAAGACAAACTAAAAAAAAAACATTGTTTTCTTGCTAATTGCATTTTCCCTTCTCACATCCACGAGCTTTTTAGTTCTTAACACCTTTTCCTGTAATACAAACAATGTTGAAAAAATTATACGATTTTATAAATTTTTAAATTTTTTTAACCTTTCGCCTGGACGGAGAATCGAACCGGAGACCATGCACTTTGTAAGCCAACACACTAACCACTGAGCTATGTACCTGTTATGGTCATCAATAATAAATATCCAAATAAGTTATATTTATATAGCATAGCTTGTCCCGCCCACGAACCGAATAGACAAAGTTTAGTTAACAGAAACAAACATTTAGTTTGGCACCGTGGAGCAGTGGTTGCTACGTCCGACTTGCATGCCAAGGGTCGTGGGTTCGATCCCTGCTTCGACCAAAGTTTTTTTTTTACATATATTCCAGATATGTTCGGAAGATTCCGAAAAAATGTTCAACATTACATTGTAGTATATTAAAGTTTGAACTGTAAAATGTGTCTTATTAAAGGCCTAAAGTTAGAAAAGAACAGTGTTTGAAATAAACGAAATGGACTGTGTTGTTGTTTCAAAAATAACTTTTTTTTATTGAAAAAATAAAAACTTTGTAACAAACGAAATTTTTTGGTGATAAAAGTATACAAATTTTCTTTTGCGTTAGTTCATATTGAATTTATGTATACGGTCATTGAACATTATACCCACGTTGAGTTCAAAAAATTTAATAAAATTTTGACAAATTTTCTATAGAAATAAAATTTTGACAAAATTTTCTACAGAAATAAAATTTTGACAAAACTTTCTATAGTAATAAAATTTTGACAGAACTTTCAATAGTAATAAAATTTTGACAAAATTTTGTATATAAATAAAATTTTGGTAGATTATTTTTGGCGATATGGACCAATTTTTGTGTGATTGGCCATTGGCTATATATAACTATAGACCTATATGGGCCAATTTTTGCATGGCTGTACCAAAGTTCAACCGAATCGGATGAATTTTGCTCCTCCAAGAGGTTCCGGAGGTCAAATCTGGGGATCAATTTATATGGGGGCTTTATATAATTATGGACCGATATGGACCAATTTTTTCATGGTTGTTAGATACCATATACTAACACTATGTACTAACTTTCAACCGGATCGGATTAAATTTGCTCTTCCAAGAGGCTCCGGAGTTCAAATCTGGGGATCGGTTTATATGGGGTCTATATAATTATGGACCGACATGAACCAATTTTTGCATGGTTATTAGAGATCATATACTAACACCACGTACCAAATTTAAACCGGATCGGATGAATTTTGCTTCTCCAAGAGGCTCCGGAGGTCAAATCTGGGGATCGGTTTATATGGGGGCTTTATATAATTATGGACCGATATGGACCAATTTTTGCATGGTTGTTAGATACCATATACTAACACTATGTACTAACTTTCAACCGGATCGGATTAAATTTGCTCTTCCAAGAGGCTCCGGAGTACAAATCTGGGGATCGGTTTATATGGGGTCTATATAATTATGGACCGACATAAACCAATTTTTGCATGGTTATTAGAGATCATATACTAACACCACGTACCAAATTTCAACCGGATCGGATGAATTTTGCTTCTCCAAGAGGCTCCGGAGGTCAAATGTGGGGATCGGTTTATATGGGGGCTATATATAATAATGGACCTATATGGACCAATTTTTGCTTGGTTATTAGAGACCATATACTGACACCACGTACCAAATTTCTACTACATCGGAAGAATTTTGCTCCTCTAAGAGGCTCCGGAGGTCAAATCTGGGGATCGGTTTATATGTGGGCTACATATAATTATGGACCGATGTGCACCAATTTTTGCATGGTTGTTATAGACCATATACTTACACCACATACCAAATTTCAAGTGGATCGGATGAATTTTGCTCCTCCAAATCTGGGGGTCGGTTTATATGGGGGCTATACGTAAAAGTCGTCCGATATGGCCCATTTGCAATACCATCTGACCTACATCAATAACAACTACTACTTTTGTTTTCTGTGTATGATCGTAATATGACACCTTATAATTACTTCTGGAAATGCTATCAAATACTTTTCTACAATATATATTTTTTTTAGTTGTACATATTTTTAGTTTGTTATTTTTGACATATACACTGAAAACAAGCAAGTCCGGTTCCAAAGATTTTTTCTCTACCCTAATGATTTAGTTATTGATTCTGAGCCAAACTGAGAATTGAAGTAAGCATAACTTTAACCCTTTTACTACCGAAATAAACCTAATGTTAAAAACTTTACTTTTTCTTCTGTTTTCACTTGTACTAACAGCATGTAGAACAAAAATTTTAAATACTCAAATACCTCAATTAATTCAAGAGCTACACTGAAAAAAAGCATACTCGGTACCAAAGATTTTGTCTTTACTTTAAAAAATTTGGTATTGATTCCGAGCCAAAGAAGCGGAGAATACAAGTAAGGATACTTTTAAGACACAATTCTCTTTTAAATTTAGGTTTTGTGTACTTGCTTCTAGGAAGCAAATTTTAATATTTCGCTTTCTCAGCTTTTTTTCTTCATATGCTATCAAAGTCCTTTAAAAACGAGTTAACGGCAACTTTATTTTCCAAATTAGGACTCGACTTCCAGTAGAAATTATGCTATGTTTGAAGTAAAAAACTTCTTTAAAATAAAGTTTTGAAAAACATCTCCTATATTTGAACGATTTTTGCTTTGTAGTCAAGATGCAAAAAGACAACAAATTTAAAGACAATTTCATTAAATTTAAAGAATTTTTCTGAATTATTAAAGTCAAGTTGACCTTAGCCTATAAATTGTTTCTTTCATGTTAAGATATCCATTTTTAAGTCAAATCACTTAATTATGAGGACTATACGACTTCATTGAAAAGTTTATCGACTTTTGGACAAGGAAAATAACTTTATTTTAGAGAAATGCGTCTTCTTTGCTAAGCAAAACTTGTATTCGTATTTTAAAGACATGAAATCTTTGACCTCACGACAATATTTTTTTCAGTGTATATGAGTTTGTTCTTGAATTGTGACCAAATGGCCTTACAAAAACAAACATATAATATCTTTCGAAGTGTACTAGAAAATACAAAAAAGAATCCGGAAAAATATCGCCTATAGTTCTTGTACGAATATCCATTTACTACACTGAAAAAAATATTGTCGTGAGGTCAAAGATTTCATGTCTTTAAAATACGAATACAAATTTTGCTTAGCATAGAAGACGCATTTCTCTAAAATAAAGTTATTTCCCTTGTCCAAAAGTCGATAAACTTTTCAATGAAGTCGTATTGTCCTTATAATTAAGTGATTTGACTTAAAAATGGGTATCTTAACATGAAAGAAAAAATTTATAGGCTAAGGTCAACTTGACTTTAATAATTCAGAAAAATTCTTTAAATTTAATGAAATTGTCTTTAAATTTGTTGTCTTTTTGCATCTTGACTACAAAGCAAAAAATCATTCAAATATAGGACATGTTTTTCAAAACTTTATTTTAAAGAAGTTTTTTACTTCAAACATAGCATAATTTCTACTGGAAGTCGAGTCCTAATTTGGAAAATAAAGTTGCCGTGAACTCGTTTTTAAAGGACTTTCATAGCATATGAAGAAAAAAAGCTGAGAAAGCAAAAAAATTAAAATTTGCTTCCTAGAAGCAAGTACACAAAACCTAAATTTAAAAGAGAATTGTGTCTTAAAAGTATCCTTACTTGTATTCTCCGCTTCTTTGGCTCGGAATCAATACCAAATTTTTTAAAGTAAAGACAAAATCTTTGAAAACGAGTATGCTTTTTTTTCAGTGTAGAGACATACAGTATAAAAATGCCACTACATTAAAATAACATCGAGAAATAAATCAAAACTAACTGGGAATAGAGTTTGGTGTCGTTTTCGATTGTCCTCCTAGATGGACAACAGTAGTTAAAGGGTTAAGACACAATTCTCTATTAAATTAAAGTTTTGCGTACAAGATTCTAAGAACAAAATTTTAATTTACTTGTTTTTATACCCACCACCATAGAATGGTGACGGGGGTATAATAAGTTTGTCATTCCATTTGTAACACATCGAAATAACGATTTCCGACTATATAAAGTATATATATTCTTGATCAGGGAGAAATTCTAAGACGATATAACGATGTCCGTCTGTCTGTCTGTCTGTCTGTTGTAATCACGCTACAGTCTTCAATAATGAAGCAATCGAGCTGAAATTTTGCCCGAACTTGTCTTTGTCTGCAGGCAGGTTAAGTTCGAAGATTGACTATATCGGTCCATGTTTTGGTATGGTGCCCATATAAACCGATCTCCCGATTTGAGGTCTTGGGCTTATAGAAACCGTAGTTTTTATCCAATTTGCCTGAAATTTAAAATCTATGTGTACTTGAGGACCATCAAAAAGTGTGCCGAAAATGGTCCGTACCGTTCCATGTTTTGGTATAGCCCCCATATAGACCGATCTCCCGATTTTACATCTTGGGTTTATAGAATCCGTAGCTTATATACAATTTGCCTGAAATTGGAAATTTATAGGTATTTTAGGACCATAAAGAGGTGTGCCACAAATGGTGAGTATCGGTCCATGTTTTGGTATAGCCCCCATATACACCGATATCCCGATTTTGCTTCTTGGGCTTCTAGAATCCGAATTTTTTATCCAATTTGCCTGAAATTGGAAATCTAGAGGTATTTTCGGGCCATAAAGAGGTGTGCCGAAAACTCACCGTTTTCCATATTCGTCCATATTTTAGTATAGCCCCCATAAGAACGATCTCTCGATTTAACTCCTTGGGTTTCTAGAAGCCGTAATTTTTATCCGATTTGCCTGAAATTGTAAATATTCTGGTATTTTAGCCTCACAAAAACGTGTATCGGATTAAGTTTTTATCGGTCCATTTGGTAATGTCTCCATATAGACCGACTTCACTTCTTGAGGGTATAGAAGGCGCACTGACCATGAAAATTGCTTGAAACTCAATGTAAAATTTCCAGATGTTACTACACGGGTGAAAACCTACAGATTTAAGATTTCAAATCAAGACGTTATTTTATAATTTTCTTGCACACTTACAAGAGATGTTAATGATTCCTCTAAAACTCAAACAAAAATGGTTCTTATAAATCCAGAATCGGATATAGTCCTCATAGGTGAAATCTTTAAATGTATCTTCGGGAAGTGTCCTCAAGTCCTCCTGAAATTTCAAAGGAAACCCTAATATTTGGTTCATGCTGGTGGGTATTTAAGATTCGGCCCGGTCGAACTTACTGCTGTATATACTTGTTTTTCAGCTTTTTTCTTCATGTTCTGTCAAAATCCTTCAAAAATGTGTTAACGACAACTTAAATTAACAAATGCATGGTCGACTTCATATTGAAATTATGCTGTTTCAAGTTCAAACAGTTTTAAAATGATGGAAACAGTTTACTTGGATCCAAAGATTTTGACCTTCGCCTAAGAATTTTGGTAAGGATCCGAGCCAAGGATGCGGCTTCTTTAAAATAAAGAAATATTTTAGCGACCTATCTAACTTTAAATCTAGGACCAATAAAATTAGACTTAGGATACAGATCTCATTTATCAAATTTTCATTCTCTTTTCGCGGTTTATTAAAAAAAGCGCTTACGTAAAAAAAATTGTCAGTTTAAAAATCCATATTATAACGGATACTTCAATGTATAAAATGTTTTCTTAATTCCAAAAAAAAAAAAAACTTTAAACCAAAAACGCTAAATCCTCAAAATAAGTCGTAGCAAAATGTTATTTTTGTATGGTGACCATGTAACATGTTTGTCACGAAAATGTTATTTTATCGTCAAATATAACCTGCTTGCCGAAATCAGATACATGATATCCGAGAAAATAACATGGTTGCGAAAACCATGTTACATGGTCACCACCCAAAAATAACATTTTGCTCTTAAAACATGTTTGAGGTGATCATATTCGTTCTCTGAGTGTATAAAAATAATATTTACACGAAGAGAAGAAACATGGCTATCACGATCATATTCGAAGAGCAAACTAATGTGATCAGATTTCTCCTCGAAATCGGGTACAGCATAAAATAAAGCGTCAAAGAATCCACGATTTCATAATCGAAGGTGGGCGATATAGCTAATACCAAACGCATTACAAAAGATCGCGAGGGTCATATCCTGAATGACGTGAAAAAAGTTGTGGTATAAATAAAAAAGCCGTACATGAAATTCCAAAATCAAATTTCCATTTTGAATTCAATGTAATCCTTTCGATTCTCTATACCATATGTGATTGTGGTGGATGTTTGCCCATAGTTACATTTCTCCGTAGTACTGGATTAAAGTGAATTAATTTTTTTTAATTACTTCATCCTTTTCCAAAGGAATCTACTTAACCAGCGCATTAACATCCCACAGCTTACCAACATCAAACATAAACATTTGTAAGCCAGTCAGACACAAACACACTCGCACACACACACACAGAAACATGTGCTAAGTCACTTCAGCCAGTGATGTCATGGACATTTCCGTATCGGAACACAGGAAAATCATTTTGTAAATGGAAATGAATGGAAACGCCTCAAATGTGTGCTGTTTATATTCTTCTCTACATCACTCTTTGACAGCTTGATCCTGTTGTTTGTTACATTTATCCATATGGATTTCATATAAATACCCAATTTTTGTTAGTCAATGGAAATTGGGATTATCAAAGTGAAGAGGAGTGTCTTTCGGTGTTATATGTTGTGTTAGGAACATATTCCTAAAAAAGGGTTAGTCAGATGATGCTACTCATTGTTAATAGGAGGGAATTATTATTAATTTAACCGAAAGCCTATACAGCTGATATACTATTAGGGTGGTCATTAGTTTTGCCTACTTTTGGTATGAAATGTCGTTGTCTAATATATATAAAAAAAAAATTAGAAAAAATACCATAAATTGTACAGTGGTATTGTGAACTAGTATGCTCTGAATTCTTTAAGCCATTCACCAAGGGTTGTATTTGTTAAGATCTGCTATATTTTAAATTCACATTGGGAGCGCAAATTAAATGAAAACGCGGGACTTTTTGAGAATTTATATCGAAAAAAAAAATTGCAACACACTGGTCGATCACTATTCGCTAGTTAGAAACGACTCGTCGTGTTTGGTTTCCTCGTAAGAACGAAATTGTTAATCACAAACAGGGTTGATAAAGTTGTCACGTTTGTGCTTTTTTGATACATTTCGACTGCCAAAAGCACCGTGGCACGACTTCGAGCCATTTGGCACTTTTCCATCACAATTACTCTATATAGAGTTATTCTGCTCTAAATGTGAACGTTTCTCAGATATCAACTCAACTCTACACTGAAAAAAAAAGACATCCCCTGTTCCAAAGATTTTGTCTTTACACTAACAATTTTGATATTGATTCCGAGCCAAAGAAACGGAGAATACAAGTAAGGGTACTTTTAAGACACAATTCTCTTTTAAATTTGGGATTTGTGTACTTGATTCTGGGAAGCAAATTTTAATTTATCGTTTTTCAGCATTTTTTCTTCATATGCTATGAAAGTCCTTTAAAAATTTCAGTAGAAATTATGCTATGATTCAAGTAAAACAAGTGTATACGGCCATAAGTTCGGCCAGGCCGAATCTTATGTACCCTCCACCATGGATTGCGTAGAAACTTCTACGAAAGACTGTCATCCACAATCGAAATACTTGGGTTGTGGTATCTTAAAACTTCTTAACATCATTTTCTAAATTGTGAGTTAGTCCATACGTGGTATATATTAGACAAAAAAGTTATGTATAGTTAAGTCTACAAATAATTACTATAGACCTATATGGCATAGTTGTTAACGACCATATACTAGAACAATGTACCAAATTTCAACTAACTCGGATGAAATTTGCTCCTCCAAGAGGCTCCAAAACCAAATCTCGGGATCGGTTTATATGGGGCAATATATGATTATGGACTGATATGGACCACTTTTGGCATGGTTGTTAAATATCATATACGATGACCACGTACCAAATTTCAAGCAGATCGGATGAATTTTGCTTCTCCTAAAGGCACCGGAGGTCAAATCTGGGGATCGGTTTATATGGGAGCTATATATAATTATGGGCTGATAGGAACCAATTCCTGCATGGTCGTTGGATACCATATACTAACATAACGTACCAAATTTCAACCGAATGGGAAGAATTTTGCTCTTCCAAGGGGCTCTGGAGGTTAAATCTGGAGATCGGTTTATATGGGGGCTATATGTAATTATGGACCGATGTGGACCAATTTTTGCGTGGTTGTTAGAGACCATATACTAACACTATGTACCGGATCGGATGAAGTTTGATTCTCTTAGAGGCCTTGCAAGCCAAATCGGGGGATCGGTTTATATGGGGGCTATATATAATTATGGACCGATGTCAACCAATTTTTGCATGGTTGTTAGAGACCGTATACTGACACCATGTAACAGATTTCAGCCGGATCGGATGAAATTTCCTTCTCTTAGAGGCCTCGCAAGCCAAATCGGGGAATAGGTTTATATGGGGGCTATATATAATTATGGACCGATATGGACCAATTTTTGCATGGTTGTTAGAAACCATATACTAACCATGTACCAAATTTCAGCCGGATCGGATAAAATTTGCTTCTCTTAGAGGCCTCGCAAGCCAAATTTGGGGGTCCGTTTATATGGGGGCTATACGTAAAAGTGGACCGATATGGCCCATTTGCAATACCATCCGACCTACATCAATAACAACTACTTGTGCCAAGTTTCAAGTCGATAGCTTGTTTCGTTCGGAAGTTAGCGTGATTTCAACAGACGGACGGACGGACGGACATGCTCAAATCGACTCAGAATTTCACCACGACCCAGAATATATATACTTTATGGGGTCTTAGAGCAATATTTCGATGTGTTACAAACGGAATGACAAAGTTAATATACCCCCCATCCTATGGTGGAGGGTATAAAAACGTCTTTAAAATAAAGTGTTGGAAAACATGTCCTATTTTTGAACGATTTTTTGCTTTGTAGTCAAGATGCAAAAAGACAACAAATTTAAAGACATTATTCATTAATTTTAAAAAATTTTTATGAATTATTAAAGTCAGGTTGACTTTATCCCAAAAGTTTTTTCTTTCATGTTATGATACCAATTTTTAAGTCAAATCACTTAATTATAAGGACAATACGACTTCATCAAAAAGTTGATCGGCCTTTGGACAAGGAAAAAAACTTTATATTAGAAAAATGCGTCTTTTCTGCAAAGTAAAATTTGCATTCGTATTTTGAGGCCATGAAATCTTTGGCCTCACGACAATTTTTTTTCAGTGTATAAATTGTAAGTAACGGACATTGAAGAAATAAATATATAGGAAAACAAGTGAGTAAAGTAGAAAGTCGGGCGGGGCCGACTATATCATACCCTAAACCATCCCTACTGAATTAGTAGACATTGTTTGTGGTATAGATATATGGTATAGGTTTGGGGGTTTATCACCCATTTTCATATTTAGGAACATAAAGAAGTACATGTTTATGGTAGTCTTGTCACAATCTGAGTAGAAATGTCCTATATTAGGAGCTATAGTTGATTTTGCACCTACAGAGTTAGTATGACAGTAATATTGAGTACATTATTAAAACAAGTAAGTAAAGTAGAAAGTCGGGCGGGGCCGACTATATCATACTAAACCACCATTACAGAATTAGTAATCATAAGCATTTGTGGGGTAACATATGGGTCTGGGAGATAAACCGAAGTTACATATTTAAGAAAATAGTCAATGTTGCCAGGGAAAATGTTCGGTTTACCCTACAAGGACGAAAAAAGTTCCCTACATTCCCAAACAATTTTCCCTACTATATTTTTCGTTAAATTTAAAAAAAAATTTCCAAACAAAAATGGTTCTAAGTACTTTATTATGCAACGTATATAACATAGAATATAAATTTGTATTACGACCACGGTTGCCACAGTTGGCAGAACTCTACCCAAATTAGTAATCTTTTTTGTTAAATCTTTATAAAAATAAAATTTTGGAAAAAGTTTCTATAAACAAATTTTTGTGAGAAATTTTTCTATAGAAATAAAATTTTGACAATAAATTCTATAGAAATAAAATTTTGAGAAAAAATTCCACAGAAATAAAATTTTGAGAAAATTTTTTATAGAAATAATATTTTGAAAAAAATTTCTATAGAAATACAATTTTGACAATTTTGATTTCCCCTACTTCTAGCAACACTGGCTGTGTTGATATTGCGCCTACGGAGTTAGTATGCCACTAGTAGTGAGCCCATTATTAAAAAAGAGAAAATCGTTAAATTAGTGTGGGTAATAAATACAAATTTGTAAAAATCGAGCAATATTCTTATGTAACAGCTACAAGTACGTATAAGTACGATCGCTAGTATATCAAAATTTGAGCAACATTGGTTAATAAATAAGAGTACTATGGCCAAATTTGGGAAAATCGAGCGATGCATATATATGGAAGCTATATCTAAATCTGAACCAATTTGCATAATATTTTGCGGGTTTGATTAATACCACAAAAGGTTACCTTGTGCAAGATTTGACTAAGATCAGTTACGAAAAGAGGCCTGTATGGTCAAACATAAGGTTATAAGGGCGAATTTTTCAAAATCGGGTGATACATATATGGGAGCTATATCTACATCTGAACCGATTTCGATGAAATTTTGCACATTTAGTTAGTACTATAGAGGACTGGATCTAGCCAACTTTTAGTAAGATCGGTTAATAAATAAGGGTTCTATGGCCCAATTGGGGAAAATCGGGCTATACATATATATGAGAGCTATATCTAAATCTGAAGCGATTTGGATGAAATTTTGCAGACTTGAAGGGCGATGGAAAAAATTAGCTTTTGCCAAATTTGGTGACGATCCGTTTGCAAAAAGCGCAACTTGACCCCATTTGTCGAAATCGGGCGATACATATATACGGGAGCTATATTTAAATTTGATCCGATTTCTTCCAAATTCAATAGCGTTCGTCCTTGTGCCCAAAAAACTCCCTGTACCAAATTTCATCAAAATCGGTTAATAATTGCGACCGGAATCCTGTGAACAACAAATACATGGACAGACGGGCGGACACTAAGCGCTAGATCGACTCAGGGGGTGATTCTGAGTCGATCGGTATATATTTTATGGGGTCTAAAATCAATATTTCTGGTAGGCACATTTTTTGGCCGATCAAACTTATTATACCCTGACCACTATGTGGTTTAGGGTATAAAAAGAGAAAATCGTTAAATTAGTGTGGGTTATAAATACAAATTTGTAAAAATCGAGCAATATTCTTATGTAAGAGCTACAAGTACGTATAAGCACGATCGGCTAGTACATCAACATTTGAAATTTGAGTAACATTGGTTAATAAATAAGAGTTTTATGGCCAAATTTGGGAAGATCGAACGATGCATATATATGGGAGCTATATCTTAATCTGGACCAATTTGTATAATATTTTGCAGGTATGATTAATATCACAGACGGTTACCTTGTGCAAAATTTGAGTACGATCAGTTAATAGATGAGACCTCTATGGAAAAAAATAAGGTTATTAGGGCCAAATTCGGCAAAATCGGGCGATACATATATATGGGAGCTATATCCAAATCTGAACTGATTTCGATGAAACTTTGCACATACAGTTAGTGCTACAGAAGATTACATTTAGCCTAATTTGAGTACAATCGGTTGATAAATAAGAGTTTTACGGCCAAATTTGGCAAAATCGGGCGATACATATAAATGGGAGCTATCGCTAAATCTGAACCGATTTCGATTAAATTTTGTGGAATTGAAGAGTGATGAAAAATATTACTTTGTGCCAAATTTGAAGACGATCGGTTAATAATAAAGTACAACGTGACCCCATTTGTCGAAATCGGGCGATACATATAGATGGGAGCTATATCTAAATTTGATCCGATTTCGATGAATTCAATATAGTTTGTTCTTGTGCCCACACAACACTCTGTACCAAATTTCATCAAAATCGGTTAATAATTGCGACCGGAATACTGCGAACAACAAATACATGGACAGACGGACGGACACCAAGCTCTAGATCGACTCAGGAGGTGATTCTGAGTCGATTGGTATATATTTTATGGGGTCTAAAATCAATATTTCTGGTAGGCACATTTTTTGGCAGATCAAAGTTATTATACCTTAACCACTATGTGATTTAGGGTATAAAAAAGGAAATCGCTCAATTAGTTTGGGTAATAAATCCAGATTTGTGCAAATCGGCCAAAACATTTATGTACAAGCTACATGTATAGCTAAATACGATCTAAACGATCAAAATTACATTACAATTTTAAATTAAATAACGTTGGTTAATAAATAAGAGTATTATGGCAAACTTTGGGAAAATCGAGCAATTCATATATATGGGAGCTATGTCCAAATTTGAACCAATTTTCATAATATTTGGCAAGTTTGATTGATACCACAGAAGGTTACCTTGTGCTAAATTTGAGTAAGATCGGTTAATAAATAAGGCTATTATGGTAAAAACAAATATGGTTATTAGGGGAAATTTTTGACAATTGGGCGATAACATATATGTGGAGGCTATATCTAAATCTGAACCGGTTTTTATAATACTCGTATTTGGCGGATTTGATTGATGCAATAGAAGGTTAGCTTGTGCTAAATTTTAGTAAGATAGGGTAATAATTAAGGCTACTTTAGTAAAATATATTTTTATTAGGGCAAATTTGAAAATCGGGCGGTACATATATATGGGAGCAATATATAATTCTGAACCGATTTAGATGATATTTTATAGGTTTGGTTGATACCACCGAAGGTTACCTTTTGCTAAATTTGAGTAAGATCGAGTAATAAATAATGGTTTTATGGTCAGATTTGTGAAGATCGGGCGATACATATATATGGGAGCTATATCTAAATCTGAACCGATTTGAATGATATTTTACATGTTTGGTTGATACCACAAATATTTACCTTTTGCTAAATTTGAGTAATATCGGGTAATAAATAAGGGTGTTATGGCCAAATTTTGGAAAATCGGGCGATATATATATATATTTATATTGGAGCTGTATCTAAATCTGAACCGATTTCGATGAAATTTTGCATACTTGAAGGGTGATGAAAAAGATTACTTTGTGCCAAATTTGACGGTAATCGGTTAGTAAAAAAGCACAACGTAACCCGATTTGTCGAAATCGGGCGATACATGTATATTAGAGGTGTTCACGTGAGTAATATTTTTCTCACGCTCACGCACGCTCACGATGGAAAAATCTTACTCACGTACGATATTGTTTGGTAGGACTCACGCTCACGCACACTCACGAAAAGAAAATTTGTACTCACGCACAATCATGCACGAAATCACGAAAAATATCGTGACTAACGAAAAATGTAATGACTCACGAATAATTTTATGACTAATTTACCATAGGGACGTGTTTGAAAACATGAGCATGATTAAAATCGAGAGTGTTATTAAACTCTTAACATCCCAGGTATCACTAAAATTGTAAATGAATTCATCTCGTAAGCGTTTTATGTCAGTGAGCGGGATTTTTTTTCGTCAGCGTATTTTTCCGAAATTCGTTACTCACGCACACTCACGAAGAAATTATTTTCGTGACTCACGCTCACGCACGACTGTTGGTTTGTTAATCACGCTCACGCATACTCACGTCCTTGCCATCAGCATGATTCACGACTCACGCGTGATTCACGACTCACGCGTGAATCAGGAAATTTTTCATGATTCACGACAATATCGTGTCACGTGCACACCTCTAATATATATGGGAGCTATATCTAAATTTGATTCGATTTCTTCCAAATACAATAGCGTTCGTCCTTGTACCAAAAAAGCATCCTGTACCAAATTTCGTCAAAATCGGTTAATAATTGCGACCGGAATCCTGAGAACAACAAATACATGGACACACGGACGGACGGACACCAAGCGCTAGATCGACTCACCCCCTAGTGGGTCAGGGTATAAAAATAAAATAAATAAGATTTTTTTTTTTGAAAGAAATTGTTCAAATCGGTCTTGATTTAAATATACATATACTTTTACAATAGTCTTTAAATTTGATATTATGTAATTTTAGCACCGTTTGGCTTCTAAAAGTACACTTTTAGTACTCTTTCGACAACATCATTTATCATCCCTAATCAGAGGAGCAATGTCTGCACTACACGATGAATGGGGTAAGACTTCCCATTTGAGAGTTTTCAAATAAGTTTTTACGTGTTTTGCAACATGCATCCGAGCGTTATCACCTTACCGTTCCTTTCCAAATACTGTGGCGGTTTATCATGAAATGCTTGGCGTCATCTCATCAATTGTATCGAAATACAAAGCTAGGTTATAGCAGCTCATAGTACACTACACCCAGCTGGCCCCACCGAATACCCAACATAAGCTTCTATCCATGGATTTTGGGCTTTGCCTTTAGTACTGAGACATAACCGGGATAACCATATGATTTTCATACCCACCACCATAGAATGGTGATGGGGGTAAAATAAGTTTGTCATTCCGTTTGTAAAACATCAAAATATCGATTTCCGACTATATAAAGTATACACATTTTTGATCAGGGAGAAATTCCAAGACGATTTAATCATGTCCGTTTGTTTATCTGTTTATCTATATTTGTCCAAGTTTTGATATAGCCTCCATATAAAACGACCAACTGATTTGGGGTTTTGGGCTTCTTAAAGCCGCAATTTTTACCCAATCTGAAATTGGAAAGCTAAAGATATTTTAAGAAATGTGCTGAAAGTTGAGCGTATCGGTCCATGTTTTAGTAAAGCCCCCAGCAAAAAATAAGTATATACGGCCCTAAGTTCGGCCAAGCCGAAGCTTATGTACCCTCCACCATGGATTGCGTAGAAACTTCTACTGAAGCCGATGGCAAGGTAAACTTCCTTACACCGTAGTATATACCACATAGTCCATACGTGGTATATTATAAACTAAAACATATGCACTAGCTTATAATACCCTGTCCCACAGTGTGGCGCAGGGTATAAAAAGGCCGATTAAATACGCATATAATTAAGTTTAAGGTTTCTATAGAAATAAAATATGGACCAATTTTTGTGTGATTGGGGATCGGCTATATATAACTATAGACCGATATGGACCAATTTTGGCATAGTTATTAGCGGCCTTATACTAACACCACGTTGCAAATTTAAACCGGATCGGATGAATTTTGCTCCTCCAAGAGGCTCCGGAGATCAAATCTGGGGAACGGTTTATATGGGGGCTATATATAATTATGGACCGATATGGACCAATTCTTGCGTGTTTGTTAGAGACCACATTCTAACACCATGTTCCAAATTTCGACCGGATCGGATGAATTTTGCTCCTCCAAGAGGCTCCGGAGGACAAATCTGGGGATCGGTTTATATGGGGGCTATATATAATTATGGACCGATGTGGACCAATTTTTACATGGTTGTTAGAGACCATATACCAACATCATGTACCAAATTTCAGCCGGATCGCATGAAATTTGCTTCTCTTAGAGGCTCGGCAAGCCAAATCGGGGGATCGGTTTATATGGGGGCTATATGTAATTATGGACCGATATGGCCCATCTGCAATACCATCCGACCTACATCAAAAACAACTACTTGTGCCAAGTTTCAATTCGATAGCTTGTTTCGTTCGGAAGTGATTTCAACAGACGGACGGACATGCTCAAATCGACTCAGAATTTCACCACGACCCACAATATATACATATATACTTTATGGGGTCTTAGAGCAATATTTCGATGTGTTACAAACGGAATGACAATGTTAATATACCCCCTTCCTATGGTGGAGGGTATAAAAATCATCTGCGGAACTATGGAATTAGTAGCAGTCGTTCATTTGGCAAATCGTCCATTGTCACTATTTCATTCGGGTACGAGACAAAACTGATATATTTAAAAATACCTTGTTCAAGCATACTTAGATCTTGTTTCTGTGCTTTCAAGTGTACTTGACTATTTCACTCATGTTCGACCCTTTATCTTCGATACAGATTAAAAATCTTGTTAATTTAACAGCACGATTTTTATTTGCAAAATAATCTTCAAAGCCTCCGTATTTCCGTCACCAATGATTACTGCGAATTACCGTGGCTTCTTCCAGCCATTCTCAAATTAGTGCAAATTGGTGTATTTCCTGGCACTTTACGGCGACGCAGGGTATTATAATCCGTTGTAATGTTGAACATTTTCATATTCACATTTTCATTTGTAATTTGCATTTACTCAAAGTCATAACCATAACGATGATAATGCTTGTGACGTTAAAGTAAAACATTTAAAGTAATGATAAAACGATGTAACGATGTTACGAAGTGATGCCGTAAAGGGGCAAATCTGCATAATGGTGTGCGTGTAAGAGATAAGAGATTTTTAACCAGGGAGAGAATCTGCTATGTCGCCATATGTATTGCGTTGATTCTCTAATTCCATTCTCTCGAATATTTAAATGTTGTGAGTGAAGAACAAAAGTAATGAGCTACCCATTTCATTATAGGTTTCTATAAAACGGAATTAGATATTTTTTTATAGCTCTGCGATATAATTATAGAGATCATAAAAAATATATTCTTATATACGTAGATTTTTGTCAAAAATCAGCTAGCATTTAGTTTAGAAAAATTCTACTGTAGTCTCAGCTTAATTAACTTGCTGGAAAATCGAAACCTTTTTACAAGGGTTGCCTTTTATATTGCGGGATTGGAGCACAAAAACAAATATTTATTTTTGAAAATCTAATTATTGTTTTTCAATATAATATTAAGATCTACACACTTTTGCATGCGATTGAACCAATTGTCGAAGCAATTTTACCCCTCTGATTGAGGTATCTCCAAAACATGCATTCAGAACGCATCAACCGCTTCTTCAGGTGTGGGAAAACGTTGACCTCTCATTTTATTTTTCACTTACGGGAATAAAAAGAAGTCATTCGCTGCCAAGTTAGGAATATATAGTGGAGGATCCATCAAATCGAAGTTTTGAGTGCTCAAAATGCAGTTGATTGAGCCAATGTGTGTTGGCTCTTATTGTGGTGGTGAAAAGTAATCCATGATCATCGATTAGTTCTCCTGATTTCTTGGAAGACATCTGGCAAATGGCTGTGTACCACTCAGAATTGTTCTAGTGGGACAATTGCGACATGACCAGTTTTTCCGATAAAATAGGCGATAATTTCTTGGAAGTGGTTCGGGCGCGAGCCACTTTTGTTGCAAAATGTTGTGAAAATAGAGTACCTTATTTTTTAGTCTGTGGTCGGGAAGGGGAAATTCCCCCTTGTCCCACATTTTAAAATTGGATCAAAGATCTCCAATATACTTGAAATTTGCAGGAAATGTTGTGGGTGGCGACTAGACAATGATCTGCTACTTGTTTGGATATTTATTCGGGGAGAAGGTCCTCCCCTTTACCCAATTTACGTACGTACGTACTGTGAAAAAAAGGAAACTTCTCTGTTTTACTTGAAATTTGCAGAGGATGTGGGTGGTGATCATGTGATGAGAAATGGGGTATCTCATTTTTTGGTATCTGGTTGGGGAGGGCGACCAGTGTGAAGATTGTATTGTAGTTCTCCCATCTGCTTGAAATGTTTAAGACAGGTTGGGTGTTGCTCTAGATAAATGTCCGCTACCTTAATTTTAGATATTTGGTCGGGGAAGGGTCCCCCTTTTGGTTCGATTTTTTTTAAGAACTCTCACAAAACTAAACTTCTAATTTTTATTTGAAATTTGCAGATTACGTCACAAAGTGGTTTCAAAGCGCTTTTTTGGAAATAATTGGGCAATTTGAACGGATAAATATAATAACATAATTTTTCTGTGTAAAAGCTTAGGTGCTTTCCTCTAAGTTTGCTAGTTTGAGGGTCCCTAGTGGGTCCACGGGCTGACCTGTAAGCGTTAAAAGTTGGTCACCTCGGCTTATGAGATTTTGTTTTAGCTGTCAAATCCGCAATTATGAACCGATATCGATAATTTTTTCTTTGTTGGATAGAACTTGTAAACTCTTGTGCGTATTCCCTATAAAATTCTATGAATTTAAAAGAAACAATTATAAACGGCCGTAAGTTCGGCCAGGCCGAATCTTATGTACCCTCCACCATGGATTGCGTAGAAACTTCTACGAAAGACTGTCATCCACAATCGAATTACTTGGGTTGTGGTATCTTAAATCTTTCTAAATTGTGTGTTAGTCCATACGTGGTATACATTAGACAAAACAAGTATATACGGCCGCAAGTTCGGC
This sequence comes from Haematobia irritans, assembly GCF_050003625.1. Taxonomy (NCBI): domain Eukaryota; kingdom Metazoa; phylum Arthropoda; class Insecta; order Diptera; family Muscidae; genus Haematobia; species Haematobia irritans. Next base: position 77,737,547 of record NC_134399.1, on the reverse strand, counting down.
CAGGCCGAATCTTATGTACCCACCACCATGGATTGCGTAGAAACTTCTACGAAAGACTGTCATCCACAATCGAATTACTTGGGTTGTGGTATCTTAAAACTTCTTAACATCGTTTTCTAAATTGTGATTTAGTCCATACATGGTATATATTAGACAAAAAAGTTATGTGTAGTTAAGTCTACAAATAATTACGAATCGATATGGACTTTTTGTACGCAGAGAGCCAGAATTGAAATATGGGGGTCGCTTATATGGGGGCTATATACAATTATGAACTTGATATGGACCAATTTTTGTGTGATTGGGGATCGATTTATCTGAGGGCCATATATAACTATAGACCGATATGGACCTAGTTAGGCATGGTTGTTAACGACCATATACTAGCACAATGTACCAAATTTCAACTCACTCGGATGAAATTTGCTCCTCCAAAAGGTTCCAAAACCAAATCTCGGGATCGGTTTATATGGGGCTATGTACGATTATGGAGTGATATGGACCACTTTTGGCATGGTTGTTAAATATCATATACTACCACCACGTACCAAATTTCAAGCTGATCGGATGAATTTTGCTTCTCCAAAAGGCACCGGAGGTCAAATCTGGGGATCAGTTTATATGGAAGCTATATATAATTATGGACTGATAGGAACCAATTCCTGCATGGTTGTTGGATACCATATACTAACATCACGTACCAAATTTCAACCGAATGGGAAGAATTTTGCTCTTCCAAGGGGCTCTGGAGGTCAAATCTGGGGATCGGTTTATATGGGGCCTATATATAATTATGGACCGATATCGACCAATTTTTGCATGGTAGTTTGAGGCCATATATTAACACCACGTACCAAATTTCAACTGAATCAGATGAATTTTGGTCTTCCAAGAGGTTCCGGAGGTCAAATCTGGTGATCGGTTTATATGGGGGCTATATATAATTATGAACCGATGTGGACCAATTTTTGCATGGTTGTTAGAGACCATATACTAACATCACGTACCAAATGTCAGCCGGATCGGATGAAATTTGCTTCTCTTAGAGGCCTCGCAAGCCAAATCGGGGGATCGGTTTATATGGGGGCTATATATAATTATGGACCGATGTGAACCAGTTTTTGCATGGTTGTTAGATACCATATACTAACACCATGTACCAAATTTCAGCCGGATCGGATGAAATTTGCTTCTCTTAGGGACCTCGCAAGCCAAATCGGGGGATCGGTTTATATGGGGGCTATATATAATTATGGACCGATGTGGACCAATTTTTGCATGGTTGTTAGAGACCATATACGGACACCATGTACCAAATTTCAGCCGGATCGGATGAAATTTGCTTCTCTTAGGGGCCTCGCAAGCCAAATCGGGGGATCGGTTTATATGGGGGCTATATATAATTATGGACCGATGTGGACCAATTTTTGCATGGTTGTTAGAGACCATATAATAACGCCATGTACCAAATTTCAGCCGGATCGGATGAAATTTGCTTCTCTTAGAGGCCTCGCAAGCCAAATTTTGGGGTCCGTTTATATGGGGGCTATACGTAAAAGTGGACCGATATGGCCCATTTGCAATACCATCCGACCTACATCAATAACAACTACTTGTGCCAAGTTTCAAGCCGATAGCTTGTTTCGTTCGGAAGTTAGCGTGATTTCAACAGACGGACGGACGGACGGACGGACGGACGGACGGACGGACATGCTCAGATCGACTCAGAATTTCACCACGACCCAGAATATATATACTTTATGGGGTCTTAGAGCAATATTTCGATGTGTTACAAACGGAATGACAAAGTTAATATACCCCCCATCCTATGGTGGTGGGTATAAAAAAAAGTATGTGTAGGTAAGTCTACAAATAATTACGAATCGATATGGACTTTTGCACGGTACGTATGGAGCCAGAATTGAAATATGGGGGTCGCTTATATGGGGGCTATATACAATTATTGATATGGACCAATTTTTGTGTGATTGGTGATCGATTCATCTGAGGGCTATATATAACTATAGACCGATATGGACCTAGTTAGGCATGGTTGTTCACGGCCATATACTAGCACAATGTACCAAATTTCAACTGACTCGGATGAAATTTGCTCCTCCAAGAGGCTCCAAAACCAAATCTCGGGATCGGTTTATATGGGGGCTATATATGATTATGGACTGATATGGACCACTTTTGGCATGGTTGTTAAATATCATATACTACCACCACGTACAAAATTTCAACCAGATCGGATGAATTTTGCTTCTCCAAAAGGACCGGATCGGTTTATATGGGTGCTATATATAATTATGGACTGATATGAACCAATTCCTTCATGGTCGTTGGATACCATATACTAACATCACGTACCAAATTTCAACCCAATCGGATGAATTTTGCTCTTCCAAGGGGCTCCGGATGTCAAATCTGGGGATCGGTTTATATGGAGGCTATATATAATTATGGACCGATTTCGACCAATTTTTGCATGGGAGTTTGAGGCCATATATTAACACCACGTACCAAATTTCAACTGAATCAGATGAATTTTGGTCTTCCAAGAGGCTGCGGAGGTCAAATCTGGTGATCGGTTTATATGGGGGCTATATATAATTATGGACCGATGAGGACCAATTTTTGCGTGGTTGTTAGAAACCATATACTAACACCATGTACCAAATTTCAGCCAGATCGGATGAAATTTGCTTCTCTTAGAGGCCTCGCAAGCCAAATCGGGGGATCGGTTTATATGGGGGCTATATATAATTATGCACCGATGTGGCCCAATTTTTGCATGGTTGTTAGAGACGATATACTAACACCATGTACCAAAGTTTAGCCGGGTCGGATGAAATTTGCTTCTCTTAGAGGCCTCGCAAGCCAAATTTGGGGGTCCGTTTATATGGGGGCTATACGTAAAAGTGGACCGATATGGCCCATTTTCAATACCATCCGACCTACATCAATAACAACTACTTGTGCCAAGTTTCAAGTCGATAGCTTGTTTCGTTCGGAAGTTAGCGTGATTTCAACAGACGGACGGACGGACGGACGGACGGACGGACATGCTCAGATCGACTCAGAATTTCACCACGACCCAGAATATATATACTTTATGGGGTCTTAGAGCAATATTTCGATGTGTTACAAACGGAATGACAAAGTTAATATACCCCCATCCTATGGTGGAGGGTATAAAAATGTGTCTTAGATTAAAAGTTGTAGACTCAACAAATTTGGAATTTCTAACCGAAATATTGTCCATTTTTTCGGAAAAGGCACCTACAATCATTTTGTCAGAACATTTTTATACCCTCCACCATATGATGAGGGTATATTAGCTTTTTTATTCCGTTTGTAACACATCGAAATATTGCTCTAAGACCCCATATATTCTGGGTCGTTGTGAAATTACGAGTCGATCTAAGCATGTCCGTCCGTCTGTTGAAATCACGCTTACTTCCGAACAAAACAAGCTATCGACGCACAAGTAGTTGTTATTGACGTAGGTTGGATGGTATTGCAAATGGGCCATATCGGTCCACTTTTACGTATAGCCCCCATATAAACGGACCCTCAGATTTGGCTTGCGGAGCCTATAAGAGAAGCAAAATTCATCCGATCCGGTTGAAATTTGGTACATGGTGCTAGCATACGGTCTCTAACAACCATGCAAAAATTGGTCCATATCTGTCTATAATTATATATAGCCCCCATAAAACCGATCCCCAGATTTGACCTCCGGTGCCTTTTGGAGATGCAAAATTCATCCGATCTGATTGAAATTTGGCACATTGTTCTAGTATATGGACGCTTACAACCATGCCAAACTAGGTCCATATCGGTCCATAATTATATATAGCCCCCATATAAAGCGACGCCCATATTTCTGGTTCTGGTTCTCTAATTACCGCGCAATATGTTAGGTCATATCGGCTCGTAATTATTTGCAGACTTATCTATATATACCTTTTTTGTAAAATATATACCACGTATGGACTAACTTACAATTTATAAGACGGTGTTAGGAAGTTTTGAGATTCCGCGCGAGCTCACATTTGACCAAAAACAACAACGTGTTGATGATTCTGAGCGGTGTTTGCAGCTGTTAACACGTAATACACCCGAGTTTTTCCGTCGATATGTGACAATGGATGAAACATGGCTCCATCACTACCTCCTGAGTCCAATCGACAGTCGGCTCAGTGGTCAGCGACCGGTGAACCGTCTCCGAAGCGTGGAAAGACTCAAAAGTCCGCTGGCAAAGTAATGGCCTCTGTTTTTTGGGATGCGCATGGAATAATTTTTATCGATTATCTTGAGAAGGGAAAAACCATCAACAGTGACTATTATATGGCGTTATTGGAGCGTTTGAAGGTCGAAATCGCGGCAAAACGGTCCCACATGAAGAAGAAAAAAGTGTTGTTCCACCAAGACAACGCACCGTGTCACAAGCCATTGAGAACGATGGCAAAATTCATGAATTTGGCTTCGAATTGCTTCCCCACCCACCGTATTCTCCAGATTTGGCCCCAGCGACTTTTTCTTGTTCTTAGACCTCAAAAGGATGCTCGCAGGGAAAAAAAATTGGCTGCAATGAAGAGGTGATCGCCGAAACTGAGGCCTATTTTGAGTCAAAACCGAAGGAGTACTACCAAAATGGTATCAAAAAATTGGAAAGTCGTTATAATCGTTGTATCGCTCTTAAAGGGAACTATGTTGAATAATAAAAACGAATTTTGACAAACAAAATGTGTTTTCTTTGTTAGACCGGGGACTTATCAGACAAGCTGTTAGGTGAAATGAGAAGTTTTATTCTCAACCCAAGAAGAAAAAAATTGTTTTAAAAAATTCTCACACAGAAAAAATACGCATTGTTAAATTTTTACAAAAAATATTCATCAAAAAATTATTAAAAATATGATAATTTCTTTCATTAATAATTTTGTATTTGTTAAAAAAATGTTGGGATATCAACGCCGAAGTGTACGAGTATTTTATCAATAATATTTGATAATAATTTCTGGTAATTTCTGGTTGGTATATCAACGGCCAATTTTACGAGAATTTTATTAATAAACTTTTTAAATATTTCTGATAAAAAATATACTTTTCTTGTTGGTAAAGACATTGTTATGATATGATATGTTAATTAGTTGGACGATCCACCAATTGATAAAAATATCGTATGTGTTTTATCAGTTTTATATCAAATGTAGCGCACATACATATATACATCTGCATATTAATTTCTAGCATCCAGAGAGAAAACAGAAAAATGCATGGATGTGCAAACGAATTTTGAAACCGTTAGTTTTTGGAAGCGTAGAAAAATAATCTATCATGTCCAACAATTGTGGATGTCATTTTTAACATATAGCATATAACATTTAAACAGTGAACACGCGTTCTTAATTTAGCAAAATTGAAGAAGTAAGTAGTAAGTGTTCATTTTGTGATTTCGTATTTATTGTCTTGCTAGAATTGTAGCTGCCATTCTTATTAATATCTTACAGCTGCTAATATTATTTACAGATTGGAATCGATTTTGAGTTAAAACATCCAGCTGCCGTCGATTAGAATTCGAGATGGAATGAGTACTGAGTCAAAAATTATTTATATATGCAATGAAGACAACAATTCGATTGTTTAATTATTTAATATTTCTTTGAAACGTCAAAATTTATATTTATTATTATTTTGGTTGAACAAATTATTTCTAAATAGAAATAATAAAACTTTTCTTTTTATGTAAAAATGTATTTTATTTCAAACACATTTTTTGATCAATATTGATGAATTGATGACGATATTTTTATCAAATGGCGGATATATTCATTAATTATAATTGATCATGTGCTTACGACATTTTTTATCGAAATTAGGATTTATGAAATTAATATGGAGTTGATATTTGCGAGAGGGGCCTCCCTTTGGCCGACTTTTGTAAAAATTCTTCCACAGTTGGACATCGCTAGATGAACTCAGAATTTCACCTCGACCCAGAATGTATATACTTTCTTCTGATTTCGTTTGTAACACATCCCACTTAGTATACTTACTTTGTCATTCCTTTTGTAACACATCGCAATATTTCTCTCAGACCCCATAAACTATGTATATTCTGGGTCGAGGTGAAATTCTGAATATAGATCTAGTGATGTTCGTCCGTCCGTCTGTGGAAATCACGCCAACTTCCTATACAAAGACTGGAGTTATTACCCAAGAAGAGTTGGACCACTCACCTAGAATTTAGAGCACCGACTATGATCATCAGGGGGTGGTACGTGTTGGGAGCATTTTGAGGTTAATGTGGCCTGCACTCAAAAACAGTTTACTTGGATCCAAAGATTTTGACCTTCCCTTAAGGATTTTGGTTTTGATTCCTAGCCACAGATACGGCTTCTTTAAAATAAAAAAAATTTTTAGCGACCTATCTGGCTTTAAATATAGGACCAATAAAATTAAAATTTGAATACAGATCTCATTTATCAAAATTTCATTCTCTTTTCGCGGTTTATTAATAAAAGTACTCATATACAAACAAATACCAGTTTAAAAATCCGAATTATAACGGATACTTCAAAGAAAACAAGTATATACGGCCGTAAGTTCGGCCAGGCCGAAGCTTATGTACCCTCCACCATGGATTGCGTAGAAACTTCTTCTAAACACTGCCATCCACAATCGAATTTTAACAAAATTTCTTTTCTATAGAAATAAAATTTTAACAAAATTTTCTATAGAAATAAAATTTTGACAAAATTTTCAATTGAAATAAAATTTTGGTAGATTATTTTTGGCTCGAGTGGCAACCATAATTATGAACCCATATGGACCAATTTTTGTGTGATTGGGGATCGGCTATATATAACTATAGACCGATAAAGGGTGATACGGTCAAAATTTGGTCAATATAAACTTGACGTATTTCTTTCAATTTTGCATTTAAAAAACCTGAACAACCCTCATTTTGAAGGTGTGTGTGTATAGAATGTTGCTCCTATTTTGATTTTGGAATTCACTCTTCAGTTGCCAAAATGCCGTCCAAGCAAGAAGAGCAGCGTATCAAAATTTTGCTTGCGCATCGCGAAAATGCGAGCTACTCGCACGCAAAGTTGGCAAAACCGCTAAAAGTAGCCAAATCAACCGTTACAAATATAATTAAAGTGTTTGGGGAACGTTTGTCGACAGCCAGGAAGTCTGGATCGGGGGGAAATCGAAAACCGGAAGCCGCTGAGACGACAAAGAGAGTTGCCGGTAGTTTCAAGCGAAACCCTAACCTCTCTCTCCGAGATGTCGCAAATAAGCTGGGTGTATCGTCTACAACCGTACATCGAGCCAAAAAACGAGCCAGACTATCGACTTACAAGAAGGTAGTGACTCCAAATCGCGAAGATAAACAAAATACGACGGCCAAAGCGCGATCCCGGAGGCTGTACACGACGATGCTGACGAAGTTTGACTGCGTGGTAATGGACGACGAAACCTACGTCAAAGCCGACTACAAGCAGCTTCCGTGACAGGAGTTTTATATGGCAAAAGGAAGGGGCAAGGTAGCAGATATTTTCAAGCACATAAAACTGTCAAAGTTCGCAAAGAAATATCTGGTTTGGCAAGCCATATGTACCTGTGGCTTGAAAAGCAGCATTTTTATAGCTTCCGGGACTGTCAACCAAGAAATTTACGTGAAAGAGTGTTTGAATAAACGTCTGCTGCCTTTCCTGAAGAAACACGGTTGTTCCGTACTGTTTTGGCCGGATTTGGCATCTTGCCATTACGGTAAAAAGGCCATGGAGTGGTACGCCGCCAACAACGTGCAGGTGGTTCCCAAGGACAAGAACCCTCCCAACACGCCAGAGCTCCGCCCAATTGAGAAATACTGGGCTATTGTCAAGCGGAACCTAAAGAAGACCAAAAAAACTGCTAAGGACGAGCAGCAGTTCAAGGCAAACTGGCTTTCTGCGGCGAAGAAGGTGGACAAGGTGGCTGTACAAAATCTGATGGCAGGTGTCAAGCGTGAGGCCCGGCAATTCGGATTTGAAAAAGTGAAAGCCTAACTGAATATTTTTCCTGAATTTTATACTAATTGAACTTTAAAAAGAAATTTAATTTGATTTTTTAAATAAACGATTTCACAGATTTACACGCGTTTTCCCTTGACCAAATTTTGACCGTATCACCCTTTATGATAACACCACGTACCAAATTTTAACCGGATCGGATAAATTTTCCCCTCCAAGAGGCTCCGGAGGTCAAATATGGAGAATGGTTAAATGGGGGCTATATATAATTATGGACCGATATGGACCAATTCTGGCACGGTTGTTAGAGACAATATACTAACACCATGTTCCATATTTCAACTGGATCGGATGAAATATGCTTCTCTAAGAGGCTCCGCAAGCCAAATCTGAGGGTCCGTTTATATGGGGGCTATACATGTTTCAAGTCGATAGCTTGTTTCGTTCGGAAGTTAACGTGATTTCAACAGACGGACGGACGGTCGGACATGCTTAGATCGACTCAGAATTTCACCACGACCCAGAATATATATACTTTATGGGGTCTTTGAGCAATATTTCGATGTGTTACAAATGGAATAACATAGTTAATATACCTCCCATCCTATGGTGGAGGGTATAAAAATGTTTTCTTAATTCCTAAAAAAAACTTTTAACCAAAGACGCTAAATCCTCAAAATAGTCTTAGCCTATATTTGAAGCGTTTTTATCTTAAATATAAAGTTTCAATATTTCAGATAATTTAAGGACAATTTCTTTAAATCAAAAATGTGTTTCTTTACTTTAGGGAAAAATAGCCTCAGTTAAAAGACATGCGACTTAACGGAGGGACGCAAATTTACAAAATTTGTGTCCTAAATTTAATGAAAAAAAATTTTTTTGAAGCAAAGATTATAAACTTTATTTTAATTAAAAATTCATTATTTTAAAGAAATTTGTCTTTCATATTTTGTAAATTTCTCATCCTAAAATTTAGGTTGCCTAATCTTTAATATCACGTAAATATTTTTTTCAGTGTGGGAACAATACCGTTGTCACTGTCCTGATTTTACAAAGCAAAGGTGAATAGATGATTCCGGCGCTGGAATATGGTCCCCAGCTTGAAAAGAGAGACTGGAAACAAATTGGAGAATTCGTTAGGGACATAAAGTTCTCGGAATAAAAGAAGGTTACGATGGAAAGACGGAGTTAGAGCTTAGTTGTATGTTAGCCAACATGAGAAAGGGCACCCTGAATCCCCTTTTTATGTTAGCCTAATCTAACCGTTAAGTCATTGGGATACAACAGATAGTGAAGTTAGTTCTCTTTTCAATAAGTGCTGACAGAATTCGAAGGGCTCTTCACATTCTTGGTTAAACCACTTGGAGAAGCTTTGACGCACTTGGTATTATTCTACGGAAATAAACAATTTTTGAGAAACTTACAGAATGCTAACGTAATGGGATTACGTTCAAAATTGGGTTTTCACTCTCCAGGCATCTCTTATTTAACTTTCCAGGAAGATCTCTATATCTGTATTCATAATCTCCCAATAATTATATATTTGTATAGTTCATGGTGGGTTGATAGATTTTAAGGAAATAAATTAGACTTAACTACCACAACTATAGTCTAACTACATTGTGTCCATAATTTATGTATGTCGATCTTTCACATGCCAAATGACGATGATGATGATGTGATGTATGAGTCTACAGTTCCAATTTTCTATACTCCAGAAATATAGACAGACGCCCATATTAAAATCAATCATTCATACCAAAAAGTTTTCATTTATCATTGCGATTTTCCATTCTATTATCTTTAGCTGACTACCAGCAGCAATAGCAACCCATAGAGATTTTTAAATCTCCAAAAACAAAAAACAAAGCACTCGTTGTTAGCCGCTTTAGGCAATTTTGGTTTTTATGCAGATGCATCACACACACATACAAACGAACGCGTGGAGTCAACCTCCCTGTTTGTCATAAATGAATCTTCTGACATGAGACGTTTTTTATGTTAAACCTTCATATTTGCCCCTGCCATCTCGTTGTTATTTTTATAAGTTGATTCCTGGTATTATTACCATTGCACAATGGGATGGGTTAAACGAACTATGAAGAAGAACGCAAGGACCTTACAAATAAAATTGGTCTTCTTTATAAATAATCGAATCAGTGTGAAGAGAGTATTACAGAAATTTGGAAGCCGCCACTGTATTCGGTTTCCTTGAAATTAATGCGGTTTCTTTATTATTGATTTAAAGCAGATAATTTAACTCAAATGATCCGAAATTTCTTTTCCATCTAGACTTCGTCAAGATTTAAAAATAACTTTATTTTTTTGATTTATAATTCTGATCATTTTAGAAAAAGTAACAGCAAAAATGAAGTGAATTTCAAATGAGTATCAATTTCAAGATAGTATCAACTTTACAAAGGAAGTATAATATATTACTTTGCTCCTAAACGTAAGATTGGGCAACTGTAGTTCGAAACAACTACTTGAAAATTTGTACAAGTAGTTGTTATAGCCCAAAAATTTTTTTTTTATGTTATGATACCCATTTTTAAGTCAAATCAATTAATTATAAGGACAATACGACTTCATTGAAAAGTTTATCGACTTTTGGACAAGGAAAAAAAAACGTTATATTAGAGAAATGTGTCTTCAATGCTAAGAAAAATCTGTATTCGTATTTTAAGCAGGACTGTGGAGTCGGAGTCTGAAGATTTTGCTGGAGTCGGAGCCGGAGTCGTAGAAATTTTGTTCGACTCCGGCGAAACAAAATTTGAAAGACACTTTATATCTTTCTAACTAAACAAATATTTCGACAAATTAGATTCCATTAGGGTTTTCAATCGAACAACAAAAAACGAAGTATTGGATTTCAGGTCATTCAAAGTGTATTTATACGGGTGAAATTTTACGGCAATGCAAAAATTAGGTTGACTAGAATATGGGCTGAATTAGTCAATTGCATTGTGCATTTCTAACATATTAAATTATCGATTTTTGACCCTATATATACTCTTGATAAAGGTACACTTTTAAGGCAATATAACAGTACAACCTAACGTTCTGAATTTTTGGCATGCATGTCGAGTTCGAAGATAGGTCATACCGGACAATTTTGTGATATAGCAACACATTTAAATCCAACATCCGATTTTTTAAAGAAAATTTTCATAAGATTTATCAGAAATTTTGAATTTAGAGTTATTTGAGATCCATAAAAAAGTGCGGAATTTTCCCGTCGGCCCAGATTTTGAGATAGCCCTACATAAGTACTTGAGAAATATACACCCGATGTCTTTGGAAGCTGTAATTTTAAATTAAACCACTTTTGTATGGTAGTTGTTATTTAAAATTCCGCCCGTCCTAATTTTTGGCAATTTATGTTTGTTTTATATATCCGACACATTGCATTTTTTTTTACAACTAAACATTCTATCTGATTAGTCCGACATTTTGATTTTATTATTATTTTTAGTTTCTTTTTATAAAATGCCTATACCAGGATTTTACTTCTAAAACTTCTGGAAGCCTAATTATTTTTTGGAATTTTGTGTTTTTATACCCTCCACCATAGGATGGGGGTATATTAACTTTCTCATTCCGTTTGTAACACATCGAAATATTACTCTAAGACCCCATAAAGTATATATATTCTGGGTCGTGGTGAAATTCTGAGTCGATCTGAGCATGTCCCTCCGTCCGTCTGTTGAAATCACGCTAACTTCCGAACGAAACAAGCTATCGACTTGAAACTTGGCACAAGTAGTTGGTTTTGATGTAGGTCAGATGGTATTGCAAATGGGCCATATCGGTCCACTTTTACGTATAGCCCCCATATAAACGGACCCCCAAATTTGGCTTGCAGACCCTCTAAGAGAAGCAAATTTCATCCGATCCTGCTGAAATTTGGTACATGGTGTTAGTATATGGTCTCTAATGACCATGCAAAAATTGGTCGAAATCGGTCCATAATTATATATAGCATCCATATAAACCGATCCCCCGATTTGGCTTGCGGAGCCTCTAAGAGAAGCAAATTTCATCCGATCCAGCTGAAATTTGGTACATGGTGTTAGTATATGGTATCTAATGACATCAGATAAATCGATCCCTAATCACACAAAAATTGGTCCATATCATGTTCATAATTGTATATAGCCCCCATATAAGCGACCCCCATATTTCAATTCCCTACGTACCATGCAAAAGTCCATATCGATTCGTAATTATTTGTAGACTTACCTACACATACCTTTTTTGTCTAATATATACCACGTATAGACTAACTCAAAATTTAGAAAACGATTTAAGACACCACAACCCGACATTATTTTTTTCAGTGCAGGCTGCCACCTAACCTAAACAAAGGACCGTTTGCACTGAATGAAACCTCCAATTTCTTAATAAACAATCCTAAAAAGCAACAAATTTAACAAACTGGGGCTATTTTTCGGGATCCTGGAAAATACTGAAAAAAATAATCTGGGACGGGTTTATCACGAATAAAACAGTCCTATTAAATACCAGGGATGGAAAATACAATTTTTAGAAAGTACAAAAAAGGTATTTTTGAGCGAAAAAGTACTTTTCACTAAATTTCAATAAAAATTCCATTGGAAGATTATTGTCAAGATCTCCTTTAAACTGAATTTTAAAGAAAATAAAATTTTGCTAGTCAACTTCTCAATTTTAAATATTTTTTTTTGTTTTATATTCGATTACATAAATTTTCTGTAGATAAATAAAAATCAATTTTTGACAAAATTTTCTAAAGAAATAAAACTTTGACACAAGTTTCTAAATAAATAAAATTTTGGCAAATTTATCTAAAGAAATAAAATTTTAACAAAATTTTCTAAAGAAATAAAATGTTGACAAAATTTTCTAAAGAAATAAAACTTTTACAAAATTTTCTTCAGAAGTAAAATTTTGACAAAATTTTCTAAAGAAATAAAATTTTTACAAAATTTTTTATAGAATTAAAATTTTGACAAAATTTTTTATAGAAATAAAATTTTTACAAAATTTTCTATAGAAATAAAATTTTGACAAAATTATCTATAAAAATAAAATTTTGGCAAAATTGTCTATGAAAATAAAATTTTGACAAAAGTATCTATAAAAATAAAATGTTGACAAAATTTTCTATAGAAATACAATTTTAACAAAATTTTCTATAGAAATAAAATTTTGAAAAAATTTTCTATAGAAACAAGATTATTGCAAAAATTTCTATAGAAATAAAATTTTCACAAAACTTTCTGAAGGAATAAATTTTTGCAAAATTATATTTTTTGGTAGTTTTTGGATAGATTTTCTCCAAATATTATTGGATTATTTTTGTCTCAAGGTTGGACCGTGACTGTAATGGTTCGCCTTATTTTAGCGATTGATAACTTCTTATCTAGAAAGTGTTCGGATGGGAGTGTAACATATAGAAACACATGCTTTTTTCGACTAAAACATTCTTGAAATTCCATAAAATTGTGTTGTTGACTACAACATCGAGATTGAACTTGCTTGTTTTGCCAAACTTGTAAAACTATTAGCAAAAAGGTTTGTTAAAGACATTCTTAAAATATTAAAATATTTTGTCAAAACTATTGTACCATAAATCTGATATTGACTCAAAAATGTCTATACAAAAGGTACTAAATCATTCGCGGGGGTACTACGGTACTGACCAGGGTGAAAAAGTATTGAAAAAAGTACTATAGTACTCCATTTTCCATCCCTGTTAAGTACACAATTTAAAAAGTTGAGTACCACAACCCGATTACAACCCGATGGGGATGAAAATCTTTAGTGGAACTTTGTGCGAGAACGTAAGATTCAGCCGAACTTTGGGTTTTTTTTAACAAAGCAATCATTGTTTTCTTTTTAATATCGGTTTAAATTTTAGATTTAGAACACAATAGTTTCTCAAATTTTGTCGGTATTAAAAAAAAACATATATTTGGCTCAGAATTAATACCAAATTCTTATGGGGAAGGCGAAACTTAAATTAGTTGTAGGACAGCCCACTATGCAGTTTCCCAAATCTCATGGACTCTAAACTGAACTGGATGGAAATGGACCATATACACGCAAAGAAAAAAAAACGTTTGGAAAATGTGTACCGAAAACGTTTTTCTTTTGTTATAGTTTTTTGAATTGCTTCGAAAAGTATACACTTTTATCACCAAAAATATTCGTTTGTGCCAAAATTTTTATTTATTCAATAAAAAAAGTTATATTTGAACCAACAACACAGTCCATTTCGTTTATATCAAACACTGTTCTTTTCTGACTTTAGGTCTTTAATAAGACACATTTTACAGTTCATAGTAAAAATTTAATATAGTAGAATGTAATGTTGAACATTTTTTCGGAATCTTCCGACTATATCTGGAATATATGTATATAAAAAAAAAACAAAAACTTTGGTCGAAGCAGGGATCGACCCCACGACCCTTGGCATGCAAGTTGGACGTAGCAACCACTGCTCCACGGTGCCAAACTAAATGTTTGTTTCTGTTAAATAAACTTTGTTTATTCGGTTCGTGGGCGCCGCAAGCTATGCTACATAAATATAACTTATATGGATATTTATCTATAGATGACCATAACAGGTATATAGTTCAGTGGTTAGTGTGTTGGCTTACAAAGTGCATGGTCCGCGGTTCGAATCTCCGTCCAGGCGAAAGGTAAAAAAAATTAAAAATTTATAAAATCGTATAATTTCTTCTACATTGTTTGTATTACAGAAAAAGGTGCTAAGAACTAAAAAACTTCGTGGAAGTGAGAAAGATGTGAGGGAAAATGCAATTAGCCAAAAAAAAAATGTTTTTGAGTTAGTCTTTATGAAATTGTTTTTACATCCTGGAAAAGAATAAACGTTTATCACAAAAAATATATACTTTTCTTCCAAATACACTTCCTTTCAACGAAAAGCAAATGAGAAACGAACTTTGTTTGTCTAAAATTTCGTTTGGGAGGAATGAATTATTTTTTTGCGTGTAAAGAAGTCTTATGCGACATTGTATTCTTATCGAAAATTTGTCGGGGAACAATGGGGAATGCGAACTTTTCTTTTTAATTGGTTTCATACTGCGGTCATTAGACTTATATACACGGACGAAAAATACTGTTTTTCATATGTTTGGGTGTAAAAATTATATGTTTGGAACTCAAAAATTTTAACACAATATTTTTAAGTGCAAGCATATAATGTTCATAAACTAGCATAACATGTTTGGGACATAAAATGTTTGTAAATATAATATGCTTAGATGCAAACATATATTAATTTAGAAATAGTCTATAAACATATATGTGTTTAGAAAGAGAGACCTAGAGAGTATGCTGCAAGTAAAATAATGGAAGTAACCAATTGGCGCCTTAAAAATATATCCACACAAAACAAAAAATCATTAAAATTGTATGCCCTAAGGTGAAACATAATATGTTTGAACAACACAAACAATATTTTGTTTGGACCAATCCTGAAAATATATATATGCTTGAAGCAAAATGTGTTTGGGGTATATGTTAAAGGTTAAAGTGGCAGCCTGATTAAATTTCAGGCTCACTTAGACTATTCAGTCCATTGTATATGTTACAGAAGTGATTTTTTTTAGGGTGTACAAACTTATGCCAGATTTGAGTGGTTTAGTCTCCTGGAGGAGCAAATTTCATCCTATCCGGTCGAACATTGGTGCGCGGTGTAAAAATCAGTTCATATTAATAGATATACCTCACATAAACCAATTCCCAGCTTTGATTTTTGGAGTTCTTTATGCTTCAGATGCCATAATTGATGAACTTCTCTCTTATTAATGAGTCCTGCACGATTCTATGTTAAGCTCATTGACAAGCGATCTCCTTCTTACGGCCGAGTACAAACTTAAAGTTTTCGAGTTACAAAAGAAAAACAATTCGCAAAATACTCTGGAAAATTAATGTCACGTCATTACGACTTTAACTTACGCCCACTAATAGACCTTAAAATCAATATCTTTTGCTTAGAAAATTTGTTTTATTACCACTCTTTCAACACCCCATCCCATGGTGCAGAGCTGCTCATCCATATGCTAGAAATTAATGGGAGTACGTACGTTCACCGGAATATTTACAGAGGAGGAGTACTTGTGCTCGTATTAAGCCAATATTGCCAACCATTACAGCCACTTAAAATGTAGCCTCCGGCAGCCAATGCCAAGGAAAAGAAGACAAAAATCAAATGCGTTTCATATTGAAGACACGGTGACGGTACCGAATTTCCCCTTTGGCAAAACTCTGAATGCCAGTGATCCCATATGATGGTGATTTGGCTATGCTACCACCGGCATGTGTACTGGCACCAGCGCCGGGCACTTGAACTTCGCCAATGCTGCTTGAGATTCATAGATTTCATTGTCAATAATTTTGACATGACGTGAAGTAATAACAATGGAGATAAACGGCTACAGAAGAAAACTCAGACAAAAAAAAAACACACACACACACAAATGAGGAGAAACTGAGGAAAATGCCAAAATCGACAAAAAAGGAAATGCATATCCATTACAATATTTCATCTCTATGTTCGCGCTATTTAAGTCATCATTAGAGAGAAAGTTGTTACGATTTTTTTTGATTCCGTTTTTTGGGAGATTTATGCTAAGTACCGACGAGGCGGTGTTGGTTGCCACTGCTTATACTTAGACTGAAGTATGGCTTAGCCTCAAGTCAATTAGCGTGGAGTTATTGTTAGATATTAAGAAATTTTATATCCTCCATCATAACAGATCAATGGGAAAGTTTCCGACCTGGCAAATATTTACATAGCAACAAAAAGGAAATTCTCCCTGTTAATAAAATATTTAATATTTATTAGAGAGACCTAAAAGCTTTTGATTAATACACTGCAAAAAAATATTTACCTAATCTGAAAGAATGCAACCTAATTGCAGATGCAATTTATACTATATCGAGGACAAATTCCTTCGAATTAATGATATTTTAATTAAAATAAAGTTTACAATTTTTGTTTCAAACTTTTTCTTCATTACATTTAGGACACGAATCTGGAAAATTTGCGTCTCTTTGTTAAAGTCGTATGATTTTGGAATTAGGAAACATTTTTTTAAAAGGAAGGAAACATTTCTTTGATAAAATATTTTAAATTTATTAGGGAGACCTAAATGCTGTTGATTATTACACTGCAAAAAATATTGACTTAATCTGAAAGATTATGCAATCTAAATTGTAGAACACAGAATTTACACAATATTAAAGATAGATTTCCTTGAATTAATAAAATTTTAATTAAAAGAAAGTTTACAATTGTTGCTTCAAAAATGTCTTCATTACATTTAGGACTCGAATCTTGAAAATTTGCGTCCCTTTGTTTTCTTTAAAGTAAAGAAAGCAATTTTTGATTTAAAGAAATTAAATTATCCCACCTCAGTAATGTTGGTGACATTTCTAAGGGTTTCAAAGCTTCTCTAAGTGGTTTCACTGCAATGTGGAACGCCGTTCGGACTTGGCTATAAAAAGGAGGTCCCTTGTCATTGAGCTTAACATGGAATCGGGCAGCACTCAGTGATAAGAGAGAAGTTCAGCAATGTGGTATCACAATGGACTGAATAGTCTAAGTGAGCCTGATACATCGGGCTGCCACCTAACCTAACCTAACCTACCTCTTTGGACTAAAGTTTTGGAATTTAGACAACATTTTTTTATTGTGAAGTATGTATTTATTAAATTTTGGATTTTTAAACTGACAATTTTGTTGTACGTAAAGCTATAATAATGTGTCGCTAATAGAGATATGAAAATTCGATAAATGAGATTAACATCCAAATTTTATTTTTTTTGATACTAGGCTTAAAGCTAGATATGCTTTAAGCTAAAAAATTTGTTTATTTTAAAGTAGTCACATCTTTGGTTCGGAATCAATGCCAAAATTCTTAAGGGCAGGTTAAAATCTTTGGATCCTAGTAAACTTTTGTTTTGAGTGTGTAGTGGAAGGACATTGTATAGAGCAAGGCCGTATTCAGGGGGGGGGGATGAGGGGGATCAAACCCCCCCCGAAATGAATGAATGTTAATAAAGGGTGATTTGTTAAGAGCTTGATAACTTTTTTTTTAAAAAAAACGCATAAAATTTGCAAAATCTCATCGGTTCTTTATTTGAAACGTTAGATTGGTCCATGACATTTACTTTTTGAAGATAATTTCATTTAAATGTTGACCGCGGCTGCGTCTTAGGTGGTCCATTCGGAAAGTCCAATTTTGGGCAACTTTTTCGAGCATTTCGGCCGGAATAGCCCGAATTTCTTCGGAAATGTTGTCTTCCAAAGCTGGAATAGTTGCTAGCTTATTTCTGTAGACTTTAGACTTGACGTAGCCCCACAAAAAATAGTCTAAAGGCGTCAAATCGCATGATCTTGGTGGCCAACTTACCGGTCCATTTCTTGAGATGAATTGTTCTCCGAAGTTTTCCCTCAAAATGGCCATAGAATCGCGAGCTGTGTGGCATGTAGCGCCATCTTGTTGAAACCACATGTCAACCAAGTTCAGTTCTTCCATTTTTGGCAACAAAAAGTTTGTTAGCATCGAACGATAGCGATCGCCATTCACCGTAACGTTGCGTCCAACAGCATCTTTGAAAAAATACGGTCCAATGATTCCACCAGCGTACAAACCACACCAAACAGTGCATTTTTCGGGATGCATGGGCAGTTCTTGAACGGCTTCTGGTTGCTCTTCACTCCAAATGCGGCAATTTTGCTTATTTACGTAGCCATTCAACCAGAAATGAACCGAACACTGATTTTGGTAATAAAATTCAATGATGAAATGAACCGAACACTGATTTTGGTAATAAAATTCAATGATTTGCAAGCGTTGCTCGTTAGTAAGTCTATTCATGGTGAAATGTCAAAGCATACTGAGCATCTTTCTCTTTGACACCATGTCTGAAATCCCACGTGATCTGTCAAATACTAATGCATGAAAATCCTAACCTCAAAAGAATCACCCTTTATATATATAAATATTTTTAGCTGCATAGAAAAATCTTATCGAAGATGTTGAAGAAAAGCTGGAGGTTTTAATTTGAAAAACGCTTACCTATAAAACTTGCACAATTCATAGAATACTAGTTGAAAAGTCCGTCAAACGACGGTCGAAAAAAACAAATTGTTTTTGTTCTCGCACCACAAATTTCATTTTTGGAAAATGTCTTTCTGCTTCTTATGTGTGTTTGTTGTTCTTTTTGTGAACATGACTCGCTTTGTTTGGCCATAGCAACAACAACGAAACAGCCAAACACACATTTGTAATGGCGCAAAACCTGCGAAAAGAACCTGCCTAATTCAGCGATGGAAGCACTTGGAGAGTGCAATAAAGAGATATTTCCACACGTGCATATTCTTTTAAAAATTTTGGTCACTTTTCCAGTTACTCAGGGATGGAAAATACAATTTTTAAGAAAGTACAAAAAAGGTATTTTTTGAGCGGAAAGGTACTTTTTACTAAATTTCAACAAAAATTTCACTGGAAGATTATTGTCAAGAAACTGAATTTTAAATAAAATAAAATTTTGACAAAATTTTCTATATAAATAAAATTTTGCAAACATTTTCTATAGAGATAAAAATTCTACAGAAAAAAAACTTTGCAAATTTTTTTTTATAGAAATAAAATTTTGCAAAAATTTCCTATAGAAATAAAATTTTTACAAAATTTTCAATTGAAATAAAATTTTGACAAAATTTTCTATAAAAATAAAATTTTGCAAAAATTCTATATAGAAATAAAATTTTGACAACATTTTCTACCGAAATAAAAAATCGATAATATAGAATCGAATTCTTTTTTCGACTAAAACATTCTTGAAGTTCAATAAAATCCCGTTTTTGACTATGTCTTTTACAAAATCGAGATTTTCTTCCCACATGAACATGTCTGTTTTGCCATATTTGTAAAAGACTATTAGCAAATAAGGTTGATAAAGACTTTCTCAAAATATTAAAATATTTGGTCAAAGCTATTGTACCATAAATCTGATATCGACTCAAAAATGTCTACACAAAAGGTACTAATTCCTTCGCGGGGGTACTACGGTACTGACCGGGGTGAAAAAGTATTGAAAAAAGTACGTGCTAATTCGAACGTTCATTTTCAACAATGAAGAGTTTAAAGACGTATCTTAGAAATTCGACTAGCGAGAGTAGACTCAATGGATTGGCATTAATGTCGGTTCATCGCCGAATAAATGTGCCGACTGAAGAAGTCATTGATTTATTTGTTGCCCAAAAAGCCCGTCGGCTCAATTTAATATTATAAAAATATTGTATACATACCTATGCATAAATAAAATTTTCTACACATGAGATTATATGAATATTTTTTTTAAAGTTGAACCCCCCCCCCCCGAATTAAAATCCTGGCTACGGCCTTGGTATAGAGTCTCTTAAGGGCTTAAACTACATTTCGCACAAGCCAACTGGGGCTATTTCAAGACATACACCGATATAAACGAAATTTGGCAACGTATCTTAAAACTTCTTAACACCGTCTTCTCAATTGTAAATTAGACCATACAGGGTATATGTTATATTAAGCAAACAAAGGCTGATTAAGTTCGTATATAATTCAGTTTGACAAAATTTTCTATAGATTCTATTCTAAAATTTTAACAAAATTTTCTATAGAAATAAAACCTTGACAAAACTTTCTATAGTAATACAATGTTGACAAAATTTTCTTTAGAAATACAATTTTCGTAGATAATTTTTGGGGATCGGCTATATATAACTATAGACCAATGTGGACCAATTTTGACATGGTTGTTAGTGGCCATATACTAGCACAATGTACCACATTTCACCACGTACCAAATTTCAACCGGATCGGGTGAATTTTGCTCTTCCAAGGGGCTTCGGAGGTCAAATCTGGGATCGGTTTATATGAGGGCTTTATATAATTATTGACCGATTTGAACCAAGTTGTGCATGACTGTTACAGACTATATACTAACACCATGTACCAAATTTCAGCCAGATGGGATGAAATTTGCTTCTCTTAGAGGGTCCGCAAGCCAAATCTGGGGATCGGTTTATATGGGGGCTACATATAATTATGAACCGATGTGGACTAATTTTTACATGTTTGTTAAGGACCATATACTAGCACTATGTACCAAATTTCAGCCGGATGGGATGAAATTTGCTTCTCTTAGAGGCTCCGCAAGCCAAATCTGGGGATCGGTTTATATGGGGGCTATATATAATTATGGACCGATGTGGAACAATTTTTTCATGTTTATTAAAGACCATATACTAGCACTATGTACCAAATTTCAGCCAGATGGGATGAAATTTGTTTCTCTTAGAGGGTCCGCAAGCCAAATCAGGGGATCAGTTTATATGGGGGCTATATATAATTATAGACCGATGTGGACCAATTTTTGCATGTCTGTTAAAGACCATATACTAGCACTATGTACCAAATTTCAGCCGGATCTTATAAAATTTGCTTCTCTTAGAGGCTCCGCAAGCCAAATCTGGGGATCGGTTTATATGGGGGCTATATATAATTATTGACCGATTTGTTCTAATTTTTGCATGATAGTTAGAGACCATATACTAACACCACGTACAAAATTTCAACTGGATCGGATGAATTGTGCTCCTCCAAGAGGCTGCGCAAGCCAAATCTGGGGGGTCCTTTATATGGGGGCTATACGTAAAAGTGGTCTGATATGGCCCATGTGCAATACCATTCGCCCTACATCAATAAGAACTACTTGTGCCAAGTTTCATGTCGATAGCTTGTTTCGTTCGCAAGATAGCGTTATTTCAACAGACGGACGGACGGACATGCTTATGTTAGATCAATAGGGAGCCACCATGGTGCAATGGTTAGCATGCCCGCCTTGCATGCACAAGGTCGTGGGTTCGATTCCTGCTTCGACCGAACACCAAAAAGTTTTTCAGCGGTGGATTATCCCGCCTCAGTAATGCTAGTGACATTTCTGAGTGTTTCAAAGCTTTTCTAAGTGGTTTCATTGCAATGTGGAACTCCGTTCGGACTCGGCTATAAGAAGGAGGTCCCTTGTCATTGAGCTTAACATAGAATCGGGCAGCATTCAGTGATAAGAGAGAAGTTCACCACTGCGGTATCACAATGGACTGAGTAAACTAAGTGAGCCTGAAATATCGGGCTGCCACTATATCTAACCTAGAGGAAAAGAGTTCCTGGAATATAAGCAGACAGGGCACAACATGAATCCTCTTTTCAACCTAACCTCACCGCATGTAGACCTACGAGAGTCTAATCTACAGACCAGTTAATATTGGTGCCATAGACAATATAATATATGAGCGATATACGAATATATATAAGAAGCGATATGGACCAAGTATTCTATGATTTTTAAAACCCTATTCTGATTTCGCTTGTCGAATTGCAAGGGAATCAGAAGAAAGTTGCGACCTCAAGAAATCAAGTATGGAGACAGGTTTGTATGGGAACTTTGTTTAATTTTAGACTTTTGTACACCGAATTTTGTGTGCCATATAGCGGATGTATACTTACATCACATATCGAAGTTAAACCAGATTGGATGAAAATTACGGCCTCAGGAGGGCCAAGAAAACAAATTGGGGGATTAGTTAATATTGGAGGCCCATATCTAAAATTGATCCAATATAGTGAAAGGAACCGACATTTCGAGAAATGAACATCTTTATCATATTGCGGAAAGCCATTTTACAGTTCGGCATGCATGCAGATAAAACATGAAATACCATTAAATTTCACCGCAATATCTAATGCAGTTTTAATGGTTGGTGTGTTCTTTTAATATTTAAAATTTTACGATTTTTTTACATGAGAGAGTAAAAATGTTTAAATTGCAACGAATTCTATTTACTCTTACATCACTTTGTTCTTCACTGACGTTGAACCGATAGATCGAATTTGGATACACACAGTAGTGTTACATGAGGGATGATTTTGTAACATGTTCTTGTTATATTTACTTGTTTTCTTCAAAACAATAGTCGAAATGAAAGAGCATAGAGTTTCACCGGGATTCATATGGAGGATGTAAAAAATTATAACTATGGTAACAAGAGTCCTAAGAGCAGAAGAGGATACAATCCTAAGAGCAGATTTTATGAATATGGTCCATGCAGCAAATAATTGTTAAGGTGGGCCGGCAAAATGGCTGAATGGAATAAAGAGGTGATCAGTGTATTTTGGGTAGTTGAAAAAGTCTTTCCGTATTTTGTCAGTAGATGCATTTGTAGACTCATTTAACTAAAAAACTTATTAAATTAAGTGGAAGTTATAAAAAGTTTACAACAGTTTAAAAATAAATTAAAATTGTTAATAGATGTATTGCAGTCTGCCAACTGACAGCTCTATCGTAAAGCTAAACATTTTTGAGATTGCACGTACTCCGAACGTTTTGAGATACGAGTGATTTTTGTGGAATTAAATCAATAATATATCTGTATATATTTTAAATCATAAAGATATTTTTTATTAACTCAACAATGTTGCATCGATGCACTTAATTACATTTTTGACCATCCCTAAAAAACTGGTCCGTGAGGATGTTTCACGGACCAGTTTTTTTAGGGATGGTATGGTGAACTCAACCGAGGTCGTGGTTCACTACAAGACGAATTTCATGAAGGTCGTCCAAATTCAGTTGTTATTTCGGAAACAATTGATGCTGTGCGTCATCTGATATTGCAAGATTGCGAAGTGACCTATCGTGAGATTTAGGCTACCTTAGGAATTAGTGGAAGTAGCGTACATTCAACATTCGATCGTCAAAAAAATTTGTTCGCATTGGATCCCACACAATTTGTCAATCGCTCAAAGCCAGGCTCGTGCTCGATTGGTTGCAAGAAATTCTCCAAAAATACGATCTTCTTATTTTGAAGGTTTTGATCATATTTTTTTATAAACAATTTTTGTTGTTGTTTTAATATTCCATTTTCGATGTTTATTACAGTATTTGGAATATTATATATTATGATCTCTTCTGTTAGCGGCGTTTTGTGGATGCATAATTTAACAAAAAAATTTTAACTTTAAAGATATTGAATTTGTAGAAAATTTCGTCAACATTTTATTTCCATGGACGATTTTTTCAACATTTTATTTCCATAGAAAATGTTGCCAAAATTTTATTTCCATAGAAACTTTTGTCATAAATTTATTTCTATAGAAAATTTTGTCATAAATTTATTTCTATAGAAAATTTTGTCAACATTTTATTTGCATTGAAAATTTTTTCAAAATTGAATTTCTTTAGAAAATTTCGTCAAAATTTAATTTCTTTAGAGAATTTTGTCAAAATTTTTTTCCATAAACAATTTTGTCAAACTTTTATTTCCATAGAAAATGTTGTAAACATTTTATTTCCATAGAAAATTTTGTTAAAAGGTTTTTTTCCGTAGAAAATTTTGTCAACATTTTAGAATTTTTTTTTTTCAAATTTTATTTCCGTAGAAAATTTTGTCAAAATATTATTTTCATAGAAAATTTTGACAAAATGTTATTTCCATAGAAAATGTTGTCAAAATTTTATTTCCATACAAATTTTTGTCAAAAGTTATTTCCGTAGAAAATTTTGTTAAAATTTTATTTCTATAGAAAATTTTATCAAAATTTTGTTTCCATAGAAATTTTTGTCAAAATTTTATTTCCATACAAAATTTTGTCGAAATTTTATTTTCATAGAAAATTTTGTCAACATTTTATTCCCATAGGAAATTTTGGCAAAATTTTATTTCCATAGAAAATTTCGACAAAATTTTATTTTCATAGAAATTTCTATCAAAGTTTTATTGTCAAACAAAATTCTATCAAAGTTTTATTTTTATAGAAAATTCTATCAAAGTTTTATTTCCATAGAAAATTCTATCAAAGTTGTATTTCCATAGAAAATTCTATCAAAGTTTTATTTCCATTGAAAACTTTGTCAAAATTTTATTTCCGTAGAAAAATTGCTTTTTTCCCACGGAATTTGTAAAAATTTTATTTCCATAGATAAGTATGCTAAAATTTTATTTTCATAAACATTTTTGTAACATTTTAATTTCGATAGAAAATTTTGTCAAAATTTTATTTCCATAATAAATTTTATCTCCATAGAAACTTTTGTCATAAATTTATTTCCATAGAAACTTTTGTCATAAATTTATTTCTACAGAAAATTTTGTCAAAATTTATTTCCTTAGAAAATTTTGTCAAAATGTTATTTCCTTAGAAAATTTTGTCAACATTTTATTCCCATAGGAAATTTTGTCAAAATTTTATTTTCATAGAAAATTTCGACAAAATTTTATTTTCATAGAAATTTCTATCAAAGTTTGATTTGCAAAGAAAATTCTATTAAAGTTTTATTTTCATAGAAAATTCTATCAAAGTTTTATTTCCATAGAAAGTTCTATCAAAGTCTTATTTCGATTGAAAACTTTGTCAAAATGTTATTTCCGTAGAAAATTTGCTGTTTTTCCCATAGAATTTGTAAAAAATTGATTTCCATAGATAAGTTTGTTAAAATTTAATTTTCATAAACATGTTTGTAACACTTTAATTTCGATAGAAAATGTTGTCAAAATTTTATTTCCATAGGAAATTTTATCAAACTTTTATTTCCATAGGAAAATTTTGTTACAATTTTATATTGAAAATGTTGTCAAAATTACATTTCCATTGAAAATATTGTCAAAGCTTTATTTCCATAGAAAATTTTGCCAACATTTTATTTTTATAGAAAATTTTGTGAAAATTTTATTTACAGAGAAAATTTTGTTAAATTTTTATTTCCATTGAAAATTTTGTCAAAGCTTTATTTCCGTAGAAAATTTTGTCAAAATATTATTATACCCTTCACCACTATTGTGGTACAGGGTATAATAAGTTTGTGCATTTGTATGTAACGCCAAGAAGGAAAAGTCGGAGACTCATCGTTTAGTATACCAATCGTCTTAGAATTAAATTCTGAGTCGATTTAGCGATGTCCGTCTGTCTGTCTGTCTGTCCGTCCGTCTGTCTGTCTGTTCATGTATTTTTGTGCGCAAAGTACAGGTCGCAGTTTAAGTCCGATCGTCCTCAAATTTGACATAGGGCAGTTTCTTGGGACAGAGACAATTGCTATTGATTTTGGAAAAAAATCGGTTCTGATTTAGATATAGCTGCCATATATATTTATCCCCGATTTGGTCATAGTTAGCGTGTTTATCAACCGATTTTCTTGAAATACCGTATATCCAAATATTTTATGAATCTCGAAAATCTTGCAAAATATCAGCTAAATCGGTTCACATTTAGATATAGCTCCCATATATATCTTTCGTACGATTTAGACTCATATGACCACAGAGGCCAACATTTACTACCGATCTTCGTGAAATTTCGCACAGAGGGTAGAATTGACATTCTACCAATGCTTGGTAAATTTGATTGAAATCGGTTCAAATTTAGATATAGCTCACATATATATCTTTCGCCCGATTTGGACTTATATGGTCTCAAAAGCCAGAGTTTTGGCCTGACTTACTTCAAATGTTTCACAAGCGGTACTTTTAACGATACTATTGTATGTGCCAAATATGGTCAAAATCGATTCAGATTTAGATATAGCTTCCATATATATCTTTCGTCCGATTTGAACTTATATGGCCTCAAAATCCAGGGTTTTGCCGTGATTTGCTTCAAATTTCGCACAAGGAGTACGTTTAGTAGTATCGGTAATTGTGCCAAATTTGGTTGAAATCGGTTCAGATTTAGTTATGGCTCCCATATATATCTTCCGTCCGATTTGCACTCATATGACCAGGGGGCCAAAGTTATACTCCCATTTACGTGAAATTTCGCATAGATAGCAGAATTATTATTCTAACTATACATGTCAAATTTAGTCAAAATCGGTTCAGATTATATATAGCTTCCACATATACGTACACCAGAGTTGGGTAAATATGGTAGACTGTTACACATTTTAGACCCATTTTCAATGGAAGTTTCCTCCAATTAACTGGATAGCGTTAGCCGATTTAAATTTTAATTCTAGAGATTTAGTAGAAGTAAAAAAGTTGTCTCCTTTATATAGCTTCCAGCAAATGTGAAGTAGTTGAGATGGTAACACAAATTTTGGCCTACAGAGGGGTGAAGGGTATAATATAGTCGGCCCCGTCCGACTTTAGACTTTACTTACTTGTTTTTATATAAAATTTTCCAATTTACCAATATAAAATTTTCCAATTTACCATTTTTGATAGAATTCTACCAATTGTGGTATCCGTGGTGATGAATCGTGGATATATATTAATCGTATGAGCTCGAAAGTACACAGCAGTGGAATACTTGGGTGTTCCATAACACTTCATCCACATCACACTTCCAAAATCCACTTTAACTAGATTTCAACTGTCATTTGCCTTTTCAAAACGAGATATCAAATCCACTTTTAGTTGATTTCGAGCCTAATGTGAATGAGGTATAAAGAAATGATCACGTGTTTTTTTTTTTTTTGTCGAAAAAACTGAACATTTGCTTCGACAATTGGTTCAAGCATATGTGAAAGTTTATAGATCTTAATGCGGAATATTGTACAAAACAATAAAGTTTTTTTGGATTATAAATATTTGTTATACACTCCACTATAGGATTGGGGTATATTAACTTTGTCAAGCTATCGACCTGAAACTTGGTGCAAATAATTGTTGTTGATGTATGTCATCTAGTGTTGTATGTGGACCATATCGGCCAACGTTTAGGTCCAGCCCTCATATAAAGGGACCCCCCAGATTTGGCTTGCGGAGGCTCTTCTAGGATGAGCAAATTTTATCCGATCAGTTTGAAATTTGGTACGTGGTGTTAGCATATGGCATCTAACAACCATTGCAATAATTGGTCCATATCGGCTCATAATTATATATTGCCCCCATATAAACCGATGCCCAGATTTGATTTCCAGGACTTCCTGGAGGTGCAAATTTCATCCGATATAATACCACAAACATTGCCAACACAGGTATATATGTCAAGGAGGTGAAAATCCGTGCATCAAAAATCTAAATCACGAGGTAGTTCACATTTAAGGTGGGTATTAAGTTCGAGTTTAGCCGCTAAAATCGTCATTTTTTCACGATTACTTTTCTTTAATAATCCATTTTAAGGAATTCAAACTTTGTGAAAATTTGCTTTGGGATATTCCCCATCAAGTTATAATGAAATCGGCAACAAATATGTATAATTTTATATCTTTTTTACTGATTTAGTTTTCACTTTAGTGAAAATTAGCGGCTAAACTCTAACTTAATACACACAGAAAACAGATTGGTTGGAAATCAGTTGTACTAAAGAAAATTCTATATTGAGTATTAAATATCAATTGTGCTGATCTATTTTCTTCAATCACAAACATTTTTGTGTCCTTAATACCATTTGGTTATAATTTCAATAGATATTCGTTTATGATTCAAAACAAATGGTTGTAGCAACCAAATGTCTCTTTTTAGAACAATTTTATTAGAATTCGATTGATATGACCTACTCTAAATAAATTTTGTTACTATCATTCTGTTGTCCTCACTGATATACGGTATTCTCAGGCGAATGCCATTTGATAAATTTCTCAAATGTAATTTCTATTATAACAAATTATTTAGTGTCCAAAGAAGTCGTATGTTTATTTGTTTCAAACAAAATCACTAAATTTAAAACGGATCTAATAAAATGCGCCGGCACTACGACCTATAACACGTGACATCGAAGTTTTGATACATTTGCGGGTAAGTTCTAAATTTTATAAATTCCAAAATGGATACATGTATCCTATAACATTTTAATTATATTTGTTCGTTTCTCAACTATATAGATCCATTTTTGAAGTATGCAACAATCCGGATTAACCAGCGATTAGACCTGGCTTTTAAAAAGCCACATTTCAGAGACGAAAGCAGTTGGATGTGGAAAATATTCCTAGTTCTGAACGATTTTACCAAATATTTTCACATCACGAATGTTAAATTATTGATATCCATAAAATAGAGGACCATATATATTTTTGATGCATAGAACGAATTCCCTGATTCTGGGCCAAGGTTTGAATTGTGACATTTTTGGACGAAAAATGAAATAAGTTTAATCTACAATTTGTATTCGTGTATTTACTGAAATATTTAAATATATGTAAAAAATACAATGCTCGCGGCTATAGAATTATTATTCAAATCGGTTGTGGGGATTATTAAGGTTGGATGATACAACCGAAACATGAAGGTGCCAATAACCAATTTTATTAGCTGTCATAGCTCCCATTATTCGATTGAGTCGACCGAATTAGTCGGGTGACACAACTTCCAACAGATAGTTGCTTCAACTGCCAAAATGAGGTTGGAAATAAATTCGGTTATCACAACCAATCTGTATTCTCTGTGTACTCACCTTTACCATAACAAATAACTTTCCCTTTCTTTGCATTCGCCAATACTTCTTTTAGAAAAACAACATTTAAACCATCCACTTACACATTTGTCCAAAGGTTGTCTAAATTTAGCATATGAACAGACCCACTCTAATATATTTACACATTAACTTGTGTCTATGGTTTTTTTGTTCATGTGAATATTGGTAGTTTCGTTCTGTATTTCCCAGCCTCAGTTTGAAGAAGACGTATTTGAGTTTCGTCGGTTTATTTTGATTGTTTCCAAGTGGCTCCATAAATATGTTTACTCAGACCTAGTTTTTTGTTGTCGTCTTTTTTATTGTTTTTAACATTGTTGTTCTTTGTACTCCTCCTCCTACTGCTGCTCCTTCCTTCGATCCAAATCAAATGTTTTTTGTCTTAATTTTATTTACCTTGAGTTGTGTTCGGTGTCGTTTGTTATCCCTCTACCTTTGATGTGAGACAATTATGCCTTGTGAAATGCGAAAGAGAGAGGAAAACATAATACAAGCCACATTTACTTGGAATTGGATTCCTTGTTTTTGTGGGCTTGACCTAGATCAGTGATGTAAATGGTGTGGTGCTTGGCTCTCTAAATTTCACATCCATTACAAGGATATTTGTGGGAATAGGATAAATCTTGCATATAGAATGAAATCAGAGAATCTCTTATCCCTATCTTAGATCCTTTGAGAAAACTACAATAGTTACTTCTTCAATATGTGCAGCTTCGTAGATGTTTACTACGTACGTTTCCATTACTTCTCCTTTATTTTTCTCTATAGGCTGAGTATGGATGTTTAGTTAAAAGCAGCTGTTGCTGCAAATTTTAATTCACTAAAAAAGTACTCAATGTGCAAAAAAATCTAAGGAATAGAGGACAGTGGTTGGGAGTTTCTTTAGACTAAAAAGTATGATCGAGTGGAAATCGTTTCCATAGCTTAAGTTAATAATTTTATGGCCTTAATTTTATGGTTTCTAATCTTTTGATTAGTAATTAATTGGAAGATAAACATCCGGTTATTAAAATTTTTGTATGCGGTGAGATTTTATATCGACATGTAAAATTATAAAAAGACATAGGGAACCGGTCTTATTGAAACAAGGTCATAAATCTCGCCCATACCAGAAGTATCTCTGGGCCACTTCAATCGCACACTCGTAACTTTTTTCAAGCGCCGAAACTTTTGTGTTGTGGTAAGCATGTCCGCCATACATACACAGGGTCATGGGTTTAATCCCAGTATCGACTGAACACCAAAAAGTTTTTCAATGGTAATGTTGGTGCCATTTGTGAGTGCTTCGAAGCGGTTCTAAGTGATTTCACCGCAATGTGGAATGCCGTTCGGACTCGACTATAAAAAGGAGGTCATTTGTCATTGAGCTTATCATAGAATCCGGTAGCACTCAGTGATGAGAGAGAAGTTCATCACTGTTCACACCGAGAAGGATATGATATCCCTGAACATGTTTTACGAGAAAAATGTTTCTTTTTCACGACAAATATCTAACATATTTGCACCTTCTCTGGTAGTGGTATCAAAATAGACTGAATAGTCTAAGTGAGCCTGAAATATCGTCCTACCACTATACCTATCCTATGGACTAGCCCTAGTTCTAGTTAAACCGTATGAAAGTGATCAGCCTCTTTATCATGGGATTGCCATTTATTTACACTCTAGAACACGACTTGGACTCATTCCAAACGACATGCGCTGGGACAACTTAGTATGACCCATATGAAAATTTAACAAGTACACCCACCGAAAGAAGATTACCACCTAGAGCAAAATGTTGTTGTATTACAAAATTGAGTTGAATTACAAAATAAGAAGTATATACGGCCGCAAGTTCGGTCAGGCCGAATCTTATGTACCCTTCACCATAGATTGCGTAGAAACTTCTACGAAAGACTGTCATCCACAATCGAATTACTTGGGTTGTGGTAATACTTACCGATGGCAACGTATCTTAAAACTTCTTAACATCGTTTTCTAACTTGTGAGTTAGTTATGTACCACTTTTGGCATGGTATCATATACTAACACCTCGTACCAAATTTCAACCAGATCGGATGAATTTTGCTTCTCCAAAAGGCACCGGAGGTCAAATCTGGGGATCGGTTTATATGGGGGCTATATATAATTATGGACCGATGTGGACTAATTTTCGCATGATTATTAGAGACCATATACTAACACCATGTACTAAATTTCAGTCGGATCGGATGAAATGTGCTTCTCTTAGAGGCTCCGAAAGCCAAATCGGGGGATTGGTTTATATGGGTGCTATATTTAATTATGGACCGATGTGGACCAATTTTTGCATGGCTGTTAGAGACCATATACTAACACCATGTACACAATTTCAGCCAGATCGGATGAAATTTGCTTCTCTTAGAGTCTCCGCAAGCAGAATCTGGGGATCGGATTATATGGGGGCTATATATAATTATGAACCGATGTGAACCAATTTTTGCATGGTGGTTAGAGATCATATGCTTACACCATGTACTAAATTTCAGCCGGATCGGATGAAATTGGCTTCTCTTAGAGGAACCGCAAGCCAAATCTGGGGTCCGTTTATATGGGGGCTATACGTAAAAGTGGACCTAACAACTATTTGTGCCAAGTTTCAGGTCGCTAGCTTGTTTCGTTCGGAAGTTAGCGTGATTTCAACAGACGGCGGGCGGACATGCTTAGATCGACTCAGAATTTCACCACGACCCAGAATATATATACTTTATGGGGTCAGAATTTCCACCACCATTACTAAGGAGGGATAATCCACAGCTGAAAAACTTTAACTTTGTCATTCCGTTTGTAGCAAATCGAAATATTGCTCTAAGACCCCTTAAATTATATAGATTCTGGGTCGTTGTGAAATTCTGAGAAGATGTAAGCATGTCCGTCCTTCCGCCCGTCTGTTGCAATCACGTTAACTTCCGAAGGAAATAAGCTATCGACTTGAAGTTATCGTATCGGACCAAGTATAGCCACCATATAAACCGATACCCAGATCAAGGTTGGCATGTTGCAAATTGTGATATTTGCATACATTTACGACGGTATAATACATATGTCGCAAAAGTCGTAAACCTAAAGTAGAAACTTAATTTCGCACCATCGAGTAGGACATTGTAATTATGGCTTGGAGTATCCCGTTGAAATAAGTCTA
Source organism: Haematobia irritans (assembly GCF_050003625.1). Taxonomy (NCBI): domain Eukaryota; kingdom Metazoa; phylum Arthropoda; class Insecta; order Diptera; family Muscidae; genus Haematobia; species Haematobia irritans. The sequence goes on along the minus strand of NC_134399.1, from coordinate 77,704,896 downwards.
TTCTCCAGTCTACATTTTTTAAATCCGTAATAATTTTATGAAAATTCTTTATGATTGTAATTTCTTCGAACATACCATCGTCTTGGATATCATCGAATTCGCAGCCCAGTTGACGCGGCCGAAGTATTTTGAGTTTGCGACATTTGTTACTTTTTCTACATTTACGACCCGTATGTGACATTTACGTCGTTTACAACTTTGCGACAGTCGCAAACCGAAACAAGTATATACGGCCGTAAGTTCGGCCAGGCCGAAGCTTATGTACCCTCCATCATGGATTGCGTAGAAACTTCTACTGAGAACTGTCATCCACACTCGAATTACTTGGGTTGCGGTAACACTTGCCGATGGCAAGGTATCTTAAATCTTCCTAACACGGTTTTCTAAACTGCAAGGTAGTCCATATGTGGTATATATTAAACTTACAAAGGCCGATTAAATACGCATATAATTAAGTTTGACAATATTTTCTATAGAAATAAAATTTTGAAAAAAGTTTCTATAGAAATAAAATTTTGATCAAAATAAAATTTTGATAAGATTTTCTATCTAAGTAAAATTTGGACAAAATTTTCTATAGAAGTAAAATTTTGACAAAATGTTCTATTGAAATAAAATTTTGAAAAATTTTCTATCGAAATAAAATTTTGACAAAATTTTCTATAGAAATAAAATTTTGACAAAATTTTCTAAAGAAATAAAATTTTGTCAAAATTTTCTATCGAAATAATATTTGACAAAATTTTCTATAGAAATAAAATTTAGGTAGATTATTTTTGGCTCGAGTGGCAACCTGATTATGAACCCATATGGACCAATGGGGGATCGGCTATATACAACTATAGACCGATATGGACCAATTTTGGCATGGTTATTAGCGGCCACGTTTCAAATTTCAACCGGATCGGATGAATTTTGCTTCTCCAAGAGGTTCCCGTGATCTAATTTGGGGTATGGTTTATATGGGGGCTATATATAATTATGGACCGATATGGACCAATTCTTCCGTGTTTGTTAGAGACCACATACTAACACCATGTACCAAATTTCAACCGGATCGGATGAATTTTGTTCCTGGCAGGAACTTCCTGCAAGAGGCTCGGAGGTCAAATCTGGGGATCGGTTTATATGGGGCTATATTTAATTATGGACCGATATGGACCAATTTTTGCATGGTTGTTAGAGGCCATATACTTATACAATGTACCAAGTTTCAGCCGGATCGGATGAAATTTGGTTCTCTTAGATGATCCCCAAACCAAATCTGGGGATCGGTTTATATGGGGGCTATATATAATTATAAACCGATATGAACCAATTTTTGCATGGTTGCTAGAGACAATATACTTACACCATGTACCAAATTTCAGCCAGATCGGATGAAATATGCTACTCTTAGAGGCTCCGCAAGCCAAATCTGGGATCCGTTTATATGGTGGCTATACGTATAAGTGGACCGATATAGCCCATTTTCAATACCATCCGACCTACATCAATAACAACTACTTGTGCCAAGTTTGAAGTCGATAGCTTGTTTCGTTAGGAAGTTTGGAAGAGCAATATTTCGATGTGTTACAAACGGAATGACAAAGTTAATATACCCCCCATCCTATGGTGGAGGGTATAAAAAGTTTGATACGGACCATCTCTTCCCCAGATTTGACCTTCGGAGCCTCTTGGGGGAGCAAAATTCATCCGATTCGGTTGGAATTTGGTACATTGTGCTAGTATATGGTCGCTAGGTTAGGATAGGTGGCAGCCCGATTTATCAGGCTCACTTAGACTATTCAGTCCATTGTGATACCACATTGGTGAACTTATCACTGAGTGCTGCCCGATTCCATGTTAAGCTCAATGACAAGAGACCTCCTTTTTATAGCCGAGTCCGAACGGCGTTCCACATTGCAGTGAAACCACTAAGAGAAATTTTGAAACCCTCAAAAATGTCACCAGTGTTCGGTCGAAGCAGGAATCGAACCCACGACCTTGTGTATGCAAGGCGGGCATGCTAACCATTGCACCACGGTGGCTCCCGCTAACCACCATGTCAAGCTTGGTCCATATAGGTCTATAGTTATATATAGCCCTCAGATAAACCGATCTATAATCACACAAAAATTGGTTCATATGGGTTCATAATTGTATGAAAATAATTCAATTGTAGATAAGATTCGGCCTGGTTGAACTTACGCCCGTATTTACTTGTTTTTAAATAGTTTGAAATAAACAACTCTTTCAATCAAAATTTTTAAATGTATTTTTTTATATGGGGTTTCAATCAACAATTTACGTATAGTTTATCCCTTTGCTCTGGATGTCTTCGTTTTTCCATTCTGCTGCCGCTATAATGTTTGAATTGAGGTTTTAAATTCTTTTTCCAACGATTCACGTTTTCCGTGCGTTTGTTATATCCTAAGGCATTTTTGACGCATCTCATTACCCCAGGTGGACGAAGACTGGTGACAGTGTAATAATCTCACTGCAAAGTGTTGTCATGTGAACACTAGAGTAAAGCGAAAAGAACAACCGTACATGAATTTTTATTTCTAGGAATAGAAATGCGGCAAACCATTGATATCCTTTCTTAGTAGAGATCTCATCCTGTGCGTAGCTGTACGTAAAGGTGTGTAAATTGTGACAAGTTTGTTGGTGTTATTTTTCACTATATAATTCGCACCTTGTCCTCCACATAGGTACACAGAACTTTTTCCGGCATATAATCCACAGACCGCAATGGTGTTTGTGTCTGTTGGGAGCTTTTGTTTCTGTTTGTTCCATCAGATGTCTTGTGTCGGTTCCTTTGAGCTTCACATCTAACTGGATATGGTGCGTCATCATATGTTCTAGTGTTTGCGTAATGCTTACGATGATATTATGGTGAGAATGTACCGTAGTCGTGTTTTCTTTAAAGAAATTGCCCAACACACAAACTTTGCCATTTCGTTTGTTAAACATCGAAATATTGGTATCCGGCTTCATAAAGTAAAGGGTGATTTTTAAGATCTATAGAAAAATTAAAACAAAACAAGTAAGTAAAGTCTAAAGTCGGGCGGAGCCGACTATTATACCCTTCACCACTATGTAGACAAACATTTGTGTTACCATCTCAACTACTTAACATTTGCTGGGAGCTATATAAAAGTTTGCATTTCCAGATACAAATACTTTTAATGGAAACAATTTTTTGTACTTCTACAAAAACTCTAGAATTAAAATTTAAATCGACTAACGCCCTGGGATGAAACACAATGTTATTAAAAAATTTCGGAAATATGAAGCGATAGAAATTTTAATGCAATTGTACAAAAGAGATTTATGATTTTTTAGACGATACATATGTATTCGAGATATAGGACAATTTGAGTAATATTTACAATTTTTGCTACTCAGCAGTGGCGATTTTACAAGGATATTGGTTAGATCTCGCCAAGATATGGGGTGAAGTGTGGGTTGTGATATATTATTTGGTCTAGTCGGGCGACTTGGAGCCTTATTTAAAACTCGTCCGTTCTCTGGAAATTTTGCAATTGCAATGTGTAGGATATGGCTTAGATATGGGGAAAACATCACAGAATTTTGTGTAAAGTGTGAGAATTTTGGCCATATTTGTATTCTCTGAGGAAACTATCCAGTCAATTGGAGGAAAATCCTATTGAAAATGGGTCTAAAATATGAAACAGTCTACCATATTTTCCCAACTCTGGTGTAAGTATATATGGGAGCTATATACAATCTGAACCAATTTTGACTAAATTTGACATGCATAGTTAAAATAATAATTCTGCTATCTATGCGAAATTTCACGTAAATTGGCCCCCTTGTCATATGAGTGCAAATCGGGCGAAAGATATATATCGGAGCTATATCTAAATCTGAACCGATTTCAACCAAATTTGGCACAATTACCGATACTACTAAACGTACTCCTAGTGCGAAATTTGAAGGAAATCAAGGTAAAACCCTGGATTTTGAGGCCATATAAGTTCAAATCGGACGAAACATATATATGGGAGCTATATCTAAATCTGAATCGATTTTGACCATATTTGGCACATATAATAGTATCGTTAAAAGTACCCCTTGTGCAAAATTTGAAGCAAATCACGGCAAAACTCTGGTTTTGTGGCCATATAAGTTCAAATCGGACGAAAGATATATATGGGAGCTATATCTAAATTTGAACCGATTTCTATCAAGTATTGGTAGAATATGAATTCTACCCTCTGTGCAAAATTTCACGAAGACCGGTAGTAAACTTTGGTCTCTGTGGTCATATGAGTCTAAATCGGACGAAAGATATATATGGGAGCTATATCTAAATCTGAACCGATTTGGCTGATATTTTGCAAGATTTTCGAGATGCATAAAATATTTGGATATACGGTATTTCAAGAAAATCGGTTGATAAACATGCTAACTATGACCAAATCGGGATAAATATATATGGGAGCTATATCTAAATCTGAACCGATTTTTTCCAAAACCAATAGCGATTGTCTATGTCCCTTGAAACGGCCCTATGCCAAATTTGAGGACGATCGGACTTAAATTGCGAGCTGTACTTTGTGCACAAAATTACATATACAGACAGACGGACGGACAGACAGACAGACGGACATCGCTAAATCGACTCAGAATTTAATTCTAAGCCTATCGGTATACTAAAAAATGGGTCTATGACCACTATTTCTTGGCGTTACATACAAATGCACAAACTTATTGTACCCTGTACCACAGTAGTAGCGAAGGGTATAAATACACAATATTCAGAAAAAATAATGAAATCTTTAGGGATAGTACGGTCCACATAATATAATTTAACAGGGCACGTATTTTGATACAAGGTTTGTCTCTCATCTTTCGAGATTAGAGAACAAATACTGATTTTGGACGACCCTCACGAAATTTGTCTTATAGTGAACTACGGCGTCTGTTGAATTCACCATACCATCGATAAACATTGATCCCTGACGGAGCTTCATCGCCCAAAATTTGATTAATGGCGATTTCGATTGGGGAAAAAGGTGCAACAGTCTAGAAATTTATTGCAAAATATGAAGGACACTGTCATAGCTTTTGGGTCCTGTAACTGTCACAATATTATTAATTAGCAATAACTTTGTAATGGCACTATCATTTGTGCGAAAATACAATGAGGAAAACCTAGTGTAAAACCAAGGCAACATATTTTTTGCGAAATGCCCTAAGTTATTCGATGCACTGTTCTTGAGTTAATCCACATCGAATGTTTTAAAAAATATTCGCACGAAAATGTTCAAAATTTAGTTCTTTTTTCCCAGAATGCCAAAACGTTCTTAGTAGAAAGCATAGAAAAAGCTGAAAAATGTCAAACTTTACGATTGAGCTGTCAGTTGAAAGATTGTAAAACAAGGGTTGCCCAACAGGTACCAGGTATATAGGTATGAAATGAGCGTTGTTTTCATGTGGCACCCATTTTCCACACTTTTGAATCTTTCCCATAGCTTTTATACGGTTAGAAATTGTTTGTTGTACAACATTTAACATTGCTGCCATTTGCTTTTGACTCACTGAAATTTGAAATCTAGAGGTATTGGTCCATGTTTTGGTATAGCCCCCATATAGACCGATCTCCCGATTTAACTTCTTGAGCTTATAGAAATCGTAGTTTTTATCCGATGTGCCTTAAATTGGAAATCTAAAGGTATTTTCGGGCCATAAAGAGATGTGCCAAAAATTGTGAGTATCGGCCCATGCTTTGGTATAGCCCCTACATAGACCGATCTCCCGATTTTACTTCTTGGGCTTCTAGAATCCGCAGTTTGGAAATTTAGAGGTATTTTAGAACCATAAAGAGGTGTGCCAAAAATGGTGAGCATCGGTCTATGTTTTGGTATGGTCCCCATATAAACCAACCTCCCGATTTGGGGTCTTGGGCTTCTAGAAACCGTAGTTATTATCAAATTTTGTCTGAAATTGGAAATCTAGAAGTATTTTAGGACCGTAAAGAGGTGTACCGAAAATGGTGGGTATCGGTCCATGTTTTGGTATAGCCCCCATATAGACCGATTTCACTATTTTATTTCTTGGGCTTTTAGTATCCGAAGTTTTTATCCAATTTTCCTGAAATTGGAAATCTAGAGGTATTTTCTGGCCATCAAGAGGTGTGCCGAAAACGGTGAGTATCGGTCCATATTTTAGTATAGCCCCCATAAGAACGATTTCCCGATTTAACTCCTTGGGTTTTTAGAAACCGTAGTTTTTATCCGATTTGCCTGAAATTTTAAATATTCTGGTATTTTAGGTTCACAAAAACGTGTGTCGGATTAAGTTTTTATCGGTCCACTTGGTAATGCCTCCATAAAGACCGATTTCACTTCTTGAAGGTATAGAAGGTGCACCGATCATGAAATTTGCTTGAAACTCAATGTAAAATTTCCTGATTTTACTTCTCGGGTGAAAATCTACAGATTTAAGATTTCAAATCAAGATGTTATTTTATACTTTTCTTGCACACAAGATGTTAATGATTCTTCTAAAACTCAAACAAAAATGGTTCTAATAAATCCAGAATCTTACATAGTCTTCATAAGTAAAATCTTTACATTTATCTTCGGGAAGAGTAGTGGTTGAACTACTCTGATCCCAGCAAAAAATACTTCAGCAGTAAGAGTTTAGTTGCGCTTTTTGGTATACAATAAAGTAGGCAGTGCATCCACAATGCATGAATCGGTGACAATAACGTAAACGAGTAATCAAACTAGTTTATGATCATTCGTTTACGTTATTGCAACCAATTCATGTAGTATAGATGTATGAAAAGTAGTGCTGGTTTCCTTCACGCCAACAATGCAATACTCAAGATTATATATCACTTCTGAGCAATATTTCTATTAAAATGAGCAATTATATCAGCGCTATGTATAAGCTGCTCTAAATCGGGACATCGCCCACAAAAATCAGCGATGATTCGGTTGTTTTGGAAGCAGTTGATACTGCCTCTCTCCCTTACAATCCTGCTGAAATAGTGCTCCATTTTTTGCTGGGATTGATCTGCCCTCAAACCCCCTGAAATTTCAAAGAAAACTATTATGTTTGATTCATGGTGGTGGGTATTTAAGATTCGGCCCGGCCGAACTTACTGCTGTATATACTTGTTTTGTAGTGTTTTTAGACTGGCTATGTTGGTCCATTTTATGGTACCACTATGTGCTCAGGTCGGACCCCATTTACTAAGGTACTAAGAGTCCCAAAGATTTAACTCCCATTGCCTGTCAACTCTGCAATCCATGCTAGCGGCTATACTTTTAAAGGTGAACATTTTTTAAAATTGTTATCAATGTATTGTATTCAGGTATAAAGTGATTTTATGTACGTTTCTATTATTTAAAAATGTAAATAAAATACAATATTTCGAGGAACAAATTATTTTCAATTCGGTTAAGGTGCAACGACCAATTTCATTGTCTAATACAACCAACTCCATATATGTATAGTATTAGTTGGATTTCCCATAATTCGATTGAGTCGACCGAATTTGTCGGGTATCACAACTGCCAGCAGATAGTTATTATAACTGGCAAAAGGAGGTTGGCAATAAATTCGATTATCACAACCAATCTGTACTCTCTGTGTGTAATAGGTACCTTTAGTTAATGTGGTATTACAATGGACTGAATAGTCTAAGTGAGCCTGAAACTTAATCGGGCTGCCACTTTAACCTAACCTAACCTAACCTAACCATACTCCTTCTCTATGTGCACGTCTTCATTTCTTACATACAAAACATTATTTGTGAACCATTGAAACAAACTTTTGCATGTTGCTTCTGATAGAGCATGATCACCATATGCCTCGACAAGCATTCTATGCGATTCTGCAGCACTTTTCGTTAAATGAAAACAAAAAAGTAACGATATCCGCAAATCATCACTTTCTGGTTCAAAATTCGAAATTTTTAACGCGATGAAAAAATACGTTGTTGTCTGTTCAATGACTTGATGTATACTCATTGTTTTTTTTACAGATGTCACATCGAACAATAAAACGAATAGCTTTTCGCAACAAATGTTCCCTATCGAGACATTTGTTTCTTGACGCTCACTTCATACCGGTATACCTGGTAATCATCGTGGGGCATAATGGGCATTGTTTGATCGAGGTGTTCCATAAATTTTCGTTTTTGCAAAATAAATTTCCAAATTTTTTCGGACTAAAAATATTTTTTGTTTTCCTCACCACAGTGCGGTATTATTCAAGTTTACAATGCACTCTCACAAACGAGGAATACAAAAACATCGATTGCATCACCTTCAGTATGTTCCCTATCGAGACATTTGTTTCTTGACGCTCACTTCATACCGGTATACCTGGTAATCATCGTATTAATGGGCATTGTTTGATCGAGGAACTAAATGTTGGGTGTTCCATAAATTTTCGTTTTTGCAGAATAATTTTTTTCGGACTAAAAATATTTTTTGTTTTCCTCACCACAGTGCAGTATTACTCAAGTTTACAATGCACTCTCACAATCGAGGAATACGAAAACACCGATTGCATCACCTTCAGTATGTGTTTGGATTCCTTGAGTTCCTGCGATTCGTTAGTTTATTTGGTATTGGTTTTAGCTCTCTGCTGTTGTTTTCCTTCATAGTTTCCCTCTTGTTGTAAATATTTTCGTCTTCGACTTGAAATTCTTTTACTTGTTTGATATGCTTCTCTCATACTTCACCAAAAATAGTACTAATGGTTAGTGTATCGGTTTTGCTGTTACATTTCCAATAACAGTGGGGGGAAAATTATATTTTGAATAGTGTCTTGATATTCAGATGTGTCCACGTTCCGTTAATACCTCGACATTATGTTGCTTATGCGAATTTCCTCACTAGAAATCGGTAAGAGGTCTTATTATACCCTTCACCATAGTATGGGGTATATTAACTTTGTCATTCCGTTTGTAACATATCGAAATATTGTTCTAAGACCCAATAAAGTATATATATTCTGAGTCGTGGTGATATTCTGAGTCGATCTGTCGAAATCACCCTAACTTCCGAACGCAACAAGCTATAGACTTGAAACTTGCCATAAGTAGTTGTTATTGATTTAGGTCTAATGGTATTGCATTTTGTTAAAATTTTATTTCTGTAGAAAATTTTGTCAAACTGAATTTAATCGGCCCTTTTACAATTTAGAAGACGGTGTTATGAAGTTTGAAGATACCTTGTCATCGGCACGTGTTACCGCAAGTTTAGTAGAAGTTTCAATGCAATCCGTGGTCGAGGGTACATGTACATGGTCGAGGGTACATGTTTTCTCTCTATCATGGACTACGTACAAAGATGTAGTAAAGAATGTTGCCAAAATTTAAAACAGATTTTCTAGTCCAAGAGACTACGGAAGTCAAATATGAATGTAGGGTTATATGGTGGATTTGTATAATTATGGATCGATATAGACATATATTTGCATGTTTGTTTAAGGACTTATTGTTAAAAAAAATCAATTATATACGACTGTAAGTTCGACCTGGCCAATGTACCCTCCGCCATGGATTACGTAGAAAGTTCTACTAAAGGCAGTAATCTTGAATCGAATTACTTCAGTTGTGGTAACATATGGGGGCAATATACCATATAATTATAAACCGATATGGACCAATTTTTGCATGAATGTTAAAGGTCATATTCCGGTATGAAGGGGGCGTCAAGATACAAATGCCATTTGTTGTGGACGAGCCCTTATTTTATTTTGTTTGTATGCTATGACATCTGTGAAAAATATTTAGTATACATCAAGTCATTGAACAGACAACATCATATTTTTTCATCGTGTAAAAATATCGAATTTTATACCAGAAAGTTATAATTTGCGGAAAGCATTAATTTTTTGTTTTCATTTGAAGAAAAGTGCTGTAGCGATTTTGATGTGAGAAATGAAGAACGGGAAGACCACCAAAAAATTTTGAAGACGCCGAATTGTAAGCGATATTGGATGGAGATGACACTTTGTGTCAAAATCAAAAATCAGCAATGTTAAATGTTGCACAACAAAAAAATGCTGACGGTTTAAAAACTTTGGGAAAGAAAATACGCTTTGGGAGAGTATAGAAATGCTCAGTTCATACCGGTATACCTGGTAATAACACCGCGTACCAAATTTCAACCGGATTGGATGAAATTTGGGCATCTAACAGGCTCCGCAAGCAAAATTTGGGGATCGGTTTATATAGGAGCTATATGTAAATATGAACCGATATGTCCCATTTGTAATACTATCTGGCCTACATCAATAACTATCTAATTGTGCTAAAATTCAAGTGGATAGGTTGTTTCGTTCGGAAGTTAGCGTAACTTCAACGAACCATACTTTATGGGGCCTATATATTTTGATACTTATATATTTCTATGTGTTATAAACGGAATGATAAATTTAGTATACTCCCACACTATGGTGGAGGATATTAAAATGAAGCCGTTGCATTTAAGCAAATACATACCCCCACATATATAAAATGTTGCTCTCAAGGCAAAAACACATTCTAATTTTTTCCAAAATGTCTACATATTCTCTTCGTCGCTCTCTTTTTCTAAGCATACAAAGTTTTATATCCAAATGAAATAATATTTTGACTTACACACAAAAAATATCAATTAATTTGATTGTCATTACAATTAAAATTATGTTTAAATTTGAGCTAACAACGTAATTTGTAAATACAATTACGATTTTAGTCACTTTAGCAACCAATTTTGTTACATCAACAAACATTTTGATATATCAACAAAAAATTTGTTGAACTAAAAAATTTTCTGTAACAACAATTTATTGTTAGCTCAAAAATTATAATATTATTTTGTGTGTAAGCATAGCAAATTTTTGAGGAAGTCTTATACACACTCTCTCTCCCTCTGGTTTCATTTATTATACCCACCATCATAGGATGGGGGTATATTAACTTTGTCATTCCGTTTGTAACACATCGAAATATTGCTCTAAGACCCTTAAAGTATATATATTCTGGGTCGTGGTGAAATTCTGAGTCGATCTAAGCATGTCCGTCTGTTGAAATCACGCTAACTTCCGAACGAAACAAGCTATCGACATGAAACTTGGCACAAGTAGTTGTTATCGATGTAGGTCGGATGGTATTGAAAAGTGGCCATATCGGTCCACTTTTACGTATAGCCCCCATATAAAGGGACCCTCAGATTTGGCTTGTGGAGCCTCTAACAGAAGCATATTTCATCCGATCCGGCTGAAATTTGGTACATGGTGTTGGTATATAGTCTCTAACAACCATGCAAAAATTGGTCCACATCGGTCCATAATTATATATAGCCCCCATATAAACCGATCCCCAGATTTGGCTTGCGGAGCCTAAAAGAGAAGCAAATTTCATCCGATCCGGCTAAAATTTGGTACATGGTGTTGGTATTTGGTCTCTAACAACCATGCAAAAATTGGTCCACATCGGTCCTTAATTATATATAGCCCCCATATAAACCGATCCCCAGATTTGGCTTGCGGAGCCTCAAAGAGAAGCAAATTTCATCCGATCCGGCTGAAATTTGGTACATGGTATTGGTATATGGTCTCTAACAACCGTGCAAAAATTGGTCCACATCGGTCCATAACTATATATAGCGCCCATATAAACCGATCCCCAGATATGGGTTGCGGAGCTTCAAAGAGAAGCAAATTTCATCCGATCCGCCTGAAATTTGGTACATGATATTGGAATATAGTCTCTAACAACCATGCAAAAATTGGTCCACATCGCTTCATAATTATATATAGCCCCCATATAAACCGGTCCCCAGATTTGGCTTGCGAAGTCTCCAAGAGAAGCAAATTTCATCCAATCCGGTTGTAATTTGGAACATGGTGTTAGTATATGCTCTTTAACAACCGTGCCAGAATTGGTCCATATCGGTCCATACTTATATATAGCCCCTATATAAAACGTTCTCCAGATTTGACCTCCGGAGCCTCTTGGAGGAGCAAAATTTATCCGATCCGGTTCAAATTAGGAATGTGGTGTTAGTATATGGTCGCTAACAACCATACCAAAATTGGTCCAATCACGCAAAAATTGGTCCATATCGGTTCATAATCATGGTTGCCACTAGAGCCAACAATAATCTACCAAAATTCTATTTCTGTAGAAAATTTTGTCAAAATTTTATTTCAATAGGAAATTTTGTCAAAATTTTATTTCTAGAGAAAATTTTGTTAAAATTTTATTGGGTTCATAATAAAATTTTCATCATTGTCAAAATTTTATTTCTATAGAAAATTTTGTCAAAATTTTATTTCTATAGAAAATTTTGTTCAAATTTTATTCGGTTCATAATCATGGTTGCCACTCGAGCCAAAAATAATCTACCAAGATTTTATTTCTATAGAAAATTTTGTTAAAATTTTATTTCTGTAGAAATTTTTGTCAAAATTTTCTTTCTATAGAAAATTTTGTCAAAATTTTTACTTCTATAGAAAATTTTGTGAAAATTTTATTTCTATAGAAAATTTTGTTAAAATTTTATTTCTGTAGAAAATTTTGTCAAAATTTTAGTCTACTTTGTCAAACTGAATTATATGCGTATTGGATCGATCTTTTTTGATTTAATATATACCACGTATGGACTTACATACAATTTAGAAGATGGTGTTAGGAGGTTTTAAGATACCTTGCCATCGGCAAGCGTTACCGCAACTTAAGTAATTCGATTGTGGATGGCAGTTTTTAGAAGAAGTTTCTACGCAATCCATGATGGAGGGTACATAAGCTTCGGCCTGGCCGAACTTACGGCCGTATATACTTGTTTTCCTTTAATCTCTCTGAATAAGATATCGCAACCAATACTAAAAGTATTGTGAACAAAACAACTTCCACTGTTTTCGTCTGCATAAGTGAGCCACCATCACAGTGTTTTCTACGTCTTTGATATCTCCTCGTTTAGTTCCTCTAATTTTTTCGTTATTTTTTTTTTTTGTTTTTTGTCGTGCATTACTCCAATGTTTATTGGTATTTAACAAACATTCATGGTTTAATGCGTTTTTAATGTTTTTCGTTACGTTCACATTTTTTCCACCTCGTTCATGCTGGGCCCCTCGTCACTGTCCCGCTCAACTTGGAATCAGAAGCAGAAAGAAGCCAAGGTATCTGAGCTATGCCAATATTTGCTTGAAATTTTCTTTATGATTTTTATCCTGTCAAATGTAAACATTTGCCGCTGTTATTGGCTTTACTTCAGGTTTTCTGGCTTATGGTTGGTATGTTGGTGGAGGATGGTTTTGGTAGTGAAGGCGATGGTGGTACACATATTAAATAATTCCAAGAAATTCGCTACCCATATCAAAGCCTGAAACAGAGACTTGATATAATAATAAGAAAAAAATTTGTTTTGGGTAATTTATTCGGCTGTGACATTTTGTGTGACGCTAAGGGTAGAGTCCTATTGGTCCCTCGTAAGTCTGCTCTTCAAGATGAGGGAAATCACTTTGCAGAAGGAGACTGATATGCGACTAATTATCTGCGTATTTCCTTATAGGTGAAATAAATCAAATTTGTTCAATTCAAATTGATGATGCTTGTTTAGGATTGTGGTGAAACAAGGTTGTGCCATATTGTGGCAACCACATTGCCAAAATTGAATTTGCAAACGCATTTTTTTTTTTTTTTTTTTTTTTTTTTTTTTAATTATGAGTGAAAATACCAGTTATGTTCTAGGATAAGAAGGTTACTAATGTATAATCATACATATATATACTGCTACAAAAAAGATAAACAAAAATATTTTTATCCCTTATAAGGTTTTGCTACTGATGTTGTGCTATTACAGTAAAGAATAAGATTGAGTTCCATGAGCGAGCCTAAGAAAAGGGGCCAGTTTATTAGTATGTAGCAATATTTAGCAGCTTTCGTTTGTAATTTTCTTTTCGCGGTTTAAAAGTTTTTTGATAAAAAAAACTATTTCACAAAGAGTAGCTATTTATATCCTTCGCCACAATGTGGAACACTCAGAAGGACACGGCTTTTTGGGGATAATGCTCAGGGTGGGTCCCAGAGTCGATCTAGCCATGTCCGTCCGTCTGTCTGTGAACACATTTTTGTGATCAAAGTATAGGTCGCAGTTTTAGTCCAATCGACTTCAAATTAACACAAGTTTCTGTTTTGGGTCAGAATAGAACCCTATTGATTTTGGAAGAAATCGGTTCAGATTTAAATATAGCTCCCATATATATCTTTCGCCCGATATGGACTTATATGGCTCCAGAAGCCAGAGTTTTACCCTAATTTGTTTAAAAATTTGCACAAGCAGAAAAATTAATACTACACTGAAAAAAATATTGTCGTGAGGTCAAAGATTTCATGTCTTTAAAATACGAATGCAAATTTTGCTTAGCACAGAAGACGCATTTCTCTAGTATAAAGTTTTTTTCCTTGACCAAAGGCCGATAAACTTTTCAATGAAGTCGTATTGTCCTTATAATTAAGTGATTTGATTTAAAAATGAATATCATAACATGAAAGAAAAAATGTTTGGGCTAAGGTCAACTTGACTTTAATAATTTAGAAAAAAATCTTTAAATTTAATGAAATTGTCTTTAAATTTGTTGTCTTTTTGCATCTTGACTACAAAGCAAAAAATCGTTCAAATATAGGACATGTTTTTCAACACTTTATTTTAAAGACGTTTTTTACTTGAAACACAGCATAATTTCTACTAGAAGTCGAGTGTTAATTTGGAAAATAAAGTCGTCGTTAACTTGGTTTGAAAGGACTTTGATAGCATATGAAGAAAAAAAGCTGAAAAAGCGAAAAATTAAAATTTGCTTCCTAGAAGCAAGTACACAAAACCTGATTTTAAAAGAGAATTGTGTCTAAAAAGTATCCTTACTTGTCTTCTCCGCTTCTTTGGCTCGGAATCAATACCAATTTTTTTAAAGTAAAGACAAAATCTTTGGAACCGGGTATGTTTTTTTTCAGTGTATAGTCAAGTGTGCCAAATTTGATTGAAATCGGTTCAGATTTAGATATAGCTCCCATACATATCTTTCGCCCGATATTGACTTATATGGCCCCAGAAGCCTGAGCTTTACCTCAATTTGGTTGAAATTTTGTACTAGAAATACAATTGGTAGTGTAGTCAAGTGTGCTAAATTTTATTAAAATCCGTTCAGATTTATATATAGGTCCCATATATATCTTTCGCCCGATTTGCACTAATATGACCAGAGAGGCCAAATTTGTAGTCTGATAAACATGAAATTTTGCTCAGGGAATATAATTAATATTCTAACTAAATTTGATTTAAGTCCGTTCAGATTTAGATTTTGCTCCCATATATATCTTTCGTACGATTTAGACTCATATTACCACAGAGACCAAAGTTTCACCTCGATTTACTTGAAACTTTGCACAGGGAGTAGAATTAAAGTTCTTGAAATGCTTGTTGGTTGAAATCGGTTCAGATTTAGATATAGCTCCCATATATATCTTTCGCCCAATTTTCCGTCATATGACTACAGAGGTCAAAGTTATAATTCGATTTATGTGAAATTTTGCATAGGGAGTAGAATTAACACAGTAACTATGCATGTCAAATCGGTTCAGATTTCGATATAGGTTAGGTTAGGTTATATGGCAACCCGATGTATCAGGGTCACTTAAACTATTCAGTCCATTGCGATACCACATTGGTGAACTTCTCTGTTATCACTGAGTGCTGCCCGATTTCATGTTAAGCTCAATGACAAGGGACCTCCTTTTTATAGGCGAGTCCGAACGGCTTTCCACATTGCACCACAATTTTTATCCACATGTCATAATCTAGAGGTACTTTAGGTCCATAAATAGGTGTGCCAATTATGGTTTGCATCAGTCCATATTTTTGTATACATTCCATACAGACCGATCTACCTATTTGATTTTTTGGCCTTCTACACATCGCAATTTTTATCAGATTTAGCTGAAATTGGAAATCTAGTGTTATTTTAGGCTTAGACCAGAATCAAATAATTTAACTGTTTCCTTTGAAAACTCTTCGTCGTAGAGGGTTACTTGAACATATATAGAATTTCAGACGGATTTGATGACATATACCCTGACAGGCAAAGAAAAACATGGACCTCCGATAGGGCTATACGAAAACATTAACCGATTCACACCATATTGGCCACACCTATTAATCGACCTAAAATACCTCTACATTTTGAATTTCAGGCTAATTGGATAACGATTGGTATGACCACTAAGTCAAATTGGTCTATATTGGGGTATATCTAAATATAGACCAATACGCACAATATTCGGAGTATTTATATGTAGACCCAAAATAATTCTAAATGTTGAATTTCAGGTAAATCGGATGAATATTGCGATGTCACATAAACCGACGCTCAGATTTGGCTTGCGGAGCCACTTAGAGGAGCAAAATTCATCCGATCCGGTTGAAATTTGGTACATGGTGTTAGTATGTGGTATCTAACAACCACGCAAAAATTGGTCCATACCGGTCCATAATTATATATAGCCCCCATATAAACCGATCTCCAAATTTGTCCTCCGGAGCCTCTTGGAGGGTCAAAATTCATCCGATCCGTTTAAAATTTGGAACGTGGTGTTAGTATGTGGTATCTAACAAACACGCAAGAATTGGTCCATATCGGTCCATAATTATATATAGCCACCATATAAATTGATCCCCAGATTTGACCTCCGGAACCTCTTGGAGGAGCAAAATTCATCCGATTCGGTTGAAATTTGGTACCTGGTGTTTTTTGGTCTCTAACAACCATGCAAAAATTGGTCAATATCGGTCTATAATTATATATATAGCCCCCATTTTTCCCAAAATTTTATTTTTATAGAACATTTTGTCGAAATTTTATTTTTATGGAAAATTTTGTCAAAATTTTATTCCTATACAAAATTTTGTTAAATTTTATTTCTATAGAAAATTTAGGCAAAATTTTATTTCTATAGAAAATGTCAAAATTTTAATTCTATAGAGAGTGTTGTCAACATTTTAATTCTCTTTAAAAATTTGACTAAATTTTATTTCTATAGAAAATTTTGTCAAATTTTATTTCTATAGAAAATTTTGTAAAAATATTATTTCTATAGAAAATTTTGTCATAATTTTATTTCTATAGAAAATTTTCACAAAATTTTATTTCTCTAGAAAATTTTGATAAAATTTTATTTCTCTAGAACATTTTGTTAAAATTTTATTTCTATAGTAAAATTTGCCCAAATTGTACTTCTATAGAAAATGTTGTCAAAATTTTATTTTGTCAAAATTTTATTTCTATAGAAACTTTTATCAAAATTTTATTTTTATAGAAAATTTTGTCAAACTTAATTATATACGTATTTAATCGATCTTTTTAGTTTAACATATACCACATATGGACCACCTTGCAATTTAGAAGACGGTGTTAGGAAGTTTTAAGATACCTAGCCATCGGTAAGTGATACCGCAACCCAAGTAATTCGATTGTGGATGACAGTTTTCAGTAGAAGTTTCTACGCAATCCATGGTGGAGGGCGCATAAGCTTCGACCTGGCCGAACTTACGGCCGTATATACTTGTTGCATTTAACATTACATTAAAATTTTAATTTAATCAATTAAAAATTTAATTGACATTTTAAATCAATCAATCAATGATTTTTTTCAAATATTTTTTATGCAGAATTAAAAGTGTGATTGATACCATCATTTTCGTGATTGAAAATATTTCAATTAAAAAATTAATTGGATCAGTTAATTTCATAATTTGAATCACAAACTTATTTTTTATGTGTGGTGGGTACGAAATAAAAATAAAATAAAATAATGGTGACGGGGTATAATAGATTTATCATTCCGTTTGTAACACATCGAAATATCGATTTCTGACTTTATAAAATATATAAATTCTTGTTCAGGAAGAAATTCTAAGACGATAAAGCATGTCCGTCTGTCTGTCTGTTGTAATCACGCTACAGCCTTCAATAATGGAGTTGTGGTCCTAAAATTTGGCAAAGATTCGTATTTTGCCTGCAGACAGGTCAAGTTCGAAGATATAAACCAACCTCCCAATTTGGAGTATTCGGCGATGCTGACGAAGTTTGACCGCGTGGTAATGGACGACGAAACCTACGTCAAAGCCGACTACAAGCAGCTTCCGGGACAGGAGTTTTATACGGCAAAAGGAAGGGGAAAGGTAGCAGATATTTTCAAGTACATAAAACTGTCAAAGTTCGCAAAGAAATATCTGGTTTGGCAAGCCATCTGTACCTGTGGCTTGAAAAGCAGCATTTTCATAGCTTCCGGGACTGTCAACAAAGAAATTTACGTGAAACAGTGTTTGAATAAACGTCTGCTGCCTTTCCTGAAGAAACACGGTTGTTCCGTACTGTTTTGGTCGGATTTGGCATCTTGCCATTACGGTAAAAAGGCCATGGAGTGGTACGCCGCCAACAACGTGCAGGTGGTTCCCAAGGACAAGAACCATCCCAACACGCCAGAGCTCCACCCAATTGAGAAATACTGGGCTATTGTCAAGCGGAACCTAAAGAAGACCAAAAAAACTGCTAAGGACGAGCAGCAGTTCAAGGCAAACTGGCTTTCTGCGGCGAAGAAGGTGGACAAGGTGGCTGTACAAAATCTGATGTCAGGTGTCAAGCGTGAGGCCCGGCAATTCGGATTTAGAAAAGCGAAAGCCTAACTGAATATTTTTCTTGAATTTTATACTAACGGCAATTTTCATGTAGCTCCGTTAGGCTTTAACTGTCAATTAACAAAAAGAAAATTTCAAATATCTTCTCTCCGGTTAACTTTAACTGAAAAATTTTCGAAAGTTAAGTTCCTAACTGGCATATGGAATATATAGGCAAGACGGCAGCTATGTCCATAATACGGTTTAAAAGTTCGTTAGTTAACGGAGCACTAACGGAGCTTTATGAAAATGGGTGTAATTGAACTTGAAAAAAAAAATTAATTTGATTTTTAAATAAACGATTTCACTGATTTACACGCGTTTTCCCTTGACCAAATTTTGACCGTATCACCCTTTAATATTTGATTCATGGTGGTGGGTATTTAAGATTCGGCCCGGCCGAACTTACTGCTGTATATACTAGTTTTATTTTCTTAACCATCCGTTTGTAGGACCATACCTGATGGCAAATTGAACTGCCATGTATCGTAAAGAAAAATTCAATTTATTTATTTCATAGTTTTAGTTCATTGATCTCTGACCCCCAAGGATAATATACTGGTGATAGCATATATATGTAAAAACGTTCGTACGATTATCCTTGAAGGCATCCCCTAAATTCTTTCCAAATTCCTATTGTTTTCTCCCCAAATATTATGAAAGAATAACAATTATTTAGTTTTGCTGAGCACATCTAAATTTCAGCCAAATTGATTTTTATTTATGGCTACAATAAGGCTTCGACAGGATCTACCGACTCTACCGGCGACAGTAAAGCAAAAACCAGACAAAGGAACTGCAGCAAAAAAAAAGAAACAAGCGGAAGGATAACCATGCAAAGGGAATACCACTCTAAAGGTTTTCTTTACGAATGCCGACCTATACACACGTAGACATATGGGAAAAAGGCTGGATGGTTAAACAGTCTGGGAAGGCGGTTAGGCCAGGATTGAAACACATAGTATTTAGGGGGACAAGAACCATTAAGTCCATACAATACAAAGAAACAACGTTGAAAGGCTGTTGTGGATGATGATTAAAATCACGTTTTTTTTATTTTCCCAAAATAAAGGGGTTTCTCTTTTGCCTCCTGTCGAAATGGAACAAACTGCTTCTTCGATTGTGTGAGCCTGATAAGAGGGGCAATACTCTACACTTTGTCCGTATTGCCACAACATGAACATGACTGGCTCCTGCATTTCTTTGATTTCAAGGTTAGTTCCTGTACACAAATCATTAAGACCATGTCTACCTGTAACATTCGTGTATTTTGTTTTTTTATCATCCACTTTTAATGGCTGTTAATTTCTACCCTGAGTTCACGCTCGTATCCCCTTGCCGGCAGTGGGTTTACGTCATTGCCAGTGAACCTGAAACGCATTGCCTTACTTTTTTCACAGGGGAATGTGGAAATTTTCTTACGTATTTATTTTTTAATTTTTTCGTAAAGAATCTCAGGATCCCAAAAAATAAGAATAATAAAAAGAAAGAGAACAAAAGCAAATTCATGTTTTACACTCATGTTAAGTGGCAGATAACAGCAAACACCTCTTAACCTTTGAAAACTGCAAACCGACAGAGGCACACAAACACACTGACTGTTTGACTGACTGACAGACTTACATACATCCTTTCTGGTAGACATACAATGTTTTGGGCATGACTTAAGACGTGTAGATACTCTGAGTATGTCATACATCATCTTGAAGGTGGATATTCTTAGAGCTATCCAAATTCATAGGATGTTTAAGGGGATTCCCAATGTAGTTGCAAAGAAGTTCGGCTATGGAATGTCTATGGAGTATTCTATCTAGACATTGCTTATTTGCATTACCAACCAGAAAACACAAGCGTCAAAAATACTTAGACCCTATACAAGTTTAAACTCAGGCGTTTTTCTAACATGTAAAGCCTTTGACAAATATTTCCAATATTACTTTCCAAGTAAAATTGTATTATATTTATGGAGACAACATCAAAATTTTCGATCTGAAAGAATTTCTTTTTAGTTCTAGAAGGAATATTTGATATTTTGTGGAAGGTACAAAAATACAACGTAAATTTTCTTTTTTATACCCTCCACCATAGGATGGTGAAGGGTCCATATTTGCCCATTATTAATATAAACCCCATATAAACCTATCCCCAGATTTGACCTCCGTAGCCTCTTGGAGGAGCAACATATATCCGATCCGCTTGAAATTTGACACGTGGTGTTAATATATGTTCTCTAACAACCATGCGAAAATTGGTCCATATCGGTCTATAATTATATATAGCCCCCATATAAATCGATCCGCAGATTTGTTCTCCGGAACCTCTTGGAGGAGCAAAATATATTCGAACCGGTTGAAACTTGGTACGTGGTGGCAGTACACAGAAAAAAAAATTCCTTAGTTAAACTAACGTTAAATTAAACTTATTTTTATTTCAAAAAAAATATTTCTTTTTAGTTAAATTTTATTATTTTTTGCGAAATTTTCCACAGCCCAATGAAAATTTCGTTTTTTAAGTATGTCTCAAACATTTTAAGAACTAAACGTGAGTATAAAGTTCAATGACCGTACACATAAGTTCAATATGAGCAAAAGCAAATGAACATTTCCGTACGACAAATAGTAAGAATGAACTACTGTATGGTTAAAATGGTCATGATTTGGCACCAATGATTTTCTTCTTCACTTTTAGTTAATTTCTTCTTCTATGAGAGGGTGCAATTTCGAGAACTACAGTTAAAAAGTAAATTTTCTTGGTTTTAACAACGCTTTATGGAGTAAAATTTAGTTCAATTTTCATACGAGTTAGTTTATTCTTCCTATAAAACAATTTACTTTTTTCGGTGTATATGGTCATGCAAAAATTGGTTCATATCGGTCCATAATTATATATAACCCCCATTTAAACCGATCCCCAGATTTGACCTCCGGAGCATTTTGGAGTAGCAAAATTCATCCGATCCGGTTGAAATTTGGTACGTGATGTTAGTATATGGTTTCTAACAACCATGTCCAAATTGGTCTCTATCGGTCTATAATTATATATAGCCCCCATATAAATCGATCCGCAGATTTTATCTCCGGAACCTCTTGGATGAGCAAAATTCATCCCATTCGGTTAAAATTTGGTACATTGCGCTAGTATATGGTCTCTAAGAAGAATGACAAAGTTTGTCCATATCGTCATAAATAATTTATCAAAATTTTATTGCTATAGAAAATTTTGTCAAAATTTTATTACTATAGAAAATTTTGTCAAAATTTTATTACTATAGAAATTTTTTTCAAAATTTTATTTCTATAGAAAATTTTGCCAACATTTTATTTCTATAGAAAATTTTATTTCTATAGAAAATTTAGTCAAAATTTTATATTTATAGAAAATTTTGTCAAAATTTTATTACTATAGAAAATTTTGTCAAAATTTTATTTCTATAGAAAATTTTGCCAAAATTTTATTTCTATAAAAAATTTTGCCAAAATTTTATTTCTATAGAAAATTTTGCCAAAATTTTATTTCTATAGAAAATTTTGCCAAATTTTTATTTCTATAGAAAATATTGCCAAAATTTTATTTCTATAGAAAATTTTGCCAAAATTTTATTTCTATAGAAAATTTTGTCAAAATTGTATTTCATTCGTTTTGTTTGTTATTGTTGGCTTCTCTTCAATCGTTATTTTTGTTTTTGATCTCAGTTTAAAGCCGTGCATTGACTAAACTACAAGTGTAGTTTAACCCAAAGAGGAAAAGTATGCTTGTCAAATTTATTTGGGCAAAGTCCTATAGACTGCAAGATGGTTGGATGCTGATGAGGAATGTGGTAATTCCTAAACAGCTGTACAACGATTTCTATAGAAAATTATGTCAAGATTTTACTTCTATAGAAAATTTTGTCAAAATTTTATATCTATAGAAAATTTTGCCAACATTTTATTTCTATAGAAAATATTTATATTTACAGAAAATTTAGTCAACATTTTCTATGTATAGAAAATTTTGTCATAATTTTATTTCTATAGAAAATGTTGTCAAAATTTTATTACTATAGAAATTTTTTTCGAAATTTTATTACTATATAAAATTTTCTCAAAATTCTATTACAAAAAAAAATTGTCAACATATTATTACAAAAAAAATTGTCAAGATTTTATTTCTATAGAAAATAGGGTCAAGATTTTATATTTATAGAAAATTTTGTCAAAATTTTTTATTTATAGAAAATTTTGTCATAATTTTATTTCTATAGAAAATATTGACAAAATTTTGTTTCTGTAGAATATTTTGTCAAACTGAATTATATACGTATTTAATCGGTCTTTGTTTGTTTAATATATACCACGTATGGAGTAACTTACAATTTAGAATACGGTGTTAAGAAGTTTTAAGATACCTTGCCATCGGCAAGTGTTACCGTAACCCAAGTAATTCGATTGTGGATGGCAGCCGAGCTTACGGCCGTATATACTTGTTCCAAGTCGAAAAACTGACTTTTTGCGCAGAATCCGGTCATTTTCCCCATAGTGCGCCGGTTAATTCCTTTATTACTTCTGTTGCTCATTTTAGTGATGCAAGTAAAAATCTTTATCCCAGATTTTCTTTCACACTTGGACGATATGTTTATGATTCCTCTAAAACTCAAACAAAGTGGTTCTTATTAATCCAGAATGTAATGTAGGATTCATGCAGAAACTTTCAATGTATCTTTATACCATTTGAACCGATCGACGCGGAAGAGTATCTGTCATCAAATCACACTCTCAAACTCTAGAGAACCTATGACAAATGGTTTTCAACGGAAACCACTCCAGTGAAACCTCTCAAACGTGGACATCTGAGAACCGGACACCTCCCAAACGTGGGCAGTTGTTTTGGGCATGTTAGCTATATTAACACATTAAAATTAACCTCTCATAAGTGGACACCCAAATGTGGACGAAAATTAGGCGACCGTCTTACTGAGCTTTCACTGTATTTATACCCAGCAAAAAAATTTGGAAGTTCTTCCAAAGGCACAACTTTAAAATCACTTCCAGAAGATGCACTTCCAATGATGTTCTTTATTTAAACTACCCAGGAAGTTATTTTAATTAATTGGTAATTTTAACTTTTTTGTTTCAAATAGGTTAAAAAGAGAGTAAGAATTCATAAAATAGTATAAATTATTTAAATTTTGTCGAAAAAATGCTAAATTCTAAATCTGAACAAATTGCCAATTTTTGAAAATATTTGAGGTCAAACGTTTCATACAAGCGTTAGAATCCATTAAAATTATAAAAAATTATAAAAATTATTTATTCGACAAAATATAATAAAATTTTTTAATTTACATCAAAAACATTGAATTCGGATCCCACCTAAAGAAGTGATGCAAATTCAGTGCAATGGTTGTTGAAATGGAGGACTTCCGTCCTATGACAAGTCCATGTTAAATTCATCACTTCTGCGCCAATTTTGCACCACTTCCGGATCCAAAAAGAAAATTTTCATTACATTTTGGGGGACGCTTTTATTGCTGGGATATTCATGGTAGTGGATGATATCAAAAGTGGAAGATAGTCATACTTATTATACCCTACCCTTTCGTAGAAAATATGAAACGAATGTAAATGCATCTCTCTCTCTCTCCACAGATTGGCTACCACTGGGCACCTTAGAATGCATGCATAACAATTTCAATGCACTTTAGTGAACTCAGGCAATGGTGCTCAACTCTCAGATGCAAACATAACTACCGAAGGCGACTAAACGACTAAAACGTCAACTGTGCCAATGCAACCACCCCCTTTCCCACACAACATTTCACGTGAAGAACTTCCTTCTAATTTTTGGGTCGACTTCACCGCACATGCACAAGTTGTGTGATGATCATCATGCAACAATAATGTTTCATGTGCCACAACAACATGCATTACACATATTTTGTTACGCATATTATCCATTACTTGTTATTTTAAGGTTCTCATTGTTGTTTTTGTTGTTGTTGGCAACATTTTGTGGCCTTATGGCCTTCATTTATCCTGGTCTTGGCGATGTTGTTCTAACCCAAAGTCATATTCGTGCGTCTGCCGGATGGTCTTGCATGCAGAGCATAGTGCTTAGGTGACTACCACCACAACGATGGCTTGATGGCAGTAGTGCTGTATGAATGAATGTTGCAGATATTTTATGTTGTGTGCATGTTTCGAACGATAAGAATATGATTAACACAAGCATATTATGTCCGCTTTGTTGATTTTAAAGATGAAATTTATGCGCAAGCAAACAAGAAATGGAATTTTTGTGTCTCATGCAATTGCAAGATTTTTAGTATTGGGCAAATTTACTGAGTAAATATTTTCCAAACATTAGATAGAGTTATTAGATTGGCCAAAAACCCCAATGAAAATGAAGTTTACAATGGAATACTTGGCAATGCTTTAAAGTTTTATTCTAAATATGCAAGCATGAACTAAGGTGGGTCGGAGGTGGGATTACATATATTCTAGTATATAGGCACTTAATTTCGACGGGGCGAATCTTAAATACCCACCACCATGAATCAGAAAATATAATTGTTTCCGTAGAAAACTCTTCGTCAGGTTACTTGAAAATACATATATCGAATTTCAGGTGGTTTTGATGACAGATACTCTACCAAGCAAACATATATACCAACATGAAAATCGGTATACTTAACATATGGGACCTATACCAAAACGTAAAACACACCGCTCCATATTCGCTACGCCTATTTACGGACCGAAAATACTTCTTAATTTTGAATTTCCGGCAAATCTGATCAAAATTGCGGTGTTTTGGTGTCAAATAGTTAAATCGGTCTATATTGGGGTATAGCAAAATCGATCGATACGTCCCATATTCCGCTTACTTATGTGTAAACCCAAAATACCTCTTGATTTTGAATTTCAGGCAACTCACATAAAAATTGGGATGTCTACACTCTTAAGAGTTCAAAACTGGATATGGCTCTATATGAGGTAAATACCATAACATGAACCGATACACACAATATTCGGCGTACTTATGCGTAGACCCAAAATATCTCCAGATTTTCAATTTCAGGTAAATCGGATAAAAATTGTTGTATCTAGAAGCCCTAGAAGTCAAATCAGGAGATTGGGATATATGGGGGCTATACCAAAACTTGGACCGATACACACCATTTTCAACACACCTATTTGTAGTCCTAAAATACCTCTAGATTTCCATTTTCAGGCAAATCGAATACAAAATACGGTTTCTAGAAGTCCTAAAAGTAAAATCGGGAGATTTGACTATATGGGGGCTATACCAAAAAACATGGTATACACTATTTTCGACACACCTACTTGTGATCCTGAAATACCTGTCGATTTCCAAATTCCAGGAAAGTCGAATAGGAAATACGGTTTCTACAAGCTCAAGAATTAAACTCGGGAGATCGGTCTAAATGGGTGCTTTGCCAAAACAAGGACCAATACACGCCATTTTCGACAAATCTCTCCTAAAATACCTCTAGATTTCCAATATCAGAAAAATCTGATAAAACCCAGCAAAAACTAGGTAACCACATCTCATTACAATTGACATTACCAGTAGTAAAGCTGTCATTACACGTTGCATTACATTGCGGCGAGTTATAATGACTAACTTGTAATGACAAAAATAAATACTTCTCGGTAATTTTCGAATTGTTATTCTCCAATTTTTAGGCAGTTGTAGTTAATATAATTATTCACATAATCGAGCACTTACATAAAAAATCAAAAAGAATATCTAATGTAACGGTAATTCAGAAGATTTTTCTGTTAGGAATTTTTTATCACAAATATTTCATAATAATTGTGTTTAATGACATTATCATATTATGTTTTAAATAAATGCTTTTTTATACCTCATTCACATTACACTTCCAAAATGCGTTTAAACTAAATTTCAAATGCCATTTGCCTTATAAAAAAGAGACTTAAAATCCACTTTTAGTAGATTTCGAACCTTATGTGAATTGGCTATTGGATATATTGTATCGTAATTCACGAATCCAACTACCTTAAACAACCTACATTTATTTCTATTTTAAGTGTGAAATTAATTTGAGTGTAATCTTTTTTAGATTATTTATTAGAATTTTTGTTTATTTATACAATATTCGTTTCTATTCAAGTAGTTCTCCTATTACAGCACCACTCGCCATATTTTGATCCATTGTAATTGGCGATAGAAATCAATATTTTCGAGATTTGGTTGCCTGAGACAATAAGTGGCTATTTTGCAAGCTCTGGTGTATCTACGAATAAGTCATTACATATTAGGTGATTATATGCTTTAAATGCACTACTTATTTTATGGCCGAAAGTATGCCTGGGAAGAAGTACTTCCTTCCTAGGACATGCGTATGTAAATGTAATCCGAAGCGATGCCAATTAATAAGTGGTTATTAATTTTTAAATAGGCTTACCTACAAGATTACCGGGTAATGAGAGTTTTTGCTGGGAAACTACGGTTTCCAGAAACCCAAGAAGTAAAATCAGGAGATCGGGGTATAAGGGGGCTTTCACAATTGACTGAATAGTCTCAGTGAGCCTGATACATCGCGCTGCCACCTAACCTAAACTAAGGGGGCTATACCAAAACATGCACTATTACACACCATTTTCGGCACACCTCTTTGCGGTCCTAATTTCAGCCAAATCGAATGTAAACTACGGTTTCTAGAAGCCCAAGATCCCTAATCGGGGGATCGGTTTATATGGAAGCTAAATCAAAACATGGACCGATACAGCCCATCTTCGAACTTGACCTGCGTGCAGACAGAAGACGCATCTGTTCCAAATTTCAGGACGATAGCGTAATTATTGACGACTTTAGCGTGATGACAATAGACAGACAGACGCACTGATAAAAAAGCATGCCCGGTTCCAATGATTTTGTCTTCACATTAAATATGTTGGTATTGATTCCGAGCCAAAGAAGCGGAGAAAACAAGTTAGGATATTTTTAAGACACAATTCTCTTTTTAACTTGGGTTATGTAACATACTTGCTTCTAGGAAGCAAATTTTAATTTTTCGCCTTTTCAGCTTTTTTTCTTCATATGCTATCAAAGTCCTTTAATAACGAGTTCACAACAACTTTATTTTCTAAATTAAGACTCGACTTCAGTATAAATTATGCTATGTTTCAAGAAAAAAACGTCTTCAAAATAAAGTGTTTAAAAACATGTCCTATATTTGAACGATTTTTTGCTTTGTAGTCAAGATGCAAAAAAGACAACAATTTAAAGAAAATTTAATTAAATTTAAAGATTTTTTCTACAATAATAAAGTCAAATCACTTAATTATAAGGACAATACGACAAGGAAAAAATCTTTATATTAGAGAAATGTGTCTTCTATGCTAAGCAAAATTTGCATTCGTATTTTAAAGACATGAAATCTTTGACCTCACGACAATATTTTTTCAGTAGGGACATGCTTATATCGTCTTAGAATTTCTCCCTGATCAAGAATATATATACTTTATATAGTCGGAGATCGATATTTCGATGTGTTACAAACGGAATGAAAAAAAAAATAAATTTCGTGTTGTTGCATTACTATGTAACAAAACGAAATAAAAATAGGATTAAGGGACTTGTAAGTTATATGAAAAGATGATGTACAGTGGGAGAAAAGATGATTCAATTTGTAAGAGGAATTTTCCCAAATGTTTTCTCCATAAGGAGTTAGCATAAAGGGCCCAAAATTGAGTTATCTCTCCCAGCCAGATCTATACTAAAGGCTGTGGAAAGGTTCATTCGCCCGAACCGAAACATGTACAGTCCAGGCGTGTATAGATTGGTATCTGGCGTTTTCTTTTCAATGGCTCTATTAATCATGTTCCTTAATCTATATCTGTCCATAAAGCTCGAAGAATAATTGTATAATTAGATATAATGCATTTGGACGTCAATTGCCTGTTTCGGTATCAGGCTAACATGAAATGGAATGATAAACTTATTATACCCCCATCACCATTCTATGGTGGTGGGGGTATAATAAGTTTTAAGTACACTGAAAAAAAGGCATGCTCAGTTCTAAAGATTTTTTCTTTACACCAACTATTTTGGTATTGACTCCGAGCCACATTTAGGACACAATTCACGTTTTAATTTTAGTTTTGCGTACATGATTTTAGAGAAACAATTTCAATTTATTCGTTTTTTCAGCTTTTTTCTTTACGTGTCTTTTTCGTCCGTGTAGATCGTTGGAAAAAAGTGTAGAAAAATTGCGAATTTTTAAAAATATTTGAGGTCAAAAGTTTCAGACAATGCATTAAAAATAATACAAAACAAGTATATACAGCACTAAGTTCGGCCGGGCCGAATCTTAAATACCCACCGCCATGAACCAAATATTAGGGTTTCCTTTGAAATTTCAGGATGGCTTGAGGACTTGAGGTCACTTCCCGAAGATAAATTTAAAGATTTCACCTATGAGGACTATATCAGATTCTGGATTTATAAGAACCATTTTTGTTTGAGTTTTAGAGGAATCATTAACATCTCTTGTAAGTGTACAAGAATATTATAAAATAACGTCTTGATTTGAAATCTTAAATCTGTAGAAGTAAAATCTGGAAATTTTACATTGAGTTTCAAGCAATTTTCATGATCAGTGCGCCTTCTACACCCTCAAGAAGTGAAGTCGGTCTATATGGAGGCATTACCAAATGGACCGATAAAAACTTAATCCGATACACGTTTTTGTGAGCCTAAAATACCAGAATATTTACAATTTCAGGCAAATCATATAAAAACTACGGTTTCTAGAAACCCAAGGAGTTAAATCGGGAGATCGTTTTTATGGGGGCTATACTAAAATATGGACCGATACTCACCGTTTTCGGCACACCTCTTTATGACCCGAAAATACCTCTAGATTTCCGATTTCAGGAAAATAGGATAAAAACTTCGGATTCTAGAAGCCCAAGAAGTAAAATCGGGAAATCGGTCTATATGGGGGCTATACCAAAATATGGACCGATACTCACCATTTTCGGCATACCTCTTTATGGTCCTAAAATACCTCTAGATTTCCAATTACAGACAAATTGGGTAAAAACTACGGTTTCTATGAGCCCAAGACCCCAAATCGGGAGGTCGTTTTATATGGGGACCATACCAAAACATGAACCGATACTCACAATTTTTGGCACACGTATTTGTGGTCCTAAAATACCCCTAGATTTCCAATTTCAGGT
This sequence comes from Haematobia irritans, assembly GCF_050003625.1. NCBI lineage: Eukaryota > Metazoa > Arthropoda > Insecta > Diptera > Muscidae > Haematobia > Haematobia irritans. The sequence continues at coordinate 77,674,991 of NC_134399.1, read as the reverse complement.
AAATTGAATAAAAACTGCGGTTTCTATAAGCCCAAGAAGTAAAATCGGGAGATCGGTCTATATGGGGGCTATACCAAAACATGGACCGATACTCACCATTTTTGGCACACCTTTTTATGGTCATAAAATAGCTCTAGATTTCAAATTTCAGGCAAATTGGATAAAAACTTCGATTTCTATAAGCCCAAGACCACAAATCGGGAGGTCGGTTTATATGGGGACTACATCTAAACCTGGACCGATATAGCCCATCTTCGAACTTGACCTGCCTGCAGACAAAAGACGAGTTTGTGCAAAATTCCAGCACGATTGCTTCATTATTGAAGACTGTAGCGTGATTACAACAGACAGACAGACAGACAGACAGACGGACAGACGGACAGACGGACATCGCTATATCGTCTAAGAATTTCTCCCTGATCAAGAATATATATACTTTATATAGTCGGAAATCGATATTTCGATGTGTTACAAACGGAATGACAAACTTATTATACCCCCGTCACCATTCTATGGTGGTGGGTATAAAAATATAAAAATTATTTATTTGCCAAAATATTACAAAGTTTGTTAATTCACGTCCAAAACACTGAACTCGAATCACACCTTAAGAAGTGCTGCAAATTCAGTGCAACGGCTGCTGAAATGGTGGACATCAGTCCTATGACAAGCCCATGTTAAATTTATCGCTTCTGTGTCAAATTTCCACCACTTCCGGATTCAAATAGAACAATTTCACTACTTATTTGGCGACGCTTTTTTACTGGGATGTACTAGAGTACGCCATGTGTTGAGTTTTTAGACTTATAGGGTTTTATCACAAATCCACAGAATTAATATATTGATTGAATAAAACCATTTTTTTTCTATGTATTAGCCGATCCTACTCAAGGTTGACACAATGTAATCTTCTATAGTATCAACTAAACCTGAATTCAATTTGAAGATTTTACAATATGTTATACAATTTAATAAAAAAAATAATTTTCTTAACAAAAAAGATTGTCATTTGATTTGTTTTAATTTTCATCTATTATATCGAAATTTAATTCAGCTGCAAGAACTTCAAATGTTTGCCTGTACTGAAACTCATATAGCCACTCTGATAGTTCGCTGAAATCCATTTAACGAGTCGGTGTAATTACGTCTATTAATAACATCACAAATCCTTTAAGGAATGTAGCCATAAAACCACAGATAATATATTTTTTTTTATTGCTTAACGGTGTACATGCAATTTTATAATCTTTTTGTTATTGAACATGAATACCTACCCATACAACACACAGGCGCACATTGGACTTGATATGAAAACAGTTTAAAAATATTGGTTGTACTTTAATGGCAATGTATTACAGAGAACATGGGGCTATTAGCATAAAATTTCAATAGGTTGGTCCGAAATTAAGTGTAAATTATTTTGGGAGAAAAATAATTATATTTTTTTAGAGATAATTTTTTCAGCGGTGGATTATCCCACCTTAGTAATGCTGGTGACATTTCTGAGTGTTTCAAACCTTCCCTAAGTGGTTTCACTGCAATGTGGAACGCCGTTCGGACTCACCTATAAAAAGGAGGTCCCTTGTCATTGAGCTTAACATGGAATCGGTCAGCACTCAGTGATAAGAAAGAAGTTCACCACTGTGGTACCACAATGGACTGAGTAGTCAAAGTGAGCCTGATACATCGGGCTGCCACCTAACTTAAACCTGATGGGGAGCTATATACATGAACTGATATAGACCAATTTTTCTGTGATTGCGATTTATCTGAAGGCTATATATAACTATACACCGATATGGACTGCATGGCTCCTAGCGACCATATGCTAGCGCAATGTACCAAAATTTCAACCGAATCGGATGAAATTTGCTCCTCCAAGAAGCTCCGTGAGTCAAATCTGGGGAATGGTTTATATGGACGCTATATATAATTATGGACCGGTGACGACTAATTTTTGCATGGTTGTTAAAGACCATATACTCACACCACTTACCAAATTTCAACCGGATCGGATGATTTTTTCTCCTCCAAGAGGTCCTGGGGGTTAAATCTGGGGATCGGTTTAATTATGGACCAATTTTTGCACGGTTGTTAGATACCATATACTAACACCACGTATCAAATTTCAACCCGATCTGATAATATTTTCTCCAATTTTTGCGTAGTTGTTAGAGACCACATAAAGGGTGATACGGTCAAAATTTGGTCAATATAAACTTGACATATTTCTTTCATTTAAAAAACCTGAACACCCCTCATTTTGAAGGTGTGTGTGTGTAGAATGTTGTTCCTATTTTGATTTTGGAATTCAATCTTCAGTTGTCAAAATGCCGTCCAAGCAAGAAGAGCAGCGTATCAAAATTTTGCTAGCGCATCGCGAAAATCCGAGCTACTCGCACGCAAAGCTGGCAAAATCGCTAAAAGTTGCCAAATCAACCGTTACAAATGTAATTAAAGTGTTTGGGGAACGTTTGTCGACAGCCAGGAAGTCTGGATCGGGGGGAAATCGCAAACTGGAAGCCGCTGAGACGACAAAGAGAGTTGCCGGTAGTTTCAAGCGAAACCCTAACCTCTCTCTATCCGAGATGCCGCAAATAAGCTGGGAGTATCGTCTACAACCGTGCATCGAGCCAAAAAACGAGCCGGACTATCGACTTATAAGAAGGTAGTGACTCCAAATCGCAATGATAAACAAAATACGACGGCCAAAGCGCGATCCCGGAGGCTGTACACGACGATGCTGACGAAGTTTGACTGCGTGGTAATGGACGACGAAACCTACGTCAAAGCCGACTACAAGCAGCTTCCGGGACAGGAGTTTTATACGACAAAAGGAAGGGGAAAGGTAGCAGATATTTTCAAGCACATAAAACTGTCAAAGTTCGCAAAGAAATATCTGGTTTGGCAAGCCATCTGTACCTGTGGCTTGAAAAGCAGCATTTTCATAGCTTCCGGGACTGTCAATCAAGAAATTTACGTAAAAGAGTGTTTGAATAAACGTCTGCTGCCTTTCCTGAAGAAACACGGTTGTTCCGTACTGTTTTGGCCGGATTTGGCATCTTGCCATTACGGTAAAAAGGCCATGGAGTGGTACGCCGCCAACAACGTGCAGGTGGTTCCCAAGGACAAGAACCCTCCCAACACGCCAACGCCCAATTGAGAAATACTGGGCTATTGTCAAGCGGAACCTAAAGAAGACCAAAAAAAGTGCTAAGGACGAGCAGCAGTTCAAGGCAAACTGGCTTTCTGCGGCGAAGAAAGTGGACAAGGTGGCTGTACAAAATCTGATGACAGGTGTCAAGCGTAAGGCCCGGCAATTTGGATTTGGAAAAGCGAAAGCCTAACTGAATATTTTTCCTGAATTTTATACTAATTGAACTTGAAAAAGAAATTTAATTTGATTTTTTAAATAAACGATTTCACCGATTTACACGCGTTTTCCCTTGACCAAATTTTGACCGTATCACCCTGTACTTACACCATGTACCAAATTTAAGCCGGATCGGGGTTGTTAGGGTTTCTAACAAACATCCAAAAATTGGTCCATATCGCTCCATAATTATATGTAGCCTCCTTATAAACCGATCCTCAAATTTGACTACAGCGCCTTTTGGAGGAGAAAATATTATCAGATCGGGTTGAAATTAGGGACATGGTGTTAGTATATGGTCTCTAATAACCATGCAAAAATTGGTCCACATCGGTCCATAATATATACAGCCCCAAAAGTCCCTTGTCATTGAGCTTAACATAGAATCGGGCAGCACTCAGTGATAAGAGAGAAGTTCACCAATGTGGTATCACAATGGACTGAATAGTCTAAGTGAGCCTGATACATCGGACTGCCACCTAACCTAACCTAGCCCCCATATAAACCGATCCCCAGATTTGATCTCCGGAGCCCTATGGATGAGCATAATTCATCCGATTCTGTTGAAATTTGGTACGTGGTGTTAGGAAATGGTCCATATCGGTCCATAATTATATGTAGCCCCCATATAAACCGATCCCCAAATTTGACCTCCGAAGCCCCTTGGAAGAGCAAACTTCACCCGATGCGGTTGAAATTTGGTACGTGGTGTTAGTATATGGTCTCTAACAACCATACAAAAATTGGTTTGACCTCCGGAGCTCTTGGTTGAAATTTTGGTACGTGGTGAAATAATCTACCAAAATTTTATTTCTATAGAACATTTTGTCAAAATTTTATTACTATAGAAAATTTTGTTACATGTTAGCCTGATACCGAAACAGGCAAATTTTGTCAAAATTTTATTGCTATAGAAAATTGTGTCAAAATGTTATTTCTACAGAAAATTTTGTAAAAATTTTATTGATTTAAAAAATTTTGTTAAAATTTTATTTCTATAGAAAATTTTGTCACAATTTTATTTCTAAAGAAAATTTTGTCAAACTGAATTATATACGTACTTAACCTGAGTTTTTTGTCTAGTATATACCCCGTATGGACTAACTTACAATTGAGAAGACGGTGTTAAGAAGTTTTAAGATACCTTGCCATCGGCAAGTGTTACCGCAACCCAAGTAATTCGATTGTGGATGGCAGTGTGTACTAGAAGTTTCTACGCAATTCATGGTGTAGGGTAAATAAGATTCGGCCTGGCCGAACTTACGGCCGTATATACTTGTTTTTTTTTTTTTAACATTAAATGAATAATTTTAATTTAATAAAATTAGAACTTGTTTCTACTATTTTCATCAAGTTCTGAGGATTTGACTTTTTCTTAATAAGGAAAATAGGCAAGCATAAATTAAACTCCATACATAATTATATTTTGTATTATTCCAAATCGGATTATAAATCTGATCCCTCTATAGTAACGCATCTGGAATAAAGGGGATTAACTCCCTTGTTGTTAGTAACATTTGATTTTGATAAGAAATATCGATATACCATGTTTGGAGATACTGCATTGATTTTAAATATTTTTGCAGCAAATTTTCAATTGCGCCCATAGCGCAATGGTTGTATTTATTCTGCCTTTTTATCTACCATAAATATCATATGATCTACTACTATATAAAATTTACAAGACAATATTAAGAAGATTTAGTATACCACCGGTAACTGTACGCACTTCATGTGGGTACATAAGATTCGATCTGGCCGATTTAAATTTTGGGAATGTAACCTTTAGATAGCTCCCAACAAATGCGAAGGATTTGAGATGGTATCAAAAATATTGGTCTTCAATGTGGTAAAGGATATAATATAGTCGGTCCTGCCCGACTGTATACTTTAGTTTCTAATTGAACTGCTGAATCAATTATTTTTTTTTTTCTATATAGCGCAAATTATTCCTCAAATGCATTTGCACTAAGGGAAGCGTAAAACGCTATGAAAAAGCTATAGTTATTTTAATGGTTGTGCTCTCTGTCTCTTTTATTGCATTTTTTATTGCCTTTGATAACAATGTTCAAATTTCGATTTTATATTTATTAAAAACTTTTCCTAGAACATAAAATATAAAGTCAAAACCAAAAACATTTTCATACTGAGTGAGAAAATAAAAATAAATAAAATTCCAAAAAATTTTGGGTAGACCTCACACCCGGTACTCCCTAATCCTTATGGGTGTTTACATGTGCCAAAATGTATGTTTGTAACTGAATTTTATAATAACAGCAATTTTTGAGCATTAAACGGAAAAGGATATGCAGTATAAAAAATTATCAGCCAACACCCCTTGCTTTAAATGTGCATTCAAACGCAACAGAACAAAGCAAAAACAAAAACCCTAAAGCCACATAAACAGACACTCCTATCAACGGACCGACCGATCCATGTGTAGTAGTGGTGGCACACAACAATCAATGCTCTAGCGCTATAAGTATCCCAACAACAACGACAAGAAAAGCAAGAACGGGAGCACTACCAACCGTAACATATGCCTCTTTGTTGTTATCCTTTCAATGGCAACAGCAACAACTGTTCGTTGCAACAACAACGACAACAAAACAGATCCAGCCAACTTCCGTAGGCTGCCATTGAAATGAAAAAGTGCCGGGAATAATATTAACAACACATTAAGCCCTATGTGTGAGAGAGGTGCCAGTGTCTATGAACTATGTGTGTACTACTCGTTCAATTGGTTTGTAATAAGTATGTAAATATATGCAACAAAGGGTATGCCGTTGAGAATGATAAGAACTGGAGAAAACAGTATACATTGAAAGCGTGGTAATATTCTTGATATATCAATCGAGGGGAATGACTTAATTATTTTGGAAAATATTTGAGGTCAAATGTTTCGGACAAGCGTTGAATGCATTTAAAAATTAAAATTAAGCTACACTTGTAGTTTAGTCAATGCATGGTTTTAAGCTGAAATAAAAAACAACAATAATGATTGAAGAGTAAACCAACAACAACAAACAAAACGAATCTTAAACAAGTAAGGAAAGCATATCGTCGGCGGGGCCGACTATATTATACCCTGCACCACTTTGTAGATCCACATTTTCGATAGCATATCTAATCTGTCCAATGTACATATTTTTAAATCGGACTCGGTCTGGACAAAATTGTTTAGATTTCTATAAAATTTGTAGACTTTAAATTTAAGTCTGGGGTGGAACAAAATGTTAGTAAAAACAAGTATATACGGCCGTAAGTTCGGCCAGGCCGAATCTTATGTACCCTCCACCATGGATTGCGTAGGAACTTCTACTAAAGGCTGTCACCCACAATCGAATTACTTGGGTTGCGATAACACTTGCCGATGGCAAGGTATCGTAAAACTTTTTAACACTGTCTTCTAAATTGTAAGTTAGTCCATAAGGGGTATATATTAAACAAAAAAAAGGCCGATTAAATACGTATATAATTCAGTTTGACAAAATTTTCTATAGAAATAAAATTTTGACAAAATTTTCTATAGAAATAAAAACTTGACAAAATTTTCTATAGAAATAAAATGTTGACAAAATGTTCTATGGAAATAAAATGTTGACAAAATTGTCTATAGAAATAAAATGTTGACAAAATTTTCTACAGAAATAAATTTTTTACAAAATTTTCTATAGAAGTAAAATTTTGACAAAATTTTCTATGGAAATAAAATGTTGACAAACATTGCTATAGAAATAAACTTTTTACAAAACTTTCTATAGAAATGAAATTTTGACAAGACTTTCTATAGTAATAAAATTTGACAATTTTTACGTGGCTGTTAGAGGCCACGAAATGTACCAAATTTCAACCGCATCGGATGACTTTTGCTCCTCCAAGAGGCTCCGGAGGTCAAATCTGGGGATCGGTTTATATGGGAGCTATATATAATTATAGACCGATATGGACCAATTTTTGCATGGTTGTTAGAGACCATATACTAACACCACGTACTAAATTTCAATTGGATCGGATGAATTTTGCTCATCCAAGAGGCTCCAGAGTTCAAATCTGGGGATCGGTTTATATGGGAGCTATATATAATATTGGACCGATATGGACCAATTTTTGCATGCTTGTTAGAGACCGTATACTAACATCAGGTACCCAATTTCAAACGGATCGGATGAATTTTGCCCCTCCAAGAGGCTCCGGAGGTCAAATCTGGGGATCGGTTTATATGGGAGCTATATATAATTATGGACCGATATGGACCAGTTTTTGCATGGTTGTTAGAGATCATATACTAACACCACGTACCAAATTTCAATCGGGTAGGATGAAGTTTGCTCCTCCAAGAGGCTCCGGAGGTCAAATCTGGGGATCGGTTTATATGGGGGCTATATATAATTATGGACCGATATGGACCAATTTTTGCATGGTTGTTAGAGACCGTATACTTAGACCACGTACCAAATTTCAACCGGATCGGATGAATTTTGCTGCTCCGGAAGGCTCCGCAAGCCATATTTGGGTATCGGTTTATATGGGGGCTGTACGTAAACGTGGGCCGATATGGCCCATTTTCAATACCATCTGACCTACATCAATAACAACTACTTGTGCCAAGTTTCAAGGCGATAGCTAGTTTCGTTCGGAAGTTAGCGTGATTTCCACAGACGGACGGACAGCCGGACAGACGGACAGACATGCTTAGATCGACTCAGAATTTCACCACGACCCAGAATATATATACTTTATGGGGTCTTAGAGCAATATTTGTTACAAACGGAATGACAAAGTTAATATACCCCCATCCTATGGTGGAGGGTATAAAAACATTTAAATCTGAACCAATTTTGAGGCAACTTCGCAAAAGTGTATTTATGATTTATCGGTCGACAGATATGTATTAGAAGTATAGGCAAATCGGAGTAATTTCTACAACTGGGTATTTGGGCCATTTTTGCCGAAATCAGAAAACATATATATGAAAGCTATATCTAAATCTGAAGCGATGAAATGTTAATTCTACTCCCTTTGCAAAATTTTAAGTAAATCCGAGTAAAAATTGCCCTCTGTGGTCATATGAGTGTGAATCCGGGGAGGGATATATATGGGAGCTATATTTAAATCTGAACCGATTTCCGCCAGCATTGGTAGCATGTCAATTCTACTCTATGTGCAAAATTTCACGTAAATCGGTAGTAAACGTTGGCCTCTGTGGTCATATAAGTCTAAATCGGACGAAAGATATATATAGGAGTTATATCTAAATCTGAACCGATTTCAACCAAATCTAATATGCGTTGCTAGAATGTCAATTCTATTCCTTGTGCAAAATTTCACGTAAATCGGAGTAAATCTTTGACCTCTGTCGTCATATGAGTCTAATCGTGCGAAAGATATATATGGGAGCAATATCTAAATTTATCACAATTGCCGACAATATTAATTGTACTTCTTGCGAGCAAATCTGTGTAAAACTCTGGCTTCTGAGATCATATAAGTGGATATCGGCGAAAGATATATATGGGAGCTATATCTAAATCTGAACCGATTCGGCTGATATTTTGCAATTTTTTCGAAACTTATAAAATCTACGGAATTTGAAAAAGATCGGTTGATAAACATGCCAATTATGACCAGATCGCTGATAAATATATATGGCAGCTATATCTAATTCTGAACCAAAATCAATAGCGATTGTCTTTGTCCCGAAAAAAGACCCTATGCCAAATTTGAGAATGGTTGGACTTAGGTTAGGTTAGGTGGCAGCCCGATGTATCAGGCTCACTTAGACTATTCAGTCCATTGTGATACCACATTGGTGAACTTCTCTCTTACCACTGAGTGCTGCCCGATTCCATGTTAACCTCAATGACAAGGGACCTCCTTTTTATAGGCGAGTCCGAACGCCGTTCCACATTGCAGTGTAACCACTTAGTGAAGATTTGAAACACTCAGGAATGTCACCAGCATTACTGAGGTGGGATAATCCACCGCTGAAAAACTTTTTGGTGTTCGGTCGAAGCAGGAATCGAAAGGTCGTGCCTTGTGTATGCAAGGCGGGCATGCAACCATTGCACCACGGTGGCTCGATTGGACTTAAACTGCGACCTGTACTTTGCACACAAAAATACATGAACAGACAGAGGGACGGACAGACAGGCAAATAGACGGTCATAGCTAACTTGACTCAGAATTCGATTCTAAGACGATCGGTATACTAAACGATGGGTCTCGGACTTTTCCTTCTTGGCGTTACATACAAATGCACAAACTTATTATACCCTGTACCACAGTAGTGGTGAAGGGTATAAAAATTATAAAAAAAAAAACAAGTAAGTAAAGTAGAAAGTCGGGCGGGGCCGACTATATCATACCCTAAACCACACCTACTGAATTAGAAAACATAAGCATTTGTGGGGTATCATTGGTATAGGTTTTGGAGAACATAAAGGGGGGGTACATGTTTATAGGTGTCTTGTCACAATTTGAGCAGAAATGTCGAATATTAGGAGCTATAGTTTATTTTGCACCAAAAGAGTTAGTATGCCACTAATATTGAGTCGATTATTAAAAAAGAGGAAATCGCTCAATTAGTAGTGGGTAATAAATCCAAATTTCTGCAAATAGGTCAATTTATTTATGTAAGAGCTACATGTAAGCCTTAATACGATCAGCTAGTACATAAAAATTTGAAATTTGAATAACATAGATTAATAAATAAGAGTATTATGGCCAAATATGACAAAATCGAGCAATGCATATACAGTTGTGCTCAAAATAATAGTAGTGCTGTGCTTAATTTATTTTTCTGCTTCTTCTATTTCTTCCACTAAAGGTTTAGTTTATCTTTGTTGTTTACTATATCATTGTTTGGAGTGTGCATAATAAAAAAATACCGTTGGTTTAACTTCTGATGCTATTGTTGTTGTAAAAAAATCGACATAAGAAGAATCCCTTTGCAAGCTCCAAAACAAATAAAAGGGTTATAAGCTAGCTTACAAACAATTAAAAGACGAAAATAATTTAGCTGTCCATAGTCCAAGGAAAGTCACTCTCCTTTCAAAAAAAACATGTATCGAAAAGAATAAAGTATGCCCAAGAGGATTTCCATTGGTCAGTACAGAAATGGAGGAACATTCCCCAGTACATAAATGGAGGAACATTGGATGGATGAGTCAAAATCGGTGCTTTATGATTGAAGAGGATCCCGTCTATATGTTCGGCAACCTAAAAACACTGAGTACAGTACCAATTTTACGACAAAAACTGTAAATCACGATGGTGCTTCAATTTATTTGCTACTACTATTATTTTGAGCGCAGCTGTATATGGGACCTATATCTAAATCTGAACCAATTTGCATAATATTTTGCAGGTGTGATTGGTACCACAGAAGGTCACTTTGTGTAAAATTTGAGTACGATCAGTTAATAAATGAGGCGCCTATGGTCAAAAATACGGTTATTAGGGGCAAATTTTTCAAAATCGGACGATACCTTTATATGGGAGCTATATCTAAATTTGAACCGATTTCGATGAAATTTTGCACATACAGTTAGTGCTATAGAAGATTACATTTAGCCACATTTGGGAAAATCGGGCGATACATATATGGGAGCTGTATCCAAATCTGAACCGATTTCGATGAAATTGCGCACATACAGTTAGAGGTATAGAAGATTATTTTTAGCCAACTTTGAGTACTATCGGTTGATAAATAAGGGGTTTACGGCCAAATTTGGCAAAATCGGGCGATACATATATATGGGAGCTATATCTAAATCTGAACCGATTTCGATTATTTTTGGCACATATTGTCAGTACTATTAAAGATTAGAGTAAACCAAGTTTGAGTAAGTTCGCTTAATAAATAAGGTTTTTATGGCCAAATTTGGGAAAATCGAGCGATACATATATATGGGAGCTATATATAAATCTGAACCGATTTCGATGAAATTTTGCAGACTTAAAGGGTGATGAAAAAGTTTACTATGTGCAAAATTTGATGACGATCGGTTTTTAAAAGAGCGCAAAGTGACTCCATTTGTCGAAATCGGGCGATACATATATATGGGAGCTATATCTAAATTTGATCCGATTTCTTCCAAATTCATTTGCGTTCGTCCTTGTGCCCAAAAAACACCCTGTACCAAATTTCATCCAAATCGGTTAATAATTGCGACCGGAATCCTGTGAACAACAAATACATGGACAGAGGGACGGACGGACGGACGGACGGACGGACGGACGGACCAAGCGCTAGATCGACTCAGGAGGTGATTCTGAGTCGATCGGTATATATGTTATGGGTTCTAAAATCAATATCAATCAATCTGGTAGGCACATTTTTTGGCGATCAAACTTTTTATACCCTGACCACTATGTGGTTTAGGGTATAAAAATATTTATTTTGGAAAATATCACAATATTTTTAATTCACATCCAAAACGCTGAATCCTCACCTGACCTTAAAGACTAATGCGCTTTACAGACTATCAGTTGTTCCGGACGGAATGTCGGCGTTTGTAAAGAATCTTACAGTGTGTCGGAACGATACGATTTGTCGGCGAAGACTAAATAATCGGTAAATGTGTTATCGATCCCATAAACATGCAGCAGTATCGATTATGCCTTCGGACTTAACCTATAATGTGCACAATATATGGGATATGTTCGACACGAACACTGTCGTCCGGAATAACTGATAGTCTGTAACTAAAGCGCATAACGCAGATTCCATGCAACGACTGTTGAAATGGTGGCCATCTGTCCTATGACAAGGCCATGTTAAATTCATTGCTTCTGCGCCAATTTTGCACCACATTTTCGCTACTTTCAATTAAAAATCAACAAAAAATTACAAAATCCTCGTAATGTGCAATTCACTTCCATGGAAGTGAAAAAGTCAAACGGTACTGTTTTTTTTTATGATTTTCTATTCTATTTTGCGAAATTTAATTGCCCAAAATTTAAATTTTTACTTAGAACGGCCTCATTCCGTACTTTTTAAAAAAAAGGACTGCACCGGAAGTGTAAAAATATTGATGGGGGATCCCGGGATGTGCTTCAGAAAAAATGTTTTTGGAGCATCTTCCAATTTTTTGATGGGAAATAATACACATAAATCTCTCTATCATTCCATTGCCATACACACTTTGTATCCATATTACGGCTTAAAAGGCTCTTTGTATTTTATTTGTGTGTGTATGTGTGCATAGTTCGACAAATTGACTGTTGAGTCTAAAATTATATGTAATTGAGTGTTTTTCGTTTGTATAACAATGCCACGATTACATTTTCGGTTTTTCCAACGTTTGATGTGGGCAACAGTGAATGGATTTCGAATCGGTACATAAATGACTTTATGCGAGCGAGTTGTGAGCTATATAAATGACGATGGTCATGTTTTTTTCACTTTTTATATCCTCTATCATAGGATGGGGCGCAAACTAACATTGTCATTCCGTATGACAGAGAAATATTGGTCTCAGACTCCATAAAGTAAATATATATTGTTGTTCATGCCTGACTTCTGAGTCGATTAAGCGATATCCGTTCATAGGTTTGTACAAATCACGATATCTTTCGAACGAAACATGCTATTGCCTGTAAACATGGCATAAATAGTTTTTTTTTATTTTTTTTTTTTTTTTTTTTTGATGCGGGTCAGACGGTATTGGCCCAAATAAACCGAAACAAAACATTGATTTCTTGCGCTCTCTGAGGTCGCAGTTTTCATATAAATGGATCCAAAGATTTGATTTCAGAGTCTACACGGAAAAAATATTTAGAATAAGGAAATTTTAATTAAAGTAAAGTTCTTAATTTTTAACTCAAAAATTGTTTTCTTACAATTTAGGACATGAATCTTTTCATCCCTTCTTGTATGTTTTTGAAGTAAGCCTAAATAAAGATAAAAACAAGTATATACAGCAGTAAGTTCGGCCGGGCCGAATCTTAAATACCCACCACCATGAACCAAATATTAGGGTTTCCTTTGAAATTTCAGGAGGGCTTGAGGACACTTTAAAGATTTCACCTATGAGGACTCTATCAGATTCTGGATTTATAAGAACCATTTTTGTTTGAGTTTTAGAGGAATCATTAACATCTCTTGTAAGTGTGCAAGAAAATTATAAAATAACGTCTTAATTTGAAATCTTAAATCTGTGGAAGTAACATCTGGAAATTTTACATTGAGTTTCAAGCAATTTTCATGATCAGTGCGCCTTCTACACCGTCAAGAAGTGAAGTCGGTCTATATGGAGGCATTATCAAATGGACCTATAAAAACTTAATCCGATACACGTTTTTGTTAGCCTAAAATATCAGAATATTTACAAATTCAGGCAAATCAGATAAAAACTACGGTTTCTAGAAACCCAAGGAGTTAAATCGGGAGATCGTTCTTATGGGGGCTATACTAAATTATGGACCGATACTCACCGTTTTCGGCACACCTCTTTATGACCCGAAAATACCTCTAGATTTCCAATTTCAGACAAATAGGATAAAAACTTCGGATTCTAGAAGCCCAAGAAGTAAAATCGGGAAATCGGTCTATATGGGGGCTATACCAAAATATGGACCGATACTCACCATTTTCGGCACACCTCTTATGGTCCTAAAATACCTCTAGATATCAAATTTCAGACAAATTGGATAGAAACTACGGTTTCTATAAGCCCAAGGCCCAAAATCGGGAGGTCGTTTTATATGGGGGCTATACCAAAACAAGGACCGGTACTCACAATTTTTGGCACACGTATTTGTGGTCCTACAATACCTCTAGATTTCCAATTTCAGGTAATTTGAATAAAAACTGCGGTTTCTATAAGCCAAAGAAGTAAAATCGGGAGATAGGTCTATATGGGGGCTATACCAAAATATGGACCGATACTCACAATTTTTGGCACACCTCTTTATGGTCATAAAATACCTCTAGATTTCAAATTTCAGGCAAATTGGATAAAAACTACGATTTCTATAAGCCCAAGACCCCAAATCGGGAGGTCGTTTTATATGGGGACCATACCAAAACATGGACCGATACTCACAATTTTTGGCACACGTATTTGTGGTCCTACAATACCACTAGATTTCCAATTTCAAGTAAATTGAATAAAACCTACGGTTTCTCTAAGCCCAAGAAGTAAAATCGGGAGATCGGTCTATATGGGGGCTATACCAAAACATGGACCGACACTCACCATTTTTGGCACACCTCTTTATGGTTATAAAATACCTCTAGATTTCAAATTTCAGGCAAATTGGATAAAAACTACGATTTCTATAAGCCCAAGACCCCAAATCGGGAGGTCGGTTTATATGGGGACTATATAAAAACCTGGACCGATATAGCCCATCTTCCAACTTGACCTGCCTGCAGACAAAAGACGAGTTTGTGCAAAATTTCAGCACGATTGCTCCATTATTGAAGACTGTAGCGTGATTACAACAGACAGACAGACAGACGGACAGACGGACATCGTTATATCGTCTTAGAATTTCTCCCTGATCAAGAATATATATACTTTATATAGTCGGAAATCGATATTTCGATGTGTTACAAACGGCATGACAAACTTATTATACCCCCATCACCATTCTATGGTGGTGGGTATAACAAGTATATACGGCCGTAAGTTCGGCCAGGCCGAATCTTATGTACCCTCCACCATGGATTGTGTACACGGATTAAAAAGACTGTTTTTACCATGTTTGGCTATAAACATTATATGTTTGGAACACAAATTTTTAAACACAATATTTTTGAGTTCAAGCATATAATGTTCATAAACTAGCATAACATGTTTACATATATGTTAATATGTTAGAACATGTTTGGGACATAAAATGTTTGTAAATATAATATGCTTGGATGCAAACATATATTAATTTAGAAATAGCCTATAAACATATATGTGTTTAGTAGCTTGGAGCGCTATTTAACAGGGAGCGATATTGAATTAAGTTGGTGGTTGTTGCTTGTTATTACAAAATTAACATTTTATTTTTCCTTGGGCAATTGATCAGCTACTTCTTTGATCCTTACAAACTGTGTGGTCCGCTGTTCGAATCCCCGTCCGGCAAAAGGTAAAATTAAAATTAAAAAAATCATACAATTGAATAATTTCTTCTACAATGTTTGTATTACAGAAAAAGGTGCTAAGAACTAAAAAATCTCATGGAAGTGAGAAAGATGTGGGGGAATATACAATTGGGCAGAAACAAAATTTTGAGCATTCAGGTCGAAAACCTATGTTGTTAGCACCTATATTACCTGTTTATTTTCATAATTCATTATGATTGTAAACATATAAATAAATAAATAAAATTTTGAGCACAATATTGTTTGGGAGAATTTTTTTTAAGCATATAATATTTTTGGGTGCAAAATGCTTCCAAATATATTATATGGTCACATAATAACATGTTGTTTTTTGGAAGACAAAATTATTGAATTTGGATGCAAAAATACAAAATGTTTGGAATTTAGACTACCCAAACATATATTGTTTAGACCAATATGCTTTCAAACATATTATATATTGGTAGAGATCAAACATATACATGTTTGGGCATACCCAAAAATGTATATGCTTGAAGCAAAATATGTTTGGGAGTATATGTTACAGAAGCGATTTTTTGTGAGGGTGTAGAAACTTCTACGAAAGACTGTCATTCACAATCGAATTACTTAGGTTGTGGTATCTTAAACCTTCTTAACATCGTTTTCTAAATTGTGAGTTAGTCCATATGTGGTATATATTAGACAAAAAAGTTATGTATAGTTAAGTCTACAAATAATTACGAATCGATATGGACTTTTTGCACGGTACGTAGAGAGCCAGAATTGAAATATGGGGGTCGCTTATATGGGGGCTATATACAATTATGAACTTGATATGGACCAATTTTTGTGTCATTGGAAATCGATTTATCTGAGGGACATATATAACTATAGACCGATATGGACCTAGTTAGGCATGGTTGTTAACGACCATATAAAGGGTGATTCTTTTGAGGTTAGGATTTTCATGCATTAGTATTTGACAGATCACGTGGGATTTCAGACATGGTGTCAAAGAGAAAGATGCTCAATATGCTTTGACATTTCATCATGAATAGACTTACTAACGAGCCACAACGTCGAATTTTCAGTGAATGGGCCTAGAAAAGTTGGCAGAAAATCCGCTTTTTTATCGACAAATTTTGTTCAGCGATGAGGCTCATTTCTGGTTGAATGGCTACGTAAATAAGCAAAATTGCCGCATTTGGAGTGAAGAGCAACCAGAAGCCGTTCAAGAACTGTCCATGCATCCCGAAAAATGCACTGTTTGGTGTGGTTTGTACGCTGGTGGAATCATTGGACCGTATTTTTTCAAAGATGCTGTTGGACGCAACGTTACGGTGAATGGCGATCGCTATCGTTCGATGCTAACAAACTTTTTGATGCCAAAAATGGAAGAACTGAACTTGGTTGACATGTGGTTTCAACAAGATGGCGCTACATGCCACACAGCTCGCGATTCTATGGCCATTTTGAGGGAAAACTTCGGAGAACAATTCATCTCAAGAAATGGACCGGTAAGTTGGCCACCAAGATCATGCGATTTGACGCCTTTAGACTATTTTTTGTGGGGCTACGTCAAGTCTAAAGTCTACAGAAATAAGCCAGCAACTATTCCAGCTTTGGAAGACAACATTTCCGAAGAAATTCGGGCTATTCCGGCCGAAATGCTCGAAAAAGTTGCCCAAAATTGGACTTTCCGAATGGACCACCTAAGACGCAGCCGCGGTCAACATTTAAATGAAATTATCTTCAAAAAGTAAATGTCATGGACCAATCTAACGTTTCAAATAAAGAACCGATGAGATTTTGCAAATTTTATGCGTTTTTTTTTTTAAAAAAGTTATCAAGCTCTTAACAAATCACCCTTTACTAGCACAATGTACTAAATTTCAACTCAATCGGATCATTTGGCTTGGTGCATTGGCTCCTCCACGAGGCACCAAAACCAAATCTCGGGATCGGTTTATATGGGGGCTATATATGATTATGGACTGATATGGAGCACTTTTGGCATGGTTGTTAATTATTATATACTACCACCACGTACCAAATTTCAACCAGATCGGATGCATTTTGCTTCTCCAAAAGGCACCGGAGGTCAAATCTGGGGATTGGTTTATATGGGGGTTATATATAATTATGGACTGATATGAACCAATTCCTGCATGGCTGTTGGATACCATATATTAACATCACGTACCAAATTTCAACCGAATCGGATGAATTTTGCTCTTCCAAAGGGGCTCCTGAGGTCAAATCTGGGGATCGGTTTATATGGGGCTATATATAATTATGGACCGATTTCGACCAATTTTTGCATGGGTGTTTGAGGTCATATATTAACACCACGTACCAAATATCAACTGAATCAGACGAATTTTGGTCTTCCAAGAGGCTACTGAGGTCAAATCTGGTGATCGGTTTATATGGGGGCTATATATAATTATACGCCGATGTCGACCAATTTTCGCATGGTCAGTAGAGACTATATACTAACACCATGTACCAAATTTCAGCCGGATCGGATGAAATTTGCTTCTCTTAGAGGCTCCGCAAGCCAAATCGGGGGATCGATTTATATGGGGGCTATATATAATTATTGACCGATGTGTACCAATTTTTGCATAGTTGTTAGAGACCATATACTAACACCATGTACCAAATTTCATCCGCATCGTATGAAATTTTCTTCTCTTAGAGGCTTCGCAAGCCAAATCTGAGGATCGATTTATATGAGGGCTATATATAATTATGGACCATTGTGGACCAATTTTTGCATGGTTGTTAGAGACCATATACTAACACCATGTACCAAATTTCAGCCGGATCGGATGAAATTTGCTTCTCTTAGAGGCTCCGAAAACCAAATCGAGGGAACGGTTTATATGGGAGCTATATATAATTATGGACAGATGTGAACCAATTTTTTGCATGGTTGGTAGAGACGATATACTAACATCATGTACCAAATTTCAACCGGATCGGATGAAATTTGCTTCTCTTAGAGGGTCTGCAAGCCAAATTTGGGGGTCCGTTTATATGGGGACTATACGTAAAAGTGGACCGATATGGCCCATTTGCAATGCCATCTGACCTACATCAATAACAACTACTTGTGCCAAGTTTCAAGTCGATAGCTTATTTGGTTCGGAAGTTAGTGTGATTTCAACAGACGGACGGACGGACGGACATGCTCAGATCGACTCAGAATTTCACTACGACCCAGGATATATATACTTTATGGGGTCTTAGAGTAATATTTCGATGTCTTACAAACGGAATGACAAATTTAATATACCCCCCTCCTATGGTGGTCGGTATAACAAGTAAGTAACATAAAGTAGTAAGTCGGCTGGGGCCGACTATATCATACCCTAAACCCCCCTACTGCACTCAAAAAAAAGTGAACTCTCTATTTCACTAAAGCCAATTTAACTTTATTTTAGTTCATGGAATTATTATGTTTGGGGAAAGTTTCCTTTACTCTAATAATTTTTTGTGTACGTTAGTTAAATTAACTAAACCCGAAGAAAAAAATATACTCAACTGAAGCATAAAGATTAACTAAATTCGTGTCTTCCACAAAATAGTTCAGAATTTCTTTAAATTTGTAAATTTTACCAAAAATGCGTCCATCATGAACTTCGTATGTCACTAAAGACATTCTTGCAATTTTTAACTCCAAGTTTTTCCTTCCAACTACAAAATTTTCTTTAACAAGTGAAAAAACATAGTTATGTCTAATAAATTTTCTTGAATTTGTCGAAAAATATTTACTTACTTTTATAACATCGGCGTGATGCCAACGTTCGTAATACTGTTTAGTTCAAATTTTCTACAAATATTCAAAATTTTCTAAAATTATACGAAAGTTTTCTTCCTGGTGGGTTCACTGTTTTTTCAGTGTGTATTTGTAAACATAAGCATTTGTGGGGTAACATTGGTATAGGTTTTAGCGATAAACCGCATTTCCATATTTAAGAACAATAAAGTGTACATTTTTATAGGAGTATAACTATTATTGAGTCCATTATAAAAAAAGAAAAAATCGCTCAATTAATGTGGGTAATAAATCAAAATTCGGGAAAATCCGGCAATATTATTATAAATGAGTTACATGCGAGTCTAAATACGATCGGATAATACATAAAAAATTTGAAACTTGAGTAGCATTGGTTAATAAATAAGAGTATTATGGCCTAATTTGGGAAAATTGAGCGATGTATATATATGGGAGCTATATATAAATCTGAACCGATTTGGATATTTTCCAGGTTTGGTTGATACCACAGAGTGTTACTGTGTGCTAAATTTGTGTAAGATCGGTTAATAAATGAGGCCACTATGGTCAAAAATAAAGTTATTGGGGACACATTTTTCAAAATCGGGCGCTGCATATATATGAGAACTATATCTACATGTAAACCGATTGGATGATATTTTGCAGGTTTGGTAGATATCTCAAAAGGTTACTGTGTGCCAAATTTGAGTAAGATCGGTTAAACAATTAAGGACTTATGGACAAATTTGGGAAAACCGGGCAATAATATATATGGGAGCTATATTTAAATCTGATCCGATTTCGATGAAATTTAGCATACTTAAAGGGAGGTCAGTTGGATTACTTTGTAGCAAATCGGCCAGTAAATGAACGCAATCTGACGCCATTTATCAACATGGGGCGATATATATATATATATATATATATATATATATATATATATATATATATATATATATATATATATATATATATATATATATATATAATATATATATATATATATATATATATATATATATATATATATATATATATATATATATATATATATATATATTATATATATATATATATATATATATATATATATATATATATATATATATATATATATATATATATATATATATATATATATATATATATATATATATATATATATATAATATATATATATATATATATATATATATATATATATATATATGGGAGCTATATCTAAATTTGATCCAATTTTTTTTCCAAATTCAATAGCGTTCGTCCTTGTACCAAAAAAAAATTGCCACATACCAAATTTCATAAAAATCGGTTAGTAATTGCGACCGGAATCCTGCGGACAACAAATACATGGGCAGACGGACGGACACCAAGGGCTAGATCGGCTCAGGAGGTGATTCGGAGTCGATCGGTATATATTTTATGGGCCTAAAATCAATATTTCTGGTAGGAACATTTTTTGGCAGATCAAAGTTATTACACCGTGACCACTATGTGGTTTTGTGGTATAAAAATGTGTCTTATCTTATTTCAATTATCAGTTTTTCGGCTCGGAATAAATACCAAAATTAACATTTTTGGAAATGGGCATGCTTTTTTTTTCAGTACATATGGACTAATTATAAGTTAATAGACAAAGTTAAGACATTTGAAGATACCTTGTCCTAGTTAATTATTATCATAACCAAAAGAATTCTATTATAGACTTTAGAAATCCTTTGTACGCAATACATGGTGAAGGGTATATTAAATTCGGTCGGACCGAACTTTCGGCTGTATTAATTTTTTTTTCACTCTTGCATCGAGGATTCTTTATTTTCGTTTTGTATGGATATGGCTTGTTATTGTAAGGGCATGTATTGTTATTTCAGGTTTACATTTCATGTTATTGTGGTGGAAAATTATTTGGTTTTAAACTGTTTTTGTTGTTTTTCATTAACATAACAAAAAACTACAAAAAAACCAAACGAGGCGAATAAAATAAAAAAACATCCATGAGAAAAGAATCGGTGAATACACTCGGTAGTGCAATCCATTGATATGAATGAGTCTTAACAGGATATGTACATATTTATAGGCAATATTGCCAATAGCCCGGCTAGAGAAGCCATAAATATTTACGATTCAGTTTCCCTTCAAATATAGCCATGATAAGGGTTTCATGTTATATGATTGGATGTCCACTAATGTTATAAAATCCTTATAGAATAGACGACTAATCAAGTAAAAAATTAAAATATTTCACTGCATACACAGAGAAAAACTAAACTATTTTATGGAAAAAATTAACTACACCCTCAAACAAAAAACATCCCATCTGTAACATATACTCCCAAACATATTCTGCTTCAAGCATATACATACAGTGACTCACACGTCTAACCGGACGCTACCTACGTTCGGTTTAATTTTATTAAATCTCTGTGAAAATATAGATTAATGTGTAAAATGATACACCAAATAAATGAAATTTTGTTTATTATTTTATTATAAAGCAAAAAGGCACAAAACTTAATATATACACGGATGAAAAAGACTGTTTTTCATATGTTTGGCTATAAACATTATATGTTTGGAACACAAATTTTTAAACACAATATTTTTGAGTGTAAGCATATAATGTTCATAAACTAGCATAACATGTTTGGGACATATATGTTAATATGTTAGAACATATTATGTTTGGGACATAAAATGTTTGTAAATATAATATGCTTGGATGCAAACATATATTAATTTAGAAATAGCCTATAAACATATATGTGTTTAGTAGCTTGGAGCGCTATTTAACAGGGAGCGATATTGAATTAAGTTGGTGGTTGTTGCTTGTTATTACAAAATTAACATTTTATTTTTCCTTGGGCAATTGATCATCTACTTCTTTGATCCTTACAAACTGTGTGGTCCGCTGTTCGAATCCCCGTCCGGCAAAAGGTAAAATTAAAATAAAACAAGTATATACGGCCGTAAGTTCGGCCAGGCCGAAGCTTATGTACCCTCCATCATGGATTGCGTAGAAACTTCTTCTAAACACTGCCATCCAGAATCGAATTACTTAAGTTGCGGTAACGCTTGCCGATGGCAAGGTATCTTAAAACCTCCTAACACCATCTTCTAAATTGTATGTAAGTCCATACGTGGTATATATTAAATCAAAAAAGATCGATCCAATACGTATATAATTCAGTTTGACAAAGTACATAAAATTTTGATAAAATTTTCTACAGAAATAAAATTTTAACAAAATTTTCTATAGAAAAAAAATTTTCACAAAATTTTCTATAGAAATAAAAATTTTGACAAAATTTTCTATAGGAAGAAAATTTTGACAATAATTTCTAAAGAAATACAATTTTAACAAAATTTTCTATAGAAATAAACTTTTGACAAAATTTTGTAAGAAATAAAATCTTGGTAGATTATTTTTGGCTCGAGTGGCAACCATGATTATGAACCGAATAAAATTTGAACAAAATTTTCTATAGAAATAAAATTTTGACAAAATTTTCTATAGAAATAAAATTTTGACAATGATGAAAATTTTATTATGAACCGACTAAAATTTTAACAAAATTTTCTCTAGAAATAAAATTTTGACAAAATTTTCTATAGAAATAAAATTTTGGTAGATTATTTTTGGCTCTAGTGGCAACCATGATTATGAACCGATATGGACCAATTTTTGTGTGATTGGACCAATTTTGGTATGGTTGTTAGCAACCATATACTAACACCACGTTCCTAATTTGAACCGGATCGGATGAAATTTGCTTCTCTTTGAGGCTCCGCAACCCAAATCTGGGGATCGGTTTATATGGGCGCTATATATAATTATGGACCGATGTGGACCAATTTTTGCACGGTTGTTAGAGACCGTATACCAATACCATGTACCAAATTTCAGCCGGATCGGATGCAATTTGCTTCTCTTTGAGGCTTCGCAAGCCAAATCTGGAGATCGGTTTATATGGTGTCTATATATAATTATGGACCGATGTGGACCAATTTTGGCATGGTTGTTAGAGACCATATACCAACACCATGTACCAAATTTCAGCCGGATCGAATGAAATATGCTTCTCTTAGAGGCTCCACAAGCCAAATCGTGGAATCGGTTTATATGGGGGCTATATATAATTAAGGACCGATGTGGACCAATTTTAGCATGGTTGCTAGAGACCATATACCAACACCATGTACCAAATTTCAGCCGGATCGGATGAAATTTGCTTCTCTTTGAAGCCCCGCAAGTCAAATCTGAGGGTCCGTTTATATGGGGGCTATACGTAAAAGTGGACCGATACGGCCCATTTGCAATACCATCCGACCTACATCGATAACAACTACTTGTGCCAAGTTTCAAGTCGATAGCTTGTTTCGTTCGGAAGTTAGCGTGATTTCAACAGACGGACGGACGGACGGACGGACGGACATGCTTAGATCGACTCAGAATTTCACCACGACCCAGAATATATATACTTTATAGGGTCTTAGAGCAATATTTCGATGTGTTACAAACGGAATGACAAAGTTAATATAGCCCCATCCTATGATGGAGGGTATAAAAATTGAATAATTTCTTCTACAATGTTTGTATTACAGAAAAAGGTGCTAAGAACTAAAAAATGTCGTGGAAGTGAGAAAGATGTGGGGGAATATACAATTAGGCAGAAACAAAATTTTGAGCATTCAGGTCGAAAACCTATGTTGTTAGCACCTATATTACCTGTTTATTTTCATAATGCATTATGATTGTAAATATATAAATAAATAAATAAAATTTTGAGCACAATATTGTTGGGAGAATTTTTTTAAGCATATAATATTTTTGGGTGCAAAATGCTTCCAAACATATTATATGTTCACAAAATAACATATTGTTTTTTGGAAGACAACATTATTGAATTTGGATGCAAAAATACAAAATGTTTGGAACTTAGACTACCCAAACATATATTGTTTAGACCAATATGCTTTCAAACATATTATATATTGGAAGAGATCAAACATATAAATGTTTGGGCAATACCCAAAAATGTATATGCTTGAAGCAAAATATGTTTGGGAGTATATGTTACAGAAGCGATTTTTTATGAGGGTGTAAATTTAAAAAAATGTACAAAACATATGAAATTCATTCCACACATCTAACCGGATTATTCAAAAAGCGTATTATTATTAATATTTTGTCGCATATCCTTTAGCAGATATTACAACTTCTAGCCTCTTTACTATTGAAGACACAAGATTTTTGCAAATTTGAGGATCCATATTGATCCATGCTTCCAAAATAGATGACTTGAGCTCCTGAACATTGGTATGCCTCTTTTGATAAATTTTTAGTCCAATTTCGTGCCAAAGGTGTTCTATAATATTGAGATTGTGTATAATAATAATAAATTATCTCTATTTTCACATATATAACACAAATTTTAATTTGAAGTTGTACGCGTCCGGTTAGACATGTGAGTCACTGTATGTATATATTTACAGAACTTGTGCAAATTCAAGTATTTCTCTCAAGTAGAGCACCATTTGCTCACATTTGATTCTTAAACTGTGTTACGTTGATGTCTTTCGTTATCTATCTACGTCGACATCTTTATTATACCCTCCACCATAGGATGGGGGGTATATTAACTTTGTCATTCCGTTTGTAACACATCGAAATATTGCTCTAAGACCCCATAAAGTATATATATATATATATATATTCTGGGTCGTTGTGAAATTCTGAGTCGATCTAAGCATGTCCGTCCGTCTGTTGAAATCACGCTAACATCCGAACGAAATAAGCTATCGACTTGAAACTTGGCACATGTAGTTGTTATTGATGTAG
Organism: Haematobia irritans; assembly: GCF_050003625.1. Taxonomy (NCBI): domain Eukaryota; kingdom Metazoa; phylum Arthropoda; class Insecta; order Diptera; family Muscidae; genus Haematobia; species Haematobia irritans. Next base: position 77,649,928 of record NC_134399.1, on the reverse strand, counting down.
GTCGGATGGTATTGCAAATGGGCCGTATCGGTCCACTTTTACGTATAGCCCCCATATAAACGGACCCTCAGATTTGACTTGCGGGGCTTCAAAGAGAAGCAAATTTCATCCGATCCGGCTGAAATTTGGTACATGGTGTTGGTATATGGTCTCTAGCAACCATGCTAAAATTGGTCCACATCGGTCCTTAATTATATATAGCCCCCATATAAACCGATTCCACGATTTGGCTTGCGGAGTCTCAAAGAGAAGAAAATTTCATCCGATCCAACTGAAATTTGGTACATGGTGTTGGGATATGGTCTCTAAAAACCATGCTAAAGGGTGATACGGTCAAAATTTGGTCAATATAAACTTGACGTATTTCTTTCAATTTTGCATTTAAAAAACCTGAACACCCCTCATTTTGAAGGTGTGTGTGTAGAATGTTGCTCCTATTTTGATTTTGGAATTCACTCTTCAGTTGTCAAAATGCCGTCCAAGCAAGAAGAGCAGCGTATCAAAATTTTGCTCGCGCATCGCGAAAATCCGAGCTACTCGCACGCAAAGCTGGCAAAATCGCTAAAAGTTGTCAAATCAACCGTTACAAATGTAATTAAAGTGTTTGGGGAACGTTTGTCGACAGCCAGGAAGTCTGGATAGGGGGGAAATCGAAAACCGGAAGCCGCTGAGACGACAAAGAGAGTTGCCGGTAGTTGCAAGCGAAACCCTAACCTCTCTCTCCGAGATGCCGCAAATAAGCTGGGTGTATCGTCTACAACCGTGCATCGAGCCAAAAAACGAGCCGGACTATCGACTTACAAGAAGGACTATCGACTTACGACGGCCAAAGCGCGATCCCGGAGGCTGTACACGACGACGCTGACGAAGTTTGACTGCGTGGTAATGGACGACGAAACCTACGTCAAAGCCAACTACAAGCAGCTTCCGGGACAGGAGTTTTATACGGCAAAAGGAAGGGTAAAGGTAGCAGATATTTTCAAGCACATAAAACTGTCAAAGTTCGCAAAGAAATATCTGTTTTGGCAAGCCATCTGTACCTGTGACTTGAAAAGCAGCATTTTCATAGCTTCCGGGACTGTCAACCAAGAAATTTACGTGAAAGAGTATTTGAATAAACGTCTGCTGCATTTCCTGAAGAAACACGGTTGTTCCGTACTGTTTTGGCCGGATTTGGCATCTTGCCATTACGGTAAAAAGGTCATGGAGTGGTACGCCGCCAACAACGTGCAGGTGGTTCCCAAGGACAAGAACCCTCCCAACACGCCAGAGCTGCGCCCAATTGAGAAATACTGGGCTATTGTCAAGCGGAACCTAAAGAAGACCAAAAAAACTGCCAATGACGAGCAGCAGTTCAAGGCAAACTGGCTTTCTGCGGCGAAGAAGGTGGACAAGGTGGCTGTACAAAATCTGATGTCAGGTGTCAAGCGTGAGGCCCGGCAATTCGGATTTGGAAAAGCGAAAGCCTAACTGAATATTTTTCCTGAATTTTTTGCTAAGTGAACTTGAAAAAGAAATTTAATTTGATTTTTTAAATAAACGATTTCACCGATTTACACGCGTTTTCCCTTGACCAAATTTTGACCGTATCACCCTTTAAAATTGGTCCACATCGGTCCATAATTATATATAGCACCCATATAAACCGATTCCCAGATTTGGCTTGCGGAGCCTCAAAGAGAAATAAATTTCATACGATCCGCCTGAAATTTGGTACATGATGTTGGTATATGGTCTCTAACAATCATGCAAAAATTGGCTAACATCGGTTCATAATTATATATATCCCCCATATAAACCGATCCCCAGATGTGGCTTGCGGAGTCTCTAAGGGAAGCAAATTTCATCAAATCCGGTTGAAATTTTGAACATGGAGTTAGTATATGATCTCTAACAACCGTGCCAGAATTGGTCCATATCGGTCCATAATTATATATAGCCCCCATATAAACCGATCCCCAGATGTGGCTTGCGGAGTCTCTAAGGGAAGCAAATTTCATCAAATCCGGTTGAAATTTGGAACATGGTGTTAGTATATGATCTCTAACAACCGTGCCAGAATTGGTCCATATCGGTCCATAATTATATATAGCCCCCATATAAACCATTCTCCAGATTTGATCTCCGGAGCCTCTTGGAGGAGCAAACTTCATCCGATCCGGTTCAAATGTGGAACGTGGTGTTAGCATATGGTCTCTAACATCCATGCAAAAATTGGTCCACATCGGTTCACAATTATATATAGCCCCCATATTAACCGATCCCCAGGTTTGGCTTGCGGAGCCTCTAAGAGAAGCATATTTTATCCGATCTGGTTGGAATTTGGAACATGGTGTTAGTATATGGTCTCTAACAACCAGATTTGACCTCTGGAGCCTGTTGCAGGAGCAAAATTCATCCGATCTGGTTCAAATTTGGAACGTGGTGTTAGTATATGGCCGATAACAACCATACCAAAATTGGTCCATATCAGTCTATAGTTATATATAGCCGATCTCCAATCACACAAAAATTGGTCCAAACCGGTTCATAATCATGGTTGCCACTCGAGCCAAAAATAACTACCAAAATTTTATTTCAAAACTTTATTTCTATAGAAAATTTTGTCAAAATTTTATTTCTATAGAAAATTTTGTCAAAATTTTATTTCTATAGACAAGTTTGTCAAAATTTTTTTTCTATAGAAAATTTTGTGTTAGGAGGTTTTAAGATACCGGTGTTAGGAGGTTTTGAGATACCTTGCCATCGGCAAGCTTTACCGCAACTTAAGTAATTCGATTGTGAATGGCAGTGTTTAGAAGAAGTTTCTGCGTAATCCATGGTGGAGGGTACATAAGCTTCGGCCTGGCCGAACTTACTTGTTTGTTTTATACCCTCCACCATAGGATGGGGGTAAACTAACTTTGTCATTCCGTTTGTAACACATCGAAATATTGGTCTAAGACCCCATAAAGTATATATTCTGGGTCGTGGTGAATTTCTGAGTCGAACTAGCTATGTCCGTCCCAGGGCTGTAACTAAGCAAGTTTTTACGCAAATTAGTTTCCATTGCGTTATTCATTCGATCAATGTACAGCATGATTGTAAATGAAAATCAACTTCCAATTACGGCTATCTTTTGATGTTTCCTAGAATGTTAGACTAGCAAATGGGCTGGATCGATCCATTTTAATACCCGAAATTATTATTTTTTTTTAATTTTATTTTAAGACCATATACATATGTGGAATATTGACAGAAAATTTTTTCAAAGTTGCTTTTTATAGAAAATTTTGTCAAAATTTTATTTCTATAAAAAATTTATTCAAAAATTTTTTACTATTGAAATATTTTTTCCGTAGAAAATTTAGTCAAAATTTTATTTCTATAGAAAATTGAGTCAAAATTTTGTTTCTATAGAATATTTTGCAAAATTTTATTTCTATAGAAAATTTTGCAAAAGTTTGTTTGTTACACAATTTTTTTTTTAATTATATTTCTATTGATATTTTATTTCTATAAAAATTTAAGTCAAAATTTTATTTCTATAGAAAATTTTGCCAAAAATTTTATAGCAATAGATTGTTCATTAGAAAATTTGGTCAAAATTTTATTTCTATAGAAAATTTTGCCAAAATTTTATAGTAATAAATTTTTTTATTACAAAATTTTGTCAAAATTTAATTTCTATAGAAAATTTAGTCAAAATTTTGTTTCTGTAGAATATTTTGCAGAATTTTATTTACTACACAAAAATTTTTCAAAAATTGTATTTTTATTGATAATTTTTTTCAAAATTTTATTTCTATAAGAAAAATTTGTCAAATTTTATTTCTATAGCAATTTTTTTTAAATTGTTTTTCTTACTGATGCTCACTGCTATAAAAAATGTATTCGAAATTTTATTATTTTATTATTTTTCTATATAAAATTTAGTCAAAATTTTTTTTCTATAGAAAATTTAGTTAAAATTTTGTTTCTATAGAATATGTTATTTTGCAAAATTTTATTTCTATAGAAAATTTTGCAAAATTTTATTTGCTACACATTTTTTTCTTAAATTGAATTTCTATTGGTAACTTTTTCAAACTTTTATTTCTATAAAAATTTTTGCCAAATTTTATTTCTATAAAAATTTTATTCAAAATTTTATTTCTATATATTTGGTCAAAATTTGATTTCTATAAAAAAATTTGCCAAAATTTTATTTCTATAGAAAATTTAGTCAAAATTTTGTTTCTGTAGAAAATTTTGCAAAATTTTATTTACTAAACAAAAATGTTTCCAAAATTGTATGCTCACTGCTAAGTCGAAAACTTGTAGAAATGACTGAAATTTTTAAAATTTTTCAATGAATGAATCATAAATGCATTTTTGCGAAATTGTCTAAACAATTACAAATATTTCCCAAATATTGCCCGAGATTTTGTAGAAGTCTGATTTGAGATTTTATCAAAATGTAGATCTAAATACAAAGTTGTGCAGAGTATATTATAATCGACCCGCCCGACTTTAGACTTTCCTTGCATTTTTATTTTTTGTTAAAATTGTGTTAAGTCCCATAACGTTAGATTTAAATTTAAAGTACATAGATTTTGTAGAAGTATATACAATTTTGTCTAAATCGATTCAGATTCAAATCCATGCATATGGGAATATAAACCTTTATATAGCTCGCAACAAATTTAAAGAATCTGAGATAGTATCAATAATTTTGCTCCACAAATAAATACATATACTGTTGTTATCTTCTCATATTATGATGGGTATTTATATCATTATTTTATTTATTAAACATTGCCCTAAATTTGAAATATAGAGTTTAATTGGCATCTAATGTGAAATTAAGACATTTTTTTGCACACATAAATAAATACGATACTTTATATCGATCCACTTACGGTACCCTCACAATAGAACTACAAATTAGTGGTATTAAAATGAGATTTAGTTATATCACCCGGAGTCGACTCTGGAGTCGGAGTCGAGCTGATGAAAAATGCTGGAGTCGGAGTCGGAGTCGAGCAAAATTGGCTCGACTCCAAAGCCCTGGCCCGTCCGTCCGTCTGTGGAAATCACGCTAATTTCCGAACGAAACAAGCTATCGACTTGAGACTTGGCACAAGTAGTTGCTATTGATGTACACGGTATTGCAAATGGACCATATCGGCCCCCATATAAACCGATTCCCAAATTTGACTTTCGGAGCCTCTTGGTTTGATCTCGGGAGACTCTTGGAAGAGCGAATTTCTTGGAGGCGCAAATTTCATCCGATTCGGCTGAAATTTGGTACGTTGTATTTGTCGCTAACAACCATACCAAATGTGGTCCATATGGGTCCATAGTAATATATAGGTCCCAGAAGGATAAGTAAATTTCTTTTGATCGTGCTAAAATTTGGTACTAATCATACAAAAATTGGACCATATTGGTTCATAATTGTTATAGCCCCCATATAAACCGATCCCCATACTTCACTTCTGCCTCTCTTTTACCGCGCAAAAATTTATACCGGTCAAGAACTGAATTATATAGGATCTTAATCTGTCGTTTTTTACCTAATATATACCCTTTAAGGAGTTTTAAGATACATTGCCATCGACAAGTGTTACCACAATCCAAGTAATTCGATTGTGGATGACAGTTTTTAGTAGAAGTTTGTTACGCAATCAATGGTGGAGGGTTCGAAAGATTCCAATGGGCCGAACTTACGGCCGTATATACTTGTTAATGGGTAATTTTAACGTTTTTATTTAAAATAGGTTGAAAACAGAGTAAGAATGAATATAAAGGTACACTGAAAAAAATATTTACATGATAGTAAAGATTACGCAACCTAAATTTTAAGATGCGAAATTTACAAAATATTAAGGACAAATTTCTTTAAAATAATGAAATTTTAATTAAAATAAAGTTATCTTTGCTTCAAACATTTTTTTCATTAAATTTAGGACACCAATTTTGTAAATTTGCGTTCCTCCGTTAAAGTAGCATGTCTTTGAACTAAGGACAGATTTCCTTAAAGTAAAGAAACACATTTTTGATTTAAAGAAATTGTCCTTAAATTAACTGAAATATTGAAGCTTTAGATTTAATATAAAAACGCTTCAAATATAGGCTAAGACTTATTTTGGTTTAAAGTTTTTTTTTTTTTTTTGGAAAAGAAAACATTTTGTACGTTGATGTATCCTTTATAATTTGGATTTTTAAAGTGTCATTTATTGCACGTGAATATCTTTATGAATATACCGAGAAAAGAGAATGAAAATTTGATAAATGAGATCTGTATCCTAATTTTAATTTTATTGGTCCTCGATTTAAAGCAACATAGGTCGCTCAAATATGTCTTTATTTTAAAGAAGCCGCGTCTTTGGCTCGGAATCAATTCAATTGAATTCACATCCAAAACACTAAATTTGGATCACACCTTAAGAAGTGATGTAAATTCAGTGCAACTGCTGCAGTGAAATAGTGGACTAGGACTGATGACAAGCCCATGTTAAGTTCATCGCTTCTGCGCCAATTTTGCACCACGTCCGGAAGAGGAAAAATAAAGCATTGCAAAAAGTAGTGAAAATACTTTTTGCGATGCTTTATTTTCTTGCTGGGAAGTTCATTAGAGTTTTCTTTTAAGTAAAGATACCCATTTTTATATAGAATTGCCAAATTATAATGACAAGGTGGCCTCATTTAGAACTATATCGACTTAGAACGAAGAAAAACCTTTATACGAAAGAAGTGCGTGTTCTGTTCTAAATATTGATGCTTTAAGGACACTAAATCATTGTGATCACTACAATATTTTTTTCAGTGCACTCCATGGTTCAAATCGCCATAGTTTAAAATTGAGACATTTTAAATTTTGTTAAGGTGTGGTTTTCTATCAATTTAAAACTGAAACAGTTTTATTTCTTGTCCCTATGGAAAGATTTGTTATTTCAGGATCCTCATCCTCAGGTTACGAATATATAATAGATTGGTTTGATAACTTTAAAAAAATCTAAATTATTGTATAGTAATAAAATATTAATAAACAATTATGGCTTATTCATGTTATATGCCTTCCGCCGTTTCGTTAATTTCTCACCAATCAAGCCTAGTATCCACAGGTTTCAGCAATAGCATATTTTGTTATGCCTTACCCTCTCAAATTTATCGCATAATTCCATTAGTATTGTTTTCATAGCGGTCATGGCAACTTGATAAAAATGGCATGGGAATATAAAGATACTCGGCATAAAACTTGGAAAATGCACCTGTTTTTGAGTGGAACGAAAGTAAGGCAATACCTTCGTGCTATTTTAGTTCTCTTTATTTTTTTTCCTTGCCAAAGACTTTCCATATTTTATACAATGAAATGTCTATAATTACTTTAAGCATTTTATGGATATCTATGAAAAAATCAATAATTTGGTATTAAATTTATTTTCGGATTTGATTTCATTGTGTTCCTTCAGTTTCATTTACGTTGTGATGATGGTGCCTAATAGGGAAAAGTAAGAAGGGTGTTGAGTTAAGCACGAACGATGTTCGAAAAACCTTCAGCATAGTTTGGCTGCAGAAAATCAAAAATAATTAAATACCAATCAGACAAAAAGAAATTTTCTTTTCTAAAAGTCTCTGGAAGTCAAATCTAGGGGTTAAATTTGCTCCTGCAAGAGGCTTCACAACCAAATCTGGGGATCGGTTTGTACGGGCGCTTTGTATAATTATGAACCGACATGGACCAATTTTTGCATGGTGGTTAGAGGACATATACTAACATAGCCTACCAAATTTCAACCAGCTCGTAGAAATTTCATTATTTGCAAAACGAAATTGTCGTGACTCACGAATATATCTTTCCCCATATATATCTTTCGCCCGATATGGACTAATACGGTCCCAGAAGCCCAGGAGTAGAATTAGGATTGTAGCTATGCGTGCCCAATTTGGTTGAAGTCGGTTCAGATTTAGATATAGCTCCCATATATATGTTTTTCTGATTTTGACAAAAATGGTCAAAATACCAACATTTTCCTTGTTAAATCGCCACTGCTTAGTCGAAAAGTTGTGAAAATGACTCTAATTTTCTTAAACTTCTAATACATATATATCGAGCGATAAATCATAAATAAACTTTTGCGAAGTTTCCTTAAAATTGCTTCAGATTTAAATGTTTCCCATATATTGTTCCACCCTAGTGCATTTGGCAATTTAAATTTTGAGTCTATAGATTTTGTAAAAGTCTATCAAATTCTGTCCAAATCGAGTGATATTTAAATGTATGTATTTAGGACAAACCTTTATATATAGCACCCAACACATTTGACGGATATGGTATCGAAAATTTAGATCTACAAAGTTGTGCAGGGTATAATATAGTCGGCCCGCCCGACTTTAGACTTTCCATACTTGTTTTTATTGAAACAAGTAAATTTTATTATTTCACACAAACATTTAACTTAACGGAAATAAAATGGCTAAACTAAATTGATGAACTTTTTGTACCCTTCACCACTACTGTGGTACAGGGTATAATAAGTTTGTGCATTTGTATGTAACGCCAAGAAATAGTGGTCATAGACCCATCTTTTAGTATGCCGATCGGCTTAGAATTAAATTCTGAGTCGATTTAGCGATGTCCGTCTGTCTGTCTGTCTGTCTGTCCGTCCGTCTGTCTGTATATGTAATTTTGTGCACAAAGTACAGCTCGCAATTTAAGTCCGATCGTCCTCAAATTTGGCAGAGGGCCGTTTCTTGGGACATAGACAATCGCTATTGGTTTTGGAAAAAATCGGTTCAGATTTAGATATAGCTGCCATATATATTTATCCCCGATGTGGTCATAGTTAGCGTGTTTATCAACCGATTTTCTTGAAATACCGCAAATCCAAATATTTTATGAATCTCGAAAATCTTGCAAAATATCAACCAAATCGGTTCAGATTTAGATATAGCTCCCATATAGATCTTTCGCCCGATATGGACTTATATGGCCCCAGAAGCCAGATTTTTGGCCGAATTTGGTTGAAATTTTGCACTAGGAATACAATTAGTAGTATAGTCAAGTGTGCAAAATTTGATTGAAATCGGTTCCGATTTAGATATAGCTCCCATATATATCTTTCGCCCAATATGGATTAGTATAGTCCTAAAAGCCAGAGTTTTGGCCCAATTTCGTTGAAATTTTGCACAGGGAGTAGATTTAGCATTGTAGCTATGCATGCCAAATTTGATTGAAATCGGTTCAGATTTAGATATAGCTTCCATATATATTTTTCGCCCGATATGGACTTACACAGTCTCACATAAGTTTACATACCCTTGAGGTTTTTACCTTATAACTAAACATGTTTCTTGTTGTTGTTTATAATCCAGACTAAAAACATCTTCTTGAAAATGGACAAATACTTTGTTTTTCAAATTAATTTACAAAATCTAAAGCATATATATGCATATTTTATTATATTTTAATAATTAAAGAAAATACAATTTCTTAAACCGTATGTAAACTTGTGTAAGACTGTGTATATGGCCCCAGAAGCCAGAGTTTTGGCCCAATTGTTGAAATTTTGCACTAGGAGTACAATTAGTAATATAGTCATGTGTGCCAAATTTGATTGAAATCGGTTCAAATTTAGATATAGCTCCCATATATATTTTTTTCTGATTTCGACAAAAATGGTCAAAATACCAACATTTTCCTTGTTAAATCGCTACTGCTTAGTCGAAAAGTTGTAAAAATGACTCTAATTTTCCTAAACTTCTAACACATATATATCGAGCGATAAATCATAAATAAACTTTTGCGAAGTTTCCTTTAAATTGCTTCAGATTTAAATGTTTCCCATATTTTTTTACTAAAATTGTGTTCCACCCTAGTGCATTAGCCAACTTAAATTTTGAGTCTATAGGTTTTGTAAAAGTCTATCAAATTCTGTCCAAATCAAGTGATATTTAAATGTAGGTATTTGGGACAAACCATTATATATAGGATGTGATATGGTATCGAAAATTTAGATCTACAAAGTGGTGCAGGGTATAATATAGTCGGCCCCGCCCGACTTTAGACTTTCCTTACTTGTTTTCCTTTAGTTTCGAAGGCACTTTTTTCTGGGTGTATCTCCCAAACTAAGCGTCCTAGAACAAAAAGGAGATTATTTCGTGATCACCCCAAAAAAATCGAAAATGCCAATGAAATCCTGCAAAAATCTAAATTTTTATTTTAAAAGATTCTTTTGCTCATATCTCTGAAATCAAATATAAATCGAAAATAAAGTAAAATCGCGATATTCTAATCTAAGTGCCTTAATTCTGAAATTACATCCAAATCTTAATAAAAGTCGAAATTTTTATATGAAAAAAATATTTGCTTATATCTGCTAAACTAAGAATCCTAGAGTGAAGAGGAGCTTGGTTCATAATCATCCCCAAAAACTCGAAAATAATAATTGTTAGACTAATGATTCTATATACATATGTTTGATTTTAGTACTTACTAAAGCTTTTGCCTTTAATGTATGATCATTTAGAAACTCTACAATCTTTGGTATTTACATGATTTATTGCTTGCTTAATTTTCATTCGGCAAAGATGTTAACTCCTGTGTAAATTGCTTTTTATTAGAAACTCTTGAGGTAGGTGTTGGAATAAGCTCTCATATGCAACAAACAAAAATAATTTATGTTTAAAATTTTCCATGTTTCCATACATACATATACATATCTTGTATTTCCCTTTTCTGAAAGAGATAATGAAAATTTCCTTACCAAATGGCATCTTGGTATTCCTTTATTAGTACTTAGAACGCATAACTACACGGAAAGTAGAATACCGAAAGCATTTATTAGTTTTTTTTTTTTTTGTATTTGTATACAACATACATACGTGGAATGTATGTGTGAAAGTCCTAAGGATGTTATATTGTACTGTAAGCTTCCGTAAAATGGTTATCCATTGCGAGGCCAGGTAAATTTTTCTTCAACTGTTATTTTTCACTTTAATAAAGAACTCAAAGTATTCATGCGTTAACTGTAATTATTTTGTTAAGAAACATTTTCAAATCACAAAAAAAACATGTATTATTTATTAAAAAAATGCCAGTGCTACACTCAAAAAAAGTGAACTCTCTATTTCACTAAAGCCAATTTAACTTTATTTTTGTTCATGGAATTATTATGTGTGTATGGAGAAAGTTTCATTTACTCTAATAATTTTTTTGCGTACGTTAGTTAAATGAACTAAAAAACAGAAACAAATTATACAAACATTAAGTATAAAAATTTACTAAATTCGTATTTCTCACCACATAGTTAATTATTTCTTTTAATTTGTAAATTTTACTACAAATTTGTCAATCATGAACTTCGTATGTCACTAAAGACATTCTTACAATTTTGAACTCCAATTTTTTCCTTCAAACTACAAAATACATTTTGACAAATTTTGACAAAATTTTCTATAGAAATAAAATTTTGACAAAATTTTCTATAGAAATAAAATTTTGACAAAATTTTCTATAGAAATAAAATTTTTACAAAATGTTCAATAGAAATAAAATTTTGACAAAATTTTCAATAGAAAGGGTAGATTATTTTTGGCTCGAGTGGCAACCATGATTATGAACAGATATGGATGGATTGGAAAACGGATATATATAACTATAGACTGATATGGACCAATTTTGGCATGGTTATTAGCGGCCATATATAAACACTACGTTTCAAATTTCAACCGGATCGGATGAATTTTGCTCCTCCAAGAGGCTCCGGAGATCAAATATGGGGAACGGTTTATATGGGGGCTATATATAATTATGGACCGATATGGACCAATTTTTGCATGGTTGTTAAATATCATATACTAACACCACGTATCAAATTTCAACGGAATCGGATGAATTTTGCTCTTCAAAGAGGTTCCGGAGGACAAATCTGGGGTTTGGTTTATATGGGGGCTATATATAATTATGGACCGATATGGACCAATTCTTGCGTGGTTGTTAGAGGCCACATACTAACAGCACTTACCAACTTTCAACCGAATCGGATTAGTTTTGCTCCTCCAAGAGGCTCCGGAGGTAAAATCAGGGGATCGGTTTATATGGGGGCTATATATAATTATGAACCGATATGGACCAATTTTGGCATGGTTGTTAGAGACCATATACTAACACCATGTATCAAAATTTCAACCGGATCAGATGAATTGTGCTCCTCCAAGAGGCTCCGCAAGCCAAATCTGGGCCATACCGTCCGAACTACATCAATAGCAACTACTTGTGCCAAGTTTTAAGTCGATAGCTTGTTTCGTTCGGAAGTTAGCGTGATATCAACAGACGGACGGACGGACATACTTAGATCGACTCAGATGTTCACCACAACCCTGAATATATATACTTTATGGGGTCTTAGAGGAATATTTCGATGTGTTACAAACGGAATGACAAAGTTAATATACTCCCCATCCTATGGTGGAGGGTATAATAAAAATTAAGAAAATGGTACAAATTATAAAAATTTATTTAAAACAAGTAAGTAAAGTCTAAAGTCGGGCGGGGCCGACTATATTATACTCTTCACCCCTATTTAGTCCAAAATTTGTGTTACCATCCCAACTACTTCACATTTGCTGGAAGCTATATAAAGGAGACAATTTTTTACTTCTACAAAATCTCTAGAATTAAAATTTAAATCGGCTAACGCTATCCAGTTAATTTTACGAAACTTCCATTAAAAATGGGTCTAAAATGTGTAAGAGTCTACCATATTTCCCCAACTCTGGTGCACGTATATATGGGAGCTATATATAATCTGAACCGATTTTGACTAAATTTGACATGTATAGTTAGAATAATAATTCTGCTATCTATGCGGAATTTCACGTAAATGGGAGTATAACTTTGGCCCCCCTGGTCATATGAGTGCAAATCGGACGGAAGATATATATGGGAGCCATATCTAAATCTGAACCAATTTCAACCAAATTTGGCACAATTACCAATACTACTAAACGTACTCCTTGTGCGAAATTTGAAGCAAATCACGGCAAAATCCTGGATTTTGAGGCCATATAAGTTCAAATCGGACGAAAGATATATACACAGATAAAAATAAGTTTGAGAACCAATAACTTTTGTTGGAAAACCAATAACAAAATTTGTTAATTTTTCCTGCAACAAACTAATTTGTACTTTTAATAACCATTATTACAAAAAAGTTGTTAGCAATCGTCACCATCAGAAGGCAACAAATAATTTGTGTTCTCAATAACATAATTTGTAAGTAATTTGTTGAGCATCCAAAAGTACAAAATATATGTTGTTGAACGTTACGTTTAATCCTCAACAAATATTTTTGAATTTGAACGAAAAAATTTAAATGTGGTTTGTTGGAGTTTATCAATGACCTGTAACAAATTTATTGGTGTATTGATAAAAAATTAAATTGAAATTAAAATTGACAGAATTTTGCTATGAATTGCACCAAAATTGCAAAATTGCCGGAACAATTTTGGAGATATTTTGTTAAGTACACACAGAGAAGGAATATGACCACAATGTTATTTTTGGACGGGGAACATGTAACATTTTTGTGTCGAAAATCCTATACTCAGTTTTGTAAATGTTTGACAATTTTAAATTTGAGTAGTCCCGGGTCTAGCAAGCATTTTGATAACTTTTTTCCCAGTGCTATATATTCTAGTTAATTAGAATTGTAATAACTCTAATCCCGATATTAATATGGTTTTATTATTTATCTCATACAAAAACACATTTAAGAAACTACCATATTGAAAAATATACAAATAATATATAAAATATATAAATATAGCTTTCGTACATATTCTCAGCGATATGTGCGTAACCAGTCTTGTATTTTTGTTTTCATATCGATAGCAGTCAACTATTTTCGCAACAAAGCAATTTGTTGAAAATTCAGAATATGTCTATTATTTCCTCTGTGAAGCATCTACAAACACATTTCAAAAACAAATGCCTCATGTTCAATAGACAAATTTGTTGAGCATAAGCAGATTCTACATACAAATAAAGTTGTTAATATTTATTTGCAGTTATTTTCTTGTATATATATATATATATATATATATATATATATATATATATATATATATATATATATATATATATATATATATATATATATATATATATATGGGAACTATATCTAAATCTGAATCGATTTTGACCATATTTGGCACATACAATAGTATCGTTAAAAGTACCGCTTGTGCAAAATTTTAAGTAAGTCAGAGCAAAATTCTGGCTTTTGAGACCATATAAGTCCAAATCGGGCGAAAGATATATATGTGAGCTATATCTAAATCTGAACCGATTTTAACAAAATTTGACACACTTAACGATACTATTAAACCTACCCCTTGTACAAAATTTGAAACAAATCACGGCAAAACTCTGGCTTTTGTGGCCATATAAGTTCAAATCGGACGAAAGATATATATGGCAGCTATATCTAAAATTGAACCGATTTCAATCAAATTTACCAAGCATTGGTAGAATGTCAATTCTACCCTCTGTGCAAAATTTCACGAAGATCGGTAGTAAACTTTGGCCTCTCTGGTCATATGAGTCTAAATCGGACGAAAGATATATATGGGAGCTATATCTAAATCTGAACCGATTTGGCTGATATTTTGCAAGATTTTCGAGATTCATAAAATATTTGGATGTACGGTATTTCAAGAAAATCGGCTTTGAAACACGCTAACTATGACCAAATCGGGAATAAATATATATGACAGCTATATCTAAATTTGAACCGATTTTTTCCAAAACCAATAGCGATTGTCTCCGTCCCAAGAAACGGCCCTATGCCAAATTTGAGGACGATCGGACTTAAATTGCGAGCTGTACTTTGTGCACAAAATTACATATACAGACAGACATACAGACGGACATCGCTAAATCGACTCAGAATTTAATTCTAACCCGATCGGTATACTAAAAGATGGGTCTATGACCACTATTTCTTGGCGTTACATACAAATGCACAAACTTATTATACCCTGTACAACAGGTGAAGGGTATAAAAAAACCGATCTAATTAAATTTTTGTACATTGCGTATGTTAGTTAAATTAATTAAAAACAAGTAAGGAAAGTCTAAAGTCGGGCGGGGCCGACTATATTATACCCTGCACCACTTTGTAGATCTAAATTTTCGATACCATATCACATCCTATATATAAAGGTTTGTCCCAAATACATACATTTAAATATCACTCGATTTGGACAGAATTTGATAGACTTTTACAAAACCTATAGACTCTAAATTTAAGTTGGCTAATGCACTAGGGTGGAACACAATTTTAGTAAAAAAATATGGGAAACATTTAAATCTGAAGCAATTTAAAGGAAACTTCGCAAAAGTTTATTTATGTTTTATCGCTCGATATATATGTATTAGAAGTTTAGGAAAATTAGAGTCATTTTTACAACTTTTCGACTAAGCAGTAGCGATTTAACAAGAAAAATGTTGGTATTTTGACCATTTTTGTCGAAATCAGAAAAACATATATATGGGAGCTATATCTAAATCTGAACCGATTTCAATCAAATTTGGCACACATGACTATATTACTAATTGTACTTCTAGTGCAAAATTTCAACCAAATTGGGCCAAAACTCTGGCTTCTGGGGCCATATAAGTCCATATCGGGCGAAAAATATATATGGAAGCTATATCTAAATCTGAACCGATTTCAATCAAATTTGGCACGCATAGCTACAATGCTAAATCTACTCCCTGTGCAAAATTTCAACGAAATTGGGCCAAAACTCTGGCTTTTAGGACTATACTAATCCATATTGGGCGAAAGATATATATGGGAGCTATATCTAAATCTGAACCGATTTCAATCAAATTTTGCACACTTGACTATACTACTAATTGTATTCCTAGTGCAAAATTTCAACCAAATTCGGCCAAAAATCTGGCTTCTGGGGCCATATAAGTCCATATCGGGCGAAAGATCTATATGGGAGCTATATCTAAATCTGAACCGATTTGGTTGATATTTTGCAAGATTTTCGAGATTCATAAAATATTTGGATGTACGGTATTTCAAGAAAATCGGTTGATAAACACGCTAACTATGACCACATCGGGGATATATATATGGCAGCTATATCTAAATCTGAACCGATTTTTTCCAAAACCAATAGCGATTGTCTCTGTCCCAAGAAACGGCCCTCTGCCAAATTTGAGGACGATCGGACTTAAATTGCGAGCTGTACTTTGTGCACAAAATTACATATACAGACAGACGGACGGACAGACAGACAGACGGGCATCGCTAAATCGACTCCGAATTTAATTCTAAGCCGATCGGTATACGAAAAGATGGGTCTATGACCACTATTTCTTGGCGTTACGTACAAATGCACAAACTTATTATACCCTGTACCACAGTAGTGGTAAAGAGGAAAATATTATACACAAATGAAGCATAAAGATTAACTAAATTCGAGTCTCTCACAAAATACTTCAGAATTTTTTTTAAATTTGTAAATTTTACCAATAATGCGCTCATCTTGAACTTCCTATGACACTAAAGACATTTTTGTAATTTTCTCCACTTTATTTCTTTCAAACTACGAAATTTTCTTTAATTGGTGAAAACTAATAAATTTTCTTGAATTTGTGGAGAATTATTTACTTATTTTTGTGAAATCGGCATGACATCTTCGTTTGTAATACAGTTTAGTTAAAATTTTCTTTTATGGTGGGTTCAATATTTTTTTAATGAAGCCCAAAATTTGAAACTACTTATTTGATAATCAATGTAACATATTTTCCTACAAATAAAATGAACTGTCAAAAATGGAAAACCCAAATTAATTCGAATTCGAGTGACTGGTTTTATTTCGAATGCGTTTTGAATCAAAAATTTCAAAAGTTAATGCCCAAAATCCTCAATATAACTTGTCCTTAATATTGTGTAAATTTCATATCCTGAAATAAAATATTAAAATATGCAATTTGACTAATTATTGTTGAAATATTTAATTCTGAGTGAAAAATAAAATTCGATACTTTACAATCAATTTAGTTAATGAAAAGAGTTCGAATTAATAAATTATCTTTTATTATTTATATAATTCATATTACTTTCAAACTTGATATCATATATCTTCCGCATACAAGCTATTATTTAATGAATTTTGACTCTTTTATTAAATTAGCGTAGGAATATACAATTAGCGGCGGAAGAAAAATTCACCATTATGTGCCTTCTCAAGTTTTAAGTTCATTACAAGAAAACAAAATATATGATTTTTTGTTTAAGAAAAACTTTTTAATTAATACAAGATATGCGCAGGTTGATTACTCCTTTTCATCCAACTCATTATCTTCTAAAAGGTTAGTATAAAACTTTCTAATTTATCATGCATATAATAGTGGCCACATTGATAATGAACATCCATAACTTTTTGTATGCCATTATTGAAGGATACTTGGGATGTAAATTAAAAAATTCTGCGATATTTTGTCAAATAAATAATTTTTATAATTTTTTCTAATTTTTAATGGATTTTAACGCTTGTCGGAAACGTTTCACCTCAAAAATTCACAATTTTGTCAGATTGGATTGATCATTTTTGTCGAAAAAATTTAGTGTTTTGTACCATTTTATGAATTCTTAGTCTGTTTTTAACCTATTTGAAACAAAAAAAGTTAAAATTATCCATTAAAAGCATGAAAAAAAAGCAAGTTATAACAAGTATATACGGCCGTAAATTCAGCCAGGCCGAATCTTATGTACCCTCCACCATGGATTGCGTAACTTCTACGAAAGATTGTCATCCACAATCGAATTACATGAGTTGTGGAAATACTTTCCGATGGCAAGGTATCATAAAACTACTTAACATCGTCTTCGGTTTATCTGAGGGCTATATATAACTATAGACCGATATGGACCTAATTAGGCATGGTTGTTAAAGGCCATATACAAGCACAATGTACCAAGTTTCAACTTAATCCGATGAAATTTGTTCCTCAAGAGGCTTCAAAATCAAATCTGGGGATAAGTTTATATGGGGACCATATATAATTATGGACCGATGTGGATCAAATTTTGCATGGTTGTTAGAGACCATATACTAACACCATGTACCAAATTTCAGCTGGATCGGATGAAATTTGCTTCTCTTTGAGGCTCCGCAAGCCAAATCTGGGGATCGGTTTATATGGGGGCTATATATAATTACGGACCGATGTGGACCAATTTTTGCATGATTGTTAGAGACCATATACCAACACCATGTACCAAATTTCAGCCGGATCGGATAAAATGTGTTTCTCTTTGAGGCTCCGCAAGCCAAATCTGGGGATCGGTTTATATGGGGGCTATATATAATTATAGACCGATATGGACCAATTTTTGCATGGTTGTTAGAGACCATATACCAACACCATGTACCAAATTTCAGCCAGATCGGATGAAGTATGCTTCTCTTTTTGCATGATTGTTAGAGACCATATACCAACACCATGTACCAAATTTCAGCCGGATCGAATGAAATTTGGTTCTCTTAGAGGCTCCGCAAACCAAATCGGGGGATCGGTTTATATGGGGGCTATATATAATTATGGACCGATGTGGACCAATTTTTGCATGGTTGTTAGAGACCATATACTAACACCATGTACCAAATTTCAACCGGGCTTTTTATGTGTGTTTGTTGTTCTTTTTGTGAACATGACTCGCTTTGTGTGGCCATAGCAACAACAACGAAACAGCCAAACACACATTTGTAAATTAAATGGCGCAAAACCTGCGAAAAGAACCTGCATAATTCAGCGATGGAAGCACTTGGAGAGTGCAATAAAGAGATATTTCCAAACGTGCATATTCTTTTAAAAATTTTGGTCACTTTTCCAGTTACTCAGGGATGGAAAATACAATTTTTAAGAAAGTACAAAAAAGGTAATTTTTGAGCGGAAAGGTACTTTTTACTAAATTTCAACAAAAATTTCACTGGAAGATTATTGTCAAGAGACTGAATTTTAAATAAAACAAAATTTTGACAAAATTTTTTATATAAATAAAATTTTGCAAACATTTTCTATAGAAATAAAATTTTGCAAAAAAATTCTACAGAAAAAAAAATTTGCAAAATTTTTTCTATAGAAATAAAATTTTGCAAAAATTTCCTATAGAAATAAAATTTTTACAAAATTTTCCATTGAAATAAAATTTTGACAAAATTTTCTATAAAAATAAAATTTTGCAAAAATTCTATATAGAAATAAAATTTTGACAACATTTTCTACCGAAATAAAAAATCGATAATATAGAATCGCATTCTTTTTTCGACTAAAACATTCTTGAAGTTCAATAAAATCCTGTTTTTGACTATGTCTTTTACAAAATCGAGATTTTCTTCCCACATGAACATGTCTGTTTTGCCATATTTGTAAAAGACTATTAGCAAATAAGATGGATAAAAACTTTCTCAAAATATTAAAATATTTTGTCAAAGCTATTGTACCATAAATCTGATATGTCTACACAAAAGGTACTAAATTCTTCGCGGGGGTACTACGATACTGACCGGGGCGAAAAAGTATTGAAAAAAGTACTATAGTACTGCATTTTCCATCCCTGGGTTGGGTTGGGGGCTATATATAAAGGTTTGTCCCAAATACATACATTTAAATATCACTCGATCTGGAAGAATTTGATAGACTTCTACAAAATCTATAGACTCAAAATTTAAGTCGGCTAATGCACTAGGGTGGAACACAATGTTAGTAAAAAACCAGTAAGGAAAGTCTAAAGTCGGGCGGGGCCGACTATATTATACCCTGCACCACTTTGTAGATCTAAATTTTCGATACCATATCACATCCGTCAAATGGGTTGTCGGCTATATATAAAGGTTTGTCCCAAATACATACATTTAAATATCACTCGATCTGGAAGAATTTGATAGACTTCTACAAAATCTATAGACTCAAAATTTAAGTCGGCTAATGCACTAGGGTGGAACACAATGTTAGTAAAAAACCAGTAAGGAAAGTCTAAAGTCGGGCGGGGCCGACTATATTATACCCTGCACCACTTTGTAGATCTAAATTTTCGATACCATATCACATCCGTCAAATGGGTTGGGGGCTATATATAAAGGTTTGTCCCAAATACATACATTTAAATATCACTCGATCTGGAAGAATTTGATAGACTTCTACAAAATCTATAGACTCAACATTTAAGTCGGCTAATGCACTAGGGTGGAACACAATGTTAGTAAAAAAATATGGGAAACGTTTAAATCTGAAGCAATTTTAAGGAAACTTCGAAAAAGTTTATTTATGATTTATCGCTCGATATATATGTATTAGAAGTTTAGGAAAATTATAGTAATTTTTACAACTTTTCGACTCAGCAGTGGCGATTTTACAAAGAAAATGTTGGTATTTTGACCATTTTTGTCGAAATCAGAAAAACATATATATGGGAGCTATATCTAAATCTGAACCGATTTCAACCAAATTTGGCACGCATAGCTACAATGCTAATTCTACTCCCTGTGTAAAATTTCAACTAAATCGGAGTTAAAAATTGGCCTCTACGGTCATATGAGTGTAAATCGGGCGAAAGCTATATATGGGAGATATATCTAAATCTGAACCGATTTCAACCAAATTTGGCACGCATAGCTACAATGCTAATTCTACTCCCTGTGTAAAATTTCAACTAAATCGGAGTTAAAAATTGGCCTCTACGGTCATATGAGTGTAAATCGGGCGAAAGCTATATATGGGAGATATATCTAAATCTGAACCGATTTCAACCAAATTTGGCACGCATAGCTACAATGCTAATTCTACTCCCTGTGCAAAATTTCAACTAAATCGGAGCAAAAAATTGGCCTCTGTGGTCATATGAGTGTAAATCGGGCGAAAGCTATATATGGGAGCTATATCTAAATCTGAACCGATTTCAACCAAATTTGGCACGCATAGCTACAATGCTAATTATACACCCTGTGCAAAATTTCAACTAAATCGGAGCAAAAAATTGGCCTCTGTGGTCATTTGAGTGTAAATCGGGCGAAAGCTATATATGGGAGCTATATCTAAATCTGAACCGATTTCAACCAAATTTGGCACGCATAGCTACAATGCTAATTCTACTCCCTGTGCAAAATTTCAACTAAATCGGAGCAAAAAATTGGCCTCTGTGGGCAAATGAGTGTAAATCGGGCGAAAGCTATATATGGGAGCTATATCTAAATCTGAACCGATTTGGCTGATATTTTGCAAGTTTTTCGAGACTCATAAAATATTCGGATGTACGGAATTTGAGGAAGATCGGTTGATATACACGCCAATTATGACCAGATCGGTGAAAAATATATATGGCAGCTATATCTAAATCTGAACCGATTTTTTCCAAAATCAATAGGGATCGTCTTTGAGCCGAAACAGGACCCTATACCAAATTTTAGGACAATCCGACTAAAACTGCGAGCTGTACTTTGCACACAAAAATACATCAACAGACAGACAGACAGACAGACAGACAGACGGACATCGCTAAATCGACTCAGAATTTAATTCTAAGACGATCGGTATACTAAACGATGGGTCTCAGACTTTTCCTTCTTGGCGTTACATACAAATGCACAAACTTATTATACCCTGTACCACAGTAGTGGTGAAGGGTATAAATATGGGAAACGTTTAAATCTGAAGCAATTTTAAGGAAACTTCGAAAAAGTTTATTTATGATTTATCGCTCGATATATATGTATTAGAAGTTTAGGAAAATTATAGTAATTTTTACAACTTTTCGACTCAGCAGTGGCGATTTTACAAAGAAAATGTTGGTATTTTGACCATTTTTGTCGAAATCAGAAAAACATATATATGGGAGCTATATCTAAATCTGAACCAATTTCAACCAAATTTGGCACGCATAGCTACAATGCTAATTCTACTCCCTGTGTAAAATTTCAACTAAATCGGAGTTAAAAATTGGCCTCTACGGTCATATGAGTGTAAATCGGGCGAAAGCTATATATGGGAGATATATCTAAATCTGAACCGATTTCAACCAAATTTGGCACGCATAGCTACAATGCTAATTCTACTCCCTGTGTAAAATTTCAACTAAATCGGAGTTAAAAATTGGCCTCTACGGTCATATGAGTGTAAATCGGGCGAAAGCTATATATGGGAGATATACCTAAATCTGAACCGATTTCAACCAAATTTGGCACGCATAGCTACAATGCTAATTCTACTCCCTGTGCAAAATTTCAACTAAATCGGAGCAAAAAATTGGCCTCTGTGGGCAAATGAGTGTAAATCGGGCGAAAGCTATATATGGGAGCTATATCTAAATCTGAACCGATTTGGCTGATATTTTGCAAGTTTTTCGAGACTCATAAAATATTCGGATGTACGGAATTTGAGGAAGATCGGTTGATATACACGCCAATTATGACCAGATCGGTGAAAAATATATATGGCAGCTATATCTAAATCTGAACCGATTTTTTCCAAAATCAATAGGGATCGTCTTTGAGCCGAAACAGGACCCTATACCAAATTTTAGGACAATCCGACTAAAACTGCGAGCTGTACTTTGCACACAAAAATACATCAACAGACAGACAGACGGACAGACAGACAGACAGACAGACAGACAGACAGACGGACATCGCTAAATCGACTCAGAATTTAATTCTAAGACGATCGGTATACTAAACGATGGGTCTCAGACTTTTCCTTCTTGGCGTTACATACAAATGCACAAACTTATTATACCCTGTACCACAGTAGTGGTGAAGGGTATAAATATGGGAAACATTTAAATCTGGAGCAATTTTAAGAAAACTTCGCAAAAGTTTATTTATGATTTATCGCTCGATATATATGCATTAGAAGTTTAGGAAAATTAGAGTCATTTTTACAACTTTTCGACTAAGCAGTGGCGATTTTACAAGGAAAATGTTGCTATTTTGACCATTTTTGTCGAAATCAGAAAAACATATATATGGAAGCTATATCTAAATCTGAACCGATTTCAACCAAATTTGGCACGCATAGCTACAATGCTAATTCTACTCCCTGTGTAAAATTTCAACTAAATCGGAGTTAAAAATTGGCCTCTACGGTCATATGAGTGTAAATCGGGCGAAAGCTATATATGGGAGATATATCTAAATCTGAACCGATTTCAACCAAATTTGGCACGCATAGCTACAATGCTAATTCTACTCCCTGTGCAAAATTTCAACTAAATCGGAGCAAAAAATTGGCCTCTGTGGTCATATGAGTGTAAATCGGGCGAAAGCTATATATGGGAGCTATATCTAAATCTGAACCGATTTCAACCAAATTTGGCACGCATAGCTACAATGCTAATTATACTCCCTGTGCAAAATTTCAACTAAATCGGAGCAAAAAATTGGCCTCTGTGGTCATTTGAGTGTAAATCGGGCGAAAGCTATATATGGGAGCTATATCTAAATCTGAACCGATTTCAACCAAATTTGGCACGCATAGCTACAATGCTAATTCTACTCCCTGTGCAAAATTTCAACTAAATCGGGGCAAAAAATTGGCCTCTGTGGGCAAATGAGTGTAAATCGGGCGAAAGCTATATATGGGAGCTAAATCTAAATCTGAACCGATTTGGCTGATATTTTGCAAGTTTTTCGAGACTCATAAAATATTCGGATGTACGGAATTTGAGGAAGATCGGTTGATATACACGCCAATTATGACCAGATCGGTGAAAAATATATATGGCAGCTATATCTAAATCTGAACCGATTTTTTCCAAAATCAATAGGGATCGTCTTTGAGCCGAAGCAGGACCCTATACCAAATTTTAGGACAATCCGACTAAAACTGCGAGCTGTACTTTGCACACAAAAATACATCAACAGACAGACAGACGGACAGACAGACAGGCAGACAGACAGACAGACAGACGGACATCGCTAAATCGACTCAGAATTTAATTCTAAGACGATCGGTATACTAAACGATGGGTCTCAGACTTTTCCTTCTTGGCGTTACATACAAATGCACAAACTTATTATACCCTGTACCACAGTAGTGGTGAAGGGTATACATATTGTATACATACCTATGCATAAGCAAAATTTTCTACACATGAGATTATATGAATATTTTTTTTAAAGTTGAACCCCCCCGAATTAAAATCCTGGCTACGGCCTTGATGGGGGCTATATATAATTATAGACCGATATGGACCAATTTTTGCATGGTTGTTAGAGACCATATACCAACACCATGTACCAAATTTCAGCCAGATCGGACGAAGTATGCTTCTCTTAGAGGCTCCGCAAGCCAAATCGGGGGGTCCGTTTGTATGAGGGCTATACGTAAAAGTGGACCGATATGGCCATGCGACCTACATCAATAACAACTACTTGTGCCAAGTTTCAAGTCGATAGCATGTTTCTTTCGGAAGTTAGTGTGATTTCAACAGACGGACGGACGGACGGCATGCTTAAATCTACTCAGAATTTCACCACGACCCAGAATATATATACTTTATGGGGTCTTAGAGCAATATTTCGATGTGTTACAAATGGAATGACAAAGTTATATACCCCCATCCTATGGTGGAGGGTATAAAAAATGGAATTAAAAGAACTTCCTGGATAGTTAAAATAAAGAACATCATTGGGAGTGCATCTTCTGGAAGTGCTTTTAAAGTTTTGCCTTTGGAAGAACTTCCCAATTTTTTTTTGCTGGGGTCTTTAGTAGAAGTTTCTACGCAATCCATGGTGGAGGATACATAAGATTCGGACCGGCCGAACTTACGGCCGCATAAACTTGTTTAAAGCTAAAGTTTCTTAAGTTTAACGGAATGTGTTCTTAATATTTGTGTCCTAAAATTATGATTGCAGAATATTTCGTATAAGGTTGATACCTTTTTCACAGTAGTTGTAAAGTAGGTAGTCACTTCACGCCGAATTTCTTCAGTTTGAAGAAGCAGTATCTTTGACGATGAATTAATACCAAAGTAGACATGTGGTGTTGAAAGTAGACACAAAATAATATCTATTGACTTACATTTGTTCAAATACCTAGAATTGGAATTTAGCTACATCACCCCTAGAACGATAAAATCAACATCATTCAATCTCATGAGATTGGATGATATGGGAAAATTAATTTCAATTAAACATTTGTTTTAAATTTCACAAAAATTGAAATGTATGAGATAAATTCGATTGGCATTATTTTGTTTGCAGAATTGATTTGGATAGTGGATAATGCAATGTGTATATAAACACACACACACACGCACACACACTTTTAATTAATTATGAACTTTTCGGACAGCTCATTCCCACAGGTATACAAACACTTTTTCTGTAGGTAATTTAAAAACATCAATTATAATAATGAGTGAGTGAGTGCATTATGCATGGCTCCGTGGGTTGTGAGAGAGCGAGAGTGAATATAGTTTCGTCAATAATGCATCATGACTGGCATCCAACATAGTCAAGAGAATTGCATGTGTGTACTAGGCTTGCCAGATTGCCGGGGTTCGCCTTGATTGCCCGGAATTACGTCTCCAGGAAGTGTCCCGAATCTTTCACAAAATTTGCCAAAAATCCCGGAATTTCAATTGCTCATGTTATATGTTTTAATTTTTCCCTTTCCTTAGAGAAGAAAACGATTTGAAATTAAATCGCTTTCAAAAATATTTTTGATCTTACATGTTCATACTATTTAAATGTACGCTTGTCTGTCAGATGTATTGCCATTTCATTCAATCTCAACACTAACAGAAACAAATCAAATGACTATCACTGTCTTTCGAATCATCAGATGTCACTTGAGCAGTAAATGTAAAAAAAATGTACGCACATATCTAATTTTATTTCAAATTCACGTTTTTCTTTGAAAAGTATTTTTACAAATTATAATTACCAGTCCAACTCCATTCAAGGGTGTAACATTTCATAATCGATTTTATACTCATCACTACCATAGACTCTTTAGTGACACTATAACAATCGCCAACTGTGAAGCGAAATATACCCAAATTAATGTCCATGGCGATCCCAAATTCCTAGTATCGAAAGGCACTACAAAATAAGCAGCGATTGCCGCCTCAGATCTAAATTTTGTTTGCCATAACCGAAAGTAATTGCCAGTAAATATGAATTTAGGTTTCCGACTTTCAAAGGACAACTTGATAAAAAAATCATCGCAGCCATCTTTGTAGAAAGTTTCAGAGGCTCCAACATATTATGAATTTCAAAGACTGCAGGCAATAACCACTACGACATGTCGTTTATACAAATTTACCAAATGAAATACCAAGTGATAATATATGGGCAACTATTTTTAAAATATATGACTGTTTTTGCTTGTCCCGACAAATCCCGGAATGTACGGCGCAATGTCCCGGATTTCGACAACCATCATCTGGTAACCCTAGTGTTTAAATATTGTCCCTTACGCCGTAGGTGATTGACACCAAGGCACCATAAGTACATATCGTGGGTATAACACTCCATATATTTAATTATAGAATTATACATTAAAAAAAATATTTAAATATATACGCATGTATAGGTGCAAATGCACACGTGAGTGTGTCTATTTGGAGAATATGAAGAGTAATAAAGCGCTTTAAGTTTACCATGAAATAATTCAGGATGTGAAAGCATCACATGGCCCAGATTCAACGTGAAAACCAGTAGGCGTTGCAAATTGTTAAAAATTGAATACATCAAAAATATCTTAAAATAACGTTCTCACTACTTTAAGCTGCCTACACAGAAAAAAATGTCACCAAAATATTTTCAATTAGAATTTAAATTGAATTAAAAAAAAATTTTCAATTAAAAATTTAATTATTTCAGCAAAGTATATACGGCCGTAAGTTCAGCCAGGCCGAATCTTATGTACCCTCCACCATGGATTGCTTAGAAACTTA
Organism: Haematobia irritans; assembly: GCF_050003625.1. Classification (NCBI taxonomy): domain Eukaryota; kingdom Metazoa; phylum Arthropoda; class Insecta; order Diptera; family Muscidae; genus Haematobia; species Haematobia irritans. The sequence goes on along the minus strand of NC_134399.1, from coordinate 77,622,977 downwards.
TACGAAAGACTGTCATCCACAATCGAATTACTTGGGTTGTGGTAATACTTACCGATGGCAAGGTATCTTAACATCGTTTTCTAAATTGTTAGTTAGTCCATACGTGGTATATATTAGACAAAAAATGTATGTATAGGTAAGTCTACAAATAATTACGAATCGATATGGACCAGAAGCCAGAATTTAAATATGGTGGTCGCTTATATGGGGGCTATATACAATTATGAACTTGATATGGACCAATTTTTGTGTGATTGGGGCTCGATTTATCGGAGGGCTATATATAACTATAGACCGATATGGACCTAGTTAGGCATGGTTGTTAACGGCCATATACTAGTACAATGTACCAAATTTCAACTGACTCGGATGAAATTTGCTCCTCCAAAACTAAATCTCGGGATCGGTTTATATGGGGGCTATATATGATTATGGACCACTTTTGGCATGGTTTTTAAATATCATATACTAACACCACGTACCAAATTTCAACCGGATCGGATGAATTTTGCTTCTCCAAAAGGCACCGGAGATCAAATCTGGGGATCGGTTTATATGGGGGCTATATAATTATGGACTGATATGAACCAAATCCTCCATGGTTTTTGGATACCATACACTAACATCACGTACCAAATTTCAACCGAATCGAATGAATTTTGCTCTTCCAAGGGGCTCCGGGCTATATATAATTATGGACCGATTTCGACCAATTTTGGCATGGGTGTTTGAGGCCATATATTAACTCCACGTACCAAATTTCAACTGAATCAGATGAATTTTGGTCTTCTAAGAGGCTCCGAAGGTCAAATCTGGGGATCGGTTTATATGGGGGCTATATATAATTATGGACCGATGTAGATCAATTTTTGCACGGTTATTAGAGATCATATGCTAACACCATGTACCAAATTGCAGCCGGATCGGATGAAATTCGCTTCTCTTAGAGGCTCCGCAAGCCAAATCTGGGGATCGGTTTATATGGGGGCTATACGTAAAAGTGGACCGATATGGCCCATTTGCAATACCATCCGACCTACATCAATAACAACTATCTGTGCCATGTTTCAAGTCGATAGCTTGTTTCGTTCGGAAGTTAGCGTGATTTCAACAGACGGACGGACGTACGGACATGCTTAGATCGACTCAGAATTTCACCATGACCCACGACTTTATGGGGTCGTAGAGCAATATTTCGATGTGTTACAAATGGAATGACAAAGTTAATATACCCTCATCCTATGGTGGAGGGTACAAAAATAATAGTATCAATTATTTTTTTATACCCTCCATCATAGGATGGGGGTATATTAACTTTGTCATTCCGTTTGTAACACATCGAAATATTGCTCTAAGACCCCATAAAGTATATATATTCTGGGTCGTGGTGAAATTCTGAGTCGATCTAAGCATGTCCGTCCGTCCGTCTGTTGAAATCACGCTAACTTCCGAACGAAACAAGCTATCGACTTGAAACTTGGCAGAAGTAGTTGTTATCGATGTAGGTCGGATGGTATTGAAAATGGGCCATATCGGTTCACTTTTACGTATAGCCCCCATATAAAGGGACCCTCAGATTTGGCTTTTGGAGCCTCTAACGGAAGCATATTTCATCCGATCCGGCTGAAATTTAGTATATGATGTTTGTATATGGTCTCCAACAACCATGCAAAAATTGGTCCACATCGGTCCTAATTATATATAGGCCCCATATAAACCGATCCAAAGATTTGGCTTGTGGAGCCTCTAAGAGAAGCATATTTCATCCGATCCGGCTGAAATTTGGTACATGGTGTTGGTATATGGTCTCTAACAATCATGCAAAAATTGGTCCACATCGGTCCATAATTATATATAGCCCCCATATAAACCGATCCCCAGATTTGGCTTGCGGAGCCTCAAAGAGAAGCAAATTTCATCCGATCCATCTGAAATTTGGTACATGATGTTGGTATATGGTCTCTAACAAAAATGCACAAATTGGTCCACATCGGTCCATAATTATATATAGCCCCCATATACACCGATCTCCAGATTTGGCTTGCGAAGCCTCAAAGAGAAGCAAATTGCATCCGATCCGGCTGAAATTTGGTACATGGTATTGGTATATGGTCTCTAACAACCGTGCAAAAATTTGTCCACATCGGTCCATAATTATATAGCGCCCATATAAACCGATCCCCAGATTTGAGTTGCGGAGCCTCAAAGAGAAACAAATTTCATCCGATCCGCCTGAAATTTGGTACATGATGTTGGTATTTGGTCTCTTAAAATCATGCAAAAATTGGTCCACATCGGTTCATAATTATATATAGCCCCCATATAAACAGATCCCCAGATTTGGCTTGCGAAGTCTCCAAGAGAAGCAAATTTCATCCAATCCGCTTGTAATTTGGAACATGGTGTTAGTATATGATCTTTAACAACCGTGCCAGAATTGGTCCATATCGGTCCATAATTATATATAGCACCCATATAAAACGTTCTCCAGATTTGACCTCCGGAGCCTCTTGGAGGAACAAAATTCATCCGATCCGGTTCAAATTAGGAACGTGGTGTTGGTCGCTAAGAACCATACCAAAATTGGTCCATATCGGTTCATAATCATGGTTGCCACTAGAGCCAAAACAACCTACCAAAATTGTATTTCTATAGAAAATTTTGTCAAAATTTTATTTCTAGAGAAAATTTTGTTAAAATTTTATTCCGTTCATAATAAAATTTTCATTATTGTCAAAATTTTATTTCTATAGAAAATTTTGTTCAAATTTTATTCGGTTCATAATCATGGTTGCCACTCGACCCAAAAATAATCTACCAAGATTTTATTTCTATAGAAAATTTTGTCAAAAGTTTATTTCTACAGAAATTTTTGTCCAAATTTTCTTTCTATAGAAAATTTTGTCAAAATTTTTATTTCTATAGAAAATTTTGTGAAAATTTTATTTCTATAGAAATTTTGTTCAAATTTTATTTCTGTAGAAAATTTTGTCAAAATTTAATGTCTACTTTGTCGAACTGAATTATATACGTATTGGATCGATCTTTTTTGATTTAATATATACCACGTATGGACTAACATACAATTTAGAAGATGGTGTTAGGAGGTTTTACCTTGCCATCGGCAAGCGTTACCGCAACTTAAGTTTCTACGCAATCCATGATGGAGGGTACATAAGCTTCGGCCTGGCCGAACTTACGGCCGTATATACTTGTTTTTTAATTGGATCAATAATTATTTAATTGACTTCGTTGATTGATACTATCATTTCTGTGATTGAAGTCATTTCAATTAAAAATTAATTAGATCAATTAGTTTCGTGAGTAAATTCAAAAATTATTTTTTTGTGTACATGTAAACAATTGGAACTCATTCATATAGGGTTTGAGTGTTCCATCCTTAATAAATTTAAACATTTTTAATTTAAGTAAACATAAAAAAAATATTTAGAAGCACATAGAAATGTCGATTTCTCCAAAGATGTTAAATCGAGACATCGGTCTATAAGGGGGCTTTACCAAACTATGGACCAATACACCCCATATTCGCCACATCATAATTTGGACCTTAACTAACTCTAGATTTCTAATTCTAGGAAAATTGGATAAAAATTGAACGGCCAAGAACATCTAATTGCGGTCCTAGGTTACAACTTTGTCATTTTTCGTTTCGTTTTTCTTCTAGCTGGTCTTATTACTTATGTTAGGGTATCATCTATACGACCATGAGAGAAACCCGACTTTTTTCAATGGCTTATACTTTTCTGGCGGAAAAGGTCCAATTTAAAATACAATTTCTTTTTTGGAAATTTGGCTTTTTAGCATCGATATTTTTTTCAACCACTTAACTTATCACAGATCCAATTATATATTATTCGTCATCTTAATACCTTTCATTTACCAACCAACAACGATATAGTCGGACATTTCTAACTCGAGATATAATTTGTTTAGTGAAACAAAAAAAAGAACGAAAAACTAAAAATAACGGGATATCTCAAAAACTGTTACATAATAAATTTATAAACATATTTTTCGAATTCAGCTGATCACAATACATAAGAAAAGTCGACTCTCATCAAGTGTACATTTTCAGTGTAAACTAGTGTAATGAAATGACATAGAACCTACACCCAGAAAAAAGTGACCCCTTCTTTAAGTTAAAATGAACTCATTGTGAAGAAAGTTGAACTTCGTATAGCGCCAAAGACATTTTTATTTGTTTGAACGATGTTATTTTCGTAGAAATTAGGAATAATGCATTCCATATATTAGTTAACATTTTCCTATATTTATATACCACTATACTACAGAATGAAAAAATTTAACTAATTTGAATTCATATATGGAATGATTTTATTGAAATTTTTTCATTCATTTCGACAAATCTTACACATTTGTGGTAAAACTTTTACTTCATAATTAGAACTGCTTACCTTCGTTTTTAAATACAATTTTATTTATTTCTATAAGCAATTTTATCTTCAATAAAAGACATGTTTTATTAATATATTGAATATATTTATTAAGAATCAACAGCATCGAATCTCTTTGAAATATTAGTTTATTATTCCACTATTTCGAATTTCCGTGTGATATTATCAACTGTAAAACGCACTTTTTCTTCTTCTTGTACTTTTCACTTTTAATAAGTTGCTGCCTAACGATTTTGTCCTCCTTTTACAATTTCAATAACTACAAATATAAAAAATCATAAAACATTTTTGTTGCAAAAGGTTAGCGTCACTGAATATTACCTGATAATTGAAGATTCCAAAATGAAGACAAATGAAAGGGTTGTTATTCTGCTGGTGTTTTCTTTCTTTATACACTATCACGAACATTGATAGATTTATTTAAAAAAACGAAAATTTTTCTCACTAATTTAAAATAACAAATATTTTATATATTTTATTTGTTATTTATTATATTATTTTACCATATTATTTTTTAACAATCTCTCCGTATACCAAAACAACGCGATTCCAACTAAAAAAACAACCGACGCGCAAATATATCGATTACACCCACGCGCAAACACATCGATTACGATGACAGGTATCGATTACAGGTAGACAATAGAAATTTAGGAAAATTTCCTATATTCTAACAAGTGTGTTTCCTTAAGTTTTGAAAGGATTGCATACTTCTTAGTACGAATGTACTAAAATATTTTTCTATGGCAAGTGTTGTTCGTATGTATGAAAAACTTTCTATTATAAAGGAAGTCGCAATTATCATTTTATAAGAAATTTTACTAATTTTGAGGAAACTTGGTTTCAGTTCGGTTTTTGTTTATTTTTACGAATGCTTTGTTATCGGTGAATAAAATTTTCTTTTTCAGTAGTAAATTCTTATACCCAGCGAAGAAAATAGTATGAGTAAAATTCTATGCCTTATTCTAGTTAATGAACTATTCCTAACTGCTTACAGTTTAGGATTTTTTTTACTGAAACGAGTAAGTTTTATTATTTTTCACAAAAATTTACCTTAATGGAAATAAAATGGATAAACTATATTGATGAAAATTTTTTCCTATAGTTTCGAAGGCACTTTTTTCTGGATGTATGGTAGTAAGAGTCATCGTACACCAAATGTTAACCGGATTGGGAGAAATTTGGACCAATTAACATATAGGACGATTATTAGAGAGCATATTGACACATCGCGTACCAAAGTTCAACCCGATGGGATGAAACATGCTCCTCCATGAGGCTTAAGAATTAAAATTTGGGATCGGTTTATATATGGGGCCTACATATAATTACGATCTGATGTGGTTTTTGCATGGTCTTTAGAGGGCATATCATGAACCAAATTACAATAGTTGAAATTTACTCCTCTAAGAGATTCGGAAGTCAAATCTTTGGAATGGGTTATATATGTGGGCCATATATAATTATGGACAAGTATGAATCAATTTTTGCATGGTTGTTACACTCAAAAAAAAGTGAACTCTCTATTTCACTAAAGCCAATTTAACTTTATTTTAGTTCATGGAATTATTATGTTTGGAGAAAGTTTCCTCTACTCTACTAATTTTTTTGTGTACGTTAGTTAAATTAACTAAAACCGAGGAAAAAAGTATATACAAATGAAGGATAAAGATTAACTAAATTCGTGTCTTCCACAAAATAGTTCAATATTTCTTTAAATTTGTAAATTTTACTACAAATGCGTTCATCATGAACTTCGTATGTCACTAAAGACATTCTTGCAATTTTGAACTCCAATTTTTTCCTTCAAACTACAAAATTTTCTTTAGCAAGTGAAAAAACTTAATTATGTCTAATAAATTTGCACGAATTTGTCGAAAAATATATACTTATTTTTATGACATCGGCGTGATGCCAGCGTTTGATATACTGTTTAGTTAAATTTTTCTAAAAATATTCAAAATTTTCTAAAATTAACCGAAATTTTTCTTCCTGGTGGGTTCAGTGTTTTTTCAGTGTACACGTACAAAATTTCAACCGGCTTCAATGAAAGTTTATCTTCCAAGAGGCTACGAACGTAAATATGGGGGCTATATCGAAAAGAGTTCCTAAATGGTCCATGTGTTAAGAATCATGTTCTTCAGAAGTTGGCTTGAATATATGGGGTCTAAGACCAATAATGCGATATGTTACAAACGGAATGCCAAAGTTAGTATACCCCCTTCCTAAGGCGAGGGTATAGGTTAGGTTAGGTATAGGGGCAGCCCGATATTTCAGGCTTACTTAGACTACTCAGTCCATTTTGATACCACAGTGGTGAACTTCTCTCTGGGTGCTGCCCGATTCTATGTTAAGTTCAATGACAAGGGACCTCCTTTTTATAGCCAAGTCCGAACGGCGTTCCACTTTGCAGTGAAACCACTTAACTTTGAAACACTCAAATATGTCACCAGAATTACTGAGGTGGGATAATCCACCACTGAAAAACATTTTGGTGTTTGGTCGAAACTGGGTTCGAACCCACTACCTTGTGTATGCAAGGCGGGTATGCTAACCATTCCACCACTGTAGCGAGTGTATAAAAGAAGCTACAACACATTGCCAATTAAAATTCCATTTTTTATTTATAGCTCGCTTATTTTATTTTTTATACCCTGCGCCACACTGTGGAACAGGATATTATAAGTTAGTACATATGTTTTTAACACCCAAAAGGAGAGGAGAGAGTGTCTTTGGCAAATATGCTCAGGGTTGGCCCCTCAGTCGATCTAGCCATGTCCGTCTGTACGTGAACACATTTTCGGAATATTCGCTTTACTAAAATTTCTTTCATCAGAAAAGAGAACTCTTCTTTCAGTGTGGGCTTCTATTATTCGTATTTTTTCGATAAAGGTGGGTATTAAGTTCGATTTTAGCCGTTAAAAACGTCATTTTTTCACGATTACTTTTCTTTAATAATCCATTTTAAGGAATACAAACGTTGTGAAAATTTGCTTTGGGCTTTTCCCCATCAAGTTATAACAAAAGTTGCAACAAATTTGTATAATTTCATGCATTTTTCTTACTGATTTAGTTTTCACTTTAGCGATTTTAGCGGCTAAACTCGAACTTAATACTCACCTTAAAAGTGTAAACATGAAAATATATCGAAGCACCAGTTCGCCTTATATGCATTCTTCAACGAATGCATCCCGCATACTGTCGTTATCCATTACACCCCACCACGTACACCTGAAAAAAAACATCCTTCCCCTCAGGATGAGATTTTAGACAAACGAAATATCCTTTTGTTATAAAGCATTTTCGGCAAAAGTAACTAAACCCAATTTGGTTATAATGAAAACTGTTTAGTGTCAAAAATTTCTTTCATTAGAAAATAAAACTCTTCTTTCAATGTAGTCATATTATAATGGCGAGGTGGGTGGCAATGATAAAATCAATGATGATGTTAATGATGATGTCGATAATGGTTCTGCTGCTTTAACTAACAGGTAATTAAGGCAGTAATTATCGATTAAAAAGATTATTTTGCAAAGAGCATAGCAAACACAAATATGCTCAGAGGGAGCAGATCTCGTAGCTTACATGGAAAATCTCGCATACTTGGCCATGGTGCATTACAAACATGTTAATCGTTAATGATTGCTTGAAATCCGGACTATGCCAGTAAGTGGCAATATAGGAAAGTAAAGGAAAAGCCTCGAATCTAGGTAAGGTATTAAATAATTTAATAAGAGGTTAAATGGATTTTCTTTGAAATAGAATTTTCTATGGCAGTTTGCGGTCTTATATTAGTATGGCATATTTGACACAGATTCTATAAATAAATTTTCCAAGGAATAGTTAAATTTTAAGGCATATATCAATTTCCAACTATATTAAGGGAACTATTCATAAGAAATTAAATCTAAGTTAATATGCAATTTTCTAATAATAGGAAACTGTTCAATAGGTCAATGAAGACAAGCAATATTTTATTACTTTTATACCCTCACCATACACAGAAAAAAGTAAACCGTTATGTAGGAAGAATGGACTAATCGTGCGAAAATTTAAATAAATTGTACTCCACATTTTGAGATTTCCACAAAGCCTTGTTGAAGGGGAAGGTGGCTTGCTACCGTAGCTCACTTGCGTACATGAAATGGTGCATTACAATCATGTTAATCGTTAATGATTGCTTCAAGTCCGGACTATGCTAATAAGTGGCAAATATGGAAAATAAAGGAAATGACTCGAATCTAGGTAAGGTCGTAAATAATTTAATAAGAGGTTAAATGGATTTTCTTTGAAATAGAATTTTCCATGGCAGTTTGTGGTATTATATTAGTATGGCATATTTGACACAAATTCTAAAAATAAATTTTCCGGGGAATAATTAAATTTTAATGCACATCTCAATTTCAAACTATATTCAGGGAAATATTCATAAGAAATTAAATCCAAGTTAATATGCAATTTTCAAGGGAATAATGCGATTTGCAGTAATAGGAAACTGTTCAATGGGTCAATGAAGACATGCAATATTTTATTATTTCCATCATGTTATTTCAAGAAAAAACAAGTATATACGGCCATAAGTTCGGCCAGGCCGAAGCATAAGTACCCTCCACCATGGATTGCGTAGAAACTTCTTCTAAACACTGTCATCCACAATCGAATTACTTGGGTTGAGGTAACGCTTGCCAATGGCAAGGTGTCTTAAACTTCCTAAAACCGTCTTCTAACTTGTAAGTAAGTCCATACGTGGTATATATTAAATTAACAAAATTTTCTATAGAAATAAAATTTTAACAAAATTTTCCATAGAAATAAAATTTTGACAAAATTTCCTATAGAAATAAAATTTTAACAAAATTTTCTATAGAAATAAAATTTTGACAAAATTTTTTATAGAAATTCGATAGAAATGAAATTTTAACAAAATTTTCTATAGAAATAAAATTTTAACAAAATTTTCTATAGAAATAAAATTTTGACAAAATTTTCTATAGAAATAAAATTTTGGTAGATTATTTTTGGCTCGAGTGGCAACCATGATTGGGGATCGGCTATATATAACTATAGACCGATATAGACCAATTGTATGGTATGGTTGTTACCAAATTCACATCGGTCCATAATTATATGTAACCCCCATATAAACCGATCCCCAAATTTTGTCAAGATTTTATTTATATAGAAAATTTTGTCAAAAATTTATTTCTATAAAAAATTTTGTCAAAATTTTATTACTATACAAAATTTTGTCAAGATTTTATTTCTATAGAAAATTCTGTCAAATTTTATTGCTATAAAAAATTTTGTCAAAATTTTATTTCTATAGAAAATTTTGTCAAAAATTTATTTCTATATATTTCTATAGAAAATTTTGATAAAATTTTATTTCTATAGAAAATTTTGTTAAAATTTCATTTCTTTAGAACATTTTGTCAAATCTTTATTTCTATAAAAAATTTTGTCAAAATTTTATTTCTATAGGAAATTTTGTCAAAATTGTATTTTTATGGAAAATTTTGTTAAAATTTTATTTCTATAGAAAATTTTGTTAGTTTAATATATACCACGTATGGACTTACTTACAAGTTAGAAGACGGTGTTAGGAGGTTTAAGACACCTTGCCATTGGCAAGCGTTACCTCAACCCAAGTAATTCGATTGTGGACGGCAGTGTTTAGAAGAAGTTTCTACGCAATCCATGGTGGAGGGTACTTATGCTTCGGCTTGGCCGAACTTATGGCCGTATATACTTGTTTTTTCTTGAAATAACATGATGGAAATAATAAAATATTGCATGTCTTCAGTGACCCAAATTTTGTCAAGATTTTATTTATATAGAAAATTTTGTCAAAAATTTATTTCTATAAAAAATTTTGTCAAAATTTTATTACTATACAAAATTTTGTCAAGATTTTATTTCTATAGAAAATTTTCTAAAAATTTTATTGCTATAGAAAATTTTGTCAAAATTTTATTTCTATAGAAAATTTTGTCAAAAATTTATTTCTATAGAAAATTTTGTCAAAAATTTATTTCTACAGAAAATTTTGTCAAAATTTTATTTCTCTAGAAAATTTTGTCAAAATTTTATTTCTCTAGAAAATTTTGTCAAAATTATATTTCTCTAGAAAATTTTGTCAAACTGAACTATTTACGTATTTAATCGGCCTTTTTATACCCACCACCATACACACAAAAAAAATGTTTTCTGGTTCAATCACGAAATTAATTGATCCAATTAATTTTTTAATTGAGATGTCTCAGAAATGAGAGTATCAATTAAAAAATTAATTGAAGGCCAATTAAATTTTTAATTGAATATTTTTTAAAACTCAATTAAAATTTTAATTGGAAAAATTTTCGTGAAATTTTTTTCTGTGTAGGTAAGGGGGTATAATAAGTTTGTCATTCCGTTTGTAACACATCGAAATATCAATTTCCGACTATTTAAAGTATATACGTTCTTGATCAGGGAGAATTTCTAAGACGATATAGCCATGTCCGTCTGTCTGTCTGTCTGGCTGTCTGTTTTAATCACGCTACAGTCTTCAATAATAAAGCAATCGTGCTGAAATTTCGCACAAACTCGTCTTTTGTCTGCAGGCAGGTCAAGTTCGAAGATGGGCTATATCGGTACAAGTTTTGATATAGTCCCCATATAAACCGACCTCCCGGTTTGGGGTCTTGGGCTTATAAAAAACCTTAGTTTCTTTACCTGAAATTGGAAATCTAGAGGTATTTTATGACCACAAAGAGGTGTGCCAAAAATGGTGAGTATCGGTCCATGTTTTGCTATAGCCCCCATATAGACCGATCGCCCGATTATATTTCTAGGGCTTCTAGAATCGATAGTTTCTATCCAATTCGCCTGAAATTTGAAATATAGAGGTATTTTAGCACCATAAGGAGGTGTGCCAAAAATGGTGACTATCGATAGATGTTTAGGTATAGCCCCCATATAGACCGATTTCCCGATTTTACTTCTTGGGCTTCTAGAATCCGTATTTATTATCCAATTTGGTTGAAATTTGAAATCTAGAGGTATTTTAGGACCATAAAGGGGTGTGCTAAAAATGGTGAGTATCGGCCCAGGTTTTGGTATATCCCCCATATAGACCAATTTCCCGATATGGGGTCTTGGGCTTCTAGAATCCGTAGTTTTTATCCAATTTGCCTGAAATTGGAAATCTAGAGGTATTTTAGAACAATAAAGAGGTGTGCCGAAAATGGTGAGTATCGGTTTATGTTTTGGTATAGCCCCCATATAGACCGATCTCCAGTTTTTACTTCTTGGGCGTCTAAAATCTGTAGTTTTTATCCAATTTGCCTGAAATTAGAAATCAAGAGGTATTTTAAAACCCTAAAGAGGTGTGCTGAAAATGATGAGTATCGGACCATGTTTTTATATAGCCCCCATATAGACCGATCTCCAGATTTTATTCTTGCGCTTACAGAAACCGTAGTTTTTATTAATAGGTGTGCAAGAAATGATTTAATTTTTTAGGATTCTAGAATCTTTGAATTTATTTTCGAGAAGTGTACTGGTTGAACTGATCTGCGTGTCATCAAATCCCCCTGAAATTTTCACAGGAAACTATAATATTTGATTCATGGTGGTGGCTATTTAAGATTCGGCCCGGCCGAACTTAGTGCTTTATATACTTGTTTTGTTTAATATATGGTTAGGTTAGGTTAGGTTAGGTGGCAGCCCGATGTATCAGGCTCACTTAGACTATTTAGTCCACTGTGATACCACATTGGTGAATATATACCCTGTATGGACTAACTTACAATTGAGAACATGGTGTTAAGAAGTTTTAAGATACCTTGCCATCGGCAAGTGTTACCGCAACCCAAGTAATTCGATTGAGGATGACAGTACAAGTATCTATGCAATCCATGGTGGAGGGTACATAAGATTCGGCCTGGCCGAACATACGGCCGTATATACTTGTTTACACATTATTTACGTTTAGAGCAAATTAGTCCGAATTTACGATAAGTGTTTCAACGATTGTCTCTAAATTTTGAAAGAAAATTAGCGCCAAAAGAGAACTTTACTTGTTTAAAATTTCCTTGCTTAGAAAAGAAAACTCTTCGTTCAGAGTAAATATCATGCGAAATTGGTTCTTATCGGTTCATAATTATTTATAGACTCATCTACACACAAATTTTTTTTTTCTGATTCAATCACGAAATTAATTGATCCAATTGATTTTTTAATTGAAATTTCTTCAATCACTGAAATGGTAGTATCTATTAAAAAATTAATTGATACTATCAATTTTTGTGATTGATTTTTGTTTCAATTAAAAAAATTTTTGAATCAAACAAATTTTTAATTGAATAGTTATTATCTAATTTGGTTGAAATTTGAAATCTAGAGGTATTTTAGGACCATAAAGAGATGTGCTAAAAATGGTGAGTATGGGTCCAGGTTTTGGTATATCCCCATATAGACCGATCTCCCGATATGGGGTCTTGTGCTTATAGAATCCGTAGTTTTTATCCAATTTACCTGAAACTGGAAATCTAGAGGTGTGCCAAAAATAGTGAGTATCGGTCCATGTTTTGGTATAGCCCCCATATAGACCGATCTCCAGTTTTTATTTCTTGGGCGTCTAAAATCTGTAATTTTTATCAAATTTGCCTGAAATTAGAAATCAAGAGGTATTCTAAAAGCCTAAAGAGGTGTGCTGAAAATGATGAGTATCGGACCATGTTTTTATATAGCCTCCATATAGACAGATCTCCAGATTTTACGCACAATTTTTTTTTTTCTGATTCAATCACGAAATTAATTGATCCAATTAATTATACCCTGCGCCACACTGTGGAACAGGGTATTATAAGTTAGTGCATATGTTTGCAACACCCAGAAGGAGACGAGATAGACACATGATGTCTTTGGCAAAAATGCTCAGGGTGGGATCCTGAGTCGATATAGCCATGTCCGTCTGTCCGTCTGTCCGTGAACACATTTTTGTAATAAAAGTCTAGGTCGCAGTTTTAGTCCAATCGACTTCACATTTGGCACAAGTATGTGTTTTGGCTCAGAATAGATACCTATTGATTTTGGAAGAAATCGGTTCAGATTTAGATATAGCTCCCATATATATCTTTCGCCCGATATGCACTATTATGGACCCAGCAGCCATAGTTTTATACCGATTTGCTTGAAATTTTGTACAAACATAACACTTAGTCGTATAGTCAAGTGTGCCAAATTTGATTGAAATCGGTTCAGATTTAGATATAGCTCCCATATATATCTTTCGCCCGATATGGACTAATATGGTCCTAAAAGACAGAGTTTTGGCCCAATGTGGTTGAAATTTTGCACTAGGAGTTCAATTAGTAGTGTAGTCTAGTGTGCCAAATTTTATTGAAATCGGTTCAGATTTAGATATAGCTCCCATATATATCGTTCGCCCGATTTACACTCATATGACCACAGAGGCCAATTTTTTGCTCCGATTTAGTTGCAATTTTGCACAGGGAGTAGAATTAGCATTGTAGCTATGCGTGCCAAGTTTGTTTGAAATCGGTTCAGATTTAGATATATCTCCCATATATAGCTTTCGCCCGATTTACACTCATATGACCACAGTGGCCAATTTTTTACTCCGATTTAAGTGAAATTTTGCACAGGGTGTAGAATTAGCATTGTAGCTATGCGTGCCAAATTTGGTTGAAATCGGTTCAGATTTAGATATAGCTTCCATATATAGCTTTCGCCCGATTTACACTCATATGACCACAGAGGCCAATTTTTAACTCCGATTTAGTTGAAATTTTGCACAGGGAGTAGAATTAGCGTTGTAGCTATTCGTGCCAAATTTGGTTGAAATCGGTTCAGATTTAGATATAGCTCCCATATATATGTTTTTCTGATTTCGACAAAAATGGTCAAAATACCAACATTTTCCTTGTAAAATCGCCACTGCTTAGTCCAAAAGTTGTAAAAACGACTCTAATTTTCCTAAACTTGTAATACATATATATCGAGCGATAAATCATAAATAAACTTTTGCGAAGTTTCCTTAAAATTGCTTCAGATTTAAATGGTTCCCATATTTTTATACCCTCCATCATAGGATGGGGGTATATTAACTTTGTCATTCCGTTTGTAACACATCGAAATATTGCTCTAAGACCCCATAAAGTATATATATTCTGGGTCGTGGTGAAATTCTGAGTCGATCTAAGCATGTCCGTCCGTCCGTCCGTCCGTCCGTCCGTCTGTTGAAATCACGCTAACTTCCGAACGAAACAAGCTATCGACTTGAAACTTGGCACAAGTAGTTGTTATCGATGTAGGTCGGATGGTATTGAAAATGGGCCATATCGGTCCACTTTTACGTATAGCCCCCATATAAAGGGACCCTCAGATTTGGCTTGTGGAGCCTCTAACAGAAGCATATTTCATCCGATCCGGCTGAAATTTGGTATATGGTGTTGGTATATGGTCTCTAACAACCACGCAAAAATTGGTCCACATCGGCCCATAATTATATATAGCCCTCATATAAACCGATCCCCAGATTTGGCTTGTGGAGCCTCTAAGAGAAGCATATTTCATCCCATCCGGCTGAAATTTGGTACATGGTGTTGGTAGATGGCTTCTAACAATCATGCAAAAATTGGTCCACATCGGTCCATAATTATATATAGCCCCCATATAAACCGATCCCCAGATTTGGCTTGTGGAGCCTCTAAGAGAAGCATATTTCATCCGATCCGGCTGAAATTTGGTACATGGTGTTGGTAGATGGTCTCTAACAATCGTGCAAAAATTGGTCCACATCGGTCCATAATTATATATAGCCCCCATATAAACTGATCCCCAGATTTGGCTTGTGGAGCCTCTAAGAGAAGCATATTTCATCCGATCCGGCTGAAATTTGGTACATGGTGTTGGTAGATGGTCTTTAACAATCATGCAAAAATTGGTGCACATCGGTCCATAATTATATATAGCCCCCATATAAACCGTTCCCCAGATTTGGCTTGCGGAGCCTCAAAGAGAAGCACATTTCATCCGATCCGGCTGAAATTTGGTACATGATGTTAGTATATGATCTTTATCAACCGTGCCAGAATTGGTCCATATCGGTCCATAATTATATATAGCCCCCATATAAAACGTTCTCCAGATTTGACCTCCGGAGCCTCTTGGAGGAGCAAAATTCATCCGATCCGGTTCAAATTAGGAACGTGGTGTTAGTATATGGTCGCTAACAACCATACAACAATTGGTCCAATCACTCAAAAATTGGTCCATATCGGTTCATAACCATGGTTGCCACTAGAGCCAAAATTAATCTACCAAAATTTTATTTATATAGAAAATTTTGTCAAAATTTTATTTCTATAGAAAATTTTGTAAAAATTTTATTTCTAGAGAAAATTTTGTTAAAATTTTATTCGGTTCACAATAAAATTTTCATCATTGTCAAAATTTTATTTCTATAGAAAATTTTGTTCAAATTTTATTCGGTTCATAATCATGGTTGCCACTCGAGCCAAAAATAATCTACCAAGATTTTATTTCTATAGAATATTTTGTCAAAAGTCTATTTCTATAGAAAATTTTGTTAAAATTTTATTTCTGTAGAAATTTTTATCAAAATTTTCTTTCTATAGGAAATTTTGTCAACATTTTTATTTCTATAGAAAATTTTATTTCTATAGAAAATTTTGTTAAAATTTTATTTCTGTAGAAAATTTTGTCAAAATTTTATGTCTACTTTGTCAAACTGAATTATATACGTATTGGATCGATCTTTTTTGATTTAATATATACCACGTATGGACTTACATACAATTTAGAAGATGGTGTTAGGAGGTTTTAAGATACCTTGCCATCGGCAAGCGTTACCGCAACTTAAGTAATTCGATTGTGGATGGCAGTGTTTAGAAAAAGTTTCTACGCAATCCATGATGGAGGGTACATAAGCTTCGGCCTGGCCGAACTTACGGCCGTATATACTAGTTTTTGATGTTTTCGTCGGTAACCACCTCTTTCGGGCGTCCGCTGCGTTCACCGTCATCCGTGCTCATTTCACCACGCTTGAATCTTGCATAGCAATCAATTATTGTTGATTTCCCTGGGGCAGAGTCCGGAAACTCATTATCAAGCCAAGTTTTTGCTTCCACCGCATTTTTTCCCTTCAGAAAACAGTATTTTATCAAAACACGAAATTCCTTTTTTTCCATTTTTTTTCACAAAACAAAAGTTGCTGCACAAAAGACGCTCTATCTCACAAACTAATTGACTAATTGACACGAATCATTTGAAAGTTGTTACTATATAAAAATAATATGCATTTAATACTAGCGATGCCATCTATGTGTCAGACCGGGGACTTATCAGCCAACCTGTTATACTAGCACAATGTACCGAATTTCAACCAAATCGGATGAATTTTGCTTCTACAAGAGGCTTCGGTGGTCAAATCTGAGGGTCGGTTTATATGGGTGGTATATATATAATTATAGACCGATATAGACTAATTTTGGCATGGTTGTTAGATACCCTATACTAACACCTTGGGGTCGGTTTATATGAAGGTTATACGTAAAAGTGGTCCGATATTGCCCATTTACAATACCATCCGACCTACATCAATAACAACTAATAATGCCCAGTTTCAAATTTATAGCTTGTTTTTACTAACATTGTGTTCCACCCTAGTGCATTAGCCGACTTAAATTTTGAGTCTATAGATTTTGTAGAAGTCTATCAAATTCTGTCCAGATCGAGTGATATTTAAATGTATGTATTTGGGACAATCCTTTATATATAGCCCCCAACACATTTGACGGATGTGATATGGTATCGAAAATTTAGATCTACAAAGTGGTGCAGGGTATAATATAGTCGGCCCCGCCCGACTTTAGACTTTCCTTACTTGTTTTTTAATTGAAATTTCTTCAATCACTGAAATGGTAGTATCTATTAAAAAATTAATTGAAAGTCAATTAAAAAATTAATTGATATTATCAATTTTTGTGATTGATTATTGGTTCAATTAAAAAATTTTTTGAATCATATAGATTTTTAATTGAATATTTTTTAAAACTCAATTAAGACTTTAATTAGAAAAATTTTCGTGATTTTTTTTTTTGTGTATATAAAACGATCAAGAACGAATGAGGCTTATATAGGTATCTATTCTACCGTTTTATCTAAAATAAACTCCATGTGGATTTATATATTTACAATTTAGTTGACAATGTTAAGATGGTTTATTATACCGTGTCATCGTCAACTGTTACAAGTGAGTAAGTACCCAATCTATGGTGAAGGGTACATAAAATTCGGCCTGGCTGAACTTTCGGCTGTATTTACTTATTTGAAATCAGGTACTTTAGTCAAGTCGTTGGGCCTTCCTCCACATTTCCTGTGAATTCCAAGAGTGGTTTTCCAAGCCGATATGTCTCCTCAACATACTGGAAATTACGTATCCATTTTCAATTGCATAAAACATAGGGAGAGAGGTGTACCCCTCCACGACCAGATTTCATGGGTTTTATCCATTTGCCGTAGAGTTGCTGCTCTCAATGCAACGTAGAAAATCACATGTTCGCCTCTTCCTGTCATCAACTCCCACGTTTGCTCCCATTAAGTATTTTGCCAATATTCATAAAAACCCCCAAATTTATGTGTTTCCTACGTTGTTATTATGTTGAGTCTAATTTTAAATTATTTACAAGCCAATTAGCTGAATAGGTACATAATTGTGGTTATGAATTAGAAAATATGTAAATTTCATTAGGAGAAAAAAAGCAAATAAAGCTTATTATGGTGTGCTATTCGCTGGATGTCTCCTATAACTATGCAAAAAAATAAAAAAATGTATGATACCCTCTGGAATGCTTGCTTTATATGTAAAAATAGTCTTTAATAACATTTTAATTGGGTTCATAATTGCACCGTGATACTATCAGAATACATTTATAATAAATTTGTTTTTTAAATAAAATTAATAAACATTAAATTTAAATAATTACAAAATTGTATTTCATTTTTCACATTTCATTACTCAATATGCTTAAATAAACACCATCCTACTCACACTCCCCCACACACACACATTCTCTCATAAAACACAAGCAACCCCTATAAATATGCAAAATAAAATTCCTCAATAGTCATGAGGCCAATTTGGTTTGGAATGGAAAAGACTCAGAATCACAGGATATACTGTACGTAAATACAAATTAAACGATAACAATATTCAAATAAGTTGAAAGTTTAATTATAATAAAGAGTAATTTTACAATGGCATGATGGTTCTTTTTGCAGCGATACACCTAATCTTGTGTAAAATAATCTAACCTCCTCTAACTCCAGTACTATAATTCATACGATTCAATCTGGAAATACCATTCAATAAATGAAATGAAAATGAAAAAAAAGAAAGATCGTATAACCACACTTCATGACTCAGAGAAACTAAATATGTTTCCGTGGTTGCTTTTCGTTAACACAGTTGAAATTTCTGACTTATTCATTGTTATTTTGTGAATGGTGTTATAACGCATCAAACTACTTATCTCAGGTTACATAAAGTATATATATATATATATATATATATATATATATATATATATATATATATATATATATATATATATATATATATATATATATATATATATATATATATATATATATATATATATATATATATATACACTGGATCGTGGTGAAATTCTGTGTCGATCCTAAAAAAGCGTCTCCCAAAAAGAAATGAAAATGTTCTTTTTGGATCCGGAAGTGGTGCAAAATTGACGCAGAAGCGATGTATTTAACATGGGCTTCTCATAGGACGGAAGTCTTCCATTTCAACAGCCGGTGCACTGAATTTGCATCACTTCTTTAGATGTGATCCGAACTCAACGTTTTGGATGTAAATTAAACAAGTAAGGAAAGACTAAAGTCGGGCGGGGCCCTGCACCACTTTGTAGATTTAAATTTTCGATACCATATCACATCCGTCAAATGTGTTGGGTGCTATATATAAAGGTTTGTCCCAAATACATTCATTTAAATATCACTCGATCTGGACAGAATTTGATACACTTCTACAAAATCTATAGACTCAAAATTTAAGTCGGCTAATGCACTAGGGTGGAACACAATGTTAGTAAAAAAAAAATATAGGAAATATTTAAATCTGAAGCAATTTTAAGGAAACTTCGCAAAAGTTTATTTATGATTTATCGCTCGATATATATGTTTTAGAAGTTTAAGAAAATTAGAGTATTTTATACAACTAAGAAAATTAGAGTATTTTATACAACTTTTCGACTAAGTAGCGGCGATTTTACAAGGAAAATATTGGTATTTTGACCATTTTTGTCAAAATCAGAAAAACATATATATGGGAGCTATATCTAAATCTGAACCGATTTCAACCAAATTTGGCACGCATAGCTACAATGCTAATTTTACTCCCTGTGTAAAATTTCAACTAAATCGGAGTTAAAAATTTGCCTCTGTGGTCATATGAGTGCAAATCGGGCGAAAGCTATATATGGGAGATATATCCAAATCAGAACCAATTTCAACCAAATTTGGCACGCATAGTTATAATGCTAATTCTACTCCCTGTGAAAAATTTCAATTAAATCGGAGTAAAAGATTGGCCACTGTGGTCATATGAGTGTAAATCGGGCGAACAATATATATGGGAGCTATATCTAAATCTGAACCGATTTCAATACAATTTGGCACACTTGACTACACTACTAATTGTATTCCTAGTGCAAAATTTCAACCAAATTGGGGTAAAACTCTAGCTTCTGGGACCGTATTAGTCCATATCGGGCGAAAGATATATATGGGATCTATATCTAAATCTGAACCGATTTCAATAAAATTTGGCACACTTGACTATAGTACTAATTGTTCTTCTTGTGCAAAATTTTAAGCAAATTAGTGTCAAAGTCTGGCTTCTGGGGCCATATAAGTCCATATCGGGCGAAATATATATATGGGAGCTATATCTAAATCTGAACCGATTTCTTCCAAAATCAATAGGGTTCTATTCTGAGCCAAAACACATACTTGTGCCAAATTTGAAGTCGATTGGATTAAAACTGCGACCTAGGCTTTGATTACAAACATGTGTTCACGGACAGACGGACATGGCTATATCGACTCAGGAACCCACCCTAAGCATTTTTGCCAAAGACACCATGTGTCCATCTCGTCTCCTTCTGGGTGTTGCAAACATATGCACTAACTTATAATACCCTGTTCCACAGTGTGGCGCAGGGTATAATGAAAAAAACGAAAGATCGTATAACCACACTTCATGACTCAGAGGCAACACATATGTTATGTTTCCGTGGTTGCTTTTCGTTAAAACAGTTGAAACTTCTGACGTATTCATTGTTATTTTGTGAATTGTGTTATAACGCATCAAACTACTTATCTCAGATCACATAAAGTATATATATATATATATATATATATATATATATATATATATATATATATATATATATATATATATATATATATATATATATATATATATATATATATATATATATATATATATATATATATATATATATATATATATATATATATATATATATATATATATATATATACACTGGATCGTGGTGAAATTCTGTGTCGATTCAGCGACGTCCGTCCGTTGAAATCACGTTAACTTCCGAACCAAACGACTTGAAACTTGGTACATGTAATTGTTATCGAAGTTTGTCGAATGGTAATCCAAATATGTCGTATCGGACTTCTTTTAGGTATAGCATCCACATATTTGAGTTCCGAAGGACTTTGGAGAAACAAATTTCATTCGATCCGGTTGAACTTTGGTTCGTGACGTCAGTATATGGTTTCTTCCAATCATGCTAAAATTGTTCAATGGACCGATAACATAAGTACCCAGCAAAAAAAGCGTCGCCAAAAAAGAAATGAAAATGTTCTTTTTGGATCCGGAAGTGGTGCAAAGTTGACGCAGAAGCGATGCATTTAACATGGGCGTGTCATAGGACGGAAGTCTTCCATTTCAACAGCCTGTGCACTGAATTTGCATCACTTCATTAGGTGTGATCCGAACTCAACGTTTTGGATGTAAATTAAAAAATTCTGTGATATTTGGTCAAATATATAATTTATATAATTTTTTATAATTTTTAAT
Source organism: Haematobia irritans (assembly GCF_050003625.1). Classification (NCBI taxonomy): domain Eukaryota; kingdom Metazoa; phylum Arthropoda; class Insecta; order Diptera; family Muscidae; genus Haematobia; species Haematobia irritans. Next base: position 77,601,356 of record NC_134399.1, on the reverse strand, counting down.
GGATTCTAACCAGTGTTACTGTTGTGCGGTAACACTGGTTAGAATCACTCGCGTTTTGCAACCTTTTTGACGTCATGCGACTTTTTGTGCGACTTTTTTAAAATATGTAAAATTTGCGACTTTTTTCGCAGAAAAGGGAAGTGCTTAAATTTTAAGCAATTTTTATAAGTGGGAATTAATCGCCGTGCGCCTTACGCGAAGCCACCGCAATGGCCCTCCTTGTATACAAAGGGTCATGGATTCAAACCCAGTTTCGACCAAAGAGTAAAATGTGTTTCTACGGTGGATGCTGAATGTTTCAAAGTTTCTCCACCACAATGTGAGACGCCAGAACTCGGCTATAGAAAAGAGTTCACTTTTCAATGACAAGTTGTCATTGAGCTAAACGTAGAAGAACTCATAACTAAGAGAGAAGTAAATCACGTATAGTATCACAATGGACACCTAACCTACGATACCTACCCTACACGGTGTTCTGGTTTGTTAATTCGTTGTTTTGTTGCATATCATTTCAACCACTAGCTCCGTTCGAGTACCCACTAATTTTTGATAATTATCACAAATTTTACTGGAGTCTTTCGTTTACTCCAAAAAGCCAGAAAAAGGGAGCCCGGGTGAGATCAAATTTGAAATTTGAGGAATAGATAAGTTGTAAGTTTTTGCTAGGATTTTTTCCCTGTAAAATCTTGCAAGAGTTAGCTATAAACAAATAATACGTACAATATATGTTATTTCACAGAGTCAATTAGGAGTGTAGTATTAAAAATATATATTTTTGTGTTTTTTTTTTAATTGATTTAAATGGTTTTAATTGGCTGATAATAAATTGGCACTGGATGGCGTTCTCGTACATTTCTGCTAATTTTAGGAATCCATTTTTTATTTATTGCAAGTTTACGTTTTACTGGATTTTATGATACAATAAGTTGCTAAAATATCTCTTTATGTTAAAGGGAGTGTTCCTTTATTATTTTTGTGTTGATTTATAGAAGATTTTTGTGCGACCTTTTTTCGAGTATGCGACATGTTTTGCGACTTTTTCAAAATTTCCAACGGTAACACTGATTCTAACGCTTGTCTGAAACGTTTGACCTCAAATATTTTCTAAAATTCACAATATTTTCAGATTGTATGTAGCATTTTTTTCTACAAAATTTAAATAATTTGTACTTTTTTATAAATTCTTAAACTGTTTTTCACCAATTTGAAACAAAAAAGTTAAAATTAACCATTAAAAATATGAAAAAAACATGTTATAAAAAAAATTTAATGAAAAGAACTTCCTGTGCAAATTTTTTTGCTGGGTATATATAGCATATAAACCTACCCCCTGTTTTGAGTTCCGAAACCTCTTCGAAGACCAAACTTCATCTGATCTAGTTGAAATTTAGGACGTAATATTAGCGTACGCCTTTTAACAACCAAGCAAAAATTAGTTCACATCAGCCCATAATTATATAAACCGATACCCAGATTTGACTTCCAAATCCTCTTGTATAAACAAATTTCGTCCGATCCGTTGAAATTTAGTACGTGATGAAGGTATGTGCCCTTCACCAATCATGTAAAAATTGGTCCATGTCGGTGCATATTTATATATAGCCCACTATATAAACCGATTGACCGAAATTTGACTTTCGGATACTTCTGGAAGTCAAATTTGTCGAAATATTGAATGTGATGTCAGTATATGTTTTGCAGTAACCGTGCGAACTCATCGGTCCATTTTCATATATATCCGCCATATAAACTGAACAAAAAGTAATGTGGAATATGTATCAAATCTGTATTTTTTATATAACAGAGACATCATATGGACAATCTAGAAGCAATGTTAAACATTTTTAAGTTCAATTGCGGATAACAGCTCATACTGGTATGACGTTATTATATAATAATTAATTTCTAATAATTAATTGAAAATTTCGCCAAATTGGAATTCACATACACTCAAAAAAAAAAGTGAATTCTCTATTTCACTAAAGCCAATTTAACTTTATTTTAGTTCATGGAATTATTATGTTTGGAGAAAGTTCACTTTACTCTAATATTTTTTTGTGTACGTTAGTTAAATTAACTAAAACCGAAGAAAAAAATATACTCAAATGAAGCATTAAGATTAACTAAATTCGTGTCTTCCACAAAATAGTTCAGAATTTCTTTAAATTTGTAAATTTTGCGAAAAAGCGTCCATCATGAACTTCGTATGTCACTAAAGACATTTTTGCAATTTTGAACTCCAAGTTTTTCCTTCAAACTACAAAATTTTCTATATAGCGCCCAGATAAACCGATCCCCAAATTTTACTTCTTCCTAGATAAGCAAATTTCATTTGATCCTGCTAAAATTTTCTACTAATCACACAAACGTTGAACCCTTTAAGTTCATAATTGTATACAGCCCCCATATAAACCAACCCCCATATTTAACTTCTGCCTCTCTTTTACCGCGCAAAAATTAGTACCGATCAAGAACTGATTTATATTGGTTTTTAATCTGCCGTTTTTACCTAATACATACCCCGTATGGACTGACATCCAATTTAGAAGACGATGTTAAGGTGTTTTAAGCTACCTTTCCAACGGCAAGTATTACTACAGGCCAAGTAATTCGATTGTGGATGACAGTCTTTAATAGAAGGTACATAAGATTTGGCCTGGGCGATCTTATGGCCGCACCCTCACAAAAAATCGCATCTGTAACATATACTCCCAAACATATTTTGCTTCAAGCATATACATTTTTGGGTATTGCCCAAACATTTATATGTTTGATCTCTTCCAATATATAATATGTTTGAAAGCATATTGGTCTAAACAATATATGTTTGGGTAGTCTAAGTTCCAAACATTTTGTATTTTTGCATCCAAATTCAATAATGTTGTCTTCCAAAAAACAATATGTTATTATGTGAACATATAATATGTTTGGAAGCATTTTGCACCCACAAATATTATATGCTTAAAAAAAATTCTCCCAAACAATATTGTGCTCAAAATTTTATTTATTTATTTATATATTCACAATCGTAATGAATTATGAAAATAAACAGGTAATATAGGTGCTAACAACATAGGTTTTCGACCTGAATGCTCAAAATTTTGTTTCTGCCTAATTGTATATTCCCCCACATCTTTCTCACTTCCACGAGATTTTTTAGTTCTTACACGGATGAAAAAGGCTGTTTTTCATATGTTTGGCTATAAACATTATATGTTTGGAACACAAATTTTTAAACACAATATTTTTGAGTGCAAGCATATAATGTTCATAAACTAGCATAACATGTTTGGGACATATATGTTAATATGTTAGAACATATTATGTTTGGGACATAAAATGTTTGTAAATATAATATGCTTGGATGCAAACATATATTAATTTAGAAATAGCCTATAAACATATATGTGTTTAGTAGCTTGGAGCGCTATTTAACAGGGAGCGATATTGAATTAAGTTGGTGGTTGTTGCTTGTTATTACAAAATTAACATTTTATTTTTCCTTGGGCAATTGATCGGCTACTTCTTTGATCCTTACAAACTGTGTGGTCCGCTGTTCGAATCCCCGTCCGGCAAAAGGTAAAATTAAAATAAAAAAAATCATAAAATTGAATAATTTCTTCTACAATGTTTGTATTACAGAAAAAGGTGCTAAGAACTAAAAAATCTCGTGGAAGTGAGAAAGATGTCGGGGAATATACAATTGGGCAGAAACAAAATTTTGAGCATTCAGGTCGAAAACCTATGTTGTCAGCACCTATATTACCTGTTTATTTTCATAATTCATTATGATTGTAAATATATAAATAAATAAATAAAATTTTGAGCACAATATTGTTTGGGAGAATTTTTTTAAGCATATAATATTTTTGGGTGCAAAATGCTTCCAAACATATTATATGTTCACATAATAACATATTGTTTTTTGGAAGACAACATTATTGAATTTGGATGCAAAAATACAAAATGTTTGGAACTTAGACTACCCAAACATATATTGTTTAGACTAATATGCTTTCAAACATATTATATATTGGAAGAGATCAAACATATAAATGTTTGGGCAATACCCAAAAATGTATATGCTTGAAGCAAAATATGTTTGGGAGTATATGTTACAGAAGCGATTTTTTATGAGCGTGTAGCACCTTTTTCTGTAATACAAACATTGTAGAAGAAATTATTCAATTTTATGATTTATTTTTTTATTTTAATTTTACCTTTTGCCGAACGGGGATTCGAACAGCGGACCACACAGTTTGTAAGGATCAAAGAAGTAGCTGATCAATTGCCCAAGGAAAAATAAAATGTTAATTTTGTAATAACAAGCAACAACCACCAACTTAATTCAATATCGCTCCCTATTAAATAGCGCTCCAAGCTACTAAACACATATATGTTTATAGGCTATTTCTAAATTAATATATGTTTGCATCCAAGCATATTATATTTACAAACATTTTATGTCCCAAACATAATATGTTCTAACATATTAACATATATGTCCCAAACATGTTATGTTAGTTTATGAACATTATATGCTTGCACTCAAAAATATTGTGTTTAAAAATTTGTGTTCCAAACATATAATGTTTATAGCCGTATATACTTGTTTAGACTTCAAAAATTGGCCATTCCTATTTTCTGCTCCTTTAGTGAAAAATGCATTGGCCGTTAATTGTATCGAACATCGAAACAACATGCTATGCTTCGACCGTATATAGCCAAACAAATAATTGCCATAATTATAATTAATTTATTTATGTAATATTAACATAAATAAACACTACCACACCACTTTGTGTCACCTCACACATACACACATCCACTGGCATTACGATGCTAAGGTAAAGATGGCAAGGATTAAATTACAACAGAACATATTCGAATATAATCTGAAAACAACATCAAAATAAATATGATTAATATTAATTACAACAATAATACAATTGAAATTAATTAATATTATTTACTTACAACATAAACGTAAATAAACAATCATTTGAACATATATATATATTTTTTTTTTCATTCCAGAGTTTTTATATAATTCTGAATCACAGCACACATAATGTCATTTATTTCCATTACGCATGTGAGTGAGTCAAAGGTATAATTGCATAAATATTTACCTTATGGTTGAATTGTGTGTCTTTTGCATTAACCACAATAAATTGATGAAATTTATCGTTCATAGAGCTTAAGACATTATTATATAATGAACTTGTAAGATATCTGTATTACGGTGTTAGTTATGCTGATGATGCTTTTGCTGAATACTTATCGTGTTGGCAAAGGTAAAATTTAATGGTAGCCGGACTCAATAATATTTTGAGATGATTGCAATTATTTGGAATACTGAAAATTACATGACGATAGTCGCCCAATGCAGTATCAAAAAAATACAAAATTGATATAATTTTATTTACGTTCAAGAAAGAAAATTTTGAAGCCCGTATCTTTTTATACCCTCCACCATAGGATGGGGGGTATATTAACACATCGAAATATTGCTCCAAAACACCATAAAGTATATATATTGTGGGTCGTGGTAGTGGACGGACATCGTCCGTCTGTTGAAACCACGCTAACCTCCGAACGAAAAAAGCTATCGACTTGAAACTTGGCACAAGTAGTTGTTATTGATGTAGGTCGGATGGTATTGCAAATGGGCCATAGCGGACCACTTTTACGTATAGCCCCCATATAAACGGACCCCCATATTTGGCTTGCCGATCCTCTAAGAGAAGCAAATTTCATCCGATCCGGCTGAAATTTAATACATGCACTGTTAGAAAAATATATTTTCATATGTTCCGATATAAACAAAATGCGTTTCGGGCACAATTTTAAAACACAATATATTTAAGTGCAAACATGTAATGTTCCTAAACTAACACTAAATGTTTGGGACATCTATGTTAATATGTTAGAATATATTATGTTTGGGGCTTGAATGTTTCATAAAAATCATATGTGTGAATGCAAACATATATAAATTTACAAATTTCGACTAAACATACATATGTTGTGATATTTTATTCAAAGCGACAGAGAGAGTATAGAGAAAGAAATAGAGATGGAAACCGGGAGAGTTGACGAAAGATATCAACATAACAGAGCGAAAGAATCAAAACAGAACAATTTCTGTGAAACCGCTTATATGTTGTTTCCGAAAACTGTTTTATGATAAGGCCAACAATTTGATATGCTTAAGTCTAAATATTATTTAATTTGAATAAAGAGAATAGACATTCGAAACCAAGAGAATAGACATTTGAAAAACAAACAGCATATGTTTTCGCCTTGAGAGCAGCATTTTATGTATGTGTGGACATGTGTTTTGTTCATCATTTTGGCATTAAGGGCACAATTTTTTCTTGGTTCGTTAAAAGAAATCAGGGGTCTTCAAAAAATTACGAAAGGGCACTATACTCTTTTTCGAGTTGGAATAGTAAAATGAAATAAGGAGGAAATAGTGAAAAATTACACAGTAAAATGTATAAAAACAATGTTTAGTTCCTCTTTATTAATAAGTAGTCCTCGAGGAGTTGACGGACACCTTCAAATATAAAAGCAGCCATTAAGTTCGAGTTTTGCAGCTAAAACAATTTAAAAAGTTTATTTTCTTTAAAATGAATTATTAAAGAACAAGTATATACAGCACTAAGTTCGGCCGGGCCGAATCTTAAATACCCACCACCACGAACCAAATATTAGGGTTTCCTTTGAAATTTCAGGATTGCTTGAGGACTTGAGGACACTTCCCGAAGATAAATTTAAAGATTTCACCTATGAGGATTATATCAGATTCTGGATTTATAGGAACCATTTTTGTTTGAGTTTTAGAGGAATCAGGAAATAAATAAATAAATAACGTCTTGATTTGAAATCTTAAATCTGTAGAAAATCTGGAAATTTTACATTGAGTTTCCAGCAATTTTACAAGATCAGTGCGCCTTCTACACCTTCAAGAAGTGAAGTCGGTCTATATGGAGGCATTACCAAATGGACCGATAAAAGCTTAATCCGATACACGTTTTTGTGAGCCTAAAAAACCAGAATATTTACAATTTCAGGCAAATCAGATAAAAACTACGGTTTCTAGAAACCCAAGGAGTTAACTCGGGAGATCGTTCTTATGGGGTCTAATTTAAAATATGGACCGATACTCACCGTTTTCGGCACACCTCTTTATGACCCGAAAATACCTCTAGATTTCCAATTTCAGGCAAATAGGATAAAAACTTCGGATTCTATTAGCACAAGAAGTAAAATCGGGAAATCGGTCTATATGGGGGCTATACCAAAATATGGACCGATACTCACCATTTTCGGCACACCTCTTTATGGTCCTAAAATACTTCTAGATTTCCAATTTCAGACAAATTGGGTAAAAACTACGGTTTCTATAAGCCCAAGACCCCAAATCGGGAGGTAGTTTTATATGGGGACCATACCAAAACATGGACCGATACTCACAATTTTTGGCACACGTATTTGTGGTCCTACAATACCTCTAGATTTCCAATTTCAGGTAAATTGAATAAAAACTGCGGTTTCTATAAGCCCAAGAAGTAAAATCGGGAGATCGGTCTATATGGGGGCTATACCAAAACATGGACCGATACTCACCATTTTTGACACACCTCTTTATGGTCATAAAATACCTCTAGATTTCAAATTTCAGGCAAATTGGATAAAAACTACGGTTTCTATAAGCCCAAGACCACAAATCGGGAGGTCGGTTTATATGGGGACTATATAAAAACCTGGACCGATATAGCCCATCTTCGAACTTGACCTGCCTGCAGACAAAAGACGAGTTTGTGCAAAATTTCAGCACGATTGCTTCATTATTGAAGACTGTAGCGTGATTACAACAGACAGACAGACAGACAGACAGACAGACAGACAGACGGACAGACGGACATCGTTATATCGTCTTAGAATTTCTCCCTGATCAAGAATATATATACTTTATATAGTCGGAAATCGATATTTCGATGTGTTACAAACGGAATGACAAACTTATTATACCCCCGTCACCATTCTATGGTGGTGGGTATAAAAATAAAAGGCAATTTAGAGCGATGGTGTTAAATGCTAGTAAAAAACTGTTCACGCCTAAATAAATTTATGTTTATATTATAAAATTATTTTTGTATGTTTATACTCGACTCCACGTTCTTCTTTTTAGAGTTTTTGAATTCCTTCCAAATTTTAAAGTTTTGTACCAAAAATAGTTTTTTGTTACAAAATTGTTATTTTTGCAATAAAAAAATAATATTTTATCCAAAAATCAGTTAATTTCGTTTATATCAAGCACTGTTACTGACTATAAATCTTTAGTAACCCATATCTCGAAGTTTCATTATAAAAATTTAATATAGTATAAATATAAATGTATAAATTAAAACAAGTATATACTGCCGTAAGCTCGGCCAGGCCGAATCTTATGTACCCTCCACCATGGATTGCGTAGAAACTTCTACGAAAGACTGTCATCCACAAATTTCAACTCACATGGTTGTTAAATATCATATACTACCACCACATACCAAATTTCAACCAGATCGGATGAATTTTGCTTCTCCAAAAGGCACCGGAGGTCAAATCTGGGGATCGGTTTAGATGGGAGCTATATATTATTATGGACTAATAGGAACCAATTCCTGCATGGTTGGTGGATACCCTATACTAACATCACGTACCAAATTTCAACCGTATGGGAAGAATTTTGCTCTTCCAAGGTGCTCCGGAGGTCAAATCTGGGGATCGGTTTATATGGGGCCTATATATAATTATGGACCGATATCGACCAATTTTTGCATGGGTGTTTGAGGCCATATATTAACATCACGTACCAAATTTCAACTGAATCAGATGAATTTTGGTTTTCCAAGAGGCTCAGGAGTTCAAATCTGGTGATCGGTTTATATGGAGGCTATATAATTAAGGACCGATATGGACCAATTTTTGCATGATTGTAAGAGACCATATACTAACACCATGTACCAAATTTCAGCCGGATCGGATGAAATTTGCTTCTCTTAGAGGCTCCGCAAGCCAAATCGGGGGATCGGTTTATATGGGGGCTATATATAATTATGGACCGATGTGAACCAATTTTTGCACGGTTGTTAGAGACCATATACAAACACCATGTACCAAATTTCAGCCGGATCGGATGAAATTTGCTTCTCTTAGAGGCTCCGCAAGACAAATCGGGGGATCGGTTTAGATGGGGGCTATATATAATTATGGACCGATATGGACCAATTTTTGCATGGTTCTTAGAGACCATATACTAACACCATGTACCAAATTTCAGCCGGATCGGATGAAAATTGTTGCTCTTAGAGGCTCTGCAAGCCAAATCGGGGGATCGGTTTATATGGGGGCTATATATAATTATGGACCGATGTGGACCAATTTTTGCATGGTTGTTAAAGACCATATACTTACACCATGTACCAAATTTCAGCCGGATCGGATGAAATTTGCTTCTCTTAGAGGCCTCGCAAGCCAAATTTGGGGGTCCGTTTATATGGGGGCCATACGTAAAAGTGGACCGATATGGCCCATTTGCAATACCATCCGACCTACATCAATAACAACTACTGGTGCCAAGTTTCAAGTCGATAACTTGTTTCGTTCGGAAGTTAGCGTGATTTCAACAGACGGACGGACGGATATGCTCAGATCGACTCAGAATTTCACCACGACCCAGAATATATATACTTTATGGGGTCTTAGAGCAATATTTCGATGTGTTACAAACGGAATGACAAAGTTAATATACCCCCCATCCTATGGTGGAGGGTATAAAAAGTGTTCGGTCGGAGCAGGGATTGAACCCACGACCCTTTGCATGCAAGGCAGACATGCTAACCACTGCTCCACGTGGCAAACAAGTGTATGTTTCTGTTAAATAATGTTATGTTTGCATGGGCTCGTGGGCGCTGCAAACTATGCTATATAAATGTAACTTATAACGATAATTATCTACTGGTGACCATAACAGCTACGTAGTCCAGTGGATAGTGTGTTGGCTTACAAACTGAATGGTCATCGGTTCGATTCTCCGTGCAGGCGAAAGGTAAAATTTAAAAAAAATTATAAAATTGAATAATTTCTTCAACATTATTTGTATTACAGAAAAAGGTGTCAAGAACTAAAAATTTCGTGGAAGTGAAAATTATGTGAGGGAATGAGCACAATCTTCTTGGGGGAGAAAATTCTTCCAAGCATATAATATTTTTGGGCTCAAAATGCTTCCAAACATATAATATGTTCACATAAAACAAACATATTAATGTTTCGGCAGTAACCAATAATATATGTGCTTCCTGCAAAATATATTTGGAACATATGTTAAAGAAGCGATTTTTTTTTGAGGGTGTGGTCTCTAACATTCATGCAAAAATTGCCCCCATATAAACCGATCTCCCGATTTGGCTTGCCGAGCCTCTAAGAGAAGCAAATTTCATCCGATCCGGCTGAAATTTGGTACATGGTGTTGGTATATGGTCTCTAACAACCATGCAAAAATTGGTCCACATCGGTCCATAATTATATATAGCCTCCGGAGCCCCTTGGAAGAGCAAAATTCATCCGATTCGGTTGAAATTTGGTACGTGATGTTAGTATATGGTATCCAACAACCATGCAGGAATTGGTTCATATCAGTCCATAAGTATATATAGCTCCCATATAAACCGATCCCCAGATTTGACCTCCGGTGCCTTATGGAGAAGCAAAATTCATCCGATCTGGTTGAAATTTGATACGTGGTGGTAGTATATGATATTTAACAACCATGCCTAACTAGGTCCTTATCGGTCTATAGTTATATATAGCCCTCAGATAATTAGATCGCCAATCACACAAAAAATGGTCCATATCAAGTTCATAATTGTATATAGCCCACATATAAGCGACCCCCATATTTCACTTCTGGCTCTCTACGTACCGTGCAAAAGTCCATATCGATTCGTAATTATTTGTCTTTTTTGTCTAATATATACCACGTGTGGATTTAATTCGATTGTGGATGACAGTCTTTCTTAGAAGTTTCTACGCAATCCATGGTGGAGGGTACATAATATTCGGCCTGGCCGAATTTACGGCCGTATATACTTGTTTTTGTTTAATATATACCCCGAATGGACTAACTTACAAATGAGAACACGGTGTTAAGAAGTTTTAATTTAAGTTTAATTGCCATCGGCAATTGTTACCGCAACCCAAGTAATTCGATTGTAGATGACAGTCTTTAGTACAAGTTTCTATGCCATCCCTGGTGGAGGGTACATAAGATTCGGACTGGCCGAACTTTACTGACTTGTTCATACTCGGTACTACAGTAGTGCCATTTAGTGTCGAAATTATCACTTTTTTCAAGCGATGATAGTTTTATATCACTTTTATTTTTTTGTACCATTAAATTTTTTTACATTATTGTGCCACTTTTTTTCGGTTCAGGTTTGTTTGCTTGAACATATTTAAAATATCAGGTGAATTTGATATTCTCCCAAGTAGATCGGTTTGGGACGTAAAATGTTTGTAAATATAATATGCTTAGATGCAAACATATATTAATTTAGAAATAGCCTACAAACATATATGGGTTTAGAAAGAGAGACCTAGACAGTATGCTGCAAGTAAAATAATGGAAGTAACCAAATGGCGCCTTAAAACTATATCCACACAAAGAAAATTTCCTTAAAATTTGTTTCTACCAGTGTATGCCCTAAGGTGAAACATAATATGTTTAAACAATACAAACAATATTTTGTTGTGACCAATCCTGAAAATATATATGGTTGAAGCAAAATGTGTTTGGAGTATGTGTTACAGAAGCGATTTTTTTGAGGATGTAGATTTACAATTTAAAGGACTTGGATCGATAAAAACCAAATTTAACAGAGGCCTTTGTGCACCCAAAGCACCTCCATATTACAAATTTCAGGGAAATCTGATAAAAATGTGATGTCTAATCTGATAAAAATGTGATGTCTTAAACAAAAACCAGGACCGATATAACAAATCTTCGAACCTGGCCTACGTGCAGACAAAACACGAATCTCTGCCAAACTTCAGGACGAAGGCGCAAGTCTGTAGCGTGACTACAACAGATAGAGGGTCAGACGGCTTCTTCCTAATCAAGAATATATATACTTTATATAGTCGGATATTTATATTTCGATGTGTTACAAATGGAATGGCAAACTTATTATACCCCATCACCATTCAATGTTGGTGGTTATAAAAAACGGAGATTAAATTAAAAATTTATTAGAAAATATTTATAACTTGATATGAAACAATTTTCGCACGATAATTACAGATCCAAATTTCAACTGGATCGGATGAAATTCGTTCGTCCATGAGGCTCCTGAAATCAATTTTGATCCGAATTCAATGTTTTGGATGTAAATTAAAAATTCTGTGATATTTTGTCAAATAAATAATTTTTATAATTTGTAATAGATTCTAACGCTTGTCGGAAACGTTTGACCTCAAATATTTTATTGGATTTAGCATTTTTGTCGACAAAATGTAAATGATTTGTACCATTTTATGAATTCTTACTCTGTTTTTAACCTAATTGAAACAAAACAAGTAAGGAAAGTCTAAAGTCGGGCGGGGCCGACTATATTATACCCTGCACCACTTTGTAGATCTAAATTTTCGATACCATATCACATCTGTCAAATGTGTTGGGGGCTACATAAAGGTTTGTCTCAAATACATACATTTAAATATCACTCGATCTGGACAGAATTTGATTGACTTCTACAAAATCTATAGACTTAAAATTTAAGTCGGCTAATGCACTAGGGTGGAACACAATGTTAGTAAAAAAATATGGGAAACATATAAATCTGAAGCAATTTTAAGGAAATTTCGCAAAAGTTTATTTATGATTTATCGCTCGATACATATGTATTAGAAGTTTAAGAAAATTAGGGTCATTTTTTCAACTATTCGACTAAGCAGTGGCGATTTTACCAGGAAAATGCTGGTATTTTGACCATTTTTGTCGAAATCAGAAAAACATATATATGGGAGCTATATCTAAATCTGAACCGATTTCAACCAAATTTGGCACGCATAGCAACAATGCTAATTATACTCCCTGTGCAAAATTTCAACTAAATCGGAGTTAAAAATTGGCCTCTGTGGTCATATGAGTGTAAATCGGGGGAAAGCTATATGGGGGATATATCTAAATCTGAACCGATTTCAACCAAATTTTTCACGCATAGCTACAATGCTAATTCTACTCCCTGTGCAAAATTTCAATTAAATCGTAGCAAAAAATTGGCCTCTGTGGTCATATGAGTGTAAATCGGGCGAAAGCTTACATGGGAGCTACATCTAAATCTGAACCGATTTCAACCAAATTTGACACGCATAGCTATAATGCTAATTCTACTCTCTGTGCAAAATTTCAACTAAATCGGAGCAAAAAATTGGCCTCTGTGGGCAAATTAGTGCAAATCGGGCGAAAGCTATATATGGGAGCTATATCTAAATCTGAACCGATTTGGCTGATATTTTGCAAGTTTTTCGAGACTGTTAAAATATTCGAATGTACGGAATTTGAGGAAGATCGGTTGATATACACGCCAATTATGACCAGATCGGTGAAAAATATATATGGCAGCTATATCTAAATCTGAACCGATTTTTTCCAAAATCAATAGGGATCGTCTCTGAGCCGAAACAGGCCCCTATACCAAATTTTAGGACAATCGGACTAAAACTGCGAGCTGTACTTTGCACACAAAAATACATCAACAGACAGACAGACGGACAGACAGACAGACGGACATCGCTAAATCGACTCAGAATTTAATTCTAAGACGATCGGTATACTAAACGATGGGTCTCAGACTTTTCCTTCTTGGCGTTACATACAAATGCACAAACTTATTATACCCTGTACCACAGTAGTGGTGAAGGGTATAAAAAGTTAAAACTATCCATTAAAAGTATGAAAAAACAAAGTTATAAAAAACTGAATTAAAAGAACTTCCTGGGTAGTTAAAATAAAGAACATCATTGGAGTGCATCTTCTGGAAGTGCTTTTAAAGTTGTGCCATTGGAAGAACTTCTAAATTTTTTTGCTGGGTGGGTGATTATTGACCGATATGGACCAATTTTGGCATGTTTGTTAAAGACCATATAAAGTGTGGTTAAAATTTCAAGGGCCGATGTTGATTTTGAATAAAACACAAACTATTTAGGAAATTATTGTAATTTTATTTTATTATGATATACTGGTATTACTCAATTATGTATGGAACAAAATATCGGCCAAATGGGCGCCGCGACCTCGGTGGCACACCTTCATCCGATTATCCAAATTTTCGATGACGCTGAGGCATAATGGAGGTTCTATGCCGTTAATGTGCCGAATTATCTCATCCTTTAGCTATTGAATTGTTGCTGGCTTATCGACGTACACCTTTTCTTTCAAATAACCCCAAAGAAAAAAGTCCAACGGTGTCAAATCACATGATCTTGGCGGCCAATTGACATCGCCATTACGTGAGATAACACGGCCATTGAATTTGTTGCGCAAAAGAGCCATTGTTTCGTTAGCTGTGTGGCAAGCATTAGCGTAGCTAGACAATTTTCCTAGGGGGGGCTATAGCCCCCCTAGAAAAAAATTAATAGACTGAACTTCAGTTCGATTCATGTTTTATTTTATAAAAATTTATAAAAAATCAGACTTCAATATAACTCGACAATTAATTTATAAACAAGTATATACGGCCGTAAGTTCGGCCAGGCCGAAGCTTATGTACCCTCCATCATGGATTGCGTAGAAATTTCTTCTAAACACTGCCATCCACAATCGAATTACTTAAGTTGCGGTAACGCTTGCCGATGGCAAGGTATCTTAACACCTCCTAACACCATCTTCTAAATTGTATGTAAGTCCATACGTGGTATATATTAAATCAAAAAAGATCGATCCAATACGTATATAATTCAGTTTGACAAAGTAGACATAAAATTTTGACAAAATTTTCTACAGAAATAAAATTTTAACAAAATTTTCTATAGAAATAAAATTTTCACAAAATTTTCTATAGAAATAAACTTTTGACAAAATTTTCTATAGAAATAAAATCTTGGTAGATTATTTTTGGCTCGAGTGGCAACCATGATTATGAATCGAATAACATTTTAACAAAATTTTCTATAGAAATAAAATTTTGACAATGATGAAAATTTTATTATAAACCGAATAAAATTTTAACAAAATTTTCTCTAGAAATAAAATTTTGACAAAATTTTCTATAGAAATAAAATTTTGACAAAATTTTCTATAGAAATAAAATTTTGGTAGACTATTTTTGGCTCTAGTGGCAACCATGATTATGAACCGATATGGACCAATTTTTGTGTGATTGGACCAATTTTGGTATGGTTGTTAGCGACCATATACTAACACCACGTTCCTAATTTGAACGGGATCGGATGAATTTTGCTCCTCCAAGAGGCTCCGGAGGTCAAATCTGGAGAACGTTTTATATGGGGGCTATATATAATTATGGACCGATATGGACCAATTCTGGCACGCTTCTTAAAGATCATATACTAACACCATGTTCCAAATTACAACCGGATTGGATGAAATTTGCTTCTCTTGGAGACTTCGCAAGCCAAATCTGGGGATCGGTTCATATGGGGGCTATATATAATTATGAACCGATGTGGACCAATTTTTGCATGGTTATTAGAGACCATATACCAATATCATGTACCAAATTTCAGGCGGATCGTATGAAATTTGCTTCTCTTTGAGGTTCCGGAACCCAAATCAGGGGATCGGTTTATATGGGCGCTATATATAATTATAGACCGATGTGGACCAATTTTTGAACGGTTGTTAGAGACCATATACCAACACCATGTACCAAATTTCAACCGGATCGGATGCAATTTGCTTCTCTTTGAGGCTTCGCAAGCCAAATCTGGAGATCGGTTTATATGGGGTCCATATATAATTATGGACCGATGTGGACCAATTTTTGCACGGTTGTTAGAGACCATATACCAACATCATGTACCGAATTTCAGCCGGATCGGATAAAATTTGCTAATTCTACTCTCTGTGCAAAATTTCAACTAAATCGGAGCAAAAAATTGGCCTCTGTGGGCAAATTAGTGCAAATCGGGCGAAAGCTATATATGGGAGCTATATCTAAATCTGAACCGATTTGGCTGATATTTTGCAAGTTTTTCGAGACTGTTAAAATATTCGAATGTACGGAATTTGAGGAAGATCGGTTGATATACACGCCAATTATGACCAGATCGGTGAAAAATATATATGGCAGCTATATCTAAATCTGAACCGATTTTTTCCAAAATCAATAGGGATCGTCTCTGAGCCGAAACAGGCCCCTATACCAAATTTTAGGACAATCGGACTAAAACTGCGAGCTGTACTTTGCACACAAAAATACATCAACAGACAGACAGACGGACAGACAGACAGACGGACATCGCTAAATCGACTCAGAATTTAATTCTAAGACGATCGGTATACTAAACGATGGGTCTCAGACTTTTCCTTCTTGGCGTTACATACAAATGCACAAACTTATTATACCCTGTACCACAGTAGTGGTGAAGGGTATAAAAAGTTAAAACTATCCATTAAAAGTATGAAAAAACAAAGTTATAAAAAACTGAATTAAAAGAACTTCCTGGGTAGTTAAAATAAAGAACATCATTGGAGTGCATCTTCTGGAAGTGCTTTTAAAGTTGTGCCATTGGAAGAACTTCTAAATTTTTTTGCTGGGTGGGTGATTATTGACCGATATGGACCAATTTTGGCATGTTTGTTAAAGACCATATAAAGTGTGGTTAAAATTTCAAGGGCCGATGTTGATTTTGAATAAAACACAAACTATTTAGGAAATTATTGTAATTTTATTTTATTATGATATACTGGTATTACTCAATTATGTATGGAACAAAATATCGGCCAAATGGGCGCCGCGACCTCGGTGGCACACCTTCATCCGATTATCCAAATTTTCGATGACGCTGAGGCATAATGGAGGTTCTATGCCGTTAATGTGCCGAATTATCTCATCCTTTAGCTATTGAATTGTTGCTGGCTTATCGACGTACACCTTTTCTTTCAAATAACCCCAAAGAAAAAAGTCCAACGGTGTCAAATCACATGATCTTGGCGGCCAATTGACATCGCCATTACGTGAGATAACACGGCCATTGAATTTGTTGCGCAAAAGAGCCATTGTTTCGTTAGCTGTGTGGCAAGCATTAGCGTAGCTAGACAATTTTCCTAGGGGGGGCTATAGCCCCCCTAGAAAAAAATTAATAGACTGAACTTCAGTTCGATTCATGTTTTATTTTATAAAAATTTATAAAAAATCAGACTTCAATATAACTCGACAATTAATTTATAAACAAGTATATACGGCCGTAAGTTCGGCCAGGCCGAAGCTTATGTACCCTCCATCATGGATTGCGTAGAAATTTCTTCTAAACACTGCCATCCACAATCGAATTACTTAAGTTGCGGTAACGCTTGCCGATGGCAAGGTATCTTAACACCTCCTAACACCATCTTCTAAATTGTATGTAAGTCCATACGTGGTATATATTAAATCAAAAAAGATCGATCCAATACGTATATAATTCAGTTTGACAAAGTAGACATAAAATTTTGACAAAATTTTCTACAGAAATAAAATTTTAACAAAATTTTCTATAGAAATAAAATTTTCACAAAATTTTCTATAGAAATAAACTTTTGACAAAATTTTCTATAGAAATAAAATCTTGGTAGATTATTTTTGGCTCGAGTGGCAACCATGATTATGAATCGAATAACATTTTAACAAAATTTTCTATAGAAATAAAATTTTGACAATGATGAAAATTTTATTATAAACCGAATAAAATTTTAACAAAATTTTCTCTAGAAATAAAATTTTGACAAAATTTTCTATAGAAATAAAATTTTGACAAAATTTTCTATAGAAATAAAATTTTGGTAGACTATTTTTGGCTCTAGTGGCAACCATGATTATGAACCGATATGGACCAATTTTTGTGTGATTGGACCAATTTTGGTATGGTTGTTAGCGACCATATACTAACACCACGTTCCTAATTTGAACGGGATCGGATGAATTTTGCTCCTCCAAGAGGCTCCGGAGGTCAAATCTGGAGAACGTTTTATATGGGGGCTATATATAATTATGGACCGATATGGACCAATTCTGGCACGCTTCTTAAAGATCATATACTAACACCATGTTCCAAATTACAACCGGATTGGATGAAATTTGCTTCTCTTGGAGACTTCGCAAGCCAAATCTGGGGATCGGTTCATATGGGGGCTATATATAATTATGAACCGATGTGGACCAATTTTTGCATGGTTATTAGAGACCATATACCAATATCATGTACCAAATTTCAGGCGGATCGTATGAAATTTGCTTCTCTTTGAGGTTCCGGAACCCAAATCAGGGGATCGGTTTATATGGGCGCTATATATAATTATAGACCGATGTGGACCAATTTTTGAACGGTTGTTAGAGACCATATACCAACACCATGTACCAAATTTCAACCGGATCGGATGCAATTTGCTTCTCTTTGAGGCTTCGCAAGCCAAATCTGGAGATCGGTTTATATGGGGTCCATATATAATTATGGACCGATGTGGACCAATTTTTGCACGGTTGTTAGAGACCATATACCAACATCATGTACCGAATTTCAGCCGGATCGGATAAAATTTGCTTCTCTTTGAGGCTCCGCAAGCCAAATCTGGGGATCGGTTTATATGGGGGCTATACATAATTATGGACCGATGTGGACCAGTTTTTGCATGATTGTTAGAGACCATAGACCAACACCATGTACCAAATTTCAGCCGGATCGGATGAAATTTGCTTCTCTTTTAGGCTCCGCAAGCCAAATCTGGGGATCGGTTTATATGGGGGCTATATATAATTATGGACCGATGTGGACCAATTTTTGCATGGTTGTTAGAGACCATGTACCAACACCATGTACAAAATTTCAGCCAGATCGGATGAAATATGCTTCTGTTAGAGGCTCCACAAGCCAAATCTGAGGGTCCCTTTATATGGGGGCTATACGTAAAAGTGGACCGATATGGCCCATTTTCAATACCGTCCGACCTACATCGATAACAACTACTTGTGCCAAGTTTCCAGTCGATAGCTTGTTTCGTTCGGAAGTTAGCGTGATTTCAACAGACGGACGGACGGACGGACGGACGGACATGCTTAGATCGACTCAGAATTTCACCACGACCCATAATATATATACTTTATGGGGTCTTAGAGCAATATTTCGATGTGTTACAAACGGAATGACAAAGTTAATATACCCCCATCCTATGATGGAGGGTATAAAAAGTAACTAAAAGTAGTTCCACACTTTTTCCCAGCAAAAAAATTTTTGTGTTGTGTTTCTAAAGGCACAACTGTAAAAGCACTTCCAAAAATGTCTTCACAAAGAAGTTAATTATTTTAAATTCGCAGGAAGTTGTTTTGATTCAATTTTTTATAACTCATTTTTTCTTTAATGGGTATTTTTTTTTGTTTTTAATGGGTTGTTGTTGTAACAGTTTATTGTGATTTCATCCATTTTTATGTTATACGCTTTTGTATTCAGCTTATGGCCAGATCGAGGAACTCTGCGACGTGTTGTGTTTTTAATGGGTAATTTTTTTGTAATGGATTAAAAAAGAGTAAAAGTTTATAAAATGGTACAAATTTTTCAAATTTTGCCGCAAAAATGCTAATCCATTCTAGAAAATTTTAATATTTTAATAATTTTTGAAAATATTCGATAAACAAGCTTTATAATGCATTAAAAATCATAAAAACTTTTATTCGGGAAAATATCACAAAATTCACCTTATAGTAAAGAAACCGACTTACAATTTAGAAGACAATGTTAAGAAATAAAATCGGCAACTGCTACCACAATGCAAAGTCGTAAATAGGTTTTCAAATTCTGGGGGGGCTAAGCCCCCTCCCCAGAGGCCTTCCTACGCTTATGGTGGCAAGTGGCACCGTCCTGCTGAAACCACATATCGTCCACATCCATATCTTCCAATTCGGGCCATAAAAGGTTCGTTATTATCTCACGATAGCGAACACCATTTACAGTAACTGCCTGACCGGCCTCATTTTGGAAAAAATACGGCCCGATGATGCCGCCAGCCTATAAACCGCACCAAACAGTCTCTCTTTGTGGGTGCATTGGTTTTTCGACAATCACTCTTGGAATTTCATTCGCCCAAATGCGGCAATTCTGTTTATTGACGAATCCACTGAGGTGAAATTGGGCCTCATTACTCAAGATGATTTTCTTCGAAAATTGATCATCCAATGTTGCCATTTCTTGGAACCATTTAACACGTTGTTGGATTGTGTATCAAATCCAACAACGTTCAAATTGAGTAAGTCTGAAATAGAGAAATGTCAAATAAAATTCGGAAAAAAACTTGGCGTTTAGGTGTGGTTCACATTCAACATCGGCCCTTACAATTTAACCACCCTTTACTAACACCACGTACCAAATTTCAACCGGATCGGATGAATCCTGCTCCTCTAAGAGGCTACAGAGTTCAAATCTGGGGATCGGTTTATATGGGGGTTATATATAATTATGAACCGATAAGAACCAATTTTAGCATGTTTGTTAAAGACCATATACCAACACCATGTACCAAATTTCAACCGGATCGGATGAATTTTGCTCCTCCAAGAGGCTACAGAGTTCAAATCTGGAGATCGGATTATATGGGTGTAATATATAATTATGAACCGATATGAACCAATTTTTGAATGGTTGTTAGAGACTACATACTAACACCATGTACCAAGTTTCAGCCGGATCGTATGAAATTTGCTTCTTTTATAAGCTCCCCAAGCCAAATCTGGAGATCGGTTTATATGGGTGACATATATAATTATGAACCGATATGAACCAATTTTTGAATGGTTGTTAGAGACTACATACTAACACGATGTACCAAATTTCAGCCGGATCGTATCGTATGAAATTTGCACCTTCAAGAAACTCCGGAAATCAAATCTTTGGATTGTTCAATATATAATTATGGACCGATATGGACCAATTTTTGCGTGGTAGTGAGTAACCATCTACTAACACCAGGTACCAAATTTAAACCGGATCGGATGAAATTTTCTTTCGTAAAGTGGGGAGCCCTTTCTCGGGATCGGTTTATATGCAGGAACAATACAGACCAATTTTTGTGTGACTATTAGAGGGGATATATTAACACAAACGCCTAAAATTTCCGCCCGATCGGAGGAATTTCGCACATCCTAGAGGCTCCGCAAAACTGCACCTAAAAGTGATCCGATATGCCCCATTTGCAATACTGTCCGTTGTTTAAAATTATTTTTTGCGTGTACTGGCATCATATACCAAACGTCCTGATCGGATGAAATGTGATCAAAAATGTCGTGTTCTTGTCAGACATAAACATGCTTGCCGAAGTCAGATACATAATTTCCGAGAAAATGACATAGTTGGGGTTCCCCGCCGAAGCATAACTTTAAGTTTTTGAAATATATATGAGGTTAGCATATTCCTTCTCTGCGTGTGTGTATTTATGTTCACCATCACCGAAACTTAGTATATTCATTATCATTTCTTCCCAATCATTAAAAAAAAAACTTGTGATACTTCAATACTCAACTACTCATATACGTTAGTACTTTGCAAAAAAAAAAAATATATTCAATGGTAAACCATCTTAAATGTGTCCAGAATCGGATCTACTCATCGTCATGGCCATTTCAATTTCGAACCATTTGTGAAAGACCCATTTAACAAATGGTTTTCCGTTTCTCTTTTGTTTTAAATTCTTTTTACCGCCCAAATAATAACAATTGTAACAACCGGCCGACCTCTGGTTATGGCCAGTAATTTGTATGATCTCTTGTCGGCCTCTTTGGAGTATGTAACTGCGGTTGTTTTCATTCATTTCAGCCTTTACATTGGTGCGTGCAGTGTGTAATTAAGAAAATAACACTTTAGACATTGCGTTTGTTTCTAAATGGAAAAGGTACGTGCTCAAAATCATCTTAGTGCGTAATTGCTTTTTTTTCAATTTGTTATAAAATATTTAGATACTGTAGAAGATTTATAAAGTATTATACATTAAATATAAGCATATACGACAGTAAGTTCGGCCTGAGTGAACCTTATGTACCATCCACCATGGACTGCTTGGAAAGTTCTACTAATCGAATTACTTGGGTTGTGTTAACACTAGCCGTTGTCAAGGGATCTTCAAACTTCTTTACATTGTCTTCTAAATTGTAAGTTAGTCCATACGTGGTATATATTAGACAAAAAAGACAGATTAAATTCATAATTCAGTTCTTGACCGCTATATATAGGGAAGCCCACAAATAATTACGAACCGGTATGAACTTTTGCGCGGTAATTAGAGAGTAAGAATCGAAATATGGGGGTCGCTTTATATGGGGGCTATATACAATTATGAACCGATATTGACCAATTTGTGTGTAATTGGGGATCGGTTTATCTCAGGGCTATATATAACTATAGAGCAATATGGACCTACTTAGGCATGGTCATTAGCGGCCATATACTAGCACAATGTATCAAATATCAACTAACTCGGATAAAATTTGCTCCTCCAAGAGGGTCCAAAACCAAATCTGGGGATCGGTTTATATGGGGGCTATAAATGATTATGGACGATGGATGAAATTGGCTTCTCTAAGAGCCTCCGCAGACCAACGATGGGTGTCGGTTTATGTGGGGGCTATACGTAAAAGTGATTCAATATGGTCTATTTGCAATACCATCCGACCTATGTCAAAAACAACTACTTGTGCCAAGTTTCAAGTCGATAGCTTGTTTCGTTCGGAAGTTAGCGTGATTTCAACAGACGGACGGACGGACATGCTTAGATCGACTCAGAATTTCACCACGACCCACAATATATATACTTTTTGGGGTCTTAGAGCAATTTTTCGATGTGTTGCAAACGGAATGACAAAGTTAATATAAACCCCATCTTATGGTGTAGGACATAAAATTTATTCGATTTATAATTTTTTAACAACAAACAATTATCGCCATAGCCATCAACGCACAAGATACGCAAACAGTCAAACAGTTATATTCATATAGCATAGCTTCCGGCGCCAAGGAGCCAATGTAAAAACACCTTATGTAACATAAACATACATTTAGCTGGCCACCGTGGATTGTTAGCATGCCCGTTTTGCATACAAAGGGTCGTGGTTTCAATCCCTGCTTCGACCTAACACCAAAAAGTTTTTTATACCCTCCACCATAGGATGGGGGTATATTAACTTTGTCATTCCGTTTGTAACACATCGAAATATTGCTCTAAGACCCCATAAAGTATATATATTCTGGGTCGTGGTGAAATTCTGAGTCGATCTAAGCATGTCCGTCCGTCCGTCCGTCTGTCCGTCTGTCCGTCTGTCCGTCCGTCCGTCTGTCCGTCTGTCCGGCTGTCCGTCCGTCTGTGGAAATCACGCTAACTTCCGAACGAAACAAGCTATCGACTTGAAACTTGGCACAAGTAGTTGTTATTGATGTAGGTCGGATGGTATTGAAAATGGGCCATATCGGACCACGTTTACGTATAGCCCCCATATAAACCGATCCCCAAATTTGGCTTGCGAGGCCTCTAAGAGAAGCAAATTGCATCCGATCCGGCTGAAATTTGGTACGTGGTCTTAGTATACGGTCTCTAACAACCATGCAAAAATTGGTCCATATCGGTCAATAATTATATATAGCCCCCATATAAACCGATCCCCAGATTTGATCTCCGGAGCCTCTTGGAGGGGTAAAATTCATCCGATCCGATTGAAATTTGGTACCTGATGTTAATATATGGGCTCTAACAACCATGCAAAAATTGGTCCATATCGGTCCATAATTATATATAGCCCCCATATAAACCGATCCCCAGATTTGACCTCCGGAGACATTTGGGGGGGCAAAATTCATCCGATCCGGTTGAAATTTGGTACCTGATGTTAGTATACGGCCTCTAACAACCATGCAAAAATTGGTCCATATCGGTCCATAATTATATATAGCTCCCATATAAACCGATCCCCAGATTTGACCACCGGAGCCTCTTGGAGGAGCAAAATTCATCCGATCCGGTTGAAATTTAGTACGTGGTCTTAGTATACGATTTTTAACAACCATGCAAAAATTGGTCCATATCGGTCCATAATTATATATAGCCCCCATATAAACCGATCCCCAGATTTGACCTCCGGAGCCTCTTGGAGGGGCAAAATTCATCCGATCCGGTTGAAATTTGGTACCTGATGTTAGTTTACGGCCTCCAATAACCATGCTAAAATAGGTCCATATCGGTCCATAATTATATATAGCCCCCATATAAACCGATCCCCAGATTTGACCTCCGGAGCCTCTTGGAAGAGCAAAATTCATCCGATCCAGTTGAAATTTGGTACATGGTGTTAATATATGGTCTCTAACAACCATGCAAAAATTGGTCCATATCGGTCCATAATTATATATAGTTCCCATATAAACCGTCCCCAGATTTGACGTCCGGAACCTCTTGGAGCAGCAAAAGTCATCCGATACGGTTGAAATTTGGTACATTTTGTCAATATATGGCCTCTAACAGCCATGTAAAAATTGGTCCATATCGGTCTTTAGTTATATATAGCCGATGACTTATTACAAAAATTGGTCCATATCGCCAAAAATAATCTACCCAAACTTTATTTCCATAGAAAATTTTGTCAAATTTTATTACTATAGAAAGTTTTGTCAAAAGTTTATTTCTATACAAATGTTTGTCAAAATTTTATTTCTATAGAAAATTTTGTAATCTACCAAAACTTTATTTCCATAGAAAATTTTGTCAAATTTTATTACTATAGAAAGTTTTGTTAAAATTTCATTTCTATAGAAAGTTTTGTCAAAAGTTTATTTCTATAGAAATGTTTGTCAAAATTTTATTTCTATAGAAAATTTTGTAAAAAAGTTATTTCTGTAGAAAATTTTGTCAAAATTTTATTTCTATACAAAATTTTGTCAAAATTTCATTTCTATACAAAATTTTGTCAACATTTTATTTCTATAGAAATTTTTGTCAAAATTGTATTGCTATAGAAAATGTTGTCAACATTTTACTTCCATAGAAAATTTTGTCAACATTTTATTTCTATAGAAAATTTTGTCAAGTTTTTATTTCTATAGAAAATTTTGTCAAATTTTTATTTCTATAGAAAATTTTGTCAAAATTTTATTTCTATAGAAAATTTTGTCAAGGTTTCATTTCTATACAAAATTTTGTCAAAATTGTATTTCTATAGAAAATTTTGTCAAACTAGATTATATACGTATTTAATCGGCCTTTTTTTGTTTAATATATACCCCGTATGGGCTAACTTACAATTTAGAAGACAGTGTTAAAAAGTTTTACGATACCTTGCCATCGGCAAGTGTTATCGCAACCCAAGTAATTCGATTGTGGATGACAGCCTTTAGTAGAAGTTCCTACGCAATCCATGGTGGAGGGTACATAAGATTCGGCCTGGCCGAACTTACGGCCGTATATACTTGTTTTTACATACATTTAAAAAATGCTCTGAAGATTCCGAAAAGATGCTTGATATTACATGCTACTATATTAAATTTTTACTGTGAAACTTCAAAATGTGTTTTTTATTTTTATTTAATTTTTTTTTTTGATAAAAGTGTGAAATTTTCCAAGAAATTCAAAAAACTCTATGAAAAGGGACACGTCTTCGGTACATATTTCCCAAAAGTTATTCTTTGTGTGTATAGTTAGGAGTCTATAAATAATTATGAACCAATTAGCACGGTAATTAAAGAGACACATTTCAACCATATCGGATGAAATTTTGTCCTCAAAGGGGCTCAAACTTGTGAATCGGTTTATACGAAGCATTTTTGTAAGATTCGGCCTAGCCGGACTTTTGGCCGAATTTACTTGTTTATAATAGTGTATATTAATTACTTCCCTCAATGAAAAAAAGCATGCCCGTTACCAAAGATTTTGTCTGTACCTTAAAAGTTTTGGTATTAAATTCGAGCCAAAGAAACGGAGAATACAAGTAAAGGGTGATACGGTCAAAATTTGGTCGAGGGAAAAAGCGTGTAAATCGGTGAAATCGTTTATTTAAAAAATCAAATTAAATTTCTTTTTCAAGTTCAATTAGTATAAAATTCAGGAAAAATATTCAGTTAGGCTTTCGCTTTTCCAAATCCGAATTGCCGGGCCTCACGCTTGACACCTGTACAGCCATCAGATTTTGTACAGCCACCTTGTCCACCTTCTTCTCAGCAGAAAGCAAGTTTGCCTTGAACTGCTGCTCGTCCTTAGCAGTTTTTTTGGTCTTCTTTAGGTTCCGCTTGACAATAGCCCAGTATTTCTCAATTGGGCGGAGCTCTAGCGTCTTGGGAGGGTTCTTGTCCTTGGGAACCACCTGCACGTTGTTGGCGGCGTACCACTCCATGGCCTTTTTACCGCAATGGCAAGATGCCAAATCCGGCCAAAACAGTACGGAACAACCGTGTTTTTTCAGGAAAGGCAACAGACGTTTATTCAAACACTCTTTCACGTAAATTTCTTGGTTGACAGTCCCGGGAGCTATGAAAATGCTGCTTTTCAAGCCACAGGTACAGATGGCTTGCCAAACCAGATACTTCTTTGCGAACTTTGACAGTTTTATGTGCTTGAAAATATCTACTACCTTCCCCTTCCTTTTGCCGTATAAAGCTCCTGTCCCGGAAGCTGCTTGTAGTCGGCTTTGACGTAGGTTTCGTCGTCCATTACCACGCAGTCAAACTTCGTCAGCATCGTCGTGTACAGCCTCCGGGATCGCGCTTTGGCCGTCGTATTTTGTTTATCATCGCGATTTGGAGTCACTACCTTCTTGTACGTCGATAGTCCGGCTCGTTTTTTGGCTCGATGCACGGTTGTAGACGATACACCCAGCTTATATGCGGCATCTCGGAGAGAGAGGTTAGGGTTTCGCTTGAAACTATCGGCAACTCTCTTTGTCGTCTCAGCGGCATCCGGTTTTCGATTTCCCCCCGATCCAGACTTCCTGGATGTCGACAAACGTTCCCCAAACACTTTAATTACATTTGTAACGGTTGATTTGGCAACTTTTAGCGATTTTGCCAGCTTTGCGTGCGAGTAGCTCGGATTTGCGCGATGCGGATTTCGCGATGAATTCCAAGATCAAAATAGGAGCAACATTCTACACACACACCTTCAAAATGATGGTGTTCAAGTTTTTTAAATGCAAAATTGAAAGAAATACGTCAAGTTTATATTGACCAAATTTTGACCGTATCACCCTTTAAGGATACTTTTAAGACACAATTCTCTTTTAAATTTGGGTCTTGTGTACTTGCTTCTAGGAAACAAAATTTTAATTTGTCGCTTTTTCAGTCCTTTAAAAACGAATTAACAATAACTTTTTTTCCAAATTAAGACACGACTTCCAGTAAAAATTGTGCTATGAAGTGTTGAAAAACGTTTCCTATATTTGAATGATTTTTTGCTTTGTAGTCAAGATGCAAAAAGACAACATATTTAAAGACAATTTCATTAAATTTAAAGAATTTTTCTGAATTATTAAAGACAAGTTGACCCATTTTTAAGTGAAACTACTTAATTATAAGGACAACATTGAAAAGTTTATCGACTTTTGGACAAGGAAAAAACTTTATATTACAGAAATGCGTCTTCTATGCTAAGCAAAATTTGCGTTCGTATTCTAAAGACATGAAATCTTTGACATCACGACAATATTTTTTTCAGTGCATAGCGCAATTAAAAGATCACACTGAGGATATGGATACGTATTGTACAATATTCATTGTACCCTCCGCCATAGAATGGGAGGGATATACTAACTTTGTGATTTCGTTTTTAACACATCGAAGTATTGGTCTCAGTATACATATTCTGTCAGTCCGTCCGCCTGTTGAAATTAATCATATCGGACCACTTTTAGCTACAGCCCCCATATGAACCGACCACCACCAGAGATGTCTTCCGGAACCGATCCGATTGAAATTTAGTACGTGATATTAATTTATGCTCTCTAACTACACCCAGAAAAAAGTGCCTTCGAAACTAAAGGAAAAAATTTTCATCAATATAGTTTATCCATTTTATTTCCATTAAGGTAAATTTTTGTGAAAAATAATAAAATTTACTCGTTTCAATAAAAAAATCCTAAACTGTAAGCTGTTAGGAATAGTTCATTAACTAGAATAAGGCATGGAATTTTACTCATACTATTTTCTTCGCTGGGTATAAGAATTTACTACTGAAAAAGAAAATTTTATTCACCGATAACAAAGCATTCGTAAAAATAAACAAAAACCGAACTAAAACCAAGTTTCTTCAAAATTAGTAAAATTTCTTATAAAATGATAATTGCGACTTCCTTTATAATAGAAAGTTTTTCATACATACGAACAACACTTGGCATAGAAAAATATTTTAGTTCATTCGTACTAAGAAGTATGCAATCCTTTCAAAACTTAAGGAAACACACTTGTTAGAATATAGGAAATTTTCCTAAATTTCTATTGTCTACCTGTAATCGATACCTGTCATCGTAATCGATGTGTTTGCGCGTGGGTGTAATCGATATATTTGCGCGTCGGTTGTTTTTTTAGTTGGAATCGCGTTGTTTTGGTATACGGAGAGATTGTTAAAAAATAATATGGTAAAATAATATAATAAATAACAAATAAAATATATAAAATATTTGTTATTTTAAATTAGTGAGAAAAATTTTCGTTTTTTTTTATAAATCTATCAATGTTCGTGATACACTCAAAAAAAAGTGAACTCTCTATTTCACTAAAGCCAATTTAACTTTATTTTAGTTCATGGAATTATTATGTTTGGAGAAAGTTTCCTTTACTCTAATAATTTTTTCTGTTCGTTAGTTAAATTAACTAAAACCGAGGAAAAAAATATACTCAACTGAAGCATAAAGATTAACTAAATTCGTGTCTTCCACAAAATAGTTCAGAATTTCTTTAAATTTGTAAATTTTACCAAAAGTGCGTCCATCATGAACTTCGTATGTCACTAAAGACATTCTTGCAATTTTGAACTCCAAGTTTTTCCTTCAAACTACAAAATTCTCTTTAACAAGTGAAAAAACTTAGTTATGTCTAATAAATTTTCTTGAATTTGTCGAAAAACATTTACTTATTTTTATGACATCGGCGTGATGCCAACGCTTGTAATACTGTTTAGTTAAAATTTTCTACAAATATTCAAAATTTTCTAAAATTAACCGAAAGTTTTCTTCCTGGTGGGTTCACTGTTTTTTCAGTGTAGTGTATAAAGAAAGAAAACACCAGCAGAATAACAACCCTTTCATTTGTCTTCATTTTGGAATCTTCAATTATCAGGTAATATTCAGTGACGCTAACCTTTTGCAACAAAAATGTTTTATGATTTTTTATATTTGTAGGTATTGAAATTGTAAAAGGAGGACAAAATCGTTAGGCAGCAACTTATTAAAAGTGAAAAGTACAAGAAGAAGAAAAAGTGCGTTTTACAGTTGATAATATCACACGGAAATTGGAAATAGTGGAATAATAAACTAATATTTCAAAGAGATTCGATGCTGTTGATTCTTAATAAATATATTCAATATATTAATAAAACATGTCTTTTATTGAAGATAAAATTGCTTATAGAAATAAATAAAATTGTATTTAAAAACGAAGGTAAGCAGTTCTAATTATGAAGTAAAAGTTTTACCACAAATGTGTAAGATTTGTCGAAATGAATGAAAAAATTTCAATAAAATCATTCCATATATAAATTCAAATTAGTTAAATTTTTTCATTCTGTAGTATAGTGGTATATAAATATAGGAAAATGTTAACTAATATATGGAATGCACTATTCCTAATTTCTACGAAAATCACATCGTTCAAACAAATAAAAATGTCTTTGGCGCTATACGAAGTTCAACTTTCTTCGCAATGAGTTCATTTTAACTTAAAGAAGGGGTCACTTTTTTCTGGGTGTACGTAACTCGATAATAATTGAATAATTTATTTAACATTATAAAATAATATAGTATAAATTTTTCATATGAAAATAAATATTTTCAATTTAAATTCTAAACATTTAATGAATTCTTTAATTATAAGCAAATAAAATGACAACGAATTCATAAATGACAATCTGATAAACAAAAATTTTTGCATATTAAGCTTTAAATTTTATTTTCCCTTTAGAACAATCGCATTCCAATTTTAGCACTTCGAGTTGCCATCTATGTTTCTATGAATAAATTAATATTTTTCCGAAGGACTATTGCATTGTATGAGATTTCATCTAATGTTCATACACTCAACACCATGAGGTGAAAATTGTTATGTGTTGACCCACATAAAAGCAGACGTCTGTGTATAGTCTATAAAAACAAAACTAATGGACTTTAATTAAGCCATGCCTAGAGGCTTTTAAAGAATGACATTTGAAACTTACCCATTTTTGCAAAATCTTCAGGCTGAAATGAAAGGAGCCTTAATCTCGACAGAGTTAAAAGTCGAATAACACAATCAGGTCATCTCAATCAAACGTATATGTGATTTCGTTGTGGTATAAAACTCTATAACATTCGACTTCAAAACAGACAAGAATATTAAAAAGTGCAGTTCAAATTCGTTTATTTATTAAGGTGGTGCGTTATAGAAAATTCGAACTTCTTTCATGGCGTTAAAAATTCATTTATGTTAAATACACCGAGTTGGACAGAATTATTTAGAGGAAAGGATTGACTTCGTAAATTTGTATTTTTCATTAAGTATTTTTCGTAAATTCTTCATTAAACCAATAATAATTGTATAATAAATTAACTTCCCAGTAAAAAAAAATTGGAAGTTCTTCCAAAGGAACAACTTTAAAAGCACTTCCAGAAGATGCACTCCCAATGATGTTCTTTATTTTAACTACCCAGGAAGTTCTTTTAGTTCAATTTTTATACCCACCACCATAGAATGGTGACGGGGGTATAATAAGTTTGTCATTCCGTTTGTAACACATCGAAATATCGATTTCCGACTATATAAAGTATATATATTCTTGATCAGGGAGAAATTCTAAGACGATGTAACGATGTCCGTCTGTCTGTCTGTTGTAATCACGCTACAGTCTTCACTAAAGAAGCAATCGTGCTGAAATTTTGCGCAAACTCGTCTTTTGTCTGCAGGCAGGTCAAGTTCGAAGATGGGCTATATCGGTCCAGGTTTTGATATAGTCCCCATATAAACCGACCTCCCGATTTGGGGTCTTGGGCTTATAGAAATCGTAGTTTTTATCCAATTTGCCTGAAATTTGAAATCTAAAGGTATTTTATGACCATAAAGAGGTGTGCCAAAAATGGTGAGTATCGGTCCATGTTTTGGTATAGCCCCCATATAGACCAATCTCCCGATTTAATTTCTTGGGCTTATAGAAACCGCTGTTTTGATTCAATTTACCTGAAATTGGAAATCTAGAGGTATTGTAGGACCACAAATACGTGTGCCAAAAATGGTGAGTATCGGTTCATGTTTTGGTATAGCCCCCATATAGACCGATCTCCAGATTTTACTTCTTGGGCTTATAGAAACCGCAGTTTTTATTCAATTTATCTGAAATTGGAAATCTAGAGGTATTGTAGGACCACAAATACGTGTGCCAAAATATTTTGAGTATCGGTCCATATTTTGGTATAGCCCCCATATAGACCGATCTCCCGATTTTACTTCTTGGGCTTATATAAACCGCAGTTTTTATTCAATGTACCTGAAATTGGAAATCTAGAGGTATTTTATGACCATAAATACGTGTGCCAAAAATTGTGAGTATCGGTCCATATTTTGGTATAGCCCCCATATAGACCGATCTCCCGATTTTACTTCTTGGGCTTATAGCAACCGCAGTTTTTATTCAATTTACCTGAAATTGGAAAACTAGAGGTATTGTAGGATCATAAAGAGGTGTGCCGAAAATGGTGAGTATCGGTCATTATTTTGGTATAGCCCCCATATAGACCGATTCCCGATTTTACTTCTTGGGATTCTAGAATCCGAAGTTTTTATCCTATTTGCCTGAAATTGGAAATCTAGAAGTATTTTCGGGTCATAAAGAGGTGTGCCGAAAACGGTGAGTATCGGTCCATATTTTAGTATAGCCCCCAGAACGATCTCCCGATTTAACTCCTTGGGTTTCTAGAAACCGTAGTTTTTATCCGATTTGCCTGAAATTGTAAATATTCTGGTATTTTAGGCCCACAAAAATGTGTATCGGAATTAGTTTTTATCGGTCCATATAGACCGACTTCACTTCTTGAGGGTGTAGAATGTAATGTAAAATTTTAAAATTTCCAGATTTTACTTCTACAGATTTACGATTTCAAATCAAGACGTTATTTTATAATTTTCTTGCACATTTACAAGAGATGCTAATGATTCCTCTAAAACTCAAACAAAAATGGTTCTTATAAATCCAGAATCTGATATAGTCCTCATAGGTGAAATCATTAAATTTATCTTCGGGAAGTGTCCTCAAGTCCTCAAGCCCTCCTTAAATTTCAAAGGAAACCCTAATATTTGATTCATGGTGGTGGGTATTTAAGATTCGGCCCGGCCGAACTTACTGCTGTGTATACTTGTTTATAACTTGGTTTTCCATACTTTTAATGGATAATTTTAACTTTTTTTTTTTTCAAATAGGTCAAAACCAGAGTAAGAATTCATAAAATGGTTCAAATGATTTAAATTTTGTCGAAAAAAATGCTAAATCCAATCTGAAAAAAGTTGTGAATTTTTTAAAATATTTGAGGTCAAACGTTTCTGACAAGCTTTAGAATCCATTAAAAATTAAAAAAAAAATTATAAAAATTATTTATTTGGCAAAATATCACAGAATTTTTAAATTTACATCAAAAACATTGAATTCGGATCACTCCTAAAGAAGTGATGCAAATTCAGTACAACAGCTGTTGAAATGGAGGACTTCCATCCTATGGCAAGCCCATGTTAAATTCATCGCTTTTGCGTCAATTTGGCACCACTTCCGTATCCAAAAAGAACATTTTCATTACTTTTTTGGCGACGCTTTTTTTGCTGGGTTAGGTTAGGTTAGGTGGCAGCCCGATGTATCAGGCTCACTTAGACTATTCAGTCCATTGTGCTACCACATTGGTGAACTTCTCTCTTATCACTGAGTGCTGCCCGATTCCATGTTAAGCACAATGACAAGGGACCTCCTTTTTATAGCCGAGTCCGAACGGCGTTCCACATTGCAGTGAAACCACTTAGAGAAGCTTTGAAACCCTCAGAAATGTCACCAGCATTACTGATGTGGGATAATCCACCGCTGAAAAATTTTTGGTGTTCGGTCGAAGCAACAATCGAACCCACGACCTTGTGTATGCAAGGCGGGCATGCTAACCATTGCACCACGGTGGCTCCTTTGCTGGGTTACTTCACACTTCATAATTTTTATGAAAATTTCACGAAACATTCAGCGATAAAATTCCTTCGTAAAATTTACGGAAATGTTTCTTTGAAATTAAGAAGAAGTTTGATTGAAGTCGTAAAATTTCGATTTGTGACATAAAAATGAAGAACAGGAAGAAAAATTTTTGGTTAATTTTAGAAAATTTAGATTATTTTTAGAAAATTCTACCTAAATAGTATTATAAACGCTGAGACATCACGCCGATATCACAAAAATAGGTAAATATTTTTCGACAAATTCCAGAAAATGTATTAGACATAATTAATTTTTTCCACTTGTTAAAGAAAATTTTGTAGTTTGAAAGAAAAAATTGTAAGAATGTATTTAGTTTCATACGAAGTTCAAAATGGGCGCATTTGTACACCGAAAGAATTCTCTTCGTAAAAAGAACGAAAATTTTCATTAAAACTATGAAGCTTGTCATTGTTGTACAATCAAAAAAACTTTTCATTAATATTTCGAATATTTCGTACTTTTTAAGAAGAAAAGTTCTTCCAAATGTTTTCGTAGTTTGTAAGAAAAAAATTCGTACTTTTTATGAAAAATGTTCAAACTTTTTATGAAACAATTTCGTTCTTTTTATGAAAATATTTCGTACTTTTTACGAAAAAAAAGTTCTTCCAAATTTTTCGTAGTTTGTAAGAAAAAAATTCGAAATTTTTATGAAAAATTTTCGTATTTTTTATGAAACAATTTCGTTCTTTTTATGAAAATGTTTCGTACTTTTTATGACTTTCTTTTTTTTTTTGGAAATATTCGAAATTTTAGAAAAGAGAACTTTTAGAAAAGTGTATTTGGTTGTATTAAAAAGTTTGAAAACTGTCATCACTAATTTACATCTTAAGTTTTTAAATAATTTTTATGGCCTGTTCCCGTATATCGAACGAAAGCTTGCTTTCGTATTTTAAACGAAAGAAAATTGATTTTTGTTCTTCTATTTCGAAAGGTAAGTTATTTCGAATTTTGGTTGTTGAGTAATAAAAGAACGTATACAATGAGTGTCAATAAAAAAAGTAAAAACATTTGATTGAATTCTCATACCAAAAATTTGACAATACTCACTTTTGATAATTAGCGTATTCTCATACAAACGAAATGAACTTTCAAATATAGAAAGACCCAAATTAATTTGAATTCTAGTGACTTTCTTTCGAATGGGGCTTCGTTCGATATACAAGAAGAGGACATTAGTTTTATTGCTTCACTTTTATTCATAGCATGATATCACCCAAATGAGAAGTAGCATAGACACGCACAAAAAAATAAAATAAATGAATACACTCAAGCGTTTTATCAAAGACAATTTTATGTCGCGAACGGAAATTTTACAACTTTAATGAAACTTCTTCGATACTTCAAAGAAAATCCCAGCAAAATAAGAGCTTCCAAAGAAGTAGTTTGGATCCCCAATCTATGATCCGGAAGAAGTGCAAACTTGCATCATCGCCAATGAATTTTACATGGGCTTGTCATAGGACGGAAGTACTCTCTTTTTGGATACTTTCCATTATTTTAGAAGTTGTGCCCTGGAAGTTAATTTGAATGAAGAAATTTAAAAAGCGATTTTTTTTTCAACCAATTTATATTTTTTTTTTCAACCGTATTTTTTATTACACTATTATTTTCCTATTATCTAATTTTTTACAATTTGAATAACTTTTTCGCTCCGACCAGGGGTTGAACCTGGGTTTGATGACACCATAACAGAACGCCTTAGCACACTCAGCCACAAACGCCATTGAACATAAAGCGTCGAAAGGTCAATTCAAA
Organism: Haematobia irritans; assembly: GCF_050003625.1. Lineage (NCBI taxonomy): Eukaryota > Metazoa > Arthropoda > Insecta > Diptera > Muscidae > Haematobia > Haematobia irritans. The sequence goes on along the minus strand of NC_134399.1, from coordinate 77,565,913 downwards.
TGTTTGTGATATGGTCGTAATACGACACCAAGGAATAACATTCTAATTACTTCTCGAGATGTTCTTTATTAGTTTGAACGAAAAAATAAGAAAGGCTTGTTCAAATCTCACCAGCGGCAATTTTTTATACCCTCCATCATAGGATGGGGGTATATTAACTTTGTCATTCCGTTTGTAACACATCGAAATATTGCTCTAAGACCCCATAAAGTATATATATTCTGGTTCGTGGTGAAATTCTGAGTCGATCTAAGCATGACCGTCCGTCCGTCCGTCCGTCCGTCTGTTGAAATCACGCTAACTTCCGAACGAAACAAGCTATCGACTTGAAACTTGGCACAAGTAGTTGTTATCGATGTAGGTCGGACGGTATTGAAAATGGGCCATATCGGTCGATTTTTACGTATAGCCCCCATATAAACCGATCCTCAGATTTGGCTTGCGGAGCCTAAAAGAGAAGCAAATTTCATCCGATCCGGCTGAAAATTGGTACATGCTGTTGGTATATGGTCTCTAACAACCATGCAAAAATTGGTCCACATCGGTCCATAATTATATATAGCCCCCATATAAACCGATCCTCAGATTTGGCTTGCGGAGCCTACAAGAGAAGCAAATTTCATCCGATCCGGCTGAAAGTTGGTACATGGTGTTGGTATATGGTCTCTAACAATCGTGCAAAAATTGGTCCACATCGGTCCTTAATTATATATAGCCCCCATATAAACCGATCCCCAGATTTGGCTTACGGAGCCTCTAAGAGAAGCATATTTCATCCGATCCGGCTGAAATTTGGTACATGATGTTGGTATATGGTCTCTAACAACCATGCAAAAATTGGTCCACATCGGTCCATAATTATATATAGACCCCATATAAACCGATCTCCAGATTTGGCTTGCGAAGCCTCAAAGAGAAGCAAATTGCATCCGATCCGGCTGAAAGTTGGTACATGGTATTGGTATATGGTCTCTAACAACCGTACAAAAATTGGTCCACATCGGTCCATAATAATATATAGCGCCCATATAAACCGTTCCCCAGATTTGGCTTGCGAAGCCTCAAAGAGAAGCAAATTGCATCCGATCCGGCTGAAAATTGGTACATGGTATTGGTATATGGTCTCTAACAACCGTACAAAAATTTGTCCACATCGGTCCATAATAATATATAGCGCCCATATAAACCGATCCCCAGATTTGGGTTGCGGAGCCTCAAAGAGGAGCAAATTTCATCCGATCCGCCTGAAATTTGGTACATGATATTGGTATATGGCCTCTAACAACCATGGAAAAATTGGTCCACATCGGTCCTTAATTATATATAGCCCCCATATAAACCGATCCCCAGATTTGGCTTACGGAGCCTCTAAGAGAAGCATATTTCATCCAATCCGGTTGTAATTTGGAACATGGTGTTAGTATATGATCTTTAACAACCGTGCCAGAATTGGTCCATATCGGTCCGTAATTATATATAGCCCCCATATAAAACGTTCTCCAATTTTGACCTCCGGAGCCTCTTAGAGGAGCAAAATTCATCCGATCCGGTTCAAATTAGGAACGTGGTGTTAGTATATGGTCGCTAACAACCATACCAAAATTGGTTAAATCACGCAAAAATTGGTCCATTTCGGGTCATAATCATGGTTGCCACTAGAGCCAAAAATAATCTACCAAAATTTTATTTCTATAGAAAATTTTGTCAAAATTTTATTTCTATAGAAAATTTTGTTCAAATTTTATTCGGTTCATAATCATGGTTGCCACTCGAGCCAAAAATAATTTACCAAGATTTTATTTCTATAGAAAATTTTGTCAAAAGTTTATTTCTATAGAATATTTTGTTAAAATTTTATTTCTGTAGAAATTTTTGTCAAAATTTTCTTTCTATAGAAAATTTTGTCAAAATTTTTATTTCTATAGAAAATTTTGTGAAAATTTTATTTCTATAGAAAATTTTATTTCTGTAGAAAATTTTGTCAAAATTTTATGTCTACTTTGTCAAACTGAATTATATACGTATTGGATCTATCTTTGGTGTTAGGAAGTTTTAAGATACCTTGCCATCGGCAAGTGTTACCGCAACCCAAGTAATTCGATTGTGGATGACAGTCTTCAGTAGAAGTTTGTACGCAATCCTTGGTGGAGGGTACATAAGCTTCGGCCTGGCCGAACTTACGGCCGTATATACTTGTTTTATCAAATATTTTTTATGTTACGCATCGTTTTTATACCCTCCACCATAGGATGGGGGTATATTAACTTTGTCATTCCGTTTGTAACACATCGAAATATTGCTCTAAGACCCCATAAAGTATATATATTCTGGGTCGTGGTGAAATTCTGAGTCGATCTGAGCATTTCCTCCGTCCGTCCGTCCGTCTGTTGAAATCACGCTAACTTCCGAACGAAACAAGCTACCGACTTGAAACTTGGCACAAGTAGTTGTTATTGATGTAGGTCGGATGGTATTGCAAATGGGCCATATCGGTCCACTTTTACGTATAGCCCCATATAAAGGGACCCTCAGATTTGGCTTGTGGAGCCTCTAACAGAAGCATATTTCATCCCATCCGGCTGAAATTTGGTACATGGTGTTGGTATATGGTCTCTAATAACCATGCAAAAATTGGCTTACATCGGTCCATAATTATATATAGCCCCCATATAAACCGATCCCCATATAAACCGATCCCAGATTAACACCATGTACCAAATTTTATCCGATCCGGCTGAAATTTGGTACATGGTGTTAATATATGGTCTCTACCAACCATGCAAAAATTGGTCCATATCGGTCCATAATTATATATAGCCCTCATATAAACCGATCCCCAGATTTGAACGCCGGAGCCAATTAGAGGAGCAAAATTCATCCGATCCGGTTGAAATTTGGTACGTGGTGTTAGTATATGGTCTCTAAGAACCATTAAAAAATTGATCCATATCAGTCCATAATTATATATAGCCCCTATATAAACCGATCCCCAAATTTGAACTCCGGAGCCACTTGGAAATTTGCAACGTGGTGTTAATATATGGCCGCTAATACCCATGCCAAAATTGGTCCATATCGGTCTATAGTTATATATAGCCGATCCCCAAAAATTGGTCCATATCGGTTCATAATCATGCTTGCCACTCGAGCAAAAATAATCTAGCAAAATTTGTCGAAATTTTATCCCTATAGAAAATTTTGTCAAATTTTATTTCTATAGACAATTTTGGCAAAATTTTATTTCTTTAGAAAATGTTGTCAAAATTTTAATTCTACAGAGAATGTTGTCAAAATATTAAATCTTTGGAAAATTTAGTAAAAATTATATTTCTATAGAAAATGTTGTCAAAATGTTATTTCTATAGAAAATTTTGTTAAAATCGTATTTCTATAGAAAATTTTGTCCAAATTTTACTTCTATAGAAAATGTTGTCAAAATTTTATTTTGTCAAAATTTTATTTCTATAGAAAATTTTGTCAAACTTAATTATATACATATTTAATCGGCCATTTTAAGTTTAATATATACCACGTATGGACTACGTGGACTGCATCGGGAGTGGAAAAAATCGATGGGGGATTCTGGGATGGGCTTTAAAAGAAATATTTGTGAAAAAAACTTCCAATTTTGTTTTCTGGGTTGTTTCGTACTTTTTATAAAAGAAATTTCAACGCAGAAAGTTTCATAATATATTCATAAATTCGTAAAAACTTCTTCACAAATATCATGAAATTTGAAGAAATTTTCGTTAAAAATACTAATTTTTACGAAGAACAATTAACACGTATTCTCCCGAGTTATAAAATAATCATCCGATTATAATAATGTTTGATTCACAGCATGTATAGGCTACATTTAGTATATATATGAAAAAAAATTGTCATATCGGGTTCAGGTTTCCGGAAAATGGGTGTCGCAATTTTATTTTTTTCTGTGCACACCCTCGAAAAAATCGCTTCTCTAACATATGTTCCAAACATATTTAGCAGGAAGCACCTATATTATTGGATACTGGAAGCATTTTCAGCCCAAAAATAATATATGCTTGGAAGAATTTTCCCCAAAGAAGATTGTGCTCATTCCATTTATTTTTTTTTTAATTTACACATTTATATTTATACTATACTAGCGTAACCAGGCCCGCATCGCTGCGCCTTCCGAAGCGTATTTGTAGGAACATTTTGCGTTAACTTAGTCAACCGTATTCTTCGTGCTGAAAACAAATTCGAAAAGATTTGAATTCTTTCAAACAAATCGGACTACTTGCTCTTTCGTTTATAGGTACAAATACGGCGGATATGCATATGTAAAATGGTTCGTCTTAAAAAATGTTCTGTATTCAAGTAGTTGGACAAACTTCTACATTTCTTGTGAATTTTAGATGTGGTTTGTCAATGAAAGGTATCCTTCTCCTCAACATATCTGAAAATTAAGCACCATATTATAATAACATGCAAAGAATTACTGTTTCCCATCTAATAAATCGGAAAAAGCAAAAGTAGTAAACAATTTTACCACATTAACGTTTGCTAAAATGTTGGAAAATGATGCACCCTCTGCCAATTTCATGTAAATTTAAGTTCTTTACTAAAAAGAAGTCTGGCAGAAGCCTGTGCAAAAATCATAAAATTCCCATTTACTGACAACCCTCTACTTTCAATTTAAGAAAAAAAAGAACGGCCAAAAGGGAACCCTCTCCCCACCTTCGCACCACACTGACCTGATATCGGACTATCAAGTACAATATATTAACATAATTTCATAACTGCTCAATGGTCCCTATAAGTTCAATCGAAGTAAATCGACAAAGTTTATTTCAATTTTCCTCTTCTCCAACCAGATATCGAAAAATCATATACTAATTAAAAAATCATGTATAAATTTAATCACCTCCTCCCACGATCCCTGTAAATTTCAAGTAGATCGGAGATGTTTAAATTTTGCTTATTGTTTTAAAGGGACGTCACTTTCCCCGATACAATATCGACAAACAGCGTAGTTAATAGCACCCCTAACCTTCCCTGAAAATTCTTGAAACTTCCCTTCGTTCATAACCTTCCTCCACTGCCTTTGTAAATTTCAAGAAAACTTAAGAATTTTTTTTTTGCAGTTTTAGAGGAGGACCTACTCCCCGACCAAATATCGAAAAGTGATGTAGCGTATCTTTTGTAAACGTCCCAGAAAATGTCAAGCAAATTATAAGCCTAAAGGGGCGGCCTCTCTTCCGTCCAAATATCACAAAATCAGGTATCAACTATTAATATCGTAACCTCTCCCCAGTCCTCTGTAAATTTCAAGTAACTCGGTAAAGTTTAATTGTTTCTCTGTATGTAGTTACTTAAGAGAATCGGATGTCTCCCTATGTGCTTTTATTAAAAAATTGGGAACCTGATATAAATATCATAACCTCACTCATTTTTCCGTAAAATTTCAGTCGGTGGAGTTTAGTTTTGTTTTCACTGTACTTAAAAAAAAAAAAGTCGGGCAAAGGGGTGGTCCCCCTCCCCGACCAAATATCGAAAAATAATGTAGCGGATTTTTGTCTAGATGCTAACCCCAACATTCAATGAAAATTTCAAGCAAATCGCATAATTTTGTTCCAAGTTTAAAAAAGTAGGGCAAGGGGGAGGTCCCCCTCCCCGTCCACATATGAAACCATCAGGTACCCCATATTAATTCCATAACCTCACCGCATGTTCTCAGATAATCTCAGATAATTTAGAGAATTTTAGTTTTTTCACTGTACTTTAAAAGAAGTCGAACAAAGGGGAGGTCCCTCTCCGCCGCCAAATATCGAAATATAAAGTAGCGGATCTTTGTCTAGATACCAAACCCAACCTTCAATGAAAATTTGAAGTAAATCGGTCAACTTTGGTCCAATTTTCGAAAAGTCCGACAAAGGGGAGGTCCCCCTCCGCGACCAGGTGTCAAAAAATGAGGTACCTTATTTTAACCACATGAACGCCCCCTACGATCTCTGAAAGTTTCAAGTAAATCGTTTCAACCGTTTCGGAGCCAACTCGGAACATACAAACAAACAAACAAACAAACAAACAAACAAATAAACAAACATAGATTGAATTTTATATATATAGATTACATATTTATAACGAAACTTCGATATGTGGGTTATTAAAGATTTACAGTCAGAAAAGAACAGTGCTTGATATAAACGAAACAATAAACTGTTTTTGGTATAAAAGTTTGAAATTTTGGAAGGAATTCAAAAACTCTAACAAAAGAAAAACGTGGAGTTGAGTATAAACATACATAAATAATTTTATAATATACACATAAATTTATTTAGGCGTGAACAGTTTTTTACTAGGATTTAACATCATTTTTAATGCATTTAAAATTTATCTTGTTTTGTACTTAATTTCATTTTTACCTTTAAGACCGATATTAAGTTGGTATTATCGCTCTAAAATGACCCTCTTTTGCTTTTTACTTTTCTTAAATAATAGATTTTAAAGAAAATAAACTTTTTCAATTGTTTTAGCTGCAAAACTCGTACTTAATGCCCGCTTTTATATTTGAAGGTGTCCGTCAACTCCTCTTGGACTACTTATTAATAAAGAGGAACTAATCTTTGTCTTTATACACTTTACTGTTTAATTGTTCACTATTTCCTCCTTTTTTCATTTTACTGTCCCAACTCTAAAAAGAGTATAGTGCCCTTTCGTTATTTTTATGAAGTTCCCTTTGTAATTTTTGTATATTTTCACCGATTTTTTAATTTCCTTTGCCTGAATATTTTGACTTACTGCTTGTACGTTTCGACTTCTTTTAACGAACCAAGAAAAAAAATTGTTCCCATAATGCCAAAATGATAAACAAAACGCATACATACATAAAATGCTACTCTCAAGGCGAAAACACATGTTGTTTTTTTTTCAAATATCTATTCTCTTGGTTCCGAATGTCTATACTCATTCTAATATTCAAATTAAATAATATTTAGACTTAAGCATATCAAATTTTTGGCCTTATCATAAAACAGTTTCCGAAACAACATACACAAATAGCTCTCTTTTGATTCTCTCGCCGTGTTATGTTGATATCTTTCCCAGTGGAAAAAATTCAAACCCCTTACCAAAAGATCGATTATGTTCTTGGGAAATTTGAAAGATTAAGTAAGTATGTTGTATGTAAACACATATATAGTTGACAATGCTACTACTTATACCTTAGCATTGAAAAATCGAACAGAATGTAATTCCATCAAAACTTAAACAAATAAAAGCTATTACATAGTCATCTAGTTGGTTCGTAGTGGGACAACCAGTGCTTACGACTTCCACTTACTGCGTAAGGGGTCTGTAATTAGGAATAAAAACTCAAAAATTTGCTAGGCAACGTTTCTAAGCAACATTGGTTTTTGTTTGTTCATTTTTTTTCAGTTTTCTGAAAAATTTTTTCCGGCATAAATACATTTTTATTGAGTTTTACATCTTTTCTAGATTATCAATTATTTTATATTGAGTTGTACATCCTTTCCAGATATACAGCTACACCTCGCTTTACGTCGCAGATACGTTCCAAAAAACACGACGCAAACTGAAACGACGCAAAGTGAATTATGAGTTTCTATGGCAAACCATGCAAAGATTGGAGACAGATAACAACACAACTTCGTAAATCTAACGACGCAAAGTGAAAACTAGTACTAATTCAGCAGGGACGCAACTTCGAAACAACGCAAAACGAAACGACGCAAAGCGAGGTTTAGGTGTATATGTGTAAAGGTAAGTGTGAAAATAATTAATTAAAATATGGAGGGATTTTCGTCCAGAAATTTAAAGCGATTAGCGCGTAAGGAAGAAAATAATTTTAGAGCGATTTCCCTGCGTCAATTAGCACCTTTCCAAGCGCCAGATTCAGGGGAGCCAGGGAGCCATGAGCCAGATTCAGGTAATATTTCTTATATAACTTTCTATTTGTATATTTATTGACTATTACCATATAATCTTTTATTTCAGATGCTGTCAAGACGGAACAGTACAAAGAAAAAGATTATATAGCGGACATTAGGAAGTCGGTCAAAAACTTCAAGGGTCCCAATTCCGCAAAGTTTGTGGGTAAAAAAAATGTAATGAATAAATATATACCAGCTATTATAACAGTATTACCTAGTATTAAATATTGTATTGAAATATTATTACCAAATATATATTAATTGTTATAATATATAAAACCAAAAAAATAGTTATTTAGAATATTATTTGCATATTTTTAGGAAAAAACTGAAAATACATCATATTTTTATAGTTTACCGGCGAATAGGGTGGTAAATAGGGGTGCTTAGCTCTAGATTACTTTTATAAATAGAAAGTAAAACTGGTTTACTCCATCGTTCCCATTACCGAGTAAAACACAATATTCAATAATCGTCATCCGAAGCCCTTAAGCATTGGCAATGCCGTTGTAATGGGCTATCATTATTCTTTCATTTACCTTGTCATGGAAATTGCGAAGTACTTGACTGCCTATGACACGCCAACGTAAAAGTAATGCGGAAAATTGATCGGAAACGTGGAGTAGTTGTCTCGACAAAATCGGTTGGATATAATCGATTTGGTAATGACGTTTTTATACCCTCCATCATAGGATGGGGGTATATTAACTTTGTCATTCCGTTTGTAACACATCGAAATATTGCTCTAAGACCCCATAAAGTATATATATTCTGAGTCGTGGTGAAATTCTGAGTCGATCTAAGCATGTCCGTCCGTCCGTCCGTCCGTCTGTTGAAATCACGCTAACTTCCGAACGAAACAAGCTATCGACTTGAAACTTGGCACAAGTAGTTGCTATCGATGTAGGTCGGATGGTATTGAAAATGGGCCATATCGGTCCACTTTTACGTATAGCCCCCATATAAAGGGACCCTCAGATTTGGCTTGTGGAGCCTCTAAAAGAAGCATATTTCATCCGATCCGGCTGAAATTTGGTATATGGTGTTGGTATATGGTCTCTAACAACCATGCAAAAATTGGTCCACATCGGTCCATAATTATATATAGCCCCCATATAAACCGATCCCCAGATTTGGCTTGTGGAGCCTCTAACAGAAGCATATTTCATCCGATCCGGCTGAAATTTGGTATATGGAGTTGGTATATGGTCTCTAACAACCATGCAAAAACTGGTTCACATCGGTCCATAATTATATATAGCCCCCATATAAACCGATCCCCAGATTTGGCTTGCGGAGCCTAAAAGAGGAGCATATTTCATCCGATCCGGCTGAAATTTGGTATATGGTGTTGGTATATGGTCTCTAACAACCATGCAAAAATTGGTCCACATCGGTCCATAATTATATATAGCCCCCATATAAACCGATCCCCAGATTTGGCTTGCGGAGCCTCAAAGAGAAGAAAATTTCATCCGATCAGGCTGAAATTTGGTACATGATGTTGGTATATGGTCTCTACCAACCATGCAAAAATTTGTCAATATCGGTCCATAATTATATATAGCGCCCATATAAACCGATCCCCAGATTTGGGTTGCGGAGCCTCAAAGAGAAGCAAATTTGATCCGATCCGCCTGAAATTTGGTACATGATATTGGTATATGGTCTCTAACAACCGTGCAAAAATTGGTCCACATCGGTTCATAATTATATATGGGCCCCATATAAACCGATCCCCAGATTTGGCTTGCGAAGTCTCCAAGAGAAGCAAATTTCATCCAATCCGGTTGTAATTTGGAACATGGTCCATATCGGTCCATAATTATATCTAGCACCCATATAAAACGTTCTCCAGATTTGACCTCCGGAGCCTCTTGGAGGAGCAAAATTCATCCGATCCGGTTCAAAGTAGGAACGTGGTGTTAGTATATGGTCGCTAACAACCATACCAAAATTGGTCCAATCACACAAAAATTGGTCCATATCGGTTCATAATCATGGTTGCCACTAGAGCCAAAAATAATCTACCAAAATTTTATTTCTATAGAAAATGTTGTCAAAATTTTATTTCTAGAGAAAATTTTGTTAAAATTTTATTCGGTTCATAATAAAATTTTCATCATTGTCAAAATTTTATTTCTATAGAAAATTTTGTCAAAATTTTATTTCTATAGAAAATTTTGTTCAAATTTTATTCGGTTCATAATCATAGTTGCCACTCGAGCCAAAAATAATCGACCAAGATTTTATGTCTATAGAAAATTTTGTCAAAAGTTTATTTCTATAGAAAATTTTGTTAAAATTTTATTTCTGAAAAAATTTTTGTTAAAATTTTCTTTCTATAGAAAATTTTGTCAAAATTTTTATTTCTATAGAAAATTTTGTGAAAATTTTATTTCCATAGAAAATTTTTTAATATTTTCTTTCTATTGAATTATATACGTATTGGATCGATCTTTTTTGATTTAATATATACCACGTATGGACATACAATTTAGAAGATGGTGTTAGGAGGTTTTAAGATACCTTGCCATCGGCAAGCGTTACCACAACTTAAGTAATTAGATTGTGGATGGCAGTGTTTAGAAGAAGTTTCTACGCAATCCATGATGGAGGGTACATAAGCTTCGGCCTGGCCGAACTTACGGCCGTATATACTTGTTTACCACTGGGTTCGTCAACCCTTCCGGTTTCCATCTCTATTTCTTTCTCTATACTCTCTCTCTCTCTGTCGCTCTCTGAATAAAATATCACAACATATATATGTTTACTTGAAATTTGTAAATGTATATATGTTTACATTCACACATATTATTTTTATGAGACATTCATGCCCCAAGCATAATATATTCTAACATATTAATATATGTATTGTTTGCAATAGTGAATTTGTGAACTATAAACAATTTATTCGATCCACTTTACCAAACACGCTGTGTGTGTTGTTGTTTTTTGTTTGTTTTTGAGCCAACCATTTTTACGGGTCAGAACATATGGCTATATGCTATCCTTGCATTTTATTTTGCTTTGAGCAATATACGTCAATTTGAAAGGAAATGTGGTCAACTAGACTTTTTAGTGCGTTGAATTCTATTTTTTCACTTTCAATCCAACAATCAAAGATGAGACAAGAAAGGCAATTTTGTGAATGAGGAAAACGGAAAAATATTGGATTGTGGCTTATGAATGGGTCTGATTTCAGAAGATCTTAAAGAGAAATAGGAAAGTGACTTCTTTTTTATGAAATTAAGTTACACTAAACCTTGGAAAATCGGTAAATGGGTCTATATATAATTATATTACATACATATTAAATAAATATTCCTTTTTCGCTTATATTTAGGTGTTATCAGAGCGATCACGTCGAGTATGTTGCGGGAACAAGAATGCATGGAGTACTATATGTAGTGCAATTTGAAATATAGAAAGATCAGTTATTCTCCATTTTATATGTTTTCGGCTTAATATACGAAAGAAAATTTAAGTTTAGAAAAGTTTAACTATACGTTTTCAACTTGCAATACGTTACAAATATGTTAGTTATGGACCGACCAATTTTTGCGTAGTTGTTAGAGACCATATGGGAGCCACCGTGGTGCAATGGTTAGCATGCCCGCCTTGCATACACACGGTCGTGGGATCGATTCCTGCTTCGACCGAACACCAAAAAGTTTTTCAGCGGTGGATTATCCCACCTCAGTAATGCTGGTGACATTTCTGAGGGTTTCAAAGCTTCTCTAAGTGGTTTCACTGGAATGTGGAATGCCGTTCGGACTCGGCTATAAAAAGGAGGTCCCTTGTCATTGAGCTTAACATGGAATCGGTGATAAGAGAAAAGTTCACCAATGTTCACCAATGTGGTATCACAATGGACTGAATAGTCTAAGTGAGCCTGATACATCGGGTTGCCACCTAACCTAACATATGGACTTACACCATGTACCAAATTTCAGCCGGATCGGATGAAAATTGCTTCTATGAGCGTCGGTTTATATGGGGGCTATATATTCAAATAAGGAAGATGTTCTTACATTGGACAAAATTTAACTAAAATCAACTAATTTTCATGAACTAAAAGAAAATAAGGTTGGCAAGAGCGCCCCTGTTTTTGAGTGAATAAACTGAAATTCGCATTTATATGAATTTCGAAAATAATTTCAAATCTTTTCGATTTTTTGACAAAAAATGTTTCTTACAAAACAAGATTTTTCATGAGTACTACCGGGTGTTGTTTTCAGATAACAGGTTGGCTGATAAGTCCCCGGTATAACAAAGAAAAACATATTTTTTTTGTCAAAATTCGTTTTTATTATTCAACACATGGTAGTTCCTTTCAAGAGCGATACAACGATTATAACGACCTTCCAATTTTTTGATACCATTTTGGTAGTACTCCTTCGGTTTTGCCTCAAAATAGGCCTCAGTTTCAGCGATTACCTCTCCATTGCAGCCAAATTTTTTTCCCTGCGAGTATCCTTTTGAGGTCTGGGAACAAGAAAAAATCGCTGGGGCCAGATCTGGAGAATACGGTGGGTGGGGAAGCAATTCGAAGCCCAATTCATGAATTATTGCCATCGTTCTCAATGACTTGTGGCACGGTGCGTTGTCTTGGTGGAACAACACTTTTTTCTTCTTCATATGGGGCCGTTTTACCTCGATTTCGACCTTCAAACGCTCCAATAATGCCACATAATAGTCACTGTTGATGGTTTTTCCCTTCTCAAGATAATCGATAAAAATTATTCCATGCGCATCCCAAAAAAACAGAGGCCATTACTTTGCCAGCGGACTTTTGAGTCTTTCCACGCTTCGGAGACGGTTCACCGGTCGCTTTCCACTCAGCCGACTGTCGATTGGAATCAGGAGTGTAGTGATGGAGCCATGTTTCATCCATTGTCACATATCGACGGAAAAACTCGGGTGTATTACGAGTTAACAGCTGCAAACACCGCTCAAAATCATCAACACGTTGTTTTTGGTCAAATGTGAGCTCGCGCGGCACCCATTTTGCACAGAGCTTCCGCATATCCAAATATTGATGAATGATATGACCAACACGTTCCTTTGATATCTTTAAGGCCTCTGCTATCTCGATCAACTTCATTTTACGGTCATTCAAAATCATTTTGTGGATTTTTTGATGATTTCGTCGGTAACCACCTCTTTCGGGCGTCCACTGCGTTCACCGTCCTCCGTGCTCATTTCACCACGCTTGAATTTTGCATACCAACCAATTATTGTTGATTTCCCTGGGGCAGAGTCCGGAAACTCATTATCAAGCCAAGTTTTTGCTTCTACCGTATTTTTCCCCTTCAGAAAACAGTATTTGATCAAAACACGAAATTCCTTTTTTTCCATTTTTTTCACAATAACAAAAGTTGCTTCACAAAAGACGCTCTATCTCACAAACTAATTGACTTACGGACGTAAAATTTTGAACCGAATCATTTGAAGGTTGGTACTATATAAAAATAATATTCATTTAATACTAGCGACCTGTTAAGTACAGTCTTCATAGGACATGAATTTACGAATGGTAACCATATTTCCATTTAATAGTAATTGTGTACCAATTTTGAACTAGGTTACTACCAAGATTATTTGGTAGGGAATTTACCCGTACTGCATTTGCTGTTCGCAAGGGCAATAATTTTGTCGTAAAGTGAAAAACAAAATTAATCTCGACCACTTTTAAAAGCTGTTAAAACTCCATAACTTTTTTTTTTTTTTGGACAGATGATGTTAAAAAAATTCTACGAAGTGTAATTTTTCTCATACATAGCCAAGTAATCCATTTTCGAATAATTCAATTTATTAAAACGAATAGCATCCAATTAAAAAGTTTTCACGCAAATATCTGTTTTTCTCGATTCCTGTTTTTTTTTTTGTTTTTGTTATGAATAGCAAATACTAAACTAAATAAATTCAAACAATGCATATTTGACAGCTAGAAAAGTTGATGAATAAATCAATGGATGAATGGCTACCAACATTCAATTTTTCTTCGCATCATTGCTTCGCACAATGAAATTTATTATGAATTCGCATTGATTTTCTACATTTTTCTATTACTGCTGTGAAACGAAGTAATGAAGTCTCTTCTGATTATTACAAGGTTCTTAAAGAAGTGGAATGAAAGCAAAACAAAACCAAAAAAGAAATCGCATCAATTGATTTTAAATGCAATTCATCTTCGTGTCAATTCTTCATTTTTTATTCAATCAAATGCAATTTATTTGTATTTCATACGTTCGATTGCCCGTTCATTTCTATACCCCAGTACTATAACACAGTGTCTGGACATAAAAAATACATGTAATGAAAGATACAACTGAATAAGAAGTGGATACAACCGTTAAACCGGCCGGGCAGAATCTTAAATACCTACCCCTCTGAATGATATACAGTAATTTCGGTTGAAAAAATCTTCGTAGTTTGGGGTTTCTTCACTGAAAAAAGTCCGTAGTTAAACTAACGCTAATTTTAACTTATTTTTATTGAAAAAAATATTTGCTTAAAATTTTGACCGAATTCTACGAAATCAAGTTTGTTGCATTCAAAACATAATAACGCAGTTTCAAAAAATATGTTTAGACGGGAAATCTGTAGTACTTTTGCGTAAACTGACACCAAAATTGAAATGAAATTTTGTCCGAAAATTATAAAAAAACCTGCAAATTGGAGAATAATTAACTTCTACCAGAAACAAAAGAAATGCTGGTAATACATTTGTGTAGTATAAAACTATCCTTATTCTCTACTACAATCAACGCACTGTATCTTTTTACATAAAACCACTAGCTTTGAAAAAAAAAATTGAAAAAATCTGCTATGCAGATGTTCTTTTTTGACCATTTTCCATATTATGTATTTTTTGAGGAATCGGTGTTCTTTGGACATTTAAGGGTTAAGTTTAGTTCATGTTTTCTTCGATGAGAGGGTGTAATTTCGAGAACTGCAGTAAAAATACAACCGGGCATTAAATTTTCCTGGTTTTAACGATGCTTTGTGGAAATCTCAAAATGTGGAGAACTATTTAGTTCAATTTTCACACGAGGTTGTTCATTCTTGTTACAAAACAACTTACTTTTTTATACCCTCCACCATAGGATGGGGGTATATTAACATTGTCATTCCGTTTGTAACACATCGAAATATTGCTCTAAGACCCCATAAAGTATATATATTCTGGGTCGTGGTGAAATTCTAAGTCGATCTGAGCATGTCCGTCCGTCCGTCCGTCCGTCCGTCTGTTGAAATCACGCTAACTTCCGAACGAAACAAGCTATCGACTTGAAACTTGGCACAAGTAGTTGTTATTGGTGTAGGTCGGATGGTATTGAAAATGGGCCATATCGGTCCACTTTTACGTATAGCCCCCATATAAACGGACCCCCAAATTTGGCTTGCAGACCCTCTAAGAGAAGCAAATTTCATCCGATCCGGCTGAAATTTGGTACATGGTGTAAGCATATGATCTCTAACAACCACGCAAAAATTGGTCCATATCGGTCCATAATTACATATAGCCCCCATATAAACCGATCCCCCGATTTGGCTTGCGGAGCCTCTAAGAGAACCAAATTTCCTCCGATCCGGCTGAAATACATAGTGTTAGTATATGGTCTCCAACAACCATGCAAAAATTGGTCCACATCGGTTCACTTTTACGTATAGCCCCCATATAAACGGACCCCAAAATTTGGCTTGCGATTGCTCCAAGAGAAGCAAATTTCCTCCGATCCGGCTGAAATTTGGTACATGGCGTTAGTATATGGTCTCTAATAACCATGCAAAAATTGGTCCACATCAGTCCATAATTATATATAGCCCCCATATAAACCGATCCCCCGATTTGGCTTGCGGAGCCTCTAAGAGGAGCAAATTTCATCCGATCCGGCTGAAATTTGGTACATGGTGTTGGTATATGTTCTCTAATGACCATGCAAAAATTGGTCCACATCGGCCCATAATTATATATAGCCCCCATATAAACCGATCCCCAGATTTTACCTCCGGAACCTGTTAGAGGAGCAAAAGTCATCCGATCCGTATGAAATTTGGTCCGTAGTGTTAGTATATTTTCTCTAACAACCATGTCAAAATTGCTCCATATCGGTCCATAATTATATATAGCCCCCATATAAGCCGATCCCCAGATTTGACCTCCGGAGCCTCTTAGAGGAGCAAAATTCATCCGATCCGGTTGAAATTGGGTACGTGGTGTTAGTATATGGTCTCTAACAACCATGCAAGAATTGGTCCATATCGGTCCATAATTATATATATCCCCCATATAAATTGATCCCCAGATTTGTCCTCCGGAGCCTCTTGGAGGAGCAAAATTCATCCGATCCGGTTGAAATTTGGAACTTGGTGTTAGAATGTGGTCTCCAACAAACACGCAAGAATTGGTCCATATCGGTCCATAATTATATATAGCCCCATATAAACCGTTCCCCAGATTTGATCTCCGGAGCCTTTTAGAGGCAAAATTCATCCGATCCGGTTGAAATTTGCAACGTGGTGTTAGTATAATGCCGCTAATAACCATGCCAAAATTGGTCCATATCGTTATATATAGGCGATCCCCAATCACACAAAAATTGACCCTTATAGGTTCATAATCATGGTTGCCACTCGAGCCAAAAATAATCTACCAAAATTTTATTTTTATAGAAAACAGTGTCAAAATGTTATTTCTATAGAAAATGTTGTCAAAATTTTATTCTATAGAAAATTTTGTCAAAATTTTATTTCTATAGAAAATTTTTTCCAAATTTTATTTCTATAGAAATAAAATTTTGACAAAATATTGTTTCTATAGAAAATTTTTTCCAAATTTTATTTCTATAGAAATTTTTTTTCCAAATTTTGCGTCTATAGAAAATGTTGTCAATATTTTATTTTGTCAAAATTTTATTTCTATAGTAACTTTAAACTTATTTATATACGTATTTAATCGGCCTTTTTTATACCCTCCACCATAGGATGGGGGTATATTAACTTTGTCATTCCGTTTGTAACACATCGAAATATTGCTCTAAGACCCCAAAAAGTATATATATTCTGGGTCGTGGTGAAATTCTGAGTCGATCTAAGCATGTCCGTCCGTCCGTCCGTCCGTCCGTCTGTCCGTCTGTCCGTCTGTCCGTCCGTCCGTCTGTCCGTCTGTCCGGCTGTCCATCCGTCTGTGGAAATCACGCTAACTTCCGAACGAAACAAGCTATCGACTTGAAACTTGGCACAAGTAGTTGTTATTGATGTAGGTCGGATGGTATTGAAAATGGGCCATATCGGACCACGTTTACGTATAGCCCCCATATAAACCGACCCCCAAATTTGGCTTGGGGAGCCTCCCGGAGCAGCAAAATTCATCCGATCCGGTTGAAATTTGGTACGTGGTCTTAGTATACGGTCTCTAACAACCATGCAAAAATTGGTCCATATCGGTCCATAATTATATATAGCCCCCATATAAACCGATCCCCAGATTTGACCTCCGGAGCCTCTTG
Source organism: Haematobia irritans (assembly GCF_050003625.1). NCBI lineage: Eukaryota > Metazoa > Arthropoda > Insecta > Diptera > Muscidae > Haematobia > Haematobia irritans. Next base: position 77,548,476 of record NC_134399.1, on the reverse strand, counting down.
GAGGGGCAAAATTCATCCGATCCGATTGAAATTTGGTTCCTGATGTTAGTATATGGTCTCTAACAACCATGCAAAAATTGGTCCATATCGGTCTATAATTATATATAGCCCCATATAAACCGATTCCCAGATTTGACCTCCGGAGTCTCCTGGAGGGGCAAAATTCATCCGATCCGGTTCAAATTTGGTACCTGATGTTAGTTTACGGCCTCTAATAACCATGCAAAAATTGGTCCATATCGGACCATAATTATATATAGCCCCCATATAAACCGATCCCCAGATTTGACCTCCGGAGCCTCTTGGAAGAGCAAAATTCATCCGATCCAGTTGAAATTTGGTACATGGTGTTAGTATATGGTCTCTAACAACCATGAAAAAATTGGTCCATATCGGTCCATAATTATATATAGTTCCCATATAAACCGTCCCCAGATTTGACGTCCGGAACCTCTTGGAGGAGCAAAAGTCATCCGATACGGTTGAAATTTGGTACCTGATGTTAGTATATGGTCTCTAACAGCCATGTAAAAATTGGTCCATATCGGTCTTTAGTTATATATAGCCGATGGCTTATTACACAAAAATTGGTCCATATCGCCAAAAATTCATCCGATGCGATTGAAATTTGGTACCTGATGTTAGTATATGGTCTCTAACAACCATGCAAAAATTGGTCCATATCGGTCCATAATTATATATAGCTCCCATATAAACCGATCCCCAGATTTGACCACAGGAGCCTCTTGGAGGAGCAAAATTCATCCGATCCGGTTGAAATTTAGTACGTGGTCTTAGTATACGGTTTTTAATAACCATGCAAAAATTGGTCCATATCGGTCCATAATTATATATAGCCCCCATATAAACCGATCCCCAGATTTGACCTTCGGAGCCTCTTGGAGGGGCAAAATTCATCCGATCCGGTTGAAATTTGGTACCTGATGTTAGTTTACGGCCTCTAAAACCATGCAAAAATTGGTCCATATCGGTCCATAATTATATATAGCCCCCATATAAACCGATCCCCAGATTTGACCTCCGGAGCCTCTTGGAAGAGCAAAATTCATCCGATCCAGTTGAAATTTGGTACATGGTGTTAGTATATGGTCTCTAACAACCATGAAAAAATTGGTCCATATCGGTCCATAATTATATATAGTTCCCATATAAACCGTCCCCAGATTTGACGTCCGGAACCTCTTGGAGGAGCAAAAGTCATCCGATACGGTTGAAATTTGGTACCTGATGTTAGTATATGGTCTCTAACAGCCATGTAAAAATTGGTCCATATCGGTCTTTAGTTATATATAGCCGATGACTTATTACACAAAAATTGGTCCATATCGCCAAAAATAATCTACCAAAACTTTATTTCCATAGAAAATTTTGTCAAATTTTATTACTATAGAAAGTTTTGTCAAAATTTCATTTCTATAGAAAGTTTTGTCAAAAGTTTATTTCTATACAAATGTTTGTCAAAATTTTATTTCCATAGAAAATTTTGTCAAAATTTTATTTCTATAGACAATTTTGTAATCTACCAAAATTTTATTTCCATAGAAAATTTTGTCAAATTTTATTACTATAGAAAGTTTTGTCAAAAGTTTATTTCTATAGAAATGTTTGTCAAAATTTTATTTCTATAGAAAATTTTGTAAAAAATTTATTTCTGTAGAAAATTTTGTCAACATTTTATTTCTATACAAAATTTTGTCAAAATTTTATTTCTATACAAAATTTTGTCAACATTTTATTTCTATAGAAATTTTTGTCAACATTTTACTTCCATAGAAAATTTTGTCAACATTTTATTTCTATAGAAAATTTTGTCAAGTTTTTATTTCTATATAAAATTTTGTCAAATTTTTATTTCTATAGAAAATTTTGTCAAAATTTTATTTCTATAGAAAATTTTGTCAAGGTTTCATTTCTATAGAAAATTTTGTCAAAATTTTATTTCTATAGAAAATTTTGTCAAACTAGATTATATACGTATTTAATCGGCCTTTTTTTGTTTCATATATACCCCGTATGGGCTAACTTACAATTTAGAAGACAGTGTTAAAAAGTTTTACGATACCTTGCCATCGGCAAGTGTTATCGCAACCCAAGTAATTCGATTGTGGATGACAGCCTTTAGTAGAAGTTCCTACGCAATCCATGGTGGAGGGTACATAAGATTCGGCCTGGCCGAACTTACGGCCGTATATACTTGTTTAGTTTAATATATACCACGTATGGACTATGTGGCATATATTACGGTGTTAGGAAGTTTTAAGATACCTTGCCATCGGCAAGTGTTACCGCAACCCGATAATGGAATATGCCGAAAGCCAATAGAAGCAAAGCCGGCCGAGTTTTATGAATGGGCACGGGAATCACATAAAGCGATGTGAACCACTGTGACGGTCGGACGACGAAAATACTATGGAGTTATCCAGACAAGAAGACTAGAGAACTACTCAAAAAGAGTATATTCTCTATAGGAGGACCGTGGGAAAAATGACCGGGCACGTAGAATTGAGAAACATCCCTGCTGGTCCAATGGGACCTTGGAACAGTAATAATGTCACTGTCCTGCCATTACAAGGCAAAGAGTTAAGCATATTGATGAATAGGTGATTCGAGCCCTGACTCACCTAGGAAACAGGGAGTGTACATGAATTACGGAAATCGTTGAAGGCAAAGAGTTCCTGAAATAAAGAAGGGTACTAACCCAGATTAATTTAAACTGACGGAGGGATGGACGGACGTTAAATCGTAATCGTGTAAAAAATTTCAATAGAAATAAAATTTTAACAACATTTTCTACCGACATAAAATGTTTAAACATTTTTCTATAGAAATAAGACATTCTTCAATCATTATTGTTGTTTTTGATTTCAGCTTAAAACCATGCATTGACTAAACTACAAGTGTAACCTAACCAACAGAGGAAAAGTATGAAACAGCTGCACATCCAACCATCTTGCAGTCTATAGGGCTTTGCCCAAATAAATTTGACAAGTATACTTTAAGCTACACTTGTAGTTTAGTCAATGCATGGTTTTAAGCTGAAATCAAAAACGACAACAATGATTGAAGAATAAACCAACAATAACAAACAAAACGAAAGAAATAAAATTTTGACAAAATTTCCTTTAGAAATAAAATTTTGACAAAATTTCCTTTAGAAATAAAATTTTGACAAAATTTTCTATAGAAATAAAATTTTGACAAAATTTCCTAAAGAAATAAAATTTTGACAACATTTTCTATAGAAATAAAATTCTGACAAAATTTTCTATAGAAACAAAATGTTGACAAAATTTTCTATAGAAATAAAATTTTGCAAAATTTCCTTTAGAAATAAAATTTTGACAAAATTTTCTATAAAAATAAAATTTTGACAAAATTTTCTATAAAAATAAAATTTTGACAAAATTTTCTATAGAAATAAAATTTTGACAAAATTTCCTTTAGAAATAAAATGTTGACAAAATTTCCTATAGAAATAAAATTTTGACAAAATTTCCTATAGAAAAAAAATTAACAAAATCTTCTGTAGAAATAAAATGTTGACAACATCTTCTATAGAAATAAAATTTTGACAAAATTTTCTTCAGAAATAAAATTTTAACAAAAATTCCTATAGAAATAAAATGTTGACAAAATTTTTCATAGAAATAAAATTTTGGCAAATTTTTTTATAGAATTAACTTTTGCAAATAATTATACCCTTCACCACTACTGTGGTACAGGGTATAATAAGTTTGTGCATTTGTATGTAACGCCAAGAAATAATTGTCATAGACCCATCTTTTAGTATACCGATCGGCTTAGAATTAAATTCTGAGTCGATTTAGCGATGTCCGTCTGTCTGTCTGTCTGTCCGTCTGTCCGTCTGTATATGTAATTTTGTGCACAAAGTACAGGTCGCAGTTTAAGTCCGATCGTCCTCAAATTTGATATAACGTCTTTCTTCGGGTAGAAGACAATCGCTATTGATTTTGGAAAAAATCGGTTCAGATTTAGATATAGCTGCCATATAGTTATCACCGATTTGATCATAATTCACGTATTTATGAACCGACGTTCTTCAAATTTTGTACATCTGAATGTTTGTCAGTCCCGTCAAAACTGCCAAATATCAGCTAAATCGGTTCAGATTTATATATAGCTCCCCTATATATCTTTCGTCCGCTTTTGACTTATATGGCTTCAAAAGCCAGAGTTTTGCCCTGATTTGATTAAAATTTTGTACAAGGAGTACGTTTAATAGTATCGTTAATTGTGCCAAATTTAGTTGAAATCGGTTCAGATTTAGATATAGCTCCCATATATATCTTTCGACCGATTTGGACTTATATGGCCCAAAAGCCAGAGTTTTGCCCTGATTTGCTTCAAATTTTGCACAAGAAGTACGTTTAATAGTATCGTTAAGTGTGCTTAATTTGGTTAAAATCGGTTCCGATTTAAATATAGCTCCCATATATATCTTTCGTCCGATTTGGATTTATATGGCCTCAAAAGCCAGAGTTTTGCCTTGAGTTGCTTGAAATTTTGCACAAGGAGTACGTTTTATAGTATCGTTAATTGTGCAAAATTTAGTTGAAGTCGGTTCAGATTTAGATATAGCTCCCATATATATCATTCGCCCGATTTGGACTAATATGCCCACAGAGGCAAAAGTGCTACTCTGATTTACGTGAAATTTTGCAGAGGAAGTAGAATTGCACTTGAAACTTTGCACAGGCAGTAGAATTAAGGTTCTGCATATGCGTGTTTATTTTGGTTGAAATCGGTTCAGATTTTGATATAGCTCCCATATATATCTTTCGCCCGATTTTCCGTAATATGACCACAGAGGTCAAAGTTGTCATCCGATTTACGTGAAATTTTGCACAGGGAGTAGATTCAACATAGTAACTATGCATGTGAAATTTGATTGCAATCGGTTCAGATTTCGATATAGATTCCGTATATATGTTTTTCCTATTTAGGCAAAACTGGCCGAAATACCTACATTTTCCTTATCAAATCGCCACTGCTAGGTCGAAAACTAATCAAAATGACTCAAATTTTCCTACTATTCTATTACACATCTATCGACCGATAAATCATAAATACACTTTTGCGAAGTTGCCTCAAAATTGGTTCATATTTAAATGTTTCCTATATTTTTTTACTAACATTGTGTTCCACCTCAGCACATTAGCCGACTTAAATGTAAAATCTATAAGTATTGCAGAACTCTGTACGGATCTGCTCAGATATACAGAATATAGGTGTATGGATTCATATATCATCCAACACATGGGACGGATTTGATATGGTATCGAAAATGTGGACTTACAAAGTGGTGAAGGGTAGGTTAGGTTAGGTTAGGTTAAAGTGGCAGCCCGATTAAGATTCAGGCTCACTTAGACTATTCAGTCCATTGTGATACCACATTAACTAAAAGTACCTATTACATATGGGCACTTCTAGTTTTAACCGCTGAACCTTCTTGATTATTTTTCTTTGTTGAACCAACCAGATTGTTCCAAAAATATTAGCAGACTGCTTAAGTTAACGTTTTCCAGATCCGCCAGTAATCTGAAGCTATATGCTCCTAAAAGTTGCTTGCGCTTTACACAAAATGCAGGACACTCACACAAGAGGTGTTTAATTGATTCTTTTTCCTCCGCATCATGACAGCTCATACAATAGTCATTATACTTCGCGCCAATAGTTTTTGCAAAATCTCCTATCAGGCAGCGACCCGTTATAGCAGATATCAGGAGTGATATCTGACGTCTCGAGAACATTAGCATATCTAGTGTGCGGTTTAAGTTGAAATGGGGCCATATTTGCTTGGTGTCGTTACAACCCTTGCAATTCTCCCATCGAACATTTGCCATCATAACAGCCTTCTCACGCAGCATGAGCTTGCAGGTAGCTAGGGGCATACCAACAAATTCTAGTTCCCCTGGAATATGTAAGGTAGTCCCTAGCCTTGCCAACTCATCCGCTTCGCAGTTCCCCGGTATGTTCCTATGGCCAGGCACCCATATTAGGTGAATATTGTACTGCTCAGCCATCTCATTGAGAGATTTGCGGCAATCGATGGCCGTTTTCGAGTTGAGGAACACAGAGTCCAAGGATTTTATTGCAGGTTGACTGTCTGAGTATATATTAATGCCCACATTTTTTGGAACATTACTTCTCAGCCAATTCGCCACCTCTCTTATTGCTAATATTTCAGCCTGAAAAACACTACAGTGATCAGGTAATCTTTTCGCTATTCGAAGTTCCAGATCTTTAGAATATACTCCGAAACCCACTTGGCCATCCAATTTGGAGCCATCAGTGTAGAAATCTATATATCTTTTATTCCCCGGGGTCCGTGTACACCACACCTCACTGTTGGGAATTAGAGTCTCAAACGTTTTGTCGAAAAGTGGACTCGCCAAAGTGTAATCCACTACGTTAGGCACATCTGGCATTATTTTGAGGACCGAACTGTGACCGTAACTTTTTTCCGACCACAGCGATAGCTCGCGCAACCGCACAGCCGTTGTTGCAGCTGACTGTTTGGCCAAAATGTCTAAAGGCAATAGATGCAGTATTACATTAAGGGAGTTTGTTCCTGTCTTGCTGAATGCACCTGAGATACACAAGCATGCCATACGCTGAACTTTGTCTAAACTTGTCGGCTGGTGAAGTGCCGGCCACCAGACTACAACACCATATAGCATTATAGGTCTAACCACTGCCGTGTATAGCCAATATACAATTTTTGGTTTTAGTCCCCACTTTTTCCCTATTGCCTTTTTGCACGAGTATAAAGCTACCGTTGCTTTCCTCGCCCTTTCTTCAATATTAAGCTTAAAGTTCAGCTTCCTGTCCAAAATAACGCCAAGGTATTTTGCACACTCCTTAAAGGGAATTTCAATACCCCCTAAGGAAATGGGCCTAACCGTGGGAGTTTTGCGATCTTTGCAGTACATGACTATTTCTGTCTTTGCAGGATTTACCCCAAGACCATTATCTTTCGCCCATTTCTCAGTCATCCGGAGGGCTCTCTGTATAATATCTCTAATTGTTGATGGGAATTTTCCCCTGACTGCTAGCGCCACATCATCTGCGTATGCCACCACTTGTATCCTTTCTTTTTCTAGGGAAACCAGAAGGTCGTTTATAGCAACATTCCAAAGAAGAGGTGATAGAACTCCTCCTTGAGGAGTGCCTCTGTTCACATACTTTTGTATGTTTGCTTGTCCTAGTGTGGCTGAAATACGTCTCTTCATTAGCAGTTCGTCTAACAGCCTGAGTATACATGGATCAACATTCAGAGTTGTCAGTCCATTTAATATCGAGCTCGGATGGACATTATTGAACGCCCCTTCGATGTCTAGAAACGCCACGATTGTGTATTCTTTGACAGATAGTGAGCTTTCAATAAAGCCGACTAGTTCATGTAGTGCGGTCTCAGTAGACCTGCCCTTCGAGTATGCATGCTGTCGTTTCGAGAACAAACTTGAATCGATGCTAGTTCTAAGATAAATATCTATCATCCTCTCCAGAGTCTTAAGTAGGAATGAGGATAAGCTGATTGGTCGGAAATCCTTCGCCCTCGAGTGAGAGGCTTTTCCCGCTTTAGGTATGAAAACGACTTTTGTTTCCCTCCACTTTCCTGGGATATATGATAAGTTGATACATCCTTTATATATCACCGACAACCAGGGGATAATTTTGTCAGTTACAGCTTGTAACTCCGCCGGAGTAATTCCATCAGGTCCAGGGGATTTGAATGGTCCAAAGCTATTTAGCGCCCATCTTATTCTAGTTTCCGATACAATTTCCTCGACAGGAAACGACCGCTGAGCAACTGTGGCACCGCCAGTACATGGTTCAACCGTCTGATTTCCAGGAAAATGTGTGTCCAATAGTACCTCCAGCGTCTCCTCACTGGACGTTGTCCAATTGCCCTCCGATGTTTTAATGAAACCTGGAGCGGAGTTGGTGGATGCTAGAACCTTCCGTAGTCTGGAAGCCTCGGACGTATTCTCAATACTGCTGCAGTAAGCATTCCAAGAGTTATGCTGAGCCTTTCTCAGTTCTCGCTTGTATCCTCTCAGATTCTTCTTGTAAGCGTCCCAGTCCTCAGGGGCTCTGGTGGACTTTGCCTTGTTAAAGAGCTTCCTGCAGGATTTCCTCATATTACTTAATTCCACCATGGTGGTCGATGTTTCCCCCTTGGCTTTCCTCTAGGGCATGCAGCTTTCAGTGAGATGTTGAAGGCCTTAGTAATCCGCTCCACTGCGTGCTCGATATCTTGCACATTTCTCATATTTGTATCTGTTATTTCCGGTATCATCATATTGAACGATTCCCTATACCTATTCCAGTCAGCTTTCCTAACATTTGGCGGAAATATGACCTTGGTGATATGAACATCAAATTTGAAACTGATGTAGCGATGATCTGAGAAGCTGTGTTCACTTAAAACCTGCCACTCAGATATCATTTCATTCAGTTCTTGCGAGGCCAAGGTGATGTCCAAAACCTCTTGCCTGTTTTTAGTGACAAAGGTTGGGACATCTCCCTTGTTGCAAACTACCAGATTAGTACGCAAAATAAACTCTATTAGCGACTCTCCCCTTGCATTAATATCACTACTTCCCCATATACTATGATGTGCATTCGCATCGCATCCCATAATGAGTTTCGTCTTTGTTTTCAGTGACTCCTCCACTAAGGTCTTAACGGCATATGGAGGCATCTCCCTGTCATGTCCCATGTAGACCGAAGATACCCAATATTTGCATTTGGCTATTTCTAAACTTGCAACGACAGTGTCTGTATTGCACATTGAAGGAAGCAGAAACAAATTGAGCTCGTTTTTAGCAATTATACAGGCTCGATTTACATCATTACCAGTATACTGCAATAGTTTGAACCCCGGAGTACTTAATTCACATATTTTGTTGTTATAAACATATGGTTCTTGAATAAGAACGATATCTATGTCCCCTTTCATCAGGAGAACTTTTAAGGCAGCACATGCAGCCTTACAATGATGAAGATTTATCTGGAGGATCCGTAGGACCATCGAGATTTTCAACAACCGTCACATCAGCCGCTTCAATCGAGTCATCAAGAATGTCCTCTTCAGAGATATCGGTGACTCTCGCAATAACCATAGGTTCAACTTTGGTGAGTTCTGAGGCAGTAGAAGCCTCCTCACGCATACGGTATCTATCCATGTCTTCAAATGTCTTGGTATCCCCCTCGACTTCGCAAGAGGATCCGCTTACTTCTGATTCAGACAGAGGCTTGTCCATTTCTGAATCCTTTAGCTGATCGTTTTTATACACCTTCATTTGGATATAATGAAAGCCATAGCATACACGGCCCTGGGACTTTGCTAGATGTGGCAAAGACTGAGTGTTCAATATAAACACTGCATGCCGTCTTGGCCCATCCACTTCATCCAAACGGCCAACCTTCCAATCAGCTGTTGGAAGATCTGGATTGCATTGTTTCAGTCTATTTAAAATAGATTCAGGGTCAGGAGGGTTTGCAGGTATCCACGCATGTGCTCTTGGTCTAGCCGGTATGTCTTTCTTCTCGACTAACTCTAGAGCAGCTCCTTCCCAAACTTCACCAATTAATATCAGAGCAGCTTTAAAACATTCTATAGACCTCTGGTCCTCAAATGCGACTAGCTTAAATCGTCCTTGATACCAACCAGCCTCTTGGTGTCGAGGATCTGGGCCGGGAAACTTTTCCAGCACCTGTGAGTAGACGCCAGACAAAGCATTCTCAATTTCCCCCCATTTTTGCTTTGGAACCATACCGTCCAATGCTCCTTTATTTATGATAGCCATCACAAGGCTGTCTTTAGCAACTGAGGCAAACGATCGTTGATCCCTTTTGGAGGATGGCAGCTCATCCGGTGATCGTTCCCTTTTTCCAGCCTCAAGAATTCCTCGAGCCCATTTTAAGGAATCGCTTTGTTTAGCCGACAACGTGCTTGGGTCGACTGATCCTAATTTCTTTAGGATAAACAAAGCATTTCTGCGTTCTTTGAATCTCTTTCGTGAGGGATTACCTCCTTTTGATGCCGTTACCTTGGAAAAGGTCCGACTTGTCAAATTGTCGCCACCTGTCGACCCGTCTACAGGTCGACTAATTGGGCCTAACTCTTGTTCATTGCCCAAATTTATAACTTCAGTCGATACCCGTCCACTGGGCCCTGAAGTTAGCAACCCAGTGGATGTCTTTGAATTTCTCTGCATGGTGGCCTAATATCCCACCACACTTGAAATTCGTAGTAGGTACTTATTACGATGATTTTATCCGCTATTAAAAAACACGTCCGTTCCGTTCGACGGTTGAAATATATCATATATATATATGAAGGGTATAAAATAGTCGGCCCCCGCCCGACTTGTTTTTTATTCGATACTTTTTTGGTAGATTAGTTTTGGCACCCGTGGGTTTGAGACCAGTATTTCGATATGTTACACATACAAAATACACAAAAATACTTGAATATTTTTTTACAAAATCGAAGCACTGTGACCCCAGCACTTATGCCTTTGGTAAGTCCTGGTAAGGCTAGCTAACAGTCCTGTTGGGATTTTGTATGCATCAATTGAACATTTTACTTCAGTCAGCTTATTGTCTACTGGTTGAACTTATAAAGTTTTACTACTACTACTCTCGTCCGTCTTACTCCTTGCTTCTTCTGGGCCATACGACAACAATCAATGTTTATATATCCGCATTTTTTTCTATAGCAAATCCTCATTTCACGTCCGTGAGTATAGTTTGCTGCTTTTACTCATTTTCTCTTTTTCATTTTAGTTCTTTTTTTGCGTTGCTCTCGCTTGTGAAAAAACTTCACAGCGGCAATAGTCTGATGTTGTCTGTTTATAGCGCTGAAAGTAAATCCATCATTTTGTTCCTTGAAAGAGCAGAATTCAATTTTCCTGTGGTGTTTCAGTCAGGACAGAGGTGAAAGAAGACGGACAATGAAATAATGTTGCTGTGCACTATTATTGACCAATTGTACGTAATGATAGACTCGAAGAAATATGACAATTCATCGATGAAAAAGGAGGAAAAATCAAACGAAAATTTATCTGGAATACATAAAATTATTTATACAGTCTCTAGGAACTGGAAGCTATCCTAGAAAATACTGCGTAACCACTAGTGGTTCCTACAGCATTACTGGGTAGTAAAAAAATCTCACTATTCTTACTTATTCTCGAGTACGAGGGGCTCCGGATTTGAATCCTGCCGAGACCCCAGTATTTTTAAAATATATTTTTTTTATTCTTATTAAATATTTTGGAATCCTTCAGGAATCATGGTTTTTAAATTGATTCATTAAGTTGTTTTCTTCAAATAAATAGAATAACCTCTACAGCGATTGTTTGCAGCGTTGATGCTGGCGAAAACGCTAAACCGCATTTTAGAAAAAAAAAATACAACGTATTAACTGACTTGATGCCACTTGAATATACCCTTGCTTTTTATCACTAATATCACGTAAATTGCAAAATTCCATAATTGAGTAGACTCTTAGCGTGGAGTGGGGCACTGGTGTAGCCAGAGGGGCCCTGGGGGTGCTAAGACCCTTTCCAAAGCAAATAAATCAATTACTTCTTCAGTCGGCACATTTATTCGGCGATGAACCGACATTAATGCCAATCCATTGAGTCTACTCTCGCTAGTCGAATTTCTAAGATACGTCTTTAAACTCTTCATTGTTGAAAATGAACGTTCGGATTAGCACGTAGTAACTGCAGGGATGGAAAATGCAGTACTATAGTACTTTTTTCAATACTTTTTCACCCCGGTCAGTACCGTAGTACCCCCGCGAATGATATAGTACCTTTTGTGTAGACATTTTTGAGTCGATATCAGATTAATGGTACAATAGCTTTGACAAAATATTTTAATATTTTGAGAAAGTCTTTATCAACCTTATTTGCTAATAGTGTTTTACAAATATGGCAAAACAAACATGTTCATGTGGGAAGAAAATCTCGATTTTGTAAAAGACATAGTCAAAAACCGGATTTTATTGAATTTCAAGAATGTTTTAGTCGAAAAAAGAATGTGATTCTATATTATCGATTTTTTATTTCGGTAGAAAATGTTGTCAACATTTTATTTCTATATAGAATTTTTGCAAAATTTTATTTTTATAGAAAATTTTGTCAAAAATTTATTTCAATTGAAAATTTTGTACAAATTTTATTTCTATAGGAAATTTTTGCAAAATTTTATTTCTATAGAAAAAATTTTGCAACATTTTTTTCTACAGATTTTTTTTGCAAAATTTTATTTCTATAGAAATTTTTTGCAAAATTTTATTTATATAGAAAATTTTGTCAAAATTTTATTTTCTTTAAAATTTAGTCTCTTGACAAGAATTTTCCAGTGAAATTTTTGTTGAAATTTAGTAAAAAGTACCTTTCCGCTCAAAAAATCCCTTTTTGTACTTTCTTAAAAATTGTATTTTCCATCCCTGAGTAACTGGCAAAGTGACCAAAATTTTTAAAAGAATATGCACGTTTGGAAATATCTCTTTATTGCACTCTCCAAGTGCGCTGAATTAGGCAGGTTCTTTTCGCAGGTTTTGCGCCATTTCATTTACACATGTGTGTTTGGCTGTTTCGTTGTTGTTGCTATGGCCAAACAAAGCGAGTCATGTTCACAAAAAGAACAACAAACACAAATAAAAAGCAGAAAGACATTTTCCAAAAATGAAATTTGTGGTGCGAGAACAAAAACAATTTGTTTTTTTTTCGACCGTTGTTTGACGGGCTTTTCAACTAGTATTCTATGATTTGTGCAAGTTTTATAGGTAAGCGTTTTTCAAAATAAAACCTCCAGCTTTTCTTCAACATCTTCGATAAGATTTTTCTATGCAGCTAAAAATATACAGTATGTCAAGAAAGTCTTTTGACATTGCCAAATATTTCAAATTCTAGAAATAATTGAAATATTAAATATTTTATTAAATTTTTAATTCTGTGTACGTATGTATACTTTGCAAAATACATAATAAAATATTTTTTAAAATTTCATTATATTTAATTTTGGAACAAAACATAATTTTTATCCCATTGTCAAAACACTTTCTTGACAAACTGTATTTATATATATAAAAATGTTCATTCATTCCGGGGGGGTTTGATCCCACTCAACCCCCCCCCCCTAACTACGGCCTTGGCCACAGAGGCCAAAGTTTACTACCGATCTTCGTGAAATTTAGCACAGAGGGTAGAATTGACATTCTACCAATACTTGGTAAATTTGATTGAAATCGGTTCACATTTAGATATAGCTCCCATATATATCTTTCGCCCGATTTGGACTTATATGGTCTCAAAAACCAGAGTTTTGCAGTGATTTGCTTCAAATTTTGCACAAGCGGTATTTTTAACGATACTATAGTATGTACCAAATATGGTCAAAATCGATTCAGATTTAGATATAGCTCCCATATATATATATATATATATATATATATATATATATATACACAGTCTCACACAAGTTTACATACGGTTTTAAGAAATTGTATTTTCTTTAATTAATAAAATATAATAAAATATGCATATATATGCTTTAGATTTTGTAAATTAATTTGAAAAACAAAGTATTTGTCGATTTTCAAGAAGATTTTTGTAGTCTGGATTATAAACAACAACAAGAAACATCTTTAGTTATAAGTAAAAACCTCAAGGGTATGTAAACTTATGTGAGACTGTGTATATATATATATATATATATATATATATATATATATATATATATATATATATATATATATATATATATATATATATATATATATATATATATATAAATATATATATTATATATATATATATATATATATATATATAATATATATATATATATATATATATATATTATATATATATATATATATATATATATATATATATATATATATATCTTTCGTCCGATTTGAACTTATTTGGCCTTAAAATCCAGCGTTTTGCCGTGATTTGCTTCAAATTCAGATTGTAAATAGCTCCCATATATACGTACACCAACAGTGTTGGGGAAATATGGTAGACTGTTACACATTTTAGACCCATTTTCAATGGAATTTTCCTCCAATTAACTGGATAGCGTTAGCCGATTTAAATTTTAATCTAGAGATTTTGTAGAAGTAAAAAATTGTCTCCTTTATATAGCTTCCAGGAAATGTGAAGTAGTTGAGATGGTAACATAAATTTTGGCCTACATAGTGGTGAAGGGTATAATATAGTCGGCCCCGCCCGACTCTAGACTTTACTTACTTGTTTTTATTGAAAATACGTAAGTTTGTGAGTCGAAATAAGATCCAGATATTATTTGACGAGAACCGTCAAAGTTTCTATTTTTGTAGCTTTAGGAACACCAGACTAATTTCATGCAAATAAAGATCAACAAATTGATCAAATGAATCATAAAAAATTTACTAGATTCGTGTCTTCCACAAAATAGTTCAGAATTTTTTTAAAATTTGTAAATTTTAACAAAAATGTGTGTATCCTTGAACTAAAGAAATTTTGTCAAAATTTTATATCTATAGAAAATTATATCAACATTTTATTTCTATAGAAAATTTTGTCAAAATTTTATTTCGGCTTAAAACCATGCCTTGACTAAACTACAAGTGTAGCTTAACCAACAGAGGAAAATAATGTTTGTCAAATTTATTTAGGCAAAGCCCTATAGACTGCAAGATGGTTGGATGGACGCACGTTTCGGAATTACCACATTCCTCATCAGCATCCTCTACTTGCAGCAAAACTATCAACCAATTAACAGAATAAATTCAGGCAGTTCATTAAACCCAACAATGAACCACACTTGAACCTTCCGAAAAAAGGTTTTACATTGATAGCCGGCTTATGCCGAAATAAATTCGTACAAACATATCTCTTTTCCTTTGCCACCGTCAAATCATCGATTTGAGTGCAGTTGGCTGGGTTTTATTTTGAGCGTGCTTCCTATTCTTTCTTTCATTCATTTTGTTTTGTTATTGTTGGTTTTGTTCTTTAAGCTACACGTGGTTAAGCTACACTTGTAGTTTAGTCAATGTATGGATTTAAGCTGAAGTAAAAAAACAACAACAATGATTAAAGAACAAAACCAACAATAACAAAACAAAACGAATGAAAGAAAGAAGAGAAGCACGCTCAAAATAACCCAGCCAACTGCACTCAAATCGATGATTTGACGGTGGCAAAGGAAAAGATCTACCAAAACATCAAGATTCTACCTATCTACCATTTTTGGTAGAATTCTACCAACTGTGGCAGTTGTGCTCAAAAAACCTACAGATGATTGTAATTTGATTGGTTGATAAACACGTCGGTTATGACCACATGGTAAACACGTCGGTTATGACCACAAATATATATTGCAGGAACATCTAAATTTCAACCGATTTTTTACCAAAATCAATAGGGATTGTCTTTGAGCTGAAGTAGGACCCTATGCCAAATTTGAGGACGATCGGACTTAAACTGCGAGCTGTACACATAAAACATGAACAGACCAACTCTAACACCACATCGAATGGAATTTGTTCCTCCAAGAGGGTCCTGAAATAAAATCTGGGAATATATTTATCGGATATATGTGGGAACTATATCATAACTTCGACTGATATAGTCCATCTTCGAGTTTGTCCTACTGGCAACCAAAAAACAAATATGTGCCAGATTTCAGGACGTTGGCTTCATTACTGTAGAATGACTCTGGAAATCCAGACGGACCATGGTAAATCATTTTTGGATTTTACCCCGATCAAGAAAATCGATACTTCAATGTGTCGGAAATCGATACTTCGATGTGTCGGATATCGATACTTTAATGTGTTACAAAACGTAATGACAAAGTTATTATAACCACATCACCATCCCCTGGTGGGGTGTATAAAAATTATATATTTAGACAATAGTTTTTTTCTGGGAGTGGTTCACCGTCCAGGTACAACTAGCCTTTATGGATTCTTGGTTCGCAAAAAAAATCTCTTTTCCAATTGTGATGCTGATGTACGAATTGAATTTGATGGACTACATGCTGACAGTTGGACAGCTGAGACAGCTCAGCCAAAAAAGCAGAACAAAAAAAATCCACATAAAGCCAAATAAAATGCAATGAATAGAAGAATAAATGGGCAAATCCAAAAGGAAACGAACCAACAGGCGAAACAACTGCAAAGGAAGCTGACGTGACTTCTATTAAGGCTTATCGCATTCGGATGGCTTAAAGCGCCAAATCAACATTAAACCAAAAATTTAGCATTTTAAATTTCCCTGGTCCTTATTACCAATAAGGAATACGGTTTTTTTTTTTGGTTTTTTTCTGTTTGGGTTTTGGTTAATCTGTCAATTTGGGAAATTATTTGTTTGATGCCGTAGGAGATATTCAGAGACAATGTATTTTATTTATTTGATGATGTGGTCATTGTAAAGATACAAATAAAACAAAAAAGTTCGTTTGCCCCCGAAAAAAAGTGTACTTGACCAATTTCAATGGGAATGTTAAATTCCAATAAAAAATCCTCTTACATTAAAAAAAGCTTAATGGCGTAGTATTAAAGATAATCCAAACTAAATTTTAGTGTACACAATTTAAACAACAGTAGGGACAAATTTCTTTAAAATAAAAAAATGTAATCAATAAAAAGTTCATAATTCGTGCTACAAAATTTTTTCATTAACCCTTAAATGCGCACCCTATCTTTTAAGATACAACCAGAAAAAATCCTTACGTCTTAAATTTTGACCGAATTCTATGGAATTCTATTGTTAATTGTTAGAGAGAAGTTCACCACTGTGGTATCACAATGGACTGAATAGTCTAAGTGAGCTTGATACATCGGGCTGCCACATAACCTAGCCTAGACTTAGCCTAATTGTTAACCTTAATTGGATTGAACCCATGGTCCTCTGTATGCAAGACTCGAATACCAGCCAGTGCAACACGATTATGTTGAAAAGAGGCTTTAGGTTACCCTGTCTCATGTCGGCTAAGTCAGTATTTGGTTTATTGTGCACTCTAAGATTTTCTTTGCATCGTCTTTGCATCTTTTATTCCAGGAAATCTGTGTCCTTAACGACTTCCCTAATTTATTTCCAGTCCTTGTTTCCAAGCTGGGCCAGGTACCGAATAACCACTTCACCGATATTAACCCAGTAAAGGCAGGACAGCGACAAAGCTTGCGTTCCACGATACCCCCCAAAACATCGCCCGCAAAACACGTTCTACATGCACCATCATTTGCTGAAGCAGAAAACTTTATCAATTAAAAAAGTAACTGATACAATTAACTTTTTAATCAAACTAGAAACATTAAGTCAATTTTTTAAATAATTGAAAATTTTTAAATTTTTAATTAAAAAATTGATTGATTAATTTTTTAATCTAACTCAGAAGACTAAGCCAGTTAAAAAAATATTGCATGTTTGTAATTGTTAATTAGAAATAATTGATACAATACATTTTTTAATCAAAATAATAACACAAAGTCAATTAAGAATGTGATAGCAAATAGTTACGTCTTTAATTAAAAATTACTTGATGTAATCATTTAAGTTAAAACAAGTATATACGGCCGTAAGTTCGGCCAGGCCGAAGTTTATGGATTGTGTAGAAATTTCTACTGAAGACTGTCATCCACAATCGAATTACTTGGGTTGCGGTAACTTTTGCCGATGACAAGGTATCTTAAAACTTCCTAATACTGTAATATATACCACGTAGTCCATACGTGATATATATTAAACTTAAAATGGCCCATTAAATACGTATATAATTAAGTTTGACAAAATTTTCTATAGAAATAAAATTTTGACAAAATAAAATTTTTACAACATTTTCTATAGAAATAAAATTTTGCCAAAATTTTCTAAAGAAATAAAATTTGACGAAATTTTCTATAGGAATAAAATTTCGACAAAATTTTCTATAGAAATACAATTTTGCTAGATTATTTTTGCTCGAGTGACAAGCATGATTATGGACCGATATTGACAAATTTTTGTGTGATTGGGGATCGGCTATATATAACTATAGACCGATATGGACCAATTTTGGCATGGTTATTAGCGGCCATATATTATCACCACGTTGCAAATTTCAACCGGATCGGATGAATTTTGCTCGTCCAAGTGGCTCCGGAGTTCAAATCTGGGGATCGGTTTATATAGCGGCTATATATAATTACGGACTGATATGGACCATATTTTGAATGGTTCTTAGAGACTATATACTAATACCATGTACCAAATTTCAGCCGGATCGGATGAAATTTGCTTCTCTTAGAGGATCCGCAAACCAAATCTGGGAATCGGTTTATATGGGGGCTATATATAATTATGGACCGATATCGACCATTTTTGCAAGGTTGTTGGAGACCATATATTATTACCACGTTGCAAATTTCAACCGGATCGGATGAATTTTGCTCCTCTAAGAGGCTCCGGAGTTCAAATCTGGAGATCGGTTTAAATGGGAGCTATATATAATTATGGACCGATATAGACCAATTTTTGCATGGTTGTTAGAAACCGTATACTAACACCGTGTACCAAATTTCAGCCAGATCGGATGAAATTGCTTCTCTTAGAGCAATCGCAAGCCAAATTTGGGGGTCCGTTTATATGGGGGCTATATATAATTATGGATCGATGTGGACCAATTTTTGCATGGTTGTCAGAGACCATATACTAACACCATGTACCAAATTTCAGCCGGATCGGATGAAATTTGCTTCTCTTAGAGCAATCGCAAGCCAAATTTGGGGGTCCGTTTATATGGGGGCTCTACGTAAAAGTGGACCGATACTACATCAATAACAACTACTTGTGCCAAGTTTCAAGTGATTTCAACAGACGGACGGACGGACGGACGGACATGCTCAGATCGACTCAGAATTTCACCACGACCCAGAATATATATACTTTATGGGGTCTTAGAGCAATATTTCGATGTGTTACAAACGGAATGACAAAGTTAATATACCCCCATCCTATGGTGGAGGGTATAAAAATGAATGAAAATTTTCGCGGTTTTTGTCAAAAAATTAATTGATCCAATTAATAAATTTAATCGATTTCAATTGCAATTAAATAATTAATTGAATCTATTAAAAAACTGCATAATTTTTCCAATCGACGTCAATTAAATTTTTGATTGAATCAGTTAAAAAATTAATTGATTTTTGTAATCAATATCAATTTCATTTTTAATTTAATCAATTAAAAAATTAATTGATTTCTGTAATCAAGATTAACTAAATTTTTAAATGCATCAGTTAAAAATTAATTGAAATTTTCAAATCACTTAATTTTTTAATCAAATATTTTTATGCCCAATTAAAACTCTAATTGATACTATCATTGTCGTTATTTAAGACTTTTCAATTAAACAATTAATTAGATTAATTAATTCCTAATTGAATCAGAACATTTTCTTGTGTGTTCTAGTTCTGTTCTAGTTCTCCAGTCGTTTTCCTGTCTGAGTTATCCCAAAGTAGTTTCGTCGCCCTTCCGATGCATTTTTAATGCTTTTTTGATTTGTACTAAAGATACAAAGTCAATTTAAAGGTTATTTTTAAGCATTTTTTCTGAATTACTAAAGCCAAGTTGACTTTAGGCAAGCTAAAGTTTCTTCCATATAAAGGTACCCATTTTTAAGTCGAATCACTTAACTATAAAGGCAAAACGACTTCATTGAAAAGTTTATCGACTTTTGGATAAGGAAAAGTACTTCATATCATACAAATGAGCAATTTTATGCTAAGCGAAATTCGCATTCGTAGTTTAAGGACATGAAATTTTTGGCCTCACGACAATATATTTTTCAGTGTGGATTTTCCACATATACGCCCAGTCCTATCCACTCATCCATCGGTGTATCAGCTATTTACCTCTGGTATCTGTCCCCATTCTCCCATGACCAGACATATTTTATTAATTTCAAAAACTTCAAAGTATATAAGGTCATAAGTTGGGCTAGGCCATTTGGCGACCCGACCTACAGTAATAGGAAGTACTTGTGTAAATTTTGTGTTCTAAAATACTGTACACTTTGTGTCCTAAAATGTTAAGGACAAATAAGGACATTATTTTTAATTTTAATCTGTGTATAGATCCCATCATTCCATTCGCTGTAACCCTTTGTAGTCAAGTTGCATGATATTTTATATAAAAGTAAGTAAAAGCAACGAAAATTGCATTGCGGCTACGATCACTATGGCAGCAGCAAGCTACTGCAGATACAGCTCACTGTGAAAGCTTATAATTTTTAAGCGGATTTCGAAGGAATTTACATTTGCCAAGGTATTAAAATTTGACATGTCGCCACTCTTACACAGCAGCCTGTAATCGCTTAAAAATGGTCAGTTCCAAAAAGCACAAATCTCACACACACATACGAGTACACGCCTCCATCGTTCAACAAAAAGAGAATATACAAATTGATGCAAATATCTGGTGAAAACCCCATGAAAGTCCATTTCATATTAATGGCTCTGAATGTATTTAGTATTTTGGTCATCGACACACGAGTACAAAGAGCATGTTATCACCTGGTATTGAAACGGTCACTGGTCTTGGTTTAATACCCAGTCATTGAGTTTGCTGAGAACACAAAAATGTAAAAAAGGGAATGGCTTTAAAAACTGAATCATTCCAAAGGCCTCAGGCAATTATCCCATTCTGATGGATAGTGCCCTGGACAAGGTGATTTAAATATCGGTTAATGCACTAAGGGCTTTATTTGACAAAAATGGAGCCCATCAGCATAGTTTAGCCCTAAGAAGCCATCCGGAAACGGTGACAAAGTTTTTAGTAAGATTTTCCTACACCAATGAAGAAGAATCTTAAGTAGAGTCAATCGATTCAAGCAGCAGAAAAAATCAATACCACAAATATTCTGATAGTTGGCAATATTGCAGCATATGACTCTAACATCCATAAGGATCGTTTGTCTCACTGGCAGTATATCGTTGGCAGCAGTGGTATGATTCCGCACAACAAATGCCGTGAAATGGAGAATGCAATATCTGGTGTTCGGCTGAACCGACATTTCATGGCTAAAGAAAAACGGAGGCCGTTCATGAAATCGTAAACGTCCGTGCATGAAACCATTAACATTCCGTTTTGATTTTTCATTAACGTGTCCGTTTCATTTGGTTATCGCCGGTTCATGATTTTGCAATGATTTTGAAGTGTACCAAATTTAGTACAGGTCAACACATTTATAAAGGACTTAAATACAACAGTCCTAGCATTATGTCCTACACGCAAAAAAATATTTTTTTCCTCCCAAACGAAATTTTAGACAAACAAATATTGTCTCTCATTTGTTTTTCGCTGAAAGTAAATTTATTTGGAAGAAAAAGGACTTAAAAAAAAAACAATTTCATAAAGGCTAACTCAAAATACATTTTTTATTTTTCTGGCCAATTGCATCTTAACTCACATCTTTCTTAGTTCTACAAGGTTTAGTTAGTTTTTAGCACCTTTTTCTGCAAACAATGTAGAAGAAATAATTCGATTTCAAAAACATTCCGAATTTTACGAAAAACCGAATTTTCTATAGAAGACTTTCTCAAAATTTTCCTTCTATAGAAAATTTTGTCAAAATATTTCTATAGAAAATTTTGTCCAACTTTTATTTCTATAGAAAATTTTGTCAAAATTTTATTTCTATAGAAAATTTTGTCCAAAGTTTTACTTTTATAGAAAAATTTTTCAAAATTTTACTTCTATATAAGTAAAATTTTTTTTTTGTATACAAAATTTTATTTCAATACAAAATTTTTTCAACATTTTATTTCTATACAAAATTTGGTCAAAATTTTATTTCTATACAAAATTTTGTCAAATATTTTATTTCTATACAAAATTTTGTCAAATATATTATTTCTAAAGAAAATTTTGTCAAAACTTTATTTCTATACAAAATTTTGTCAGACTGTATTTTTATAGAAAATTTTGTCAAAATTTTATTTCTATAGAAAAGTTTCTTAAAATTTAATATTTTCATAAAATTTTATTTCTATACAAAATGTTCTCAAAATTTTTTTCTATAGAATTTTTTCCCAAATTTTTATTTCTATAGAAAATTTTGTCAAAATTTTATTTCTATAGAAAATTTTGTCAAAATTTTATTTCTATAAAAAATTTTGTCAAAATTTTATTTCTATAGAAAATTTTGTCAAACTTTTATTTCTACAGAAAATTTTATCAAAATTTTATTTGTATACAAAATTTTGTCAAAATTTTATTTCTATAGAAAATTGTGTCAATTTTATTTTTTTTATTATTTATTTTTATATTTTTATATATTTATTTCTATACAAAATTTTGTCAACGTTTTATTTCTATACAAAATTTGACCAAAATTTTATTTCTATACAAAATTTTGTCAAATATTTTATTTCTATACAAAATTTTGTCAAATATATTATTTCTAAAGAAAATTTTGTCAAAACTTTATTTCTATACAAAATTTTGTCAGACTGTATTTTTATAGAAAATTTTGTCAAAATTTTATTTCTATAGAAAAGTTTCTTAAAATTGTATTTCTATAGAATATTTTCATAAAATTTTATTTCTATACAAAATGTTCTCAAAAATCTTTTCTATTGGTTTTTATCCCAAATTTTTATTTCTATGGAAAATTTTGTCACAATTTTATTTCTATAGAAAATTGTGTCAAAATTTTATTTCTATGGAAAATTTTGTCAAAACTTTATTTCTTGTGTCAAAATTTTGTCACAATTATATTTATAAATAAAATTTAGTCGAAGTTTGGGAGCCACCGTGGTGCAATGGTTAGCATGCCCGCCTTGCATACACAAGGTCGTGGGTTCGATTCCTGCTTCGACCCAACACCAAAAAGTTTTTCAGCGGTGGATTATCCCACTTCAGTAATGCTGGTGACATTTCTGAGGGTTTCAAAA
Source organism: Haematobia irritans (assembly GCF_050003625.1). NCBI lineage: Eukaryota > Metazoa > Arthropoda > Insecta > Diptera > Muscidae > Haematobia > Haematobia irritans. The sequence goes on along the minus strand of NC_134399.1, from coordinate 77,525,483 downwards.
CTTCTCTAAGTGGTTTCACTGGAATGTGGAACGCCGTTCGGACTCGGCTATAAAAAGAAGGTCCCTTGTCATTGAGCTTAACATGGAATCGGGCAGCAATCAGTGATATGAGAGTAGTTCACCAATGTGGTATCACAATGGACTGAATAGTCTAAGTGAGCCTGATACATCGGGCTGCCACCTAACCTAACCTAACCTTTGTCGAAGTTTTAATTTTATAGAAAATTTTTCCAAAATTTTATTTCAATGGAGAAGTCAAGTATCTCTACGTTGGAGAGGAATGTTTCGCAAAATCTACCAAAAAAACATCAAGAAGTCTACGAATCTACCAAACAGTAAAAAATCGACCATTTTTGGTAGAATTCTACCAAACCGTGATGTCAAAACGTTCTAAGTACGTATAATCTCACAAATGTCACGCTTTACGATAGAGCTGTCAGTTGGAAGATGACAACAGTACACAGTAATAGAAAAAGTTTCGTTATATTAACGAAATGAGTCGTTAAAAGTCAGCCAATGAAACAAATTCGTTAATACAACGTTATTATAACGTATTTTTTCAACGTAACGTTTCGTACTATTAACGAATATTTTCATTGTATTATGTATGTAGACTAACATTTGTGTTACCATCTCAACTATTTAAAATTTGCTGGGAGCTATATGAAGGTTTGCATTTCCAGATGCAAATATTTATAATGCAGACAATTTTTTGTACTTCTACAAAATCTCTAGAATTAAAATTTAAATCGGCTAACGCCCTGGAATGAAACACAATGTTAGTAAAAACATATGGGAAATATCAAACGAAAGAAATTTTAATGCAATTGTACAAAAGAGCATTTATGATTTATCAGGCGATAATTATGTATTCGAGATGAAGGACAATTTGAGTGGTATTTACAAATTTTTCTATTCAGCATTGACGATTTTACAAGAATATTGTAGCCTTATTTAAAACTCAACCGTTCTGTGGAAAGTTTGGCATTACAGTGTGTAGGATATGACTAAGATATAGGGAAATCTTCACAGAATTTTGTGTAAAGTGTGGGAATTTGGCCATATTTATATAAACCGGAAGAAGAAAGAATTTATGGAGGCTTTATCTAAATTTGAACCAAATTAGATCAAACTTGACACACTTAAATATCATATTAAATATATTCTCCGTGGAAACTATCCAGTCAATTGAAGGAAAATCCCATTGCAAATGGGTCTAAAATATGAAATAGTCTACCATATTTTCCCAAGTCTGGTGTATGAGAGCTATATATAATTTGAACCGATTTTGACTAAATTTGACATGCATAGTTAGAATAATAATTCTGCAATCTCTGCAAAAGTTCACGTAAATGGGAGTATAACTTTGGTCCCGTGGTCATATGAGTGTAAATCGGGCGAAGCATATATATGGGAGCTATATCTAAATCTGAACCGATTTCAACCAAATGTGTACTCCTTGTACTTCAATTTTTGTACTCCTTGTGCAAAATTCGAAGAAAGTCAGGGTTTTATATTTCGGACGAAATATATATATGGGGGCTATATCTAAATCTGAACCGATTTCAACCAAATTTGTTACACTTACCGATACTATTAAACGTACTTCTTGTGCAAAATTGGAACAAAATCACGAAAAAACTCTGTCTTTTGGGGCCATATAAGTGCAAATCGGACGAAAGATATATATATATATATATATATATATATATATATATATGGGAGCTATATCTAAATCTGAACCGATTTCGCTGATATTTTGCAAGTTTTTCGAGAGTCATAAAATATTTGGATGTACGGAATTTGAAGACCATCGGTTGGTAAACTCGCCAATTATGAGCAAATCGGGAATCGCCAATTATGACCCGACGGGAAATGGAACAACCACAGGATCGGTACAGGACTAGTCCCCGGTGGGTATGGACCAGTCCCAGTTCTGGTCAAAATGTATGGAAGAGACCGGTCACTTTAACATGGGTTTTTCATTGACGGGATAAATTTACACTTTAGGGCGCGTCTTGGATTCCAAAGGACAGGTCCTGAGAACCTGCTCCTGCTAAATTGAGTTTGGGCATCCGAATCGCATTCGAACATCTGATAATTTTATTTCACCAAATGTGTAGATCCAAAAAGATTTTAATATCAAGCGAGTACGGAAATCAATAAATTACGACTATTTAAAAATTGCAACTAACTGTAGCATCGGTACCAGTTCTGTAATGGGTCCGTCAGTGGCAATTTGCACCAATTTCCCGTAGGGTATGGCAGCTATATCTAATCTATATCTGAATCAATCAATAGCGATTGTCTTTGTCTCAAAAAACGACCCTATGCCAAATTTTAGGACGATCGGACTTAAACTGCGACCTGTACTTTGCATACAAAAATACATGAACAGACAGACAGACAGACGGACATCGCTAAATCGACTTAGAATTTAATTCTAAAACAATCGGTATACTAAACAATGGGTCTCAGACTTTTTCTTCTTGGCGTTACATACAAATTCACAAACTTATTATACCCTGTACGACAGTAGTGGGGAAGGGTATAATTAGTGGCACTTTCTCAAAACTTAATAATTCCATAAACTAAAATAGATAGACTAGAAACTAGAGTAAACTAGAATAAATAGAGTGCCCTATCACTAATGATAGTGATATTGATTCCAAGCGAACGGAGAATCGAACCACAGACCATGCAGTTTCGAAGCCAACACGATATCCACTGGGCTACGCAGCTGTTATTGCCAGCAACAAACAATTATCGCTATAGCCATCAACGCAGAAGCAAGGCATACAGTCGAGCAGTTATTATTATAGTACATTATTCTGGTCGCCCACAAGCCTATGTAAAATAACTTTATTTAACAAAAACCTAGTTGGCAGGAATATGATAACCCCGAACGTGTTTCAAGAGCAAAATGTTATTTTCTCGGCAAAAATATACATGGTTGTCGAAATCAGATATATAATTTTCGATAATATAACATAGTGGCGACAAACATTTTCCATATTCACCATCCAAAAATAACATTTTGCTCTTGAAACATGTCATGTTATTATTATAGTACATTGTTTTGGTCGCCCACCAGCCGATGTAAAATAACTTTATTTAACAAAAACCTAGTTGGTAGGAATATGATAACCCCGAACATTTTTCAAGAGCAAAATGTTATTTTCTCTGCAAAAATATACATGGTTGTCGAAATCAGATACATAATTTTCGAGAATATAACATAGTGGCGACAAACATTTTCTATGTTCACCATCCAAAAATAACATTTTGCTCTTGAAACATGTTTGGGGTGATCATATTCCATCTCTGGGTGCAACATTTACAAACGAAGATAATGTAACTTTATATATATTTGAAAAAGTTTCGAAAAAAATGCCCGGCATACCATACCACTATATTAGATTTTTACTATGAAGCTACACAATGTGTCTTATTAAAAATTTAAATTCAGAAAAGAACATTGCTTGATATAAACGAAGCGGACAGTGTTTTTAGAACAAACATTATTGTTGTAGTGCAAAAATTAAAAATTTGTAGCCAAAATATTCTTTTGGGGATAAAAGTTTGAAATTTCCGAAGAAATTCAAAAAAATCTAACAAAAGAACAACGTTTTCGATACATATTTTCCCAACGTTTTGTGTATTATTAGGTGGGAAAAATACACATTTAAATGTTAATTGCGTCGTACATGTATCCTTCGTGTAATTGCTCTCTTCTTTGACTCGCAATCAACACAAAAATAATTTAAGTAAAGGCAAAAACCAGAGTTAGCGCTTTTTTACAGTGTATGTTATAATAAAACTCCACTCAATTTAACTCTTCCTTACATGATTCTTTCTGTCTGTGTGTTTTCCTCATATCGTTCAATTTGATGATTGAGCATGTTATATCTGCGTAATAAACCATCATTCGATTAAGGTTTATATTTAATCTGACAATTGGCCCAAATAATTTCTGTTAAAAGAGAAGAACATAGCGCAATTTTCATTTAAGTTACCAAAATCTTGCGACTGCTTTACAAATCATATCCACCTTTCACTACAAAAGATAATTCGGATATTTTGAAACGGCATGTACACGTCATGTAAAGGAAGAATGAGCATTTAACTAAATTTAACATAATGACGATGATCTCTTTAGTAGTTCAGCCCTTTCACGAAGTCGTTTCATTGTGGGCCTACCTGGCTGCCATCATATGTCCATATCAGCTTTGATGTACTAAAGAACCAGTTACTATACCGAAATAATCTTAACCCATGGGGACATTTAGCTGATTTTTTTTTTCGTTCAAAACTTAATAAGGTTCAAACAAGTAGGTATGACATTACGCTGAAATGAGCGGAGTTGTGTATTGAATACATCCAGTTTTGCACCATAAGTGAAGTTGCTAGTTACAAATATTTGAAAGAAGTAGTAAATTCTCAGTTAGGTCGGGAAAAATTCACATATCTTCCACAAACAGATCATCCTACTACTGTAGACAAAGAATAGTATACGAACTCTGTTTATTATTATACCCTGCGCCACACGGTATTATAAGTTAGTGCATATGTTTGTAACACCCAGAAGGAGACGAGATAGACACATGGTGTCTTTGGCAATAATGCTCAGGGTGGGTCCCTTAGTCGATATAACCATGTCCGTCCGCCCGTCCGTCCGTCTGTCTGTGAACACATTTTTGTGATCAAAGTCTAGGTCGCAATTTAAGTCCAATCGCCTTCAAATTTAGCACATGTTCCTAATTTGGGCCAGAATAGAACCCTATTGATTTTGGAAGAAATCGATATGCACTAATATGGACCCAGCAGCCAGAGTTTTATACCGATTTGCTTGAAATTTTGTACAAACATAACACTTAGTCGAATAGTCAAGTTTGCAAAATTTGATTGAAATCGGTTCAGATTTAGATATATCTCCCATATATATCTTTCGCCCGATATGGACTTATATGGCCCCAGAAGCCAGACTTTTGGCCGAATTTGGTTGAAATTTTGCACTAGGAGTACAATTAGTAGTATAGTCAAGTGTGCAAAATTTGATTGAAATCGGTTCAGATTTAGATATAGATCTCATATATATCTTTCGCCCGATATGGACTAATATGGTCCTAAAAGCCAGAGTGCTGGCCCAATTTGGTTGAAATTTTGCACAGGGAGTACATATAGTATTGTACCTATGCGTGCCATATTTGGTTGAAATCGATTGAGATTTAGATATAGCTCCCATATATATTATTCGCCCGATATGCACTCATATGGACCCAGAAGCCAGAGTTTTATCCCGATTAGCTTGAAATTTTGCTCTAGGAGTACAATTAGTAATATAGTCATGTGTGCCAAATTTGATTGAAATCGGTTCAGATTTAGATATAGCTCCCATATATATGTTTTTCTGATTTCGACAAACATGGTCAAAATACCAACATTTTCCTTGTTAAATCGCCACTGCTCTAAGACCCCATAAAGTATATATATTCTGGGTCGTGGTGAAATTATGAGTCGATCTGTCCGTCCGTCCATCCGTCTGTTGAAATCACGCTAACTTCCGAACGAAATAAGCTATCGACTTGAAACTTGGCACAAGTAGTTGTTATTGATGTAGGTCGGATGGTATTGCAAATGGGCCATATCGGTCCATAGCCCTCATATAAACGTACCCCCAAATTTGGCTTGCGAAGCCTATAAGAGAAGCAAATTTCATCCGATCCGGAAAACAACCATGCAAAAACTGGTCCACACCGGTCCATAATTATATATAGCCCCCATATAAACCGATCACCAGATTTGACCTCCGGAGCCTCTTGGAAGACCAAAATTCATCTGATTCAGTTGAAATTTGGTACGTGGTGTTAATATATGGCCTCAAACTCCCATGCAAAAATTGGTCGATATCGGTCCATAATTATATATAGGCCCCATATAAACCGATCCCCAGATTTGAACTCCAGAGCCCTTTGGAAGAGCAAGGGGCTCTGGAGTTCCCATTCAGTTGAAATTTGGTGCGTGATGTTAGTATATGGTATCCAACAACCATGCAGGAAATGGTTCCTATCAGTCCATAATTATATATAGCTCCCATATAAACCGATCCCCAGATTTGACCTCCGGTGCCTTTTGGAGAAGCAAAATTCATCCGATCTGGTTGAAATTTGGTACGTGATGGTAGTATATGATATTTAACAACCATGCCAAAAGTGGTCCATATTAGTCAATAATCATATATAGCCCCCATATAAACCGATCCCGAGATTTGGTTTTGGAGCCTCTTGGACGAGCAAATTTCATCCGAGTGAGTTGAAATTTGGTACATTGTGGTAGTATAGGGTCGTTAACAACCATGCCTAACTAGGTCCATATCGGTCTATAGTTATATATGGCCCTCAGATAAATCGATCCCCAATCACACAAAAATTGGTCCATATCAAGTTCATAATTGTATATAGCCCCATATAAGCGACCCCCATATTTCAATTCTGGCTCTCTACGTACCGTGCAAAAAACCCGTATCGATTCGTAACTATTTGTAGACTTAACTATACATAACTTTTTTGTCTAATATATACCACGTATGGACTAACTCACAATTTGGAAAACGATGTTAAAAAAGATACCACAACCCAAGTAATTCGATTGTGGATGATAGTCATTCGTAGAAGTTTCTACGCAATCCATGGTGGAGGGTACCTAAGATTTGGCCTGGCCGAACTTACGGCCGTTTATACTTGTTTTTTACTAAAATTGTGTTCCACCCTAGTGCATTAGTCAACTTAAATTTTGAGTCTATAGATTTTGTAAAAGTCTATAAAATTCTGTCCAAATCGAGTGATATTTAAATGTATGTATTTGGGACAAACCTTTATATATAGCACCCAACACATTTGACGTATGTGATATGGTATCGAAAATTTAGATCTACAAATGGTGCAGAGTATAATATAGTCGGCCTCGCCCGACTTTAGACTTTCCTTACTTGTTTTAACATTTTGTATTTATTCTGTATTTAATCTATGTCGCCGCCCTCAGGTTATCCTCTCGTCGGCAATATACTTATGCCAACGTTTTCCAAATTTCTAATAATTGTTAAAGTCAAACTCATGAATAGCCTACACTGAAAAAAACAGAAAACAACACCACAAAGAAAAATTTCGGATAATTTTAGAAAATGTTGATTATTGTTAGAAAATTTTAGCCAAACAGTATTAAAAACGCTGTCATCAGGCCGATACCACAAAAATAAGTTTCGACACATTCACAAAAACTTATTAAACATACTTAATTATACCCTCCACCATAGGATGGGGGCATTTTAACTTTGCCATTCTGTTTGTAACACATCGGTCATTTGGTCTAAGACCCTCTAAAGTATATATTCTGGGTTGTGGTGAAATTCTGAGTCGACCTAACGATGTCCGTCCGTCCGCCTGTTGAAATCACGGTAACTTCCGAACGAAAAAATCTATCGCCTTGAAACTTAACACAAGTAGTTATTAATGATGTAGGTTGGACGGTATTGCAAATGGGTCATATCGGACCACTATTACGTATAGCCCCCATATAAACCAACCCTCAGATTTGACTTGCGGAGCCTCATAGAGAAGCAAGTTTCATCCGATCCTGTTGAAATTTGGTATGAGATGTTAGTATGTGGCCTCTAATAACCATGCAAAAATTGGTTCATATCGGCCGATAATTAACATATATATAGCCCCCATATACACCGATTCCCAGATTTGTGTTTAGTAGCTTCTTGGAGGAGCAACTTTAATCCGATTCGGTTGAAATTTGGTACGTGGTAATAGTATATGAGCTCTAATAACCATGCAAAAATTGGTCCATATCGGTCAATAATTATACATAGCCCCCATATAAACCGATCCCTAGATTTTGCTTGCGGCTCCTCTTGGGGGAGCAACTTTCATCCGATGCGGTTGAAATTTGGTATGTGGTATTAGTATATGGCCTCTACCAAACATGAAAATATTGGTCCATATCGGTCCATAATTCTGTATAGCTCACATGTAAACTGATCCCCAGGTGTGTCTTTTGGAGCCTCTTGGAGATGGAATTCGGTACGTTGTGTTTGTATATGGCCTCCAACAAACATAATCCTACTGAAATTGGGTACTAGTCACGCGAATATTGTTCAATATCGGTTCATTGTTTCCTACTTTCCGTGCAAAAACTGGTTCATATCGGTTCATAATTATTTATTGACTCCTCTGTACATACCGGTCAATAATTGAATTATACAGGTATTTAATCTGTCTTTTTATACCCTCCACAATATATATTAACTTTGTCATTCCGTTTGTAACACATCGAAATATTGCTCTAAGACCCTATAATGTATATATATTCTGGGTTGTGGTGAAATTCTGAGTCGATTTGAGCATGTCCGTCCGTCCGTCAGTTGAAATCACGCTAACTTCCGAACGAAACAAGCTATCGACTTGAAACTTGGCATAAGTAGTTGTTATTGATGTAGGTCGGATGGTATTGCAAATGGGCCATATCGGACCACTTTTACCTATAGCCCCCATATAAACCGACCCCCAGATTTGGTTTGCATAGCCTCTTGGAGGAGCAACATTCATCCGATCCGGTTGAAATTTGGTATGTGGTGTTATTATATGGTCTATAACAACCATGCAAAAATTGGTCAATATAGATTCATAATTATATATAGCCCCATATAAACCGATCCCATGATTTGACCTCCTGTGCCTCTTAGAGGAGCAAAATTCATCCGATGCGGTTGAAATTTGGTACGTGGTGTTAGTATATGGTCTCTAACAACCATGCAAATATTGGTTCATATCGGTCCATAATTATATATAGACCCCATATAAACCGATCCCCAGATTTGAACTCCGGAGCCCCTTGGAAGAGCAAAATTCATCCGATTCGGTTGAAATTGGGTACGTGATGTCAGTATATGGTATCCAACAACCATGCAGGAATTGGTTCATATCAGTTCATAATTATATATAGCCCCCATATAAACCGATCCCCAGATTTGACCTCCGGTGCCTTTTGGAGAAGCAAAATTCATCCGATCTGGTTGAAATTTGGTACGTGGTGGTAGTATATGATATTTAACAGCCATGCCAAAAGTGGTCCATATCAGTCCATAATCATATATAGCCCCCATATAAACCGATCCAGAAATTTGGTTTTGGATCCTCTTGGAGGAGCAAATTTAATCCGAGTCAGTTGAAATTTGGTACATTGTGGTAGAATATGACCGTTAACAACTATGCCTAACTAGGACCATATCGGTCTATAGTTATATATAGCCCTCAGATAAATCGATCCCCAATCACACAAAAATTGGTCCATATCAAGTTCATAATTGTATATAGCCCCCATATAAGCGACCCCCATATTTCAATTCTGGCTCTCTACCACGTATGTACTAACTCACAATTTAGAAAACGATGTTAAGAAGTTTTAAGATACCACAACCCAAGTATGTTAATTCGATTGTGGATGACAGTTTTTCGTAGAAGTTTCTACGCAATCCATGGTGGAGGGTACATAAGATTCCCTCCAAACTTACTGCAGAATATACTTGTTTTTTTTACATATACATATGGACTAACTGTTAAGACTAAATGTTAGAAAAAATAAATGTATTAGAAAAAAATTTAGTAATTTTTAAAACCATTATTTTTGCAGTGACAATTTTATAAAGAAGATATAGGTTAGGTTAGGTGGCACCCCGATGTATCAGGCTCTCTTAGACTATTCAGTCCATTGTGATAGAACAGTGGGGAATTTCTCTCTTACCACTGAGTGCTGCCCGATTCCATGTTAAGCTCAATGACAAGGGACCTCCTTTTTATAGCCGAGTCCGAACGGCGAACCGCATTGCAGTGACACCACTTGGAGAAGCTATGAAACCCTCGGAAATGTCACCAGCATTACTGAGGTGGGATAATTCACCGCTGAAAAACTTTTTGGTGTTCGGTCGAAGCAGGATTCGAACCCACGACCTTTTGTATGCAAAACGGTGATTAGCATAATCACCGATATGGGTAAATGGAATTGTCTTTAAATTAGTTTTTTGCATCTTGGCTACAAAGCAAAAAATCGTTCAAAAATAGGACAAGGTTTTCAACACTTTATTTTAAAGACGTTTTTTACTGCAAACATAGCATAATTTCTACTGGAAGTCGAGTCTGAATTTGGAAAATAAAGTTGCCGTTACCTCGTTATTAAGGGACTTTGATAGCATATTAAGAAAAAAAGCTGAAAAAAGCAAAAAAAAAAATGTTGCTTTCTAGAAGCAAGTACACAAAACCCAAATTTAAAAGACTATGCTATTTTGTCTTAAACGTATCTTTACTTGAAATCTATTGAAATGGTGGACAATGTTCGTCATAGGACGGATGTCCACTGGACACCCGACCTATGACAAGCCCATGTTAAATTCATCGCTTCTGCGGAAATTTTGCACCACTTCCGGATCGAAAAGGAACATTTTCACTCCTCTTTTGGCGATGCTTGAGCTTTTTCGCGAGTTGTTAAAAAAAAATAATAGTATTGTTCGAGATCATGAGCCCCCTAGCTACGCCAATGGCCGAGACCCAAATTTGACATTTTTTTCCCGTGAAAATATGACAAATTAAACATCACAAAAATTATTTTTGTTGTTTTTTCCTCTGTTGGTGTAGCTTAACCAACAGAGGAAAAGTATGCTTTTAAACTTTATTTGGACAAAACCCTATAGACTGTAAGACGCTTCGATGGACAGTTGTTTACCACATTCTTCATCACCATCCTCTAATTGCAGCAAAACTATCAACCAATTATCAGAATAAATTCGGGTAATTCACTAAACCCAGAGTGAAATACACTTGAACCTCCCCAAACAAGGTTTTTGATAGTCGGTTATTGCCTAAAGAAATTTGCAAGCATTTCTCTTTGCCTTCGCTTAAAACAATTTTAATACTTTTTTGGCAAACATTATTAACTTTTTTGCATCACGCTGCAATTGGTAAATTTTGTTTACTAAAAATT